>NC_081289.1:52491456-53098956 GCF_030490865.1 Poecile atricapillus | reverse complement strand
ACTTTTTCTTTACAGTGAAAATTCATGCTTCTACTAGACATCCAAAACTGGGGTGGTGTGGAAGAGAATGAGTTATGCATACTGAGCAATACAGTCTTAACTACTAAAAAATTAGCACAGAAGAATGTGTTTCAACATTGACAATTTAAGACTTTTATGGATCCATAGTTTTCTCACATCTGAAAATTTCTTCTAATGTGTAATGTACTTGTTCCTTATATTTCCAGTTGGCATCTGCTCACTGATTTTACAGTAAGAACATCTATGTTTTGATGGCTCAAGCATCACCTTTTGACCCCTGTGTCTCACATCTTACTCCCTCCTCTTGATGCTAGAGGAGGACAATAACAAGTACAAGCTAATTTCTGAAGTTTAAGGTAACTGCAAGGAAAGACAGGGAAAAGGAGAAAAGGGAGCAAAGAGAATGTAACAAAGTGTACCAGAAAGGTTGGGAAAAGGTACAAGAAACTGGGCTGGGGTCTTGTTTAAGGGAGTTGAAGTATAGAGGGGGATAGAAGGGATACTGAGGCACAAGAATGGGTTCCTAGTTTGGAAGATAGGGAATTCAGAAACAAGATAATTGTTTTGCTTTTACAATGAAATCTGGGCCCGGCTCTAAATCTTTACACTGACAAAGAAGAGGGAATGAAGCAGTTAGTGAAAAGGGAAAGGAAAGGACTTAAGGTTACTGAAACAGGGCAGTAAAAGGATGCAAAATGAGTACAAAAAAGGACCTTCAGGTACCTTGGGCTTTCTTCTAGAGTCTTGCCTTCCAATCTATATCTAAATTAAAGGATCTGCCTTTAATCCACTTGTTGGATATCGAAGGTATGTGATTGGACATTTATTTTTAGAATTAGATAAGAAACAGGATACTCTGTGTGAGGCCAAAAGCCTATTTGATGTTACACTTGATTAATTGGTAGGCTGGCCTGAATTAATTTTAAGATTAACTTTATTTTATTTCCTTCCTGTGGCATTATGTCAAGGTGAAAATGTATCGACTTATATTAATTTATTTGGTCCTGGCACACTCGGTGTATTCAAGTTAATTTATAAATGGGTTGTTATTGTCTGGTTTGGCACATCACCTTGATAGTGACTTTTGAAAGGTACTGGTTAGTTCAAATGTCATTGAAACTCTTCATGCAGCTGATATTTGTTTTTGTTTTCTTTTTAAATACTGCATTTTGATGTAGAAATTCATTATTATGCTGCTACCCAGTCAGAAGGATGACCCTTACTTTAGCATAGCTTTGAGTAAGGAACATTTATAATGATTTACACAGGCTCATAAGCCAGTCCTAACTTCTTAGTGTTGTAGCTGCAGTCTCAGTCATTCTAGGAAAGATGACATAATTGTTTCTATTCTACCATCCATTTCCTGAAAACCTTCTGAACAGTCTGTCATCTTCTGAGAACAAATAATCTGGACACAGAGCTTCATCTTTCATTTCTTCTTTTTTGTGCAGAAAATAACTTCTGTGCAAAATGAATTGCCAACTGTGTAATAAGACAAAACACTAACAATCAACATAGTTGTATGAGGCAAAACAAGGAGTATAAGAAGGCAGGGCAGAAAATAATATCCTATTTCATTAAACTTTAGCAGTATGTGACTAAAATATTTCAGTAGTTTAGTCAATCACAAAGGAAAGTTTTCCACATTAAAAGAAAAAAAAAGAAAAAGAAAAAAAGTGGTGTGCTTGTGTTGTAAACAGCTTAATTACTGAAAGGCCTGAAAAGACAGAACCCCCCACTTGCCAGTGAAACAACTCTCAGTAAGGACAAATTTCCAGCTGAAATTGCATTTGAATTGACACCATTACACTTCACTGAAAAATTTTCTCTATATAAGCAGAGCAAACTGGGAAATGATAACATAAAAGAGCCCTCCAACAGTCTCCTTCCCTTGATTTCAAGGGAAGTATAATAAAGTAAAATATCGCTGGATCTTTGGAAATCAGACTACTGATGACTGTGCACATAGAACATCCAGTAATAAAGATGCTTTAACTTTATGGAAATGTAAACATTTCTGTTGAAATCCTATGTTGTTATCTCTCTAGCTTCTTTTCTATAGGGAGGGAAAGTGTTTCTATTTGAGTTGAGCTGTTATCTCTGAAAATGAAGGGTTAACACAGAAAAAGAAGAGGAAAAAGGTGGAGATGAAAAGAGAGAGAGACCATACTGAGTAGGAAATATGGGTAAAAGATGGGAATGGATAAATTGTGTAGAGAGTGTTGGGGATGTGGAAAGTAGATTGATGAGAGTGGAATGCGGTACTGACTGTAAAAGCTGTGTCTGAGATAAATTCATAATGTTTCTAACAAGAATCTTACAGTTCTGAGTGGAGATACCAAAATGTGTGATTTGCTTGCTTAAATTATATAATCTAAGCACACAACATGTTATACTAGAGTAAGTAAAGCTCTTACTTTGTTTTAAGAAGCTATATGAGACTCTGTATCTGGGATCCTGGATGCTATGTGCTTACAGTACAACAATACAATGCTTTTATTTGCATGGATATAAAAAATAATTGGGTTGTGTAGGATAACAACTTAATTTCAGGAATTCCAGAATTCACTCTACATCTATATGAAGTCCTTGCATGCTGTGCCAAATTATAGTGGGGCAAAGAACTACATTTTTACAAATATTAGGGATTATCCACAGTAAACCCAGTGCATTAATGTTATATCATACATAAAAGAGCTAATATAAGGTTCACTACAGCATTCTGTATTTTACTTAATACATACCACTTCTTTTTTTTTTTTTCTCTGTTTTGTTTCTCTTTTTTTTTTCTTTCCTGTTTTTGGATTTTTAGGTAAAGAAAGACAGAAATGTAAAAGTGAAAATTAAGTAAGCAAGTATCATATGGCATCTACAAGTACACTAGAAGCAAAACCAAAAAGACTAGAGAAAAGACAGAAGCTGCTGGATGGTTCAGTCTGACAAGGGACATAGAAAAGTCCAACACCTCAAGGCCTGCTTTTCTTCAGTATCTACTGAAGCAAAGGTAAGACTTCAGGAGTTCCAAGTCCCTAAGAACAGAGGGGAAGTCTGCAGCAAAGACTTACCCTCAGTGGAGTGGGATCTGCTCAGGAAATATTTAAACAAATAAAATCCACAGAAGCTGATGGGAGGCACCCAGGGTGAGAGGGATACTTGGTGTCACTGCAGAATCACTTGAATTCATTTTAGAAAGGTCATGGCAAATGACCTTTCCTAGATAAACTGGCGAAATAAAGGCTAGATAAGTTTTCAAAACTGGCTAAACTGTTGGGCTCAAAGAGCTGTGATCAGCAGCATGAGGTCCAGAGGAAGCACCAATGGTGTACTCCAGTGGCTGATACTGGGGAAGTGTGTTTCATTATCGTCCCTGATGACCTGGACCACGGGACAGAGTGCACTGTCAGCAAGTCTGTAGATGATACAAAACTGAGGGGAATGGTTGATGAATCACATGCTTGTGCTGCCACTCAGAGGGATGGCAGTAACCTGAAGAAACACAACTGCCAGCTGGTTGGGAAGCAGCTTTGTAGAGAAGGCTCTGGTGGTCCAAATGGACAATGAGTCTGCAACATGCCCTTGTGGCAAAGAGGGCAAACAACCTCCCCAGAGCCACATCAGGAACAGCATCACATTGCCTGGAGGTTGAGACTGTGACCCTTTGCCTTTCTTCAGCACTGGAGAGGTCACATAGGGAATGCTGAGTCCACTCCTGAGCTTCCTGGTATAAGCAGAACTTGGACATAGTGGAACAAATCCAGCAGAGAGCCACAAAGATGATGAAGGTCTTGAAACATGTGAGCCATGTAGAAAGGCTGAGAGAGATGGCATTGTTCAGCCTGGAGAGAAGACAGATCATGGGCATCTTATGTATGTGTATAAATACCTGGTAGGGGTAGAAGTTAAGGACGTGGACAGAGATTCTTCTGAAAGGTGCCCAATGACAGAGCAAGAAGCAACAAGGAGAAACTGGAACAGCGAGAGCATCCACCAATAGTGAAGAAAAGTAAGTTTTCCCTATACATAAATACTGAAACAATGAATGCATGTAATGATTAAACATTGATTAACAAACATTATCCAGTATCTTTTACACTTCAGCTATACACTGCTGCTAATTTTGACAGGACTACAGACACCATTTAAGCTCCCCTTGAAACACATACTTCCCTGCTAGCAAGCTTTCGTTTGAATTAGATATTTGATAGGCTTCATTAGATATCTGAAAAGTCTTCCATTTGTTGAGAAGAAATTGTTCTTTGTCAGTTGACTCCAGCTAGACTCAGATTTAATAATCATAAAAAAATGTTAGCAACATGGAGAAATTAAAAGAAGTTGGCATTTCTAAATGCCCTTGAAACCAATCCAGAAGGTGATGTCATTTGTGTGAAATTTTTTCTATATATGTGCAGACAATAATGTTGAGTCTTTACAAAACATGTTATTTTTGAAATGCAAAATTCCTGTTTATTCTCTTTTTTTTGACAGCCTCTTTTTTCCTTATTTCCCATTTTTAGTAAGAAACCTGAACAAGAATGTATTTCTTCCCCCTAGACCTGATGCTTTCAGCACAGCTGTTACTTTCTTCATGATCATTTAATGAACTAGGGAAATAAGGACAAATGAGAAAATGGATAAATAGCATGAGAAGAAGAAGAAATCTTCATACAGATAAATAAAATTTAATCAGTGAGGAAAATAATTGATGAGACAAGAATAGCTGTGAGTATTCCTGTAAATCCCTCAAGGAATACTGGCAAACAACACTATAATTCCTAGGGGACTTTCCTGTGTATGGTTAAAAGATAACATATGCAATCCAAATCTAGAAAAGTCAAGGGAATTTTTGAAAGATTTAAAGTGGTTTTTTTCAAGATTGAAAATAAACACTTTATCCTGAAAGGAAACTTCATAATGAAAGATTTAATGCCCACTAGACTAATCAACTTTTAAAAGCAAACAAAAAACCCTCCCTAGTTTCCTCTAGAATCTTTTCATGCTGTTAAGCAGAGTCAGTTAGAAAACCTTTGACAGCAGTTCCAGGTCCAGACTACAACACACAGCTCTGATCTTTTACTGTCTGACACTGCTAAGTTTAGCACTTACATTGTTTGAGGTATATTTTTTTGGGGTCTATTTTCTAGAACACAGGAATAAAAAAATAAAAGGCCTATCAAAGGATTAGGAAACAAACTTTCTGGTGCAGTGCTTTCCCTATTTCTCTGCCAACCTACTTTGCAGTATTAAGATGCAAAGAAGAGGGTCTTCTTGAGTGAAACCCAACAAACATTTCTTAATCTTTTAAGGGTTATGCATTATGTTTCCACTTTCACATCTCAGAATGAATAAAGTTTAGGACGGATTTTCAGTGAAGCATGTTTTTAAATGCCATGATACTTTTATAAGTAAATAATTAATAAAGGAATGAAACATTTAAAGAGTAGGTTGTGAGCCCTGCAGTGTGCCTGGGTAGCATTTGCAGTGGGTGGAACACACCCTGCCTATGTCCATGGTGTAGGGGCAGGTAGACACCTGCTCTTCCTGTCACTGCTGCTGGTGCTTTCCTGAGTAGAAGGAAAAATGACCACATACAACCTCAAGTCAAATTCAGCAGCTCAAGAAGTTCTGGCTAGGAAATGCTTGCTTACTTGATTTCTTTTTTTTTCCTTCCTTTTCTTTCTATTAAGTTTACATTTCAGGAAGAACTCAAACAAATTGAAACACCTCTCCAGCACCTGGATCAGATGCAGGATCATGCAGGACTGATATTAGCCACAGCAGGTAGTGTTGCAAGATGTCTGGATTCTTGGTGAATGAGAACTGGGCAGCCTAATATGGAGCAGAGATGGAGTCAGAAATTCCAGCAAAAGGAGCAGTGCCAGCTGCTTCCCAGATTGAGGGAGAAGCACAGATCAGACTCGAGCTTCGCCAGTCTCTTTTTAAAGGACACCTAACCTAAGGCCACATGAAAATCTTCTATTTTCCTGGTGAAGTTTTTACTGCTTTGTCAACTTTCCTCGTGGCAGAATCTAGCCCTCATTAGCTCTGTGTTAATGAGACGTTGCTAAAGATAGATGAAAATTACTGTTCTCATTGAATAGCAATTTCAGCAGGCTGCATTGATACCTTTATGTAGGGGTCATGGAAATAATATTAAAAAGACAGCTATGTAAAACACTTAAATACTGAAATTACTTACTGGTGTGACACTGACTATGCAATGTAGCAGACTTTAAATAAATTTGCTCTACTTTCTTTTTGTGAGAAGGATCATCTCCCAAGTTCTGTAGTTTTATCTTCCTGGTCATGTTCATGGGCTAGTAGTTTTGACCCAAGGAAATGAGACATGGGCGTATTACTTCAGACCAGGATTTTGAAGGGCTTTTCATTTGTCTTTCCTTACCTTAAATCTGGTGAAAGAAATGTGTTACTTTTGTTTTGGCTAATGGATTTTAATGAAAGTAGGACTCTGACTTGGCAAAGAAGTGCAAGCTGGAATGTACAGGCATGAAAAAAAACCTGGAGAGAGTGATTTGGGACAAATGAAAACAGGTATTGGTGGCATAAAGAAGACAAATTCTATAGGGAATAAGGTTAGAGAGATAGCTTGGGGCAGAACTTTGAGGGTCTTTCAAGGCAAAGGCACAGAGTCTGAACTCAAGGTGAGGTATGTGAGTAAAATTAAATAGGATTAACTTTCTCTGTGAGGTTTCCAAATATGCATTATAACAAATTTTGCATTTCTATTTTTTAGAAGTGAAATTTAAATAGACAGATGCTCAGTGTTTTAGACAGATTCTGATCTTCTCTCTGAGAACAATTAATATATCCTGAGTGTCTTAACATAAAACAAAGTAGAAAAAATATAAACAGATGCACTCCAGAAACTAAAACAAAGCTGAGAAGAGGTTTCAGGTACAATGGCCATGTTGTGCAGTTTCCAATTGATCATTTGCTCTAGGGGTAGAGACTTTGGAGCAATGTACTCAGGAACAGCCATGTGCTCTAACACTCAGAACTTGCTTCCCTTTTCCACCAGAAGCTGTGTCTTCTGCAAAATCCTAGAAAAGAGAATGAGGGTAGGAGTAAAGCATGAAGCAGAATGAATATTGAAATAAATGTTTGCCAAAGCCTGAAGACAGCAGTTGTCATTTTTGCAAGTTAAGACTAATATTCATGGAAAAACATTTGTTTCTCTCTCTTTGAGCTAACAAAGCACTGATGAAAGTGCTGCAAGCCTCATCATCTCTTGAAACCACAGATTATGGTTTTACTGTCACTTCATAGGGTCCCTTAGTAATGTACAGGACAGCTTTCTTATGTGATTAACAAACTTTGGCAGATATGAGGTGGTGCATGGCTCTAAATTTGCCCTAACAGAAATAGTCAGCTAAAAATATCTGAAAATTGAAAATAAGGTTAGCCTTCACTTAAAAGCTGGTATTGTTACCTGAACAAGGTTCAAATCCATAAGAATATGTTTGAAATATATATAGAATAAGCTACCAAAGAGTTGTAATACAAACTCAAAATTATGTCAGCAGCTGGGGAATAAAAGGTAGATAAAAGAAGACACCCAGGTGGACAAAAAGCTCAATAGAAGAGAACAGTCTGATGATGCTGCAACAAAGAAGCCAACAGGATGCTGGGCTGCATCAATAAGGACATCACCAGCAGAGAGAGGAAAAATCATTATCCCTCCCTGCACAGCACTTATCGGGCCACACCTCAAATACTGTGTTAAGTTTTGGTCCCCACTATAAAGAAAAAAAACAAAATAAGTGAATAGGCTGGAGAGGGTCCAGAGAAGGAGCACAGAGAAGAACAAATGACAAGGAAGCCTGTCAGAATAGGAAATGGTGAGAGAGCTGGGTTTGTTCAGGCTTGACATAAGACTTCAGGGAGGCCTTAGCACCATGTTTATGTATTTAAGGGGTAGCTACTAAGAAGATGGAGATTCCCTTTTTACAATGAGTCACATAGAAAACATTAGTGGTAACAGATATCAATTACTCCTGAAGAGATTCTTAATGAACAGAGGATGAAAATTTTTCATAGAAAGAACAATCAGCCATTCGAATAATCTCCCCACAGAAGTGGTTGATTCTCCAACATTGGACATTTTAAGATTCAGCTGGACAGGGTGCTGGGCCATCTTTTCTAGACTGTGCTTTTGTCAATATAGGCGTTGTGATTCTCTGGTTCTTCTGGGGAAGCTATCCACTAGAAGAATGTTAAAATGGTTGTATATGTTCACTGTTATTCCTCAGCAGAATTTTACCTGATATGTAAATGCCTGTCGTCAAAATTGGAACTTTCTGAATTAATCTACAGGATTTGATTTGGCTTTCTTTGGACTGATTCTTTGTATCTAGACCTGAGTAAGTAAGAAATAAGAGAGCAGAAATAAGTCTGGAACACACAACTGTGCTAGTCATCAGTGCAGCCACCTCACATACAGAAAAATGGGATTTCAAGTCATTAACTTAAAGGAGGTCATTTGTCAGAACTCTTCTGCATCAAATGACTACATCAGAGAAGGAAATTCCACAGCCCAACAACCCACTCTTTGATGTCAGAGACACATGTTGAAGCTCCTGCTCTCTCTGCAGGAGAGGTTGCTGACTTAAGGTCAGGACAATAATATCCCATTAATAACAGGACTTCTGCTGTTCGGCTGTTGTACGGAAGGAGATGTGGCAACAGATGATGTAAATAACTGTGATTGGTCCCTTCAGATGCCACTTTCAGTATTGTATAACTAATTACATAAGAATCTGTTTTCCCTAAGATGGCTGGGACCTAGATATCAAAAATGGGTTCGAAATACCAACTCTGACCTGAAGAAACAAAGATCCTGAATTGTTTTAGTTCCTACCTCTCTCTCTTCCTGTGGCTACTTTTCAAAGCACTATAGCAAGGGGCTTTATGTGGGTAAAAGGATGCTTTTCATATTTTTCATTTGGTCTGGAATATACTTGATATTTCTGTGTGTATCCACACCAATAACCACCTTGCAAATGGAAAAAAATTAGACATTTTTATAATTTCCTTGTAAGCTGGGATAAAAGGATTTTTTCACATGAAGTATTTGTTTGCCATTGTATAAGATAAGAATAACTGAGTTGTCTAAAGTTATATGTCTTTTGAAAGAGTAATGATTCAACCTGTAAGCTCTGATCACACAGAACATAATCTTTCCCACCAGAGCACTCTTTCTTTCCTAATCACACTTTTCAAAGTCTCTGTTTTTCAGCAACACTTCTACTGTGAAATGCTGCCAAGGACAAAAAACAATGCAAATTCATGCTAGAATATTTTGATAGTAACAGAGTAGCTCTCTTTCTCAGGCTAGTTGGACAAAGATGAACATATATGTGTGTACTTGGAGAGCTGTAGATATTTATGTGTTTATGTACATGTGTTTATGTACGCAGATTTATATACATACACACATAAAAAGACATGACATTTAAGGTAAATATAACGGACACTACTGCTTTAGATCCTACCTTGAGCCTTGTCTCATTTCAACTCTAAATGCTTTTCATATCTGCTCCTTCTGATCAGCAAACAAGCAGTATCTTTTCTGGCTTAGATGTTATCAGCATGATACTTTGAGAAGGCATCAGCCATTGGGTATTGCTTCAGAAAAGCCATAATCTGTAATTAGTGACGTCAGTCAACTTATTAAAATGTAATTACAGAAAGCACTTTAATAATAAAACACTAGAATGAATATTACAGGTCTTTTTCAGTACCATAAGCACAGTGAAAAAAACCTGTTACCATCTTTCTCTTTTGGTTTTGTGCCTGACTGATACAGTCTGAGGATTCCATTCATTTACCTATGAAAATAATCTTAACCACAGTTTTATTTCTCAATAAATACAGCTGGTGTAGAGGGTAGTAAAGTAGCTATGAAAATAAAAAGCCTTTACCATTTTATTTGGTGTCCAGTCAGAGGAAAGCATCCTGAAATCTGTGTGCTTACAAAAATGTAGGAAGCTAAGGACTCAGTCTGAAGCACACCCACAGAGACCTTCATGGCAACTTAGGATGGACACCAAAATAAATAAATAAATAAATGCAAAGAGATAAAATACTGAGACAGGATGAGTCATTTTGTATCAGTCAGTGCCAACTCTACATTTGCATTGTGGAAGGTCAATTATCTCACACTGAAATACAGCTGAAACTATGAACTCAGTAGCTCTGGGCACTTAACACTGTTTAGATCTGTACTTTAACACTTAATTTAATATTTTTCCTGAAGGGAAATGATTAATAATTGCATTCAGTGAAGCATACACTTTAAAAGATTGACCCTTACAAGCTGTTGTTTTTTTAGGATTAGAAAAAAGTAGCTGTTTCCCCAGACAGTATCCACTTATTTTACATTTTTTACACTTCACAAAGCTGCCGAATGTAACATGCTAAAGGCAAAATTTTAAAGATAACTAATTAGAAGAGTACTTTGCAATTATGTTTTAGACCATTCAGCAACAAATATGTTATTTGATGTTGAGTCTGATATTGATGAAAGTTCAGACTTTCCCCTATTGAATTCAGTGCCACGTGTCCTCTACAGCTTAACTGGAGCCAAGGAGCAGGCAGGAAATTACATCCATTAATTCTTCATTTTTCATATTAAGACATATACTCTAGATCCTTTAGAAATCCTTGAAATCTTTTTGAAAGGGTTCACTCCTACAAAGGAAAGGATTTTGGCTTCAGCAATACCTTGCCAGACCTGAGATATATCCCCAGTGTTTCTTGAGAAACAAGAAAGTGTAAGCAATAAGAAATCCTTATTTGGGTCTTAAACCCAGCATTCATAGTTAATGAACTTGTCTAGAGATAATGCTGACTGGACAGAGATATTGGTTAGAAACTGCCTGAGAATCTAGCTGCTTCTGCACAGAACAACACATGAGTTTCATTGTGATGTTCAACAAAAATGTTGTCATGTTTCCATCATATCTCAGTGTGTATCTCATGTCCTGCCAAGACTGCTCACAGTCATGTTCGCTGTGTATTTTCATATATGTGCATGATAATGCACACTAAAGCTTAGCCACCAGCCTCAAATACTTCCAAAGAGCCATTGCTGGGCAATAACTGTTAGTCTACATCTGCAAGAGCTAATCTTGACACCGTGTTAAGTGCAGGAGGCTCTGTGCACCATGCCAGTGCTGTCAGAATACAATGGAAAGAACAGGCAGCTCAATCTACTATAAAAGCAAATATTGTTAAGCAAATGACCTTTACTCTCTCAAAAAATATCCTACTCACAAATTTATGGAGAAGCATATAATGCAATTATTAACAAGTGATCTACTCTGGAATATGAGTGTGTGGCTTGAATATTATTTTTCAGTACAACTGAACATCATTTCCATCAGCACAGTGGTAAACTTAAAGTTGAAACTTGCAGCTGGGCAATGCCTAGTGCCATGCTTTTCACTAGAAGAGGGAGGTTATGGTCAGCCAATATAATTTAAAAAACACTATTTATTTTACTGCTATTGAATGAAACGTGATGTGTGCAGACAGATGTTGCACAGCATACTGCATGTCATTTCACATATTCTCTGCAGTAAATGAGGTCTCATTGTTTGAAGTATTTACAATGGAAATGAAAAAAGAAAAAATGCTTGAGAAATACAATTTACATTTCCAGTCTACAATTATCACCAGATTTAATGACACAGTCCTTTCACACAGAATTCCTTTAGTTCCTTAAAATAATGCCCAATTCTCTGATGCTTTGCACGTGTTTGAAATGAGAACGACATTTTACAGTTTTGCAGTTAGGCGTCTGGCTTCTCATTTACTTCTCCCTGTCTGAACCTACCAGGTGGCAGAGAGGAGTGAAAAAAGTCTCACCAGCAGGTGATACTCACAGTGTCATAGATTCCCTGGATTGCAGGTAAAACTTTCCCATCCCTTCTCTCCCATATAATGCTATTTTCTTTAGGGTTAAGAGGACAATAGATAAGCCAGAAGAACAAGTGCATGCTTTTCTACACATCCTGCTTAACTCAGCAAGTAACAGGTCAGTTTCCCAGCTAATAAGAGATAAATGTCCCTCGCTGTCATCGCATAAAATAGATTTATTTTACGGAATTCAGCCTGAAGAAACTTAAGTGGGACTTTAGAAATCATGTAAAGAGGTAGAATTTTGTCTCTGCTTAACTCACATGAAGATACACTCAATCAACAAGGTGGCCTTCATTAGCATTCTGATGCTTGAGGGTAACAGCAGGCACCAAGATGACTATTTCCAGCACCATTAATTTTCAGGAATATTTTTCCAGAGATCCTGCAAGGATGCTCCATGGCTTTCTTCATCATGGCTATTTCTGATTCAGGGCTCCTGCTGTACAGTGCCAAAACTATTCAAAACCTGTGCCAAGAGGATTTCTGCTACTCTGTAAGTACTACAACTTCTGAACTGAACTGTCCGGGCCCTAATTTAGTTATTTCCCAAGTTTCAAGCCTCTTCTCATATCAATAGCATCCAGATTTTTTCTTGCTGTTGCTTTTTTGTATTGGTATTGAACTGTTTCTATGAGTAAATTTTGAATGCTTACAGACTATTCCATTACAACAAAGTGGTAGATGACACTTGCTTCTCTGAAGACCTTAATTTGCTTCAGTTAAGAAATGGAAATATCATCCAAAATACCTTACAGAAGTCCAAATCATCATTCTCTCCAAATAACTAACTCCAAATAACTAACTCCCACTAACTCCTTTTAGCAAAAATGATCAACAGAATAGAACAATGAATTTCTTTTCATGATTACATCAGTCACAGATACCTACTTATTAAACAAAGGATAAGTCCAAGGTGAATAAAGTATAAATCCATAGTAATACAATTTCCTTTAAAATTATGATCTATCAAAGGTTTATTCCTGAAAAAATTCTAATTGAAGAACACTTCAAAATCAACACACAGAATAACCAAATAGTCTGGCCTGAAATATAGCTTTACAGCCATTTTGTCCTCCTAACAAACTTGTCAAACAACATCTCATCCAACTATCTTATTTAAGAAGTATAATATTGATTGTTCCCAGTATGCCATTTAATCTTTCCAAAAAGTTTAGAGGAAATGTAGCTATATTTATGTCTAAATCAATATTCAGTTTTCTAGTTACAGAAATAATTTTTAGTTTATGCAATTTTATATGGTTCAAACTTACACAGAAGAGAATTAGGGACAGCAAATGATGAATAAAATACTTATTTGGTGTGTTAAGAAGAATATGGCCATAATGTGTTTTGTAATAGGAGATATTAAGTCACTAGGATAAAATAAAATGTAAGAAACAGTTTGCTATCTGGAAACAAAATAAAGGCTTGTAGATTTCAAATGGTAGCAAACACAAAAAAGTTTAGGATACATATATAAACATCCACTATAAACAAGATATTTTCTAGAGAAAAGTAATTTCATTCCTTAATGTTTTAAATATGCTCAGAAGTCATGCATATTTGCATTTGCCAAACCTTAATATTCAAAATACAAAGTTGTCATGTATTTTGTAAAAATAATAAAGTTACTGAATATGTACAGAATGACATTTTATAACAGAATTCTAAAAAAGTTTATCAAGCTTTTAAGTTTTTTTATTTAATGGGATGTTATGAATTTTCATAGCACTTAATGACTCTTATTAGGGACATTAATTGAAATTAATTAATTTAACACCTGAAGCTGAGGCTTTCCAGCACTGTTAAATGTTACCTGCCATCTAAACAAAACCTGTCAGAAATCACTCACTACATTTGGACATTTTTCAGTGTCAGAAGTCTTCTTTTGTGTTAGTAATGGTCAGAATGGTTGTCTTAGAATGAGGCTCTGTGCTGTCTACTTCCATGATTCTTCCATGCCATGTCCTCATAGGCACAACTATCATGAGAGTTTTCTAGATTTATCCTCACCACAGTTCCCACGTGTTTCCATCTTCTTTTTGGATATATTTTGATAAAAAATGGTTTAACACCAGTCTTATTAGCATTTCTTATATATTGATTTAAGGTAATATCAAGCATTTTTCAAAGGTCTATACCTTTAATGGATTTGGATCCTTCCCATTGAATGCTAAAATGAAAATAACATGTGAACTGAAAATTTCAGAACTTTGTCTTTAAATAGTCGACTTTCAAAAGCAAAATTTGTTTAAGATGATGATTGTAACTATCACCTTTCAAGCTGATATTCTACCAAAATACCCCTGTTGTTTTGAATGTGATAGCCAAAATACACAGACTGCTTCACCACTTGTACTCCTCTGACTTTGGAAGCAGCACACATTGCAAACTGACAGAGCTTTGACTAGACACTCTGAGCTAACTGCTGCTTCCATTTTCTTGGAATTTTGGATTGGATTTTCTACTTTGATTAAGGAAAGAAGTCAGCAGACAACCCTCCTACCTGTAGCAGGGCTCTCCAGGCACAAGCAGCAGGGATCACTTTGAACAAGAGCAGTCGCTACCTGCTTTCCAGTCAGGCTTCCCTTGTGGTGGCTGTCTTTCAAACAGCAATAGAACAGACAAAATATATTTAAACTTCCTACTGTAAAGCTTCAAAAGAATTTCCAGGAATTGTCAGAAGCATCAGATGTAATTTCTGCAGCTGTTTTATTTTGTTTCTCCTTATCAGGAAAAGAAATATGAATTGTTTTTTTCACTAAACTGTCTGTCCAGCTGGTAGAGTGGGAACAAAAGTGGCAAGTTTCATGGATTTTAATTTTGCAAGGGTATATCCGTCTGAATTACCCCAAAATAATCCTGATTAATTGACTTAAAGCCTCATTATGATCTCTGATGAACCTGAAAGCTATGCATACTGCTTTGTTCTGCACAGGGTTTGTGATAGCACACATGCTCCTATTGCTCTTTTATGCACCTAGAAGAGAATATCAGATCAGGATGTCTCCAGTTCCTCCTGGGCTTTCGGTATTTGCATGTTACCACCTTGAAACAAGAACATAATGTCTTAAAGCCTCTTTTTTTTCTTCTTTTTTTTTTTTTTTTTTTTTTTTCCTTTTCCTCCTAGAAATGCCCTCTGATATGGAAACAATTTATCAAGAATTTGGGATGAGATGTGGCAGATAGCTTCTTCTCAGCTGCATAAGGCATTATCATATCTTGTTTTATCATTTATCATTTTAAAATCTGTGATTTTAATCAGAGTTTCAGCACAATTTATAAGTGCCTGTCTGAGGGATAATTTATGGGAAGTACCAAACTGGCACTAAGAAACCTCCTCCTCCGTGTCTCTCCTAATTGCAGACTTATGAAAATCACATTTTGGATTAGGTGAATGGACACATACAGCTATTTCAGACTGTGTGTGGTGTAGCAAAGAGCCTGGGCATGTTGCCTAATAGTGTTAAGAGGAAGGAAGGGGAGGAGTAGAGGGAAGGAAATTTCTAGTGGCATTCATAGGGGAAAGGGTCCTGTATCTTTTGCATTTATCTAGCATTTCTCATCCAAGAACATCAGAGCCTTCAGTCTTGGATAAAAAGAGAAAAAAACCTTCAAGATCTTACTGCTACAAGCCTTTATCTAAAGGAGAATTAAACCCATGAGCGTTACCAGTAACAGGGCCTAAATTTGCAGATGATCAAAGGCAAATGATCAAAGCAAACGAGCAATACTTCAAGCAGGTTGGGATAGTACCTTCCCACACATCTCTCTGAATTATTACTAAACAATGTCTTTGCAATCTGGAAAAGACACTTCCCGTGGAAAATATATACTTCAGGCAAAGCACATTTTGACAAAATATGGCAAAAACCTCTGTCGGGTTTATGGAACAGGATGGATATGCTAGTATACTTAAAAGGCAGTCCTAAAAATATGATGTATAAAAGAAGTATGAATCAGTAACGTCTGTCAGAATACTTTAAATTCATTAGCTGAGCTTTGTTATAGTCCCAGTGAGATGAGTAATGAACAGATTTTCGTTTTTCTTGTGATTTCTGAAAGTCACAGGCCATAGCCACTTATGCCCTAGTCTGAGTAGTGTCCTCCTGCAGTGTATGACATAAGCAGGACACGGCTAAATTTTCCTAGTATAAAGTTGATTTGACCTGATATTGACTGTGCAAATAAACACTGAATTGACAACAAAATATCTCCTGACAACAAAACAAATGAAGATATCTAACCATATAACAAGACAAAAATGAGAGAAAAAAATAAAGCCCTCAAAAATTGTGTTAATTGCATTAATATTTAAACAAACTATTATTTCAAAGGGTTACACATTTACAAAAGGGTCCCCTGAGCCTATTTATAAGTTATGAGGGAGACTATTATTTAAGCATAAAAATGTTGACTTAAAAATGCAAAGTAGTAATCTAAATCAAAAGTGTGAAGGGGCTGATTAATGCACACCTTCAGTATGTTAGGGGCTCTCTGCATAGACAGAACCTTGCATATTCATCTAAGGTATATTTTAATCAGAACTTTTGCACAGTTTGTCACCTATTTTCTTAATCAGCGTTCCCTCTTGAGGATTATGGGTATTTGCTCATCGTCATTAAAACATGTGCTTTTTAATGCTAAGTAATTAGTAAAAATTACAGTGAAATGTTTTGTGTGCAGTTTCAACTGAGAGATGAATAACCTTTGTAGCAATATAGTTAAATTTTAGTTTCTTCCACTCTATACTATAAATACAAAGTTTCTCTAGAGTCTGTGGCCATAAAATAATGCTTCTGCTTTAATAATGTGCCTTGCAACTTTTGTCAGTCTTGCAAATCTGTTCTAATACCTAAGCTGGTATGACAGAGATCCAAGCATCCAAGCGATAAATAAAGAAATAGTGCTAATTCCCCATTTCCCTTGACTAGGAAAGCAGCCTGATTCTCAACAAGGACTTTGATTTATGGAGATTGAAAATATTTCTCATCAAATTTAGGTTAAGTAGTAAGGAGGAGGAAGATATTTTTACACTTGATAACAATTCAGATACACTAGAAAAAGAAAATAACTTCCAGAAATGGTAAATGCATTCATACATTTAAAATGGGAACGTGAAGATCTGTTCTCGTTGTTAAATCAAGTATCAGAATTCTGTAATAAAGACAGAATATAGTATCCACATATATATTGAACAAGTTCTTTCTGAACTACAACATTTTCATCTCTATCTTTCTAATCTTCCAATTCTCCTCTTGCCATGTAAACTCTGTGGACTTTATGATGAAAACATTCATCAATGTGATGAGTATGGTAGGGTCAAAGTGCAAATCATGTTAACTTATGAATATTAATTTCAGATATAAATATAAACATATATTTATTTATTTATGTGTATACATTTTGACACATAAGCAAACAGGGAATCAATATGCACATGTACATTCTTCAAAAATCAAATTCAATATTGCAGAGTAGGCTAATAAGAATGCTGGCTTAAATGCTTACAAAAATAATTTAATTTTACTTGTATCTCTTTTGTTTTTTGAGAGAAGAGGACTGAATGTGAACCACAGCAAATATGAAAATGCAACATATTTAATTTTGTTACTATATAAAATAGCAGTCTAAGAGCTATAATAATAAAGAATAATAATAAAAAAAAGTTTAAGAGCTCTTAAGACTGGATTAGCAAATCCAGTAACATATTTTAAATGAGAAATATTCTAATCTAGATTATACTTTCTGTTATATAGATGTATAGGAACATGCTGTAATATATTTAAATTTTGGGTTGTCTGCTAATGCATTGCATGTGAATCTTATGTCCAACCAGGGGTTTCCTGAGTGATATAGAATAATAGTTCTTGATAATTCTAAATTCATACTTTTGTGTTGCAAAAACCCTTGACTTTCTAGAATACCAAGCTTTAAACTCATGTAAATTAAATACGTTTATGGATGACAAATGACCCATGGTAATATGACTCTTGTATTAGGAAAAAAAAATCAAAGGATAAATTAATTTAGCTTTAAAAGGAATACTTGTGGCCGTGAAGGTACAGGAAGAAATTATAAAAGCGAGGAATTAATCCAGTATATAACTTGACAATTATGGCAGTTAATAACTAACAAGCATTAGTTCAGAAAGCAAAAATAATAAAATGTAAATGGACCAGATGATGGGTGGTCAAGCTTCTTTTAAAGCCTTGTAAATGCTAATGGTACCTTAGTAATAGGTGATGCAGCATGATGCCTGCAGATGATCTGTTAACTACAGAAATCCAAATGAATGTTATCTTAACAGAGGGAAATATAATTCCTCACATCCTATTTTTACCCTAAAACAAGCAAAAATGTTTTATGATGTTATCCTAACACCATTTAATTTCTACACTTAGTCCTAAAAAAGGTTCTTTCTGCCCTCAGTGTATACTTAGGACATTTTTAGCTAAATATAAAAAATAAGACTCACCTACATCAGAAGTGAAACATCAAACAGTGGCACTGAGGAAAATGACACAATTTAAGTGGCTCTTTAGTAATGTTAGTAATTATTTAGTAATGTCTGGAAACCAAAGAGCTGTTGGTCAACTAAAATGCTGGATTTCTCATAATGAAGTTCCTCTAAAGTTTGTAGATTTTTCTTGGATTAATTATTCATTAATTTACAGAATCAGTGACTGCCCTCTGATAGGAATTTCACTAATTTGTGTGGCTCAGCTATCTTTTCATATAATTAAAAAGTATTTTCATCTTTCATCGTATTTACCTCTGAACTTCATCACCTCTATCTTTACAATTTTTTAGTTTATTTTACTGTTCTTTCAGCTAGAAGAAAAAAACAAATGGAGCAGTGGGGGCAGTAATATTTGCTTTAATTGCTTTAAGATAATTGCTTTATCTTTGAGAAATTAATCCAGTCCTTTAAGTGGACGCAACGCCTGTTAGCTGCAGTGACAGCTGCAGCTGTTTACACCTTTAGGCAATTTCGGCAATTTGGACAGGGCTAACAGCACTAGCTGATATTAAATTTCCCTGGCATTTCTGGTTACTAAGATTTTATGCTCAATTTCATATACTTTTCCAACTCAGAGATCACTACACTCAGAATCTGCTCAGACTTTATCTTTCAGCTCTGGGCTTAGTTGTACAACTTTGTAACTTCAATAGGCCTGGCTTTCCAACACCTTGATTTGGTGTTAGGATTTTCAACACAGATTTCACTACTGGGTTCCCAATCCATGTAACTGTTCTTTTATAGCATACATGGATCAAGATAGGTAGAGTGTAGCCAAAAACTGGTGATAGTTCAATTTAACCCTCTTTTTAAAAAGGGTGAAAGAAAGCAGAGTAAATCACACTGGCAAAAGGGGCCAAGCTGCACTGGTGATTTGCATAAGCACGTGTGGAGTCAGCAGCTGCAGTCTCCAGGACAAAGATAATCACAAAATAAAAAATAGTACAAAGGGGTGATTATTACATCTGGAGAATGGCAGCTATGAAAATAAGTTAAAAAAAGCAAAAAAGTTTCACTAATGAAACAGTAATATGTTGAGTTTGAAGTGTTTCACATCAGATACCTCTGAGATACCTCAGATTGGACTTTATTTTTTTTTTCCTACTTCAAAGCAAGATAGTCAGATGATTTATGCCTCAATTTCTGTTAGAAGCTTCTTGGGCCAAGGATTCTTTAGGAAGAATTGGAGCCCATAGGAGAGACCTATGAAAAATTCTAGTGCCTCCAGAGAATATCTTCAGACTCTCAGGACCCTGTAAAACAGCAGAGTTTCAGGCAAATATTTTCTGATAAACTGTCATTCCTAGCAGTGATGCCCTTGGGGAATGTAGTTCTTTCTAGACATGCCCCATTGGGTGTTTCTGAGAGAGATATCTAACACTTTAGAAAATTTGGATATGCAGACATACACAAAAGAGGGGACTCATCAGAAAAACTGGATATGACTGTTTTCTCCTATCATTTCAGTTCATAAAAGAAAGAAAGCATCTATTCAAGATTCAAGAGAATTGTTTTAATCACTTTGGAGCGACCAGAATATCTTTACTGCAAACAATGACCTTCAGTCTTATGCCCTTGTACACTTTAAAAAAAGTGCAATTATCTTCCCCAAATGCATCTTTTATCATATCTTAGTGCATAAATGAACAGCTTTCTTTCATCTAAAGATAAGTGGGCAGGGGAATTTTAAAGACAACATGAAAACAAGATGTGCATTTCAAAACAAACCATGAAAAATAGACTACACTTCCTACTCAAAGCTGCAACAAACATGATAAAATGGGTAAAACTGGATATTCTTACGAAGAGAAGACAGATATTCAAGGCTTAGAAGAGAGAAGACACACATTGAAGCTAATCTAAAAGCAACAGACATGAAAAAATACATGATTCTACCTCTGAGAAATATATCTGTTGTTAGTCTTTAGAAATATTTTTAGAGACGTTCTGGACATACTTTGTTGATAAGATATGAAAAAGTTTAGACAAAATAATTAATTTACTTGTTCTTTATGAACAGCCTTGTAGAATGAAATTTATCCCAAATCTTTCATATTTTTCCTAGCCTCAATCAGCACTGTAATCACTGAAACTTTGGCATCTTCAATGTTTAACACTTGAAAACATAAACCTCATTTGTGCATACAGAAAAAGAAAGGATTTCTTTACCCACTTGCTTAGAAATGGTGCAAAAAAAAAGCAGTTAAAGCAATTTTCTTCATAAAAACATGCCTTATTTGCAGTGTTTGATCATGTGGAATAGCCCTTAAGTGACTTGCTCCAGAATCACTGGTGTTATCTATACAGCTACATGGAAAAGTGATACTTAAGCTTTGCAGAAAATAATAATTGTGTTTGTGAGTTGGAGAAAACAAGTTCAAGAGCCTATTTCATAAATAAAACAAAAGAAATATCCCACTTCCATCTTCCACATCATTAAAATTTACACACATGAAAAAAGATCACTGTTGTGAGAACCTGTTTTCTCAGGAATGTTTTCCACCATTTCTTTTGGCTGAAATGGGTTCATTGAGATGATATATGTTACACAAAGTACATATATGTACATATATGTACACAAAGTCAGGTGGTATCTCTCAAATCAGTAATACAAAGTGCTGAGTAACACTGATGTCAACTGGAGTCAAAAAGACTTAAAGCTAATTTTTTTACAGGTTTCTCAAATTGTGGGGTTTTTTTCTAATCAACAAAGGAATGTTTTAGTCTGATGTAAAAATGTAAGAGAGTATTAGCTTTACATTCCTATTTTTATAGAATCATAGACTCATTTAGGTTGGGAAACACCTGTAGGACCATTAAGTCCAATCATCAAATTAATGCTGCCGGGTCTACCACTAAACCATATCCCTAAGTGCCACGTCTATATATCTTTTAAATACTTCCAGGGATGGTGACCCAACCACTTCCTTGGGCAGGAATGTTCCAATGCTAAGGCACTCTTCTATTAAAGAAATGTTTCCTAATAACAGCCTCATAATCTGAAGGTCATGAGTTTGATCCTCACACGGGGCACCACTTACAACTTTTTTAAATTCTTTGTTTCTTATTTCTCTCTTGATTCTGCTGTGCTTGTTCTGCACTTCACTCATGGATTTCTCAGCTTCTCTGAGCTGAGCTCCTTGGGGATATTCCCTCACGGGGAGTCCCGCTTATTTCAGTCCTCCGGGTCAGGACAAAAAATCCAAAGCCTGTTAGGATCTTGTTTCTCGTGTTTATTAGGACGTTATCACAAAACTTGGCAGGTCTCTCCAGACTTTCTGCACAAGTTCAGTTCACCTCAATGTGGCTCATTTTGGCCCTGATGGTACAAAATGGCCTTGTGGCTCACTTTGGGCTTTGAAGGCACAAAATGCCCCTTTACCATGCAGTTTTTTTAATCTTTATACTTATTCTTATCCAATTAACAATAGACATGTATATTATTTTTCTTAATAACCCAATGACCCATCACCTGTGTGCTGCACTGCAGCATTTTCTAACGAATCGCCTACTATTACCCAAAAACCTCTAGAAGAAGAACATGAACAAGAAAGAAGAAGGAAAAGAAACAACATTCTAAATCCTCCATCTTGCCTTCTGCTATCTAAACTTAAACTCTAAACTAACTTTTTTACCCAGTGACTTAAGAAAACTCTAATCTACACACTTACACTTTTAGCTTTCATCACCATGAAAACATGCTCATAAATGTCATGTTATATGAAATTCAGTGTTCTTATGGATCTCAGAGCCAGGTATCAAAACCAAGGGCACACACTCTGTGTTTTGGACTCCAACACCTGTCACTTGCTACCTGGGAGATGAGACCAACTCCCCACCTTGCTGTAACCTTCTTTCAGGCAGCTAGAGCAACAAGATCAGTTGGGAAGACTGGACCAAGTGGAAGCCAGAGTTGCACCTGTGTGCTGCCAGACAACCTTCAGAGAACATTATCAGAGCACTGTATTCATTTTCCAGACACTCCACAAATTCTGCAAATGCCAGTAAGCAGGTTACTCTCCAGGTCCCAGATTTTTCTCCACAAAACGGGAGGGAGATATTACATCTTTCCCCCTACTGTCCATCTCTCTTGCAAGTTTTTCAAAGAGGAGGCTGTGGAATTGAATGGTTATTAACCAAATGATTAGTGTGTATGCAATAAGAAAAGTTCACCCACAACAGGAAAAAACACTACATAGAAAACCCATGTCTCAGCCGCATTTTTTACTAAATTAGTGGTGCTAATTTACTATAAACATAAGTTATTGATTGCAACTATAGTATTGGTTTGCAGGCCAAAGCCACAGGGCTGTTATTTGTTTTTTAGTCAGCTTTATGGAAAAGGCTAGGAGAAATATTATATTATATGCTAATAGGATTTAATCCTAGCCCCACTGAAGCAGAACTCCCACTGACTTCCGTGCTGCTAAGACTTTAACCAGTGTGAAAATTTCTTCTCTGAATATTTCTATTTTGATTCAAGCTTCCAAAACAGCTTTGAAAAACAAATGCAAATACCTTCATATGCAAGAATTAACATCTGCATAAAAATTGATTCATACCACTCTCCACATAACAAAATTGTTGCATGAGTATGTAGCTATTTTCCAATGCTGATCAACTAGAATAAAATGCAAATTTACAGTTAGCCAAAGGGAAGAAATGTGCCATCATTACTGTCAGTACAGAAACCCCACTACAAACAAGCAATAAATAATGTCAGGAAATGTCAGTTTCAGAGGGGATGTCACCACGGAAAATAAGCTTATGAAATGCTGAAATACAAGTGGTATTGCTTTTAATTTTGAACTTTGATAGTAGAAATCAAGCCAGTTTAAAGACAAATTCCACTGGAGACAGAGCGAATATACCTTAAGAAAGGACATTCATATAGAATCATTACTTCAAAATAAAATATTGAATATCAAAATTGATGTCTGAGGACTTAAAATATTTGAAAATTTTAAGCATTGAAGACATAAAATACAGCACACACAAGCTCACTGATAACTCACAAGCTCATTTAAACTCTGCCCATTTTAGAGTCATTTTATTATTTCATCCTGAGTCTGGTGAACTAGTTCATCTGAAGTAAAACTAACATTTTACTTGTTTTCTAAGAAAAAATACAAGTCCATTTTAGAAAACCAGACTTAATTCTCTGTTAACAAAGATGCTGCTAACAGAGTCCCTTTCAGGCACTCATGTCAGTGAGAATACATCTGGTGTGCTGCATATTAGACCCTTACAGGGCATTGCAAATGACATTGTTCCTTGTCAGAACTTTCATTAAGAAAGTTCTAAACAGAATGCTTACACTGCTGTACACTGCAGGGAAACCTCAGAACAGGTAGATTTAGAGGAGGTCGCAGTGACAGCTAGATAAATTTAGTGAGTTCAGCATGTGGCAAGATTTTTTTTTTTCAAAGAAAGCTTCTATAAGGGAATAAAATAAATTTTTTTTGCACAGAGATATCATTTAAGAATCACATGACAAAAAATATTCTACAGTTCTTTCTACAAAAATGTAATTTTACTAAGGTAATTTATATAATTTATATACAAATAAACTACAAAAAAGAGCTTGTCCATAATTTCAGTAATTGCTACCATTAACGAGAATTTAATTTTTTAAAATTCTTTATTGTATCATTTTGTTTTCCTGTGTTTTACGCACTGTCTTGGTTTCAGATGGTGGTTTTTTAATTTTTTTATTTGTAATAAATCATGAAGACTCATTTAATTTTCTCCAGGACACCTATTAATGTGACTGCCTTTTTTGTTATTGCTTTTGGAAAATGATGTATTCTCATCTAAAGCTTTTTATGTTAACACTGTTTCCTTCCAAAGTTGACAGTTCACTAGTTTATTTTTTAATATATAGAATATTTGTGGATTATTGATTTATTTTCAAAATACAAATCTTTAGTTTCTAGGAAGGAACCTGAGAAATTTGAAATGCTAAAACAAAAGTTTTTCTGAATTGGGACTTAACAGACAAAGCTAGACAATTACTGAGAAGGGCAAAGGCCATTAGAAGTCACTTCTATGTATGAGAAACAATGATTCTGTTGAATATGCACAAGTTTAAGTTTTCATTTCTAAGAGATACTTTTATATGATAATGGGGGTTAAACCGATCTGTGATGGTAACTTCAAGTGAGCTAAAAAGAAAAAAATCAGGTGTTTCTATAGCTAATTCAATGGATGCACTAGTGAACTGTTATCCATGTATTTTGGTGTTGGATGTGCACCTATAACAGTGTAAAAACATCTGTTTTCCAAAATTATTTATTTAAAGTGAACAAAATACCATTACTGTAACATTACAGATTAAATATCTTACTCACAGAAGAAATAATATCTTTATTTACATGTTCCAGAACCTACATCTTCCAATAATCCTGGCAGAATTTCAAAAGCAATGTTTTCAAGAAAGGGAACAACAAAAACTATAAAAGAACATTTATGCGCAGGCTTTTTCTAATCAAATTGAGGACAGCAACTTAAAAAAAAATTCTGCAAAAGAAGATACAGTAAATCTCCAGTTTGAATAATTGCTAGTTTTCATAATTTATGGACAATGACACACAATGTTTTACATCACTATGCTAACCCTCTCAACAGCTGAATGTAGTTTAAGGTAAATTTAATTGCTCTTAACTAACTAGGTATTATGTCATATACTGTGAAGGAGGCTGGCACACTTAAATTTGACTTTGAAACATAAGACTTAGAAACACATACAAACAGCATGTCAAACTAAAAAAGCAGTATTTGTATCAAGTACTACCAGCTTTAGATGGAAACTGCATTTCCAGTTTGAACTCTCACATTTTCAATAAAGATTTATTGCACTTTTCTTAACATTAGCCTTAGTGTGGACTTCACACATTCTGTAATTTCTGCTGGAATTATTCCTCAGTTCAGCTGGCACTGTAGTTTACTTTATGGACTCTGAAGATGATGCAGTTTAAACCTAGTCAAGTAGTTCTGTGTAAGATGGCCTAGGGCATCTGATCTGTCCATCTGCTCTTCCAAAATAGGGGCTCCTCTAGTCAGTTAGAGCTGGGTGGAAGCCTTGGAAATTCTAAGGTGTCACACGCAGCAGTCAATACACACCTGCCTTCAGAGAACAGAAATGACATCTCTGTCCTCTCTCATGTCTAGATTATGACAAAAATGCTTTTGTCTGTTCACACAAATGGGGGGCTTTTTTTGTATCATATTTGATGTAAAACAGGAAGGGGATAAACCTCCCAGTTTATCTTGGTGCAGAGTTGGGATCTGGAAGATTCTGTAGCAGGATCTGGTAACACATAAACATTCCAGAGTGCTATAGAAAAAAGCAGTACTTCCAACCATTAAACAGAAATCAAGGAATAAAGAAAGACGACTTAAAGAAATCCCGAATCCTTACTGTTTATCCCAAGTTTGATAGATTCTTCCAGCAAAAATATTATAAACCATAAAATATCTGTAATTAATGGTTTATTTTGCGGTAAATTATTTACTGTTCTTCAGGCATTTTAGTAAATCTATCATCTATCTATCTATCTATCTATCTATCTATCTATCTATCTATCACTTTTGCAAGCTTATCAAGGTAGCCACATATTGGGAGAGCTGCCTGACAAATCTTAAAATCCTTGATTCAACATATAATTACTATTGTTCAATGTATGGTACAAGGACAGTCTCACGGGATTTTAAACAGCTACTAATTATATTGTAAATTATAATTTCCCCTAGAAATTACTGATAAACCCACATACTTGACCTGGAAGATCACTCACATTTAACTCCTCTCAAAAAAAGGGAAATCTAGCACAGGTAAATTTATATGGAAAAGCATGTTTGCAGTTGAATGAAGACTCATTTAGGTATATTCAGTGATCAGTGTCATCCCTGAGCCAAATGTCTACATTCAGTATTCAATGAGGGAAACACACAGATGAGTTGAAAGAAGGGTCTACCAAGCTGTGGCTTTTATTCAATGAACTTGAAGAGTGTTTCTGTTATGTCTAAAGGGCAGGCATTGCAGGGTAGTATTTGAATGAACATTTTCCTCAAAGTTCTTGGTTGCCTTACAAGTGAATTTTCATAGTTCAGCTCTATGAGCAATATCAGCAAAGCTTCTGACCTTCTGTAGCAGTAGCAGAAAGAATTCTGGCACGGCCTCTAAATTATTAATTTACTGTATTTTCAGAACTAAAGGACAGGTGAGTGTCAGAAATGCACCAGGAAAGACATGGCTTGTCAGCAGAGGTTCCTTTTATCTGTTCTGCTGTCTGGGCCTCAGCACAGTGGTATCATGGTGTATGACAAAAGCAGTGTAAATCCTGACCATGAGCAATGTGATAATATATGCCACAACTTCCATCTTACTTCAGGTCAAGCTAACATCTCTTTACAGGCCCTGAATGTGAAGCAAACGATGCAAGTACCATTCAGTGTTAATAAGAAGCATAAAGCACTGCAGTTATTTTACTCAATTCTGTACCTGGTACAAGGTAAATAGAAAATCTGATTTAGTTCATCTAAGACAGAAAAACAGTTGGCCACCTGGCTTATACAGGGGATTTACATTATTCCAAAATTATATCAACACTATTTGCATTTCTGTCATTACAGACATTAACAGTGTCCAGGGATTTTAATTTTATAGGGATCAGTTTATGAAAGGACTTAACAAATGTAATTTCATTGTCACGCTGTTTTCTTAATATTTGACTTTGTTTTTTCATTATGTTACAACAGCTCAATGTTTTTTAATTAGAGGACATATTGACACATAAACTGAATATTTAATTAAATTAAATACACTCAAATATTTAACTTCCTGTAGGAATTACTGTGATATAAATTTACCAACTCTGTAATCAAAATAACATGTAGTGAAAAAGACTATTGAATTTTCATGCTCAAACATACCAATTATAACACCATTAAAAGTACTTAAAGAAACACTAAAATTTGTAAAACCATTGAAAATTGATTCAGGTAAGTGCTGTAATCCAGCTGTAGAAGTAGTACATGGCCAAAGATGGGGAGGGAGGATTATTCACCCCTGTGTGCAAGAACAAAACCTACTGTCTTGCTTCATGTTAGATGTTTCACTTAGATGAGAATATAAAACTTCAGTGAAACTTACCAGATTTCCTTACATTTTTCAGCTTTACTGACAGCACAAAACTCTTCCTGATACGAAACTGCTTTCATTATTTGCAAAATATAATTCAATTTAGTCAAATTTTTGTTAAGTATGATAGATTTTTAACAGACAGGTTTTCAATTTGCTATATTTTTTTCTGGTTTACTGATTCAAATATTTGCATGTTTTATTCCTCCACTATCGTATATAATGACATTTAAAGTCTACAAGAAATATTTCACTGCAAATAGCTTTTTATATCTTATATTTGGTTTATTCTAATTAGTAAGATTAGAACTAGTGCTAGATGTTTAAATGCTTAAAATGCATTAATGCTTTTTAAGATTTCAGAATATAAAACTAGAAGGAAGCATACAATGCTGTTTTGTCTAATGCAGTGTGTGCAAGGGTCTGTGTGTGAGAAGGAGATATCATTATGGACAGGAATAACTTCAGCTAAGCTTGGGCCCTTGACCTTGGCCGCATTCTCTGTCAGCAGAGAAGGCTGCAATACATAAACAATTAGGCAGAAACTAGGGTGTAAGGGAGAGCAGAAGCTCCTACAAAGAATAGACTTGTTGAGGCAAAACACGTCTCCAGCCTCATGCTATATACTATGCAGCAATCAGAGGGTTTGTATTCCATACTTACTGAGTATTTTTTTTCATCAGGAAAACAACCTACAGAACAAAACTAACTTCTGCTGTCCATCTGAAAGGCACAGACTCATTTGTGGTTGAGCTGCAGTAGGTGGTGGTGGTAACTGGATTTTCATGGAAACAAATGATCACTTACTGTGGTTGAGCTCATAAAGAATTATAGGATTGATCTAGTCAATGGCCAAACTAACAGTTCAATAAGGCAAGATCAGCTTACTCCACAAAGGCTTCAGAAATCATGTAAACATAAGCATTATAGTTGGCTCTAAAACCAATAAAAAAATAGCTCATGCACACTCTAACTACAGCTTGTTTCTAAAGATAAAAAAATAACAAGCCCAAACTGTATTATTTTGTACCAAACCAGAACAGAACAGTTACAGAAATACATGAAGGAGGCCATTGTATGGAACAGCTTTCCTTTCAGATCTTTCCATTGATAATGTCAGAAGGTTCCACTTAGCTTTGTTTAACCAGATGTCAATGAACAAAAAAACCCTTTTCCTGATCTGTTCTTCAGTGTAAAGCAATGAAATATTAATTAATACTACATTCAAATGGCTATTCAATTTAGAATAGCTCATTTTTTAAAGGCAAAAAAAAAAGTAATTGACATCTATGAGCAGGTGTTCCCCATGCCAAAAAAAGTCTCACTTTCACTTATTTAAAAAGCTGGGAAATGCGCATTTGTTTGGGAAAGCCATTTATCTAGTGAAATCTTTAATTACATGCACCATAAAACAGGCACAAAATGCTGTCTCCTCAGACCTGTAACTTTAAGCCACTGCAAGTATGAACCGGCTAATTTCACCAAAGAGTAACAGTCACTACTTTGCTGTTTCATGACAGCTGGATATGAACAGCTACTCTCTGCTATGAAGTGGAGAGATGCCACATGACTAGAGGCAAAGCTCTGCATTGTGTCAATGTCATCTCTGTTAAAGATCTTCTTGTAGCCTGACATCCAGAACAGAGTCGCACATTATGTACAATGGATAATATTTCTGACAATATACTCTGGATGGCCTTGAGCTGATTACTACTACTGCTTCAGAAAACAGTTGTTACTGAATTGTTTCCTTTCAGTAGAGCTTGCCTGAGGAAAAATAGCAAGCGAGACTGGATCGTTAGTGCTGGATATATCATAACTTTGTAATTGCCCTAGTTCGGTACTTGAAAACAATTCTTTGTCAAGGACAGCAAACAGCTTGCCTGTAGGTGCAATAATGGAAAGAGTAGAGCTGGTCTAGATGAGCACCTTTAAGGATACATCATGCTTACACGTTAAAACTTTATCTAGTTAACAAACTCAGGTAAAAGGCAAATGGTATCTTCAGGACTGATGCTCAATCTTTCAAGGAGAGCCCTTCACAACACTCTTTCAAGATGGAATATTGCTGCTGATTCAGCAAGGTGTTTGACTACAAGGCCCTACCTAAAAGGTCAGATACAGCAGTCAGTATTGGTGTCCCACAATAATTCTATTGTCTGGTATCAATTACAAATCTTACAAGCAGTTTATGGATTATGTTTGAAAAAAGAGCTAAGTCTCAGTACTGACAGTGGAACTGTGTAGTGTGGGTTTTTGGGATCATTTAAATCCTGTGAAGATGTGAGGCAATAGAGTGACGAGGTGACATAATCATTTGCTGTGGAGCTCAATGACAAAGCTAGCTCAAATTTCTAGAAGAGGAGGGGATGTAAAGATCAAATTCCACCTCTTGCATATGAACCAAATCAAGAGCATGCCCTTCCTTCCACTTTCTGAGGTATTAGTCCTTACGTTTCTCAGTACCTGATCAGTAAGGTCAGCCAAGATGGTCATCCTGTCATACTGTTCTACAGAAGCAGCCAAATGTATACCTACATACCTGTTATTAGTATTTTTACAATTATCACACTAGTAGAGATGAATTTTCATCTAACATTTATTCCTCTAGGAGAGATTTTTCATGGCAATTTATTTCAGAGACAAGAAAGTCCATCCAGAGACAAGACAGCTCATCCAGAACAAAAATACCTGCTAGGAATTAATGAGTTTAGGAGCTTCAACTGAGGTGATTTCTGAGGGGTCTCTGCAGGTGAGAGTTCTAAATACCAGCTCATCATAAGCACTCAAATAAAAAACAGCTTCCCAAGCATGAAATCCACAGCAAAACCTGGAATTCCTTAACTAGGAAAAGAGCAATTGCATTGGAATCTATGTAGCTTAGAAAAACCTTGAACAGCTTAGAAGAGGAGAGACAATGAGCACTGAAAGCAAAAGCTCAAACGAAAGCTGCATAGAATTTCTCAGAAAAGCAGGAAGTAAAGAATATGAGATGAGTGAAACTCCTATCTGATGCCAAACTACTATCTTGAGCTCCCATGTTGCCTAAAAGAAAGTTGAGAATTTGGCAGGAGAAGCTAAATTCACTGGTACAAGAAAAGAGTATGGCAAAACTCCATTTGTTATGAACTTGGAAGGCCAAAAATGTATTAACTGAGAATAGCCTGAGTGTCCTTTTGTGATTCTAGTATATGTACACTCTTTAAATTATCCATTATTTATATAATTTTTTGCTTTAATTACACAAAAAGTTTTCCTTACAAACAGAATTATATATTTATATATCTATATATCTATATATCTCTCTATATATATCTATAAATAAATAAATAAATAAATAAATAATTACCATTGTTTTCACTGATACTAATTTTCACATTGCTACGTTGAAATGTTAAGTTGACCTAAGTCTCTTCCCCATTAACATCTTTCCATTAGATCAGATATTGATCATAAACTTCCTCCCAGTAAGCTCTAAGGACATTTGACATTAATTTCAACAGGCACAAGAATAAGAATTTTTTTTGTGTTTATTTTTATAAGTGCAAATAGAATTCAGTATCTTTAACGTAACATTTTCTTTCTCTGTTTTAGTCCATATCTGACTAAATACCCAACACATACCTCTATCCATGCAATTCCAAAACAAATCCGGTAATCAATTTTTTTCTATTCATAAAATAGCATAATTGTTCTTTATTCTTTTCCTTTAATAGTAGTGATTCCTTTAATCTTTCTCTGATCACTGTGCTTAGAAATGAGAAATGTATCCCCTCATTAAAACATCCTGTAACAGAGATACCTGCCCTGTTAAAATAAATAGAAGCAAGTGTACATTCACCTTTGAAGTTGCTAACTACATTCTGCATTTTTTACTCAAGAAAATTCCCACTGTGAAAAACATGACAGTCATAGTATCATGGTATCATTACAACTGGAAGAAATCTTAATGGCCATCTAGTTTCAACTTCCTTGCCATAGGCAAGGACACATTCCACTAGATCAGGTTACCCAAAGCTCCATCTGGCCTACTTTTGAACACCTCCAGGGATGGGGCATCCAAACTTCTCTGGGCAATCTGTTTCATAATTACCATCCTCATAGTAAAGAATTTCTTCCTAATATCTAACATATACCTATCCTTCCTCATCAAAAGGCAATTGCCACTTGTTCTTGTGAAGAGTCTCTCTCCAGCTTTCTTGCTGGACCCCTCTATGTACTGAATTCTAAGGATTCTCCAAAGACTCCTCTTATCCAGGATGAACAGCACCAATTTTCCTAGTCTTTCTTCAAAGGTGAGGTGCTCCATCCCTGTGATTTTGGTGGCCTCCTCCGGACTTGCTCCAACAGGTCGATGTCGTTCCTGTGCTGGGCACCCAAGAGCTGGATGAAGTACTCCAGGTGATTAGAAGGACACAACCAGGGTGGAGCAGAGGGACAGAATCCCTTCCCTTGACCTGCTGCCCACACAGCTTTTGATGCAGCTCAGGGTTTGGTTGGCTTTCTGGGCTGTGAGATCACACTGCCAGGTCTTGCTGGGCTTTCTGACCACAAATACCCAAAGTATTTCCTCTCAGGGCTGCTATCGATCCATGCTCTGCCCAGCCTATATCTGCCCTTGTGACTGTGCCAGCTCAGGGGCAGGACCTTGCACTTGGCCTTCTTGAAATTCATGAGGTTCACAGAGGCCCACGTCTCAAACTTGTTAAGGTCCTTATTAAACCCTTCCTTCAGGGTGTATCAGACCCTTAAGTAAAGACTATCTGGTTTGCTCACTCTTGTGCACAATATGCAATGCACACAATCTGTTGGATTAACAGAACACTGTTTCTCATTGTACACAATATTCCTTTCATTTATCTCAAATTAGACAGCTTTGTGAAATATAGAAGTTTTCCAATTATCTTGACATTTCTGTAAAGCTCAGCTAAACCTACAGCAGATACTTGTAAGGCCCAATGCAAATGTTCAAGGCCACTGACAACATGCTTCCATAGTCTTTATGTCTCATAAAATTTGCCTTGACTATCTACGGTCTATGGAAGCTGAGAACTACTTTAACATAGTACCTTATTCATGTTAGGTAAATGAACTGTGCTCTAAAGAGCCTACCACTCTCCACTGGAAAACTTGCTCAGTTGTAGATAGGCATCTAAATTAAAGTTAGGTGAGAAGAGCTCCTTCATTCATATTAGAAATGTCGCACACCTTACAACAGATATTAAAAGATTGTGATGGACTCTTCACTGATGGCTCTTCAAATAGAATAGGAAGCACTTCTTATACTGTGCTCCCAAATTTAAATCAAAACTAATGCAGAATACTCCTTTACCTTTTGTCAGATATGAGGTCTGATGCAATGATCACAACAGTCTTAAAAAATGATTGCAGTTAATTTAATCCAAAAAGGAATTTGCAGAAACATTTCCTCACTAGCTCAATTTTGCTACTTGAAAATCATGCCATGAAACAAGTCTCATGATGTGCATAACCAAACCTAGATCTTCCATATCTGCTTCAGCTCTTCAAATTCAATTTTGAGCTCTAACTGAAATAAAATTAATTAATAATGAATTTCCTTACATAGACTGCATGAATAGATATTAAAAAAAAAAACAAACTAAAAATAACTTTATATCATCAAACCTCTAATACCACAGTCTTGATATTCATACAGTATTGTTGTAATTGCATTTCACAGATACTATTTCTTCATCCATCCAAAACACAAGTATTCACTTCTGTCTTAGAAATCAAATTGTAGGAGATAAAATAGGTGTCACATGTAATCAAATCCAACAACTTTGTTGCCTTCTTTTCATATTACTCTTAATTCAAAATCAGAACTCAGTATGTTCTTCTGTTTCACAATCTTTATTATATGCCTCCAGAATTTTCTACTCAGTGCTGAAAGAATTCACTATATGTACTCTTCAGTACAAGCTGTGCTTATGCCAGAGGAGTTATAACACAGAACATAAAAATGCTCTCTCTCCTGTCTAAAAATTAAAATCTGAATAAGTTTTCAGGCTGTAAACCACACTAAATTATAAATGTGACAGAGTGCACCACATATTTAACATCAAAGTCCTTAATTCATTTATTAGTTGAAAATATTTTTGGCTCAGGTTTGAATCTTCAGCAGTCGAAAATCTCTTCTTCCTTAGTTTTTTAATTGAGCTTGAAGTTCAGAAGATGTATTGTAAACTCTTAAACATACTGTAGGTGCAAACTTTTATGTCTTAAATCCAACATTTTAAATGTCACATTATAAAATTGAAGGTTCAATTTACCTTTTTTTTCTTTCTTTTTTTGGTAGTTATGTGGGAGTATTTTACTTAAACTCAGAAGCGTGAAGCAGGTCCAGAGGTGCTTTAGATACTCACACTCTCAACTTCAAAGTAGCAATATAAGCTTTTACTTACAACCATGTGGGACATGTTTAGCTCTGGGCATATATCATTTTGTAACCTATATATGGCCAGTGAAAAAGATCTACTTCTTTCCATAACCTATTTTCCCCTTATAGAAAGAGTTTAAATTCCTATGAGTAATGAGAATCACAAAAAATAGTTTCAAACCTAATTTTAAAATGGAAGAAGTTTGACTGAAAATATTACTTTGCTTATGTCTTATCCCCTTGTTTTTGTATTGGGAATCTGTCTTTCTGACTTCTAAGCATTACATAATTTTCTGCCCTTTTCCTAAGTTTTGACGACAGGAAGGAGGTGTTCAGTGTTTTCACCACTCTCCCGTATAGTTGGCTCCTTTAACACTTGTATGTGATGAGCTTTGATTGTGACCATGAAGATGGAGAAATCTAATAATTCTGGAGCACCTGAAGGGGCAGACCAACCACTGCTTAGTGTGAAACAGTTTCTTGGTATAATGGCAGTGATATGGTTGCTCTAGAACTCAAATGTATCTTGCCAGTAGTACAGGACCCAGTGAGTTCTACTGTTCCAGCCATGTAATGCTCCATAAATAAGACTGAAATTTGACTCCACAGGCTAACTCCTATAACCTTCTGTATATACTTATACAAAACTTTGAATGGTTTCTTCTTTTTTTTCTTTTTTCTTTTTTCTTTTTTTTCATTTCTGTATGTTTTTTGGTATGTTTTAAAGAGAAAATAGAAAAACTGGGGTACAAATTACTTTGGCTTCCAACTCTGTCATAACTAGACACTATAATTTAGTTGCACAATGAGTTAAATCATGGAAAATGTCAAAGTGAAAATAAATGTTACTCTATTGACTTACATGTGTTCAAACTCAATTCAGAATGTTACCAAATCAAATTTATTTGGTTTATGATTTGGATTTTTTTTTACAAACCAGGTCTTAAGGGATTTGTGTGAGTTCACAAAGATTAGCAACATTGTTTTGCCTGCCATTACACTTAAAATTTCTTTCAAATTCCCTTCACACCATACGAAGTTAGCAAGTTTTAGTAAGACTATCCAATCACCACATTGCTAGAAATGTGTTTTTCTTAATATGAATTTCATCTTTCCAGTTCAAGGTGTGATTGAAGAAGTCAGCAAATAAATATAAAATAGATTTATATTTTAATCTTTCTGTATAATTTTCTTCTGCAATTATTTAAATCTGAAGCTTAATTTTTATCAGTCACAAAAATATTTATTTACAGCTGTTGTTAATATTACACATATTCCTTAAGACTTTTTCCTCCTGCTATTTTACTCAATACTGACTTTTATTTTACTAAAATGATATATTCAGCTTCTTCTAAAATCAGATAATTAGTTCCTCAGCTTTTTCTATATGCTCAGCCATGCAATGACTTTTGCATGTCCTTATCTTTATGCACTGGATAAAACCAAGGTTCAGTGAAGTTATGACATTGAGTTCAATGTGACTAGGACAGGATAAAAAGGAAATTTTTACCATTTGATACCAAATTATCCAATTCCCTTGCTTGGTTTGAAAGCACTTCTGTGACTACTGTGCAGCACTGCATTTTTAAGGTAAAGATTTTTTTCAAAAATGTCTTTACCTCTTTATCAAGATGACGACAAAGAAATTACATTTAAAAGAAGAACACAAATAAGGAAGGTGAATAGTCCTCTTTAGCCTCTGTTTTTAAAAATATGGAGGTGATGTCATTAAGTTGTGTCATTCTCTGAAATGACATTATTTAGAAAATATTCTGAAGGTTCTAGGACTTTTTTCAATATGTAACTGAGATCAGATACTCTTTTGAAGTAGAATTGCCTTTGTTCTACAGCTGTTTTGGATAAATAATTAAGGAATTATTTGTTCTGTTACACTTGTTCCAAAGCACAACAAGTACAGTACAGGTACTGCAAACGACCAAGAGATACAGTATACACTTCAGAAGGCCAAACAAATTTTTAGAAATTATTTTCTTGGCAAATAGAAAAATAACTAACGGAGATAAAACAATCAGCTGCGAAGTTGGAGTCTCATGGAATAATAGAATGCTTTGGTTTGGAAGGGACAAAAGACCATCTAGTTCCAACCCCCTTGTCATTGGCAGTGATACCTCCCACTACACCATGTTGATCAGGGCCACATCCAGCCTGGCCTTGAACATTTCCAGGGTTGGGGCATCAGCAGCTTCTCTGGGCAACCTGTTCTAGTTCCTCACCACTCTCTGAGTAACAAATTTCTCCCAAATCTCTAATCGAAACCTACTCTGTATCAGTTTAAAGCCATTCCCTTTGTCCTGTCACTGCATGCCCTTGTAAAATGCCTCTCTCCAGTTCCCTTTGTAACCCCCTTCAGATAATGAAAAGTTGCTACAAGATGTCCCCAGAGCTTTCTGTTCTCCAGGCTGAACAACCCCAACTCTCTTGGCCTGTCTTCATAGTTTGCTCTAGCCCTCAGATCATCTTTGCAGTCCTCTGTACTCACTCCAGCAGGTCCCTGTCCTTACATTGAGGGTCCCAGAGCTGGATGCAGCACTCCAGGTGAGCAGAGGACCACAACCACCTTCCTCAACCTGCTGCCCATGTTTCTTCTGAGGCAGCCTAGGGTGCAGATGGCCTTCTGGGCAGTAAGTACACATTGCTGGCTCATGTTGAGCTTCCTGTCAATGGACATCCTCAAGTCACAGAATCACAAAATCAAAGAAATAATTGGGTTGGAAAAGACTTCTGAGATCATCAAGTCCAACCTTTGAGTGAACACTACCAAGTTAACTAGGCCATGGCACTAGGTGCCACACCAAGTCTTTCCTTGAACATCTGCAGGGATGGTGGATGGTGACTCTACCACCTCCCTGGGCAGCCCATTTAAGAGTCCTCCTCAGGCCTGGTCTGAAAAGATATTAAATTATCAACAAATAATTAGTAATGACAGTATTGTTCCTATCTACACTGGACAAAAGTTATACTCTTTCTATTGCGAACTCAAGAATTACACAAGATTTTTTACTTTTAAATTTAATCTATTGGCATCTATCTGATCTGATGCACTTCAGTGAGAAACATTTTATTGAAGATACACAGCTACTCAAAGCTCTCTTATTCACATACACTCTGTCATTGCATGGGGTCAGGGCCAAGGGAATGGCTTTTTTAAAATTAGTGCACAAATATATTTTGCTGGACTTCCTCAATACATGAAAAATGACAGTGCAGCTGAAAAAAGCACTGTTATAAGTCCCAAAACTGGCCAAGAAAACCTGAAGCTTTTTTACTAGAAGGGCTGCCTTCACAGAAACTTCTCAAAACATATATCTGTTAAAATTTAAATGGCACTTCATGATGTTTAAATATTATTACATCCCAAATAATCGTAAGTCTCTGCAGCAAAATTAATTAGTCCAACACCTACTCACAATTAAGAGTGTTCTAAACTGTTTTGTTCATTTGAAAAAGTCCTAAAGTAGCATAAATATACATTTTGATTTTATATTGTATTTTTATATGATATCTATTTTATATGATAATTACATTTGTATCTTAAAATGAACTTTGTAGATTATGTATTTATCTTTTGAATAAAAGAGTTTCATTCGAGAGCTGCAAGAAGAAGGACCCTGGTAACTACAAACCAGTTAGCGTAACTCTGACCCCTGAGAAGGTGGAGAAAACCATCCTGAAAGCCTTTTCCAAATACATGATGGACAAAGGAGTAGTGATCAGCATAGATTTATGAAGAGAAAATCATGCCATAAGATTCTAAAATCATTCTATGGTGAAATGACTACAGTACTCAGTGGATGAGGAGCTATTGCTTATGTTGAATTTAGCAAGGCTATCAGCAATGTCTCCCGTAATACCACCATCCCTGGAAGAGCTTAAAAAGAAGATAGATAAGGCACTTCATGATATGCTTCAGTGGACATGGTGGTACTTGGGTAAATTTTTGACTTGGAGCCCTTTTTTCCAGCCTTAGTGATTATATGATTCTGTATTCAACAAACTGATGAAGCACAGTTTGTATCTGCAGACACTGAGGTGAGCTGAAAGGTGGCTGAGCTGTTGGGTTCAAAAGTTGTGGTTAGAAACATTAAGTCCAGCTGAAGCCCAGCCAGTGGTGGTGTTTCCTAGAGGTCACTGCTGGGGCCAGTACGGTTTAATGTCTTCAGTAATTACCTTGATTATGGGACAGAATGCAAATTTATAGATGATTTGCAAACTTGGGAAGAAGTTTTGGCACAGCAGATGGTTATGCTGTCAAAGGAACCTTAACAGGCTAAAGAAATGGGCAAACAGTAATAGTCTCAGAACATTCAAGAAAGGGAATACTAAATCCTGCACCTGGGGAGGAATAGCACCAGTACTGACTGGGGACTGAATGGCTGGGAAGCAGCTTTGCAGTCGTGATGGAAGAGCCAGCAATGTGCCTTGGAAGGCCAGTAACTTTTCCTGGATTAAATTAGGAACAGGATCTCACCACCTGCAGGCTGACTGTGTAATCCTTCCTCAGCACTGCCACAGCTGGAGTGCTGGGTCCAGTCCTGAGTTCCCTGGTACCAGGGTAATGAAAATATGTGAGTTGAACTCAGCACCATGAAGATGAACAAGTGTTTGGAGCATGTGACCTACACTGAGAGTCTGAGAAGCTTGCCTTGTCCATCCTGGTAAAGATCTGCAGGAGCATTTCATTCAGGTATACAAACAACTGATCAATGTGAAAGTTAAGAACATGGAGCCAGGCTATTTCTCTGGAGAAAGGTCCAGTCGTGGTAAACCACTACTGAGATAGGAAACTTCATTTAAACATAAGAAAAAAAGAAGAAAATCGTAATGAGAATATTCCTCCAGTAACACTGGAGCAGGTTTCCTGAAGTGGTTGTGCAATCTCCACCCTTGGAGATATTCAGTGGCTGGCTGGACCCTGAGCAGCCTCCATCTGGTGACCCTCCTCAGAGCAGGAGGTATTGGATAAGGCAATTTCCAGAGGTCCCCTTTAACCTAAACTCAATCCTGCAATTCTGCTTTTCAAACATAATATGCTGTGCTGGAAGACTATATCCCCTACAACGCAGTGCTACTTGTAGGCTTAATGATAAACTAGATTTTCCACAGCTTGTGACTGATTAAAGAGACAGGGGGCTTCAAAAGAATTAGAAGACTTACATGTCTGGTAATTCATGAGGGTCTTTGAAACAAACTTGTCTCTGTATTGCTCTAACTAGAAAATTATGATACTAGAAACAAGATCCTGCAATGCAATGTTACTTATTTTATTAATTAAATGCTCTAACAAGTGTTCTAAAATGTAAGAGGTAAGTTTTCTAAGTAAATGGCTTCAAATTCTTAAAAATGTTTTGAGCGGATATTAAAAATCGCTGGATTTATAACTGCAAGCATTAACACAGTTCTTACAGCCTTATAAACAAAAAAGTTACATACACATTGTTGATATCCTGTTGAAGCTGCTTAAATTTAAAGACATTTTTTGCAACTTTCTTCAATAGTAAGATATTCAAAGAAATCACTGGAAATAATGTTTGAGAACTTAGAAACATTTTTCATTGAAACATCAATCTAACCCTGTTTTTTGTCCAATACACCTCTTAACTTCTTGCTAAAAATAGAAATGTCACAGATAATAAATTATAATTAAAACCAAAATAATTCCTCAGACTATGCATGCATTAAACAACTGGAATTGATAACTGGAAGCTTCATGAAAAAAGTTCTGTGTTGATATGAAATTTATGATGAGACATTGTGATGCCTATATGTTGAATGCAAAATATTTTATTAGAAAATCTTGAGATTTCTGGTGACTCACAGAATGTAAAACCAGGGGCATTTTTTTAAATTTTGGAATCTCCATTCCTATAGCACATAGGCTTGGTGCACCTGCACAAAACATAGCAATTTCATGCTCCATTGCTTTTGATGTGACATAAAAACTTAAGAGTTCATACACTGTGTCAGATCAAAGATATATCTAGGCCAGGATCTTGTGGCCATTACTGACTGCATAGAAAAGTAAAAACAGAGCAAACATATTTGATGCTTTCCCTTAATAGTATCTCATCTTCCATCTATTTTCAGTTCAGGGATTTTATGAAGTAGATTGCTTTTCTATGTACTTACAAACATCAGTGAATTTCTGTTCAATGAATTTACCTAGGTATGCCCTTGAGTGAAAATAAGTTTTAAATATCTATTATGTGAGATTCTGCAGAGCTCAGTGAGTTTCTGTTTTGTTAAAAATCTAAAGAAAAAGGTTGAGTTCCTAAGAAATATAAAGTCTATTAGTACAGGATAAAAGTAAGGGTTGGTGAAATGCTGAAGCATTCATAATAAAAAAAATTAACACTGTCAGAAGATTTTTTTTTGGATGCAAGTCTTTTCCATAGATTTTACAACAGCAAAACTGGAAATCGTAAAACCATGCAAAATATTCAGTTACTAGATTTAAATAAAGTCATTAAAAAATTACTCTTAGATTTTTAAACTCAGATATGGTAGCCTGGCTTACCATTTACATGACATGTAAAATTATATATAATCATGTTATATATATTCTTGCTCTTATGTATTTGCACAATTTTAGTAAACATATTCTTCATCATATTTATTCCCTCTATTTGGTTTCTAAGGTCTTCCTTTTCATGACTATGTCTGATGAATACTATTATTGTTGTATGACTGATTAGTATGTTAACATTAAAAAAAATCATGGACTAATTCTCTAGGCTTCTTGCAGAACATTCTATATAGAAGGCACTGGATTTTTTTCATATCTTACTTAACAATGCTTTGGAAGACTGAGCATTGAAACAGACTTTACAAATATTTAATGGCATCAGTCTGCTAAAACCAGACAGATAATTTAGGCTCCCATGGTTTCTTCTACCCAAATCGGTGTTACTGTTTATCTTTCTCCTCTCACTTAACTGAATAAAAATAAGTGTTCCTTTTTGTCCCTGAACCTCAAGCATTACGAGTGACTCCTGGAAAGCAAATTCTTTTCAGGACTGTTCACTGATTAGAAACCAGTTGAAAATGGGGACTTTCCTCATGCAGAGCACCAAACCAAAACAGCTCTTCATGTCTTCCAAAGAGGAAACAAGTTCCCACCAAAGCAACAGGAACTTGACCCGCAGTGGACAAGGGCACCACCTGCTGACACCTGTCCTTTCACTGACTTCCCTACTGCCCTGCACCAAGTCTGATCTCCTCTGTCCATGGGAAGAGAACAAGCCATTTTCAAAATCTCTTTGGATATTACATGTTCCTACAACAAATACTTCTTCAGGTACCTCAGCTTTCACCTACACTTTTGGGTCTTCAATTCTTGGTCTGAAATTACTCAGTTCTTTTTCCCCCACCTTACACCATCTGGCAATGTTTTTTTCTCTTCAGTTTTCCAGAACTGATTTTTCCTGACCAGCTTCCTTTTGATTTTACACAGAATTCCAGAAAGAAGTAATCTGGATATAAAATGAGGAACCCATTACATGCTTACCTGTAAAAAACAAAAAAACCAAAAACTTTTCTGGAAATGCATGTTTTAGCCTAAAAAATTCAGAAGGACAACTTCAAAGAGAAATGTAGATCATAAAATACTCATTTGTCAATCACTTTCAAGATTTTAATTTTTTTTATATAAATTTTGTCTAAATCTGATAATTGTTGTGGCTGAAGATTGGACTGTGATGCAATTTATACTTCTAAGAATATCTATTTTTTCCCACTTTTTAGAAGTCTTTTTCTAGTAAAATTCTTTACTGAGACAAGAGGATCATTAATGGTTTTTGAATCAGCTACTAATTTACTTACCATTTTTCTAAAGGACACAGCTTTAAATGTAGTTATTTTTCTGTCATTAACAGTCAATTTAATTTATATTCAAAATGTTATAAAATTATTTTGTAAAAATGTTATCTTTCGTTTTAAACAATGGAAAAGGTTTTGATTAATTTTAATATTACTAGAACAAATTGGCATGAAAGTAGGTTAAAAAATCATGAAATGCCTTTGATCAAGGAAACTTCTGGGCTCCCTGCCAATTTCAAAAGAAAAGAGAGATGTTCGAGGTAAAGATGTTGGTGCTCAGCTGGTGTCTCAGCCAGAATCTGGAAACAGAGACCCTTACATTTTGAGTCCTTACATACACAAGAAGCCTTGATGAAATTAATTGGGGAAAAATAAAGCAGTCAAAAAAAAAAGTTTCTGTAGCAGACAAAAGTAAGATGCAGATAGACAGAAATGAGTAGTAGCACTTTTCAGGATTACAATACTTTTGTACATAGAGAAGGATATATAAGCTATAATCCTAAAATAAATAGTACAATCTCATACAACTGTTGTAGCATGTGTAAAGAGGAAAAATTCAAATAGGCACTAAATTAGCTTTGAGACAGCTCAAAAAAAGGTTGTTTGCTTCTTTGGGGTTTTCCATTTTTTGTGTTTTTTAGGAAAGAGACAGGAAAATAATAGTGTAGTCTTCTAAAAATTGTTGTACAAGGAACTGCATACTTTTCAGGGAAAAAAAATGGGATGAACCTCTTTGTTTGGAAGGAATAAGCATCTATTACAGGTAGGAAGATATGTCACCACTTGGGAACATAAACTGAGAACATCCTTTAGATTAAGATACTGTGAATCCTTGCGATCTGTTCTCCTCCCATCAGAGCTGAGGGTGTCAGGCTCTTCTGACAGAACAATTCTGCACTAGAAAGGGAAGGAGGAAGTATTTTTAATTAGGGCCCTTTTCTATTAAATATTTATGGAATTGAAAAATGTTGCAGTAGGCAAAAAAGGTATTCAAAAGTATATATTTCCTGACAATCAGATCTTTTCCTGGGACTGGAAACAGAAAAGAATGATCCCACCAGTCAGCTGAACAGCCTAGTAACAATCTTGGACACATCAAGTTGTGTTCTATACATAACTGATAAAATATTAAAGCAACAAGGGTTTTGTTGACTTTCGAAATTAATGTATAAATTTTAAAATTTTCATGACAAAATGGTCCATGGATAAGTGTTTACTGCATATTTACAACACAATATATACTGAAAAAACCAAAAACTCCTCTCATGCATTTTAAGAAAAAATGCTTGAGCCATGCTTTGTACTTCATATCATTTAAGCAACAGTAAAATCTGCCACACAAAATGTTTTTATTCCCTTTTTTTTTTTTTTTTGAGCAGCTTATTCAAAACATTTAACTGCTTGGAGGAAATTAGATTAACCTACACAAAATTATGAATATGGGCTATCTGTACCTATAACTACCATCTCTGTAGAAAAGAAAGGCAAAATGTATATTAAAATACACCTAATACTTGATATGATTCATGAGTATCTACTAGTTTTGATGAACAGAACAGTTTTATGGCATTTTAATGTATATTCAGTATTATTTGCACTAAAAATTGACCTAGAATTTACCAAACTATGTTAAGTGCATTCTTTCTGAAACTTAAATTTGCCAAAATATCTTGTAATATTATTAAACATGGAATATAATGAATGCAAAATTATTCTACCACAAGCCACTTGTGGTAAAATATGACAGCGATACAATCTATTGCCTCTCTTGCTTGAAACTCCAGGCAAGGTCTCCATTTATTACCCTTGATTGTCCATGTGTGGCTGCTTAGATTAATGGATCACTGGTAGAAATAATCTGTTAAAGGCTCCATGCATCAGAGACTTCCCAAACAGTGGAAAAAAGATAGTTACAATGACATATAGTATGAAAATAAGATCTCCAAGTTCAGAAGAACCAGTAATTTGGGGATATTTTTCTCTGATGGATGACCCAAAATGTGCAAACAAGGGAAGGTTAGTTGTAATACTAGTCCCCATAAAAGAGCTAGCAGAGATGGACAGATATGATCACAACATGAGTGTCATCTCCTTGACTTCAAGATCAAGTATTCTGTAGTTTCCTAAAATCTGTGAGAAAGACTGGCCCTAATTTGTTTTTGCAGAACTCAATGATATTTTATCCAGTGCTTGCTCAGTTACTTGAACTGTTGTAGATGAAACTCTACTTTTTCCAAGTCACCACTCCACTGCTCAATGAAAAATGAACACTTCATTTTCTTAAGTCATTATGGCACTGTTGGCTCTGAGGAGAAATTTAAATTACAGTAATAATCAACACATAATAGTTAGTAAAGTTGACGGAAATTGTTTCCAACCTTAAACTTTCATATACACATCACGTGAGTTGCAATAGATTTACTTCTCTGTTTCCTACTTCCTACTACTTCCTACTTCAAATGAATTAAAATTGTATTTTGTTGGCAGTGCAAAGGCTGACCATGGCACATCAGGCCTCACTCTATTTTCACATTACTGCAAACTAGGAGACACTTGTGCAACAATATATTTACGCTGCTATAAAATTATGTAAGTGGGCTAAGCAAGCCAAAATAACAAGCTCCAGCACCCCTTCTGAAAATGCTTGGAACTCCTCCAATAAAAAGGTCATGTTTTGGAAGATGAGCTTAGTCTTTAGATGAGGTGGTAATGGACACTATAAACCATAAAATGCTCATGGCTGGCATAGTGGCTGACATCCACACATTTGTAACCTCAATATTTGCCTGCTGCAACAATTTCTAAACTACCAAGCCGGAAGAAATGCTTATTGCTCCAGGAAAAATAACTTGTTCAAACTGTAGAAGGATGTTTGCAATATAGGTGGTTGGTACCATGAAGATGGACAGGATATAGGAATCTAAATAAAACTTGCTGCATCATTGAGGAGCTCTGTCTTCTACAGTAGCTTTATGCTAGATGTAGAGGCAAACCTAAGGTAAAGAACTGCGAGGTCATGATACTCAGAAATAATCCCAAGACTTACCAATAAGATTGCTGCTTCTTGGCTAAGTCTTTGCAGAGACTTGCTACCACAGTCTCTGAGGAAATTCTCAATATAGTGCATGATGAATCTCTTAGTGAAAACAACAGCAATAAAGACAGAAGAGGACAGTGCTGCCTAAATCTAGATCTCAGTGCTATGTCTGCATTTCAGAATACAACACATTTTTCTCCCTTTAATTCAGATATGAACACACACACACACACACACACACATGGGGAACTAAAAGGTAGCTGCTATTTTAATCAAGAGTGCAAAGTACTGAAAAGCCACAGTGGACTTTGCATGCAAGTTTTTGTGAAGCGTCAGGACAAGACTATCACCGAGAGCAAAAAATACGCAAAGAGTGAATGCCAGAAATATGCAAAATAGCAATTTTCTGAGATACTGTTTATGATTTAAGATACACACTTGTCAATAGCTAGCACACTAAATTGGAAATTGCTCACAAAACCAGCTAAAACATATCTGTTGGCTTTACATGTACTGGTAAAGGAGAACTGGCACCATAAAATACTAAACCCCACAAGTTTTTAGCTTCTCTGTCACATCTCAGTGCATTTAATATCCTTCTGTCATATTATTTATGACTTCACAAAGAAACCAGTTATTTCCCATTATCTCTTCAATAAATAAGTAAAGCAGAGCATGCTGCAGCACTGCAATTCGTTAATGAGATGCCTACAAAATCGTCACGGTGTCTGGTCTCAGAAGCTTGCACAGCATCTAACTATTAGAGTTCACCTCATCCCCAGTGAGTAATTGCACTTTTTACACATTGATATGTTCCAACCTGATGGCTGAGACACGCATTTTAAAGTAGGTTCCATAAAGTAAGTAAACCTTTCCATGACACATTTAATATTTAAAAAACCAAAAATTCTACAAGTGTTTTCAGGTTTCATTAACATTTCCACCAGTTTATCATAAGAGCGTTGCCTTTTTTTGTTATAAGGGAAACAGGTCACAACTTTTACCTTGGATTTCATGTGGGAAAAATCTGACACTCCAGATCCCACTGGAATGAACTAGTGATATAGAAATGTTACATTATAAACCATAAGATGTAACTAAAACCTGCTGAAGAAAAAGAAAGCCTTTCCATTAGCTCCTGTGGGCTTTGTCTTCAACCCCAGATGCTGGTAGAAATCATTACATTTTCCACCCATTTATCTATATTGCTGCTTAATAAAAAAATGCACAGGTAAAAAATGTTCTTTTATTATTAGATCAATAAGACTGTCACAAATTAAAAGAAACTACCATGAAATGACTTCCACGTTTAAAAAGACAAGATATTTACCAATATTTTTCAAATGCAGCAAATACAATGTTTCCTGTAGTTTCTGCTGGCTTTTTTATCACAAGACACAGTGTTCATAACACCTGTTTCTTTAGTTTTATTCACTGTAAGTTCTCTCATTTCATTTCACTAGTTTGTAGTACAGTTTCATGATATTCCTGTACATTCTTTTCTTCTATTATTTTATATATTGGAACAGAAGTTTTCACTGTTTATTAAATGCACTATCAAGGATAGAAGATGTAAAAGCTGTGAGTTTTTTATGGTTTTCCTCTTTTATTCTACTAGCAGAAATATTTTTATCTGAGACTCTTTAAATACATGTACGGAGGCTATTGTAATGTAATCATAATGCCTCAAGAGAACATATTTTTTTCCTGAGGTGACCTGTTCAATATATTCTAAATACTTTTCTCCTGAGCGAGTTGCTGTCACTCTGTTTGAATGGACATTAGGGAAAAGCACCTTGGGCAAAGAAGCTTGAAAATGATATGAGGAATAGTTAAATTGCATGAGATCATTAAACAGAGCAGGACCACCAAATCTGAATGGGGGAATAAAAAGGAATAAATAAAAATAATTCTTGGCTCTGACATCTTAACAATTTCATTTTGTTCTCCTGGAATGGGATTCAAGTAGAAAGTGAAGACACTTTTGGTGTATGTATGTAGGTTTTCGTACATGAGTTAGTATTGAAGCTCACGTTGCAGTCGTTGAGTCTAGAGAGTGATTTACCTCACCTGAAAGTAGAGATTTATATTTGAGCATCTCAGCTGGGGTAGTACTTAGACACTCCTAAATTCAATTGTTTTTTTCATCAAGTATGTGATTCAAGAGAAACAGAAAAATCAGCATTGTTTACATATAATGGAAACGAAGTTTCTGAGGCAGAAGAGGAAATCTGTTATAAGATGATTGGTAAAATTTCTGGAAGAGAAAATGTCAGCAAAAAAACTTTTTTAGTCAACAACCAATCTCAGGCAATAAGGATAAAGATACATGTTTATCCACAAAACTCATTTACACATGCTATATCATTACTGTTTAATCAGCCATTTCCTTCCAGGAAACAGTTGTGAATATGCATAAAGTCATTCATGCACTGCATTCATGTCAACAAAGCTGCAATATTCTCTGAAATGGATTACCCAAGAATGAAATCTAGTCTCTCTCAATCCTTACAGAATTTTCAGAGTATTGGCATTCATGTCCCACATCAGAAAAAAATTAACTGCAAGTTTATTTGTTTTTCATTAAACAAATTATTTATCTAATGGTTATCATGTATTGGAGGAATATATAAGGAATAGATATATATTTATATAATATAAATTTATATAAATATAAATTTATATTATATAAAATATTTATATAAATATAAATTTATATATAATATAAGGAAGCACACACGATGATCACTAGGAGTGATGGATTTTCATGTGGAAAGGCAAGCAAGCAGATAAGTCCATATAATAACCATTGTTCTGTTGATAAGTCTTAGCCAGTCATTCATTTTAACTAGTTGTTTGACAGATTCCTGTTAGGGAAATGAGGTTTTTTCTTTATACACATTTTATATACAGGGTCAAAGAATCATCTAAGTTAGAAAAGACCACGAAGGCATTGAGTCAAACTGTTAACCCAGCACTCCTGTGGTCATCCCTAAACTATGTCCCCAAGTACCACACCTCCAAGTCTTTACCAGCTCAGGGATGGTATCTCAACCACTTCCTTGGGCAGTCCATTCCAATGCCTGAGCCCTTCCGGTAAATAACTTTTTTCTACATCCAATCTAAACCTCCCCTGTAACAACCTGAGGCTCCTGTGCGATCATTTGTTGCTTAGGAGAAGAGGCCAATCCTCACCTGGCTACAGCCTTGTTTCAGGCAGCTGGGAGTGATAAGGTCTCCCCTGAGCCTCCTTTTCGCTGTGCCAAAGAACCCCAGCTCCCTCAGCCACTCCTCGTACAACTCACTCTCCAGACCCTTCACCACCTTTGTTGCCCTTCTCTGGACACACTCCAGCCCCTCAATGTCTGTCTTGTAGGGAGGGGCCCAGAACTGGACACAGTGCTGCCCGAGTACAGTATATGACCTTATCCTAATACAGTTAGCAGGACAATCCCAAAATGTAGGCAGAACCAGCCATTCAAATGTCCTTTATGCCAGAAGAATAATAAGGAGATGCAATACATGACATATTTTTCACTATTTCAGTAAACAGATCAACCAAGAGATAAAACCTTTATTGCTCTAAATAGCACTGTTATACCAGTCCAAAATTAGATACATCAGGCTCTGTCTGTCATGTTCTCTTATGATATTAGTGCGTGATATACTGTCAAGGTTGCCTGAAAGCTTCTGTGAGTTAGCAAGGCTTTTGATAAGCTAACGAAGAAAATGCCAACTTGTTCCCCTTTTAGCTGTAAGGAACTCTGAGCAAATTCTGTACTCCAGTGTTGATTATGACCATTTCAGTGAAATACTCATGTATGAAGATGGGATCTCATGTATGACTCAACATTGATGCTAGCACAGGAGATGCTGTATCATTTACTTCCCATTAAGATTTTCCTGACAAAAACCAGATAAACCTGTTATATCTGAAGCTGGAATGTACTATCTTACTGTTTTCCTGATGATGAAACTATGCTTCAAATACATATAATTAAACTCCACCGTTTGTTTTTCTCACCCTGTGTCTGCATAAGGTACTGAGAGCAATATATGTATTGGAGGAATGCCTGCTAACACTCCCAAGGATTTGGGATAAAATCCTTAGAGTCTGACATAATTCAAGAAAATAATTGTTGTCCTGGTCAATATATTGCTAGAGGTTTTTATATAAAAGCTTGATGCAAAGCCCTCTCAGGTCAAACCAAAGACTATTTGATTTCCATGGGCTTTGGATCAAGTGAATAGCACCAAATCCTGCAAGGCATTCATGGACTCACAGATGGTGCAGCATTTATGTATCTTACACTGAAATTTTTATTAAGTTTTTGTGTTCTGCAGCTGATGAAAGTTCTCATCACCTTGTAGATTATGACCTTTGATTATATAATAGCTGAAGAAAGTAAGAGTAGTAAGAACTATTAGTGAGTTTAAAGCATCTGCTTCCCTGTTTGCACAGTATTCAGGCTCTATGATATTCTTGCAGACTCTGAACCTATACTTAAGGTACTTAAAAATAGCTATAATGTATCCATTGTCCACAATTCTTTAAAAAATCTTTAGGAAAAAATAACTATCTCCCTACTCTAAGCTTGATCCAACCCACAGTAATTTCAATTAACTGAAAACATGAGAGGGGGAGGTGAAGGAGATAAATTAGTGTAAAACTAAAGCCCTGTCCAGGGTGGAAGCAAAGGTTAGGATGGAAGCAAAGGCAAGTACACCATGATACTGCACCAGTTATAGTGCCAGCAATCTGTAACTTCTACCCAAGGCAGAAGTTGTATCCTTTTTCCTTGATGTGCACTGCTGGATATCTTGCCATTAATTTTTCTAAATTTTTTTTAAGTGAAAAGAAGAATGGACCAGTCATGTCTGGTTTACAGTCTTTCACCATTAGATGAAATTTTTCTTTCACAGCATTGCTTCTGAAAGTATTCTCCATTCCACATGTGGATGAAAAATCAAAATTGCTTTGAACTGAAATCCCAAAAGCAATTTGAACCAAAAGAGACAAATGTGTAGTTCTAGGTTTTTGTTCTACATTTCTAAAAGAAAATTAATAAAAATTAAGTGGATTTCATTAATGTATTTTTGGAAACAGGAAATTCATAAATTGTATTTTCCAACTACATTTTACTTTTATCAAAGTCTCACGTAAGAAAAAAAAGTTCAAAGACTCCTGAAGATATTTTCTATTACCTTACATCATAAGAATTCTTGATATTTCATTGTGATATTTTTAGAAGAAATATGAAGTTTCTTTGGAAAAAAGTTCTAGATATTTATTTTAACATATTCAACTTATTCTGATATTATCCTAGAAGTACAGAAAGTTATGGGTTGCAAGGGACTAAAGATCATCTAAATCCAACACCTCAGTCTTGGCCTTGAACACTTCCAGGGATGGGGCATCCACAACCTCTTTGGGCTACCTGTTCTCATGCCTCACTGTCCTCCCAGTAAAAATTTTTTTCCTACCATCTAATCTAAATATCTCTTAGTTTAAAACCATTCCTCCTTATCCTATCACTATCTGTCCATGTAAAAATTTGCTGTCCCTCATTTCTAAAAGGTACTTTAGGTACTGGAAGGCCACAAAAGGTCTCCCTGCAGCCTTCTCTTCTCCAGGGTGAACAACCCCAACTCTTCCTGTGCTTTCTTCATAGGGGAGGTTCTCCACCCCTCTGATCATCTTTGTGAACCTCCCCTGGACCCTCTCCAACAGGTCCATGTCTTTCTTGTGCTGAGGACTGCAGAGCTGGATGCAGCACTCCAGGTGGGGCCTCACCAGAGTGGAGCAATGGGGCAGAATCCCCTCCCTTGCCCCCCTGGCCATGCTGCTTTGGATGCAGCCCAGGATGCAGCTGGCTTTCCAGGCTGTGAGTGCACAGTGCTGGCTCGTGTTGGGCTTTTCATCCATGAGAACCCCCAAGTCCACACTTCAAGTCCATGTCTGACCAGCTTGGAAATAAGAATGTTGTATGGGCCCATGCTGAAGGCCTTACAGAAGTCTACGTAGGTGACTTGGGTCTGTTTCCCTTGTTGACTGCTGCAGTCACACCATCACAGAGGGTCACCAGATTATTTGGGCACAATTTGCCTTAAGAGAGCCATGTTGGCTGCCTTGAAATACCTCCTTGTATGTGCCTTAAAACTACTTCCATGAGGATTTGCTCCACAACCTTCCCAAGCACAGAGTATGTGGTTCCCTACATCCTTCTTTCTTTCCTTTTTGAAAAGAGGAGTGATGTTTCCCTTCATCTGACTGCAAAAGTTCTTAGCTTTTTTATAATTCTCTGAGTCAGTAACTCTGGTCAGTAATCATAATCACTAAAAGTTAGTAGTTATTACATTAAGAAATCATGTGATCAGGTGTATTCTTCTTTACCTCACACCACGAACCCGTTGTAGTGAACCTGACTGAAAGACCACAGTAGAAAGTAGTTGACTCAGGTAACAGTGAGACTGAGCAAGTACAGCAGACAATGCTGAATGTTCACGCCAGCCTTCAGGCTGTGCTCTGTTGTACAAACACATTATTTGCAGAATAAACCTGCCCAGACCACTGTAAGAGAGGAGCCTGCAGGTAACTTGATACTGGTGATTACACCACCTCTACAACCTTGCCTTCATCTAGAAGTGCAGCAAGAAGTTATCATGAAAATATCCTCTATTAATAGGGTTGTGTTATTGCAAAAACCTAATAAAAATTATGCAATACCACAAAGAACTGAAAGAGAGATCTCTGCATGTACAGGATCTGTACAGCATGCTGTAGAAAAATCCCCCCAGCCCATCCAATGCTAAGCAAATGCATAGATCCCAGCATCTGAAGGGCAATGAGATTGAGCCGATAACTATGTCCCTCTTTATGTTATTAAAACATCTATTTTTATTAAGTAATTTGTTGTTGTACCTTTCTTGTCAAGATTCAGAAAAAATACTGCATCATCACTCTCTCCCATCCCACCATCTCTACATCCCACCACTCCACCCTGGTGCAGAACACTAGCCACTATCAGGCTGCTTTATTGAAGGACTAACAACTCAGTTTTTGACACTGTCTATACCTATTTCTCCCTAGAAAACTAGTTAGGTAAATAATTTCTCTGCAGACTGGCTTCATAGGTCCCTGTTCTCAATTTGATTTGAAAGGCAATTGAAAAGGGGTTGGCATAATAAAAATATAACTTCAAATTTCAGAAGTATGGAAAAAAAACTTGTCTTTGTACCGGGATTTGTTTCAAGGACAGCTTATAAGTAAGCAAGAACCTTAAGAAAGAATTTCTTTTCCATCATTTATCATCTCTACTAGCTTTTCAAAAGCAATAGCTTGAACTGCAAATGGGAAGAGAGTCATTTTTACAAAGTATTAAATCAGAATTGTTGCCCCAAATTGTGAAATAACCACTGATTCCCCTCAAAGGAGAAACAACATTTCATTAGTTATGCAGGACAGCACTTTTTCTTTAAAACATATTTGGAAGTTTATGATAAAGCTGGCCAGTTGAGGGGAAGAAAAAAGAGGAAATATTGTTTCTTCTGTAGTTCATTCATCTCTTTTCACAGACAGAAAAAAAATTAGTATGCCATTTAATGTATAAAAGAGCAAAATTTCATGAATTCTTACCCCCCCCCCCCCCCAAAAAAAAAGGAACATACTGAAAGAAAATGTTATTTCACACTTGTATAGAACTGTACTAGCTGCCAAATTTGAGATTTGCTGTTCTGGAAAAGCAGATCATGAAGACAAACTAAAATTAATTAAATCAAATCTTTGTTGATAAAAGGATTTCATACCAAATTAAAGAATTCCCTTATCAGAGTGATTTGAATGATTTGCAGAGAAGTGAACAAAGTTCAGAAGGAAAATGAGAAAGACAAATCTGAAGCAGTTTTGACCATAATACCCTGTCATGGCCTTTAAGGCTCTGTCAGTCTGGAGGCAGCTTTAGAGAAAATTATATTTTTTAAATTGAATTAAATATGAAAATGACTACTGCAATGAGTAGAGTGTCCCTGCTGAAATTTATTGTAGTGTGTCTCTAAAATTTTCACTCTGCTTCACAGTTATGCACTGCAGTACCTAACTGCAATCTAGAGCTCTGGGACCTCCTGGAAGAACAGTGTCTCAGGGGATATGTCTGATATGTCTCCAGTGGGACACTTTGGAAATGAACAGTGGTGAAACAGCTAACAAGACCATTATGTGGCTTGGTCTTTAGGTTTCCCATTCAGAAGAACAGAAATAGCTTACAATCCTTTGAAGGCTAATCAAGGTATTCTAGCTCTTCATATCTTAACTCACAAGCATTGCTATTTGAAGAATGCTTTCCTGCAGAAAAATACAGTGGAAACTTAAATTTTCTTTCAAATTTCTAGAGGCTTCTTCCAAACCAGCACAAATATTAAATCTCCCTTTATTTCAAATTTAAAATTTTTGTTGTGTTGTACGGAAAAAGATAAAAAATTGGCAAAAGCACTGAAGTGGCCTTCAGGGTTACACAAAACAAGAATATTTTGAGTTTGAATGTAGTGCACATGTCACCTTTTTGATGAAGTGGGAATTGCCATCAACTGCCAAGCAGGTACTCTGCTATGATCTTTGAAAGGAATATGTTATGGGCCTTTCACAGTTATATAATTTGGGAACAAGGAGAGTGGATCAAACCAACTACCCACAGAGCTTGGGATTTATCTCATCCATTTCCACTTGGTATTTAAAGTCTACACTAATTATAATAAATTTCATTTATACTCGGTGCAGAGGAATGAGCACATCCAGATGCCTGCTTCTCTTCATTACCTCCTAACTGAGAAAAGGATGACTAGCTCAGAACTATTTAACTTTTGGAGGAGTAAGTTAAAACCTATAAATATCTCCCAGAGATAGTAAGCAATTGAAAGAGAATTAAGTTGGAATTCCACCTCCAGATTCTTCCATAATAATTCTATTGTACAGCATGTCCTATTTGTCTCCTTTAAAATAGTTTTATGTCCTGATTGTCTTCTTTAAAAACCACACACCTAAGATATTATCTCCATAGCTGCATCCTTCCACACAAACACAGGGACTGGGAAACAAATTATGTACAGACAACATGAAAGGTTTCTTTAAGGAAACCTTTCTGTTGCATTTGGATTTGTTTGCTTTGAAGACAATAGAACCTCTGAGAATAGCTAATGAGCTAGAAACCAGGTATCAGAAAATATATTAAAGGAGAGGATAACACCACTGAGACTAGAGATGAACCAATCTGTTTTCAGCCTCTTGATATATTTCAAAACCATTTATGTGGATCTAAGTCCATACTTCCATCCAGTTTTTTGCCCAGTATTCCAAATCATCTGTCACTTTGCTTTGTATTTACTTAATTTGTTTGCAAAGACGCAACAAGCAGTGCATGCTAAATGTTGTGAATTCATAGAGCAATAGGGAAAACTCACATACAGTCTGGAAAAGCATTGCAAGACCCCAGATCTCTTTCCTATTGCATGGCCAAACCCACTGTAAATCCACTCCATGAATGACTGCTGACAGACATCGTGCTGTACTCAAGGTGTGAAGAGGGCTCAGGGCAGACAGTGCCAGAAGGCAGTTGCACCCAAAGGGATTTGTGTAGTCCACTCCAGGCACTCTTTTCTGTCTTCTAGAGACCTGGAACAAAAGTGGTTCCTATCTTCCCTTCCCACAGCTAGGATTTCATCTTGCACGTGCACTGTTGCCCAAAGATATCTGTTTTTTAAAATCATTGGTCACCTGTGCCAGACACAACGAGTCAGCACCATCTCCAGTCTGCAGCTGTGCCTGTCCCCAGAGGAGGAGAGAGACTGTCACAGCTCTGCCAGCGCGGCAAGAGGCTGAACTGCGCTCAAGGGCTCGCCAGCACGACTAGCAACATTGCTTCTCCCATGAATTATTTAATGTGCTAAATTCCCAAAATTTGGGCCTGCACAGGAAAGAAACTGTAGGCTAAAGAATGATGATGGTTGCAGCCTTTCAGCAGCTGCAACTTCTACAGTGATCTGACTGTGATGGGAGGAAGAGAGAGAGGTGTCAGAAGTAGCACGCCGTCTGAGAAGGACAGCATATCATATTACCTGGGGATCTTTCTGTAAGGAGATTCCTTTATAATATTTACTTCTAAAAGTTGGCACCTTTTGACACATACTATAGGTTGATTACTTTGTTCACAAGCAAACCAGATAAAATTTGAGCTTCCCTTTAACTTGGAAAATAATTAATACTGAGCGTGTTAAATTAGTAAGCCAGTCTGTGGACAGATTTACTCTAAACTATCTTTCTGTGGGAAAGCTTCAATTTGTACCCTTTCAAGCTTCCATCCAGATGCTAAAATAGCAAATTTTATCTAAATTCTCAAACAGTGCAGAGTTTACACTATTGAAATCTTCTTTTTATATAATATTTATCAAATAAACACAAGAGACAGCTGCAAGCATAGCTCTCACTAAGTGTGTGAGAATAGGGGTATATATTCTGTTTGACCCATTCTCCTGTCTCTAGTCCATGATATCCATGCTTCTACTTGGATTTCATCAACTGATGTAAACAAATGCATAAGTAACAAACCCAACCAAAAAGCTTAGAAAAACTAAAAATTCTCAGTACTAGAAGTGGTACAAGATACTGTGGTATTTATATTATACTGTGATATTTATATTACAAAGAGTTAAAAAGAGTTGTTACTAAAGATTGTTTGGTACTTCTGTGTCTTCAATAGAAAGGCCACAATTCTTAACTTGCTGTATACCAACAATGAAGCGATTAGATACCCTTAACCAACAAAGTATACAGGCTCTTCACAATCAGGTTTGGAAAACATCTTCAACCTCTCTGCTCTTCTATTCCTCTGTGGGAAGAAGGAGAGTTGGGGACCAGCATGTTGCAGCTGTCATCCACCATGTCAAAGAGCATCAATTTTGTTCCTAAACAATTCTGCATAGTGCCGTAGTTGCTGCCCATAGCTGATAAGGATGCTCAGGGAATTGCTAAGTGGCTGCAAGTGGAAGAGATAAAAGTTGCAAAAAATGAAAGTAAGGCCACTAACACAATAATAAAACTCCTCTTTTGGGCTATAAAAAAAGGAGGATATGAATAGTAAAAATAATGAAAAGTTAAGGATCCCACTCACATTACATGTGCTCTTATACAGAAAACTCTCGATTCATCTTACTGAAAGAAGCAGTGAGTTAGGATGCAAAAGACACATTCAGACTGTAAGCTAATACACAATCCTAAATTAATTCCTTCACAACCTTACAGTCTAACTCTCAGCCATTTACAGGGAATGCCTGGGTGGCCAAGCTTTCAAGAGATAATTTGAAAGACTGTTCCCTTTGTATCAGCCAAAATATTTTGAGAATCTGCCAGTATAATTCATAGAAAAAAATCCGTATCTCTGGATACACACTTGAAAAAAGTTAGAGTTTGGTCTCATAATATTTTTTTCTAAAATAATAATTAATTAAAGCATGTTTATGTATTATCATAAAATTAGGCTATTATAGATACCATTAAGGATGTTCACAGTTACTTCTTAATCCAAAATTAACTCTCTTAATCCAAGAGATTTAAAACTGTAGTGAAACATACTTTATTTTAATTTACCAAAGTACTCAGAGTAATAAAGTAAAATCCTAGAAGTTTATACTGCCTTTTATACTATATGAAGTCTTATCTAAGGACAGTCTTCAATAATCAAACAGCAAAATTTATTTATACAGATACATATTTTATAACATTTTTGTTTTAATGCTGATATTATAATATTCGTATTTGAAAATATATAAATGTTTTCAATATTGGGATTTTTTTCTTCATATGTTATTTTTTGATATAAAGCCTTAGTGAAAGTGATAGCAAGTACAGCTCACAAATCAAAATACTTCCTCAAAGAGAAAGAACTGTGATATAGGATGCTTACCTCAGGAAATGATTTTTTTTTTTACAAAATATCAGGAAAAAACAGGAAAATATGCTTTCAATATACTTCATTTAGGAACAGAGATAAAGGTAAGAATCAGCTAGTAGAAATGTACTCTGCTTACAAAGTTCATATTACTGCATAAAAAGAAAACCCAAAGGCAGACAAAGTAGTTCTCAAACATCCTACAAAAATCTACAAACAATGTTCATTAAAAATCCAAATAGACACAAAATAATATTTGCCACCATACCAGAGAAGTGGATGAATTTGCAGTGGTCAAAATTTAGACTTATCTTTTACCTTTTCTTACCACGTATCTGCATTCTAACAAATTTACTGTGTATAAGCCAAATAGGAGACCTATTGAAACCAATAAATCCTCAGATTCTTTATTTGAAAAATGGAATCACCTACCTGACATTGTTTCATAATTTTACACACTGTTTCTAAAAATATTTTCATTAATATCTACATGTCACAGCTTCCATTTCTTACATATCTTTTCATGCTGAGCTGTTGGTTTGAAAACCACAGAGACAGAAAATTAGGATCAAAAAATATATCCCTTGGATAATTTACATTACTCTTTCAGTTACCCTTCTTTTTTTTTTACTTGAATTACTCATTCCTCCTTCCTAAGCATACCATACACACAATACTCTTATCTCCTTTCTACAATATGATGTAAAAACAGGGCATAATCTATTTTAACAAGACCTGAACCCCAGCAGGATCCATTTGATTCTGACAGGGCCATTTGATCCTGCCTCTGGGACATACCCCAGATCTGAGTACAGTATTCTGTACTTATCCTAGAAGTTACTCCTGTGCACATAAGACTGTTTTCTAAGGGAACTAGGTACCTAGCTTCACTTGTTCCCCTTTGTGTTTCTCACACCCAAGCCTCTGAGAATTCAAGTTGAGTGCCTGTCTTCATCTCCAGACACATAAATGCCTTTAAATTCTTCCTTGTAGTGTTTGGGTCCTATAAATAAATAAACCCAGGAGAACTCTATGTCTGTGAAACTTGACCTCTCAGTTAAACCAATCAGATCAAAGAAACCAGTAACATAGGTGAAACTGAAAAAAAAAAAAAAAACAGGGATGAAATGTAAACTACTATTCCTAAATTCTTTAAATATGCAAAATTTTACTTTGTTCATTTTAAAAACATTTTTCTAGGTTTTTTTAGCAACCTCACATTTTCTGTAACTGGAAAATCATGGTCTAATTAAGTACATTTACACAGTAGCTCTTAATGCTTTCATCTTCAGGATGGAGATCTGCAGATAAGTACGGAACAATGCTGCACAGTGGAATGTAAGAAAGGAAACTGCTTTTCTAAATACACAAAAAATACAATTACTTATATGACTAATATCTTTGTATCTTTAATAACAGAAAGATAGCTGTCTTTTACTGTTTTGTTAGCTTTTGTCAATGCACTTAACTGCAAGAATTTGAACTCATGGTAGTAGGAATGCTGTACTGATAACTAGGTACATTAAGATGTATTTCCTAATAATGCCTAAGTTGTGTCTATGCTACTAGGAGAAAAGGAGTGCAGTCTCATTTGAATTATAATAGAGATGAATCCTGTTTGATTTTATTCTTTTTATGCATTGATCACATGATCTTCATAGGTGCTCATGTTTAAACCTGAGTCTTCATACACCAGATACCTGAGTAAATTTTTGTATCCAATACATTTCTACAGGACATTCATACCTGTTACGCATCAGATGCTCTAGTTAAAAGCATTACTTTTTATTTCATCTCAAATCACATGTATTTAAGTCTATGCTGTGAAAATAATGCAAATTTCATTGTGCACTTTGGTGAAAATTGATTTTTTTTGTCAAAACAAAGCCCAGAGCTTTTTTACTTAAAGACACTAATGAAACATTACCAGAGGCACAGGAAGAGCAAAATCATATGCTTCTTAAAAAAAAAAAAAAAATTAAGAAATAGTGGTAGAAATTAGGGCCCCTAACTGTGTTAGGAGTTGAAGTCCAAGCATGGTGGAAGTGTATTGTTCCAGGAAGTGTAGCGTAGAGCTATCATTTCAAAGCACTCTCTATAAATTCAAAAACCTTTGCTAATCAATTCATTTAAGAAAAAAAAAAACTTAAAGACTGTGTCCTTCAGAAAAACCTGTGCTCCTATCTATTGCCCAATAAATGATAGGTACAGAAATATACAGAATCTTTCCCATCAGTGTCAGCTCTGTTGTCATGCAATTGATTAAACCTCTTAAGGCAGATTCTAAATATCTTCTGTATTTCTAATTTATACTCCCTCTTTGGAACAATCTGTAATCTTAACCCCTGATGAATCAGATTCTTGTTATCTTACCATGATGAATATTACGAACTTCTGCCAATGGACTATAATGATGTAAAAATCAATTAAAAGGAGTAAAATTCATTAGACTTTCTTTCAAATGCCTGAAAACTTAATTGTCACCCTGAAGTTGCAAGATGTTCTCAACTTATTTTGAATACTCACTTTATTTCTGTTGTATTTATTTTTCCTTCTTCAGAAATACAGTTTCCATTTCCAGATTTTTTTTTGCATGGTAGGCACTATTTCTAATACTGTATTCATAGATTTATATGGCTTTTATATTGCAAATTTTTCATCTTAGACAAAGGCACAATGATGTGAGTCACATACGGATTGTCATCACTCAGTTTAAACTTCTTAGGTTTGATCACTTAAAGATTTTACTAAAATGACAGTATTCACTGATGATTACTTGAATGATAGGCCCTAGTTAACAGATCAGGCACTAGTCATAATTACTCTCTGAGATTATTTGTTCTGCTGTACTAAGCATATTTCTATGCTACATCAACAGTAATCTAATTCTTATTCCTGTCTCAAAGTAACAACAAGGAAACAAAATTCAATCTCTTTCTACCAAAGGAACAAACGTATTCAATCCTGAGCAGAAAGATCTTTTTGTTAAGCATCACCTTCATGTTCTTATAACTGAACTAAGGAAGTTCATGCTCAAGAAAAATGAGTGAAACAAGCCAAGTCCTTCTCCTTTAAGATTTTCAGGGTTTTTTTGAAGAGGAAAGCTGGTCTCCAGTGCAACCAAGTAAGAATACAATTACTCTGCTCTCTTACTGTCAAGTAACAACAGCCCAATATAGTTTCAGTAATCCTTTTGTTACATAAAAAAAAATAAATTTTACTGCTATCAAAATGACCCTTTGTATAACAGTTTCTCCCTGGAGCCCTTTTTGAATATCTAGTAATGTACTTTGAAGGTGATCACAACTACACTTTGTGCCTCCTCTGTTATATAGGCTAAATGTCTCTGCTGTGAAGAGAAAATAGATTGAGACATCAAACACATTTGTAAAATACAAAATCCACTAGGTTGTATGTAAGACAAAAATAGCAAAGTTCTATTTGAAACAGGGTTGAAAATATCAAACAAAAAATGAATGAGCAATATGTACTTACAAGATACAGATATAATACTCTAACTTTGTGAATATTTACATTTGTAACACTGATCATAAGAATATATCTGAACTTTTAATGAATTTTTTTTTCACAAAACAAAGATTTTGAATTTTTTTCTCTCTTGTCACATTTTAATAAACTCAATTTTTTAATATAAGTTGTGAAAAGATGGATTATTTCAAACTAAAATGCAGAGACTATAAGGAACTAAAGACACTTGAAAATGGCACAGTAGTGAGAAAAGAGAATATGTGTGGCATTTGAGAAAAAAAGTGATGATGTGGAAATTTTATGATGCTCATAAGGAAAAATTTATCAAGCAAAGGTCAGAACAAAAAATCTGTTCTGAAGAAAGTTCAGGTCAAATGAATGACAATGATGACAAATGAAAGATTTGATCTAGTAGTGAGGGATGATTAGGAATCTGGAACAAAGGAGCAGAAGAAGGAAAAATAAAGTCAGCAGAGTCTTATTACAAATGTTAACCTTGTCTTGAAGAAGGGAGGAAAAGTGTCAACCAGTGCACAAACCCCAACCATGAAAACTACGGAAAGTGGTAATTGGAATAAATAATGGAAAAAAAATAGATAGAACATACCCATATTGATGAAACAAGAATGGAAAAAGGACTGAAGATGGCAAACATGAATATGCAGGCAAAGGAAATCCTTTGCTCTCTTCCCTTGTTCACTGAGGCTTTCTGTTATCACATCTAGTCATCTGTTCATTATAAAGTCTTCAGAGAATTTGATATATCTTAAGTGGGTTTCCTCACACATTATGGGCTATATTAAGAAATAATGAAAACAAATAGCTGCTTTATCTTTTCTGAAAGACACACCTCTAGTTTATACAAAGAAAGCAAATAAATGAGTAGTCTTGAGTTTAACCTTCCCTTCATATTGTGTTCATCTGCTGAAGCATTGTGTGACTTTATAATGCCACCCAATGTAAAAGCTATAAAAATAAAATTTTAATATAGCAGTGAGATTGCTTTAGAACTACTCACAGAAGAGCACTACATTCCTTATTTAAAGTATAATATCTTCATAAAACACAAACTAGCTATAGCTCTGACTGACTCGGGAACAAACAATATCCTTACACCATCAAAAGCTTACCAGCTTACCAGCTCATTTGCTGGCTCCTGATAGGGCAGATGGAAATTTATTGGATTGTCATGTTATAAGGTGATAGCAGAAAGTGACATAACTGTCATTATGGGTGTAGATGTTCACAAGCCCCCATGGAGGTCTCACAGTCCCAGTTCAATAGACTTGAGCTTTTCTCTCTCAAGTTTCACACTAACCTGATTCTTGACCTCTGTGCTTTCCACTATTATCTTGAATCTCCATAAAATATTTTGTGACCTCTTTCAATTTTATTCTCCTTTCTCCTCTTGTTTCTACTTTACTTTTGCTGCAATTAATCCTGAAAAAACACTAGTCTGGAGTTTAAAACAGTTCAGTTTCTGGAAGCATACATGCTGTTTTTCTAGAGGCATCTTTCTCTCTCCATCTTTATCTTTTTCTCATGTTCTCTTTCTTCCTTTGCTCCTTTCTTTCCTTCCTTTCATTTTTTTTCAGCTTTTTCATGTAACATTTCCATGTACATGTACTACTTGAGCTGAGCAGTCAAGAGCAGTTAATAGCTGGTATATCCTTGGAGGCAAAAATATTGTAATATTTGAAGTCACTAGCACACTGCAAAAGAAAATGTAATCTATGTTTTTTTAAAGACACTTTAATTGCTCAGCAATCATGCAGAACTGAGAAATATAGCTCTGCTTCCAAGGTAATAACTCCCCAAATTGCAAAGGTCGCTTACTCAATACCCTTGCTATCTAGAAAAATATGACAATGACACCAAGACTCAAAAGCTCAATTTTATGTTAATCTATTATTCGCTATTAGCTTTCATGAATTTTTGTAGTATTTCACATAACCTGCTGTGTGCTACTGTCATTTAAAACATAAAGACTTCATCAAGCTTTGTTTCTAAAAGAGAGAAGTTGTTCCTGTCAAGTTCATTTATACACCCCTGATTCAGCTAAAACTAAAGTTAAAATGAACAGGAGTCCTGTATTAGTAAAGAGGTGGTAAGCTTTAGCACATAGAAAAGGTATCAGTACTAATTACAATCAGTTTTCACTGACCCTTGATGCTTTTCCCTGCAACTTCCCTCTCCTTTTGTGTAATTATTCCATCAACTAAAAAGATTTCAAAGCTTTTTATTATGCTAATTTTATTTAAATTATTCACATATATATATTTAACATTTAAACATAATCTTTATAAAGTTATCATGATGTTATTAAAAGGACATAATCTACCTAATGCACTGATAAAAGATTTCATAAAAATTGGAGATGTGTGTCATATCTGAACCTGTATCACACCTCAACTTCTGAGGGTGAGACTTTGGATCTCTGTTCAACCTGCTCAAAACTTTCTCTGTTCAAACTACCTTGAAAAAGGAGTCAAGCATGAGAGGATTCTCTTTAACCCTTTTTGTTCCACTTGGGACCAAAATATTGTGTGCTGTATACTTAAAAACAGATTCTTAGGTTCTATTCAAAGAGATGTGAAATTATGCTCAAATTACAGCAGTACTTTTGAAGATTTCACTCAGAGTAATACTTCAAAACCTGGAATTACAGAATAATACTCATGTAGATACATATGTGTGTGTGTGTGTGTGTGTGTGTGTGTGTGTGTGTGTGTGTGCCAAAGAAACAAACAAATCATATTAACACCAGCTGAGATCTCATATCTGTATTATAATCAGTTGCAATTTGGGCACAAAACAAGAAAATTTTCTGTTCAGTACCATGGACAAGTACTTTCCACACTGCATAAGCATGGAAACAACTTATTCAGAAAGTACCTTTTGTTACAAAAAAACCCTCAAAATACACCAGCTTCTGTTTTTTTTTTATATTAAAGTATCAGTCAACTCTTTCTTGAAAACATCACTATTCTAATTAAAAATAAATGGTAAGAAATATCAGCATCAGAAAATACAGGAGTGTGGATCTAATTACCATGCCTAACTTGCTGCTTCTAACTCATCCCTTCCATTTGTCACCAGCAACAGAAAATGAAAACCAAAAACCACCCAGGAACCTAAAAGGCGGGTTAAAATCCCCAAAGCTCTTGTCACTCCTTTTTAGCATAACTTGCCCTTACAAGAAGTATGAAATATTTACTATGCACTATATTTATCTTCATTTGTTATATCACACTGGAGATAAAAGCCTGGTATAAAAAATGGTGGCATAAGACATTCCTTTTATCTTTTTCAATATTTTTTATGTGCGTTTCCCAAGTAAATTACTATTGCACATAATAAATCAAGTTTTTCATAATAGTTTAATAATGCACTTTCATTTTGTTAAATTTAAAAGTTATTCATGTTTCATAAGTCTCAACAGTCCCAACAAGATATGGCAAAATGCTAATAAAATGATGGGCTTTGCCTTAATGAAAGTGCTAAGTTTGCCATGTAGTAATTATTAAATAACTAGGTAGTTTGTAATGAATCAACAAATTTTCAATTTCATAGATGGTACTATACAACAGAAAATTAAGAATAGGGAAAAATTATCATTTCAAATTAGTCAACCTTCTAAATCCCTGTTGTAATTAAAGACAAATGCATTTTATAACTCAGTGCAGAGAATCAGCTGATACACTCAGACTCTGGAATCAGAGACTTCATAAAATACTTCTCTGTCTCATCTTTCCATTAAACTGCATTGCATTCTAATGTCAATGGTGACACTTTTTTTTAACCCCTATTCTCTGAAAGAAATTGTATTGCCATTAGAATTATATTTAAAGACACATGCTTGATGTGTCATATGTCTCACACTTCCTCAGATCATTTTCCAGAGCATATCACCAGTCAGTGTAGCTTGACATCCATGATTTAAAAGTTATACGTCCATGAAATTCAAAGGAAATGTGTTCAGTGTCCTAAATAAAATCATTAATGTATTTTTTTTGTAAAGATAAGGTATAATTTTCATGAAAACAAATCTTTTTGTAATAACAAACTCAATATCCAGGTCTACATCAATACATGACTTAAAACAAAATGGCAGATCCACATACTGACCAAAAGCTTGCACTTTGGTTCTCCTTATAAGAATTAGTAATTTAGGAACACTGTAACAGGTCCTAAGCGAAAATACATACTCCACTAAAAATCCACTGATAACTCACATGTACTCATAAAATATTCCAATTTCACTGTCCAAAACCAAACAGTTTGAAGACTTTTTTGCTTTGTTTTGTTGTTTGCCTTTTCAGGTTTTTTGCAGTTTTTGGATTTGGGTTATTTTCATTTCGGCAATGTTGTTGACTCTCTTAAACATGTAAAAAAGCTAGAAGGAAGTTACAAGTTGTAGTCCTAAAGTTCTGTAACAAAAACTTACCCTCACATTTTTTTCTACCACCATTTTTTCTAAACTGAGTGTTTTCCATCCGTGCCAATACACTTGTTGAAATGTTGGCTGTAACCAAACACCAGCTGCACTTACCCCAGTGTTGTCATGGTGACAATGGTGTACCAGAAGGCTGCAGGGATGCTGGTGAACTTGCTGGCTGATGAACCTTTCTCTGCATAGTACATGACTGTGGCAAAGATGATGATGGCCATAGTGAGTGAGAAGAGGAGGAAGCCTAACTCCGAGGCACAACTTTTCAGGGTATAGCCCAGGATGCGCAGACCCTGTGAGTGGCGGGAAAACTTAAAGATCCTGAAGACACGAAAGACTCTTAATGTCACAAAAGCCCCACTGACATCCTCGTTATCTGTCATCACCAGGCCAATGTAATATGGCATAATGGCCACCACATCAATGATACTCATGACACTGCGCACAAATTTGTAGCGACTAGGAGCTGCCAGCAGTCGTAGGAGATATTCAACTGTGAAGATCATCACACAGGCAGTATCCAGACAGAAGAAAGCCACCGCATACCGCTCTCCACAGGGCAGCTCCTTGATGCGCCCCGGGCTTACCCCACAGGGCACTGTCTCCACCACATTGGCAATAACAGAGACAGCAATGAAGAATCCAGTGACATAGTAGAAGACCAGTGCCAGGGTACTGGTGTGTGGGTTTTCGAAGGCCCGCCACATCCTCTGACGAGCTGTCATTGAGGGTAGGGAGCTCTCAGCTACGTGATCCGTATCAGCATCATCCTGCAGGCGCTCAGCATTCTCACGCCGGCGATCCTTGTACTCCTCATAACAGCAGTCACCAATGATCTCAGGGATGATGCCAAAGAAGGCCAGCTCCTCATCATAAGCTGAGATGCACTCCTGGCGGGGATAATGAAGCTTCCCAGTGCGGTAGAAGTTGAGAATATGGCGGAAAATGTCAGGGTCCCGATCAAAAAAGTACTGCTGTGTCTCAGGGTGGTAGAAGAAGTCCCGCTCCGAACTGCCCAGCAGAGTGTCAGGGTAGCGCTCTAAGGTGTCCAGCCATGTCTGGAACTGGATGCCACTCACATTCAGTACAATCAGAGAGTCCTGGCTTCGCTTTCTCTCCTGCCGCGGAGCAGCTGGCATGGGACCAGTAGCCACTGGCATCCATCCTATGGCTGCTGCCCTGGCAAAGGGTAACCAAGCCGCTACACCTGCCGCCATGGTTCCAAACACCTATTACAGCTAAGGGAGTCAATCTAGAGACAGTTCCGGTCCAGCCACTAAAATAGAGAGGGAAAAGAAAAATACAAATTCTCACATGTTCTTGAGGCAGCAGAATTCTTGAACATTTTTGTGATATTCAGTATTAACTGAAAACCTTTTTGCTTCCTTTTTGTTTCCTCCACTTTTTCAACCCAGAATATGCTTTCCAGGCGCTGGTCAGACTGCTAGGACAATAAATGAGGGCACTTGGAAATCCCTGTATTCAAAGAAGCTTCTCTAACAACCAAATCCTTTGGATATAAGGTCTCCATTCGAGGCCCCCCGGATGGAAGCAACAGTCCTCAAATCACTAGCCCCTGGAGCCAGCTAGTAGCTCTAGTGCAGCTGTGCAGCCACCTGGAAGGAGATTTTCCTCCACGCGCGATGCAGCCGGTCCCCCGCCCCTCCTCCGCTTGCTCCCCGCCCGCCGCCGGAGCCGGGCCGCGGCAGCCAGCGGAGCCCTCCCCGGGCGGCTGCAGCGGGGCCGCCAACGCCGCCGCCGCTCGCCGTGGAGGGGCGGAGGGGATGGGCCGGGCGGGCCGCCCCCCTTCCCGCCGGCAGCCCTGGAGCAGCGCCGGGAAGAATCCTCTCCCTGACCTTTAATCGCTGCCCGGGGACTTCTCCAGACCCCGGGTAGGGGCCGGGGGAGCCGGCGGGGCAGGGGGAGGAGCTCCGGGCGGCAGCATTAAACTTTAAGGCAAGTTTTCCGTGCAGGAAATGCTTTGAAGGGCAGAGGGATGCCGGGGATAGGGCGCCGTGAGCGGGGAGCGCCCACAGAGAGGGAGCGGGCAGAGCGGGGCTCTCCCCTGGACGGAGCATCGGGGCACGGATAGGGGCTGGTCTGCGGCCAGGAGACCAGGGTCGGGCAGAACCCCGCGGTCCTGGCGGGGGTAGGAGCGGGGGCTTTGGAGACACATGCAGTAGGTGGGCTGCACGGGGCATCCCCGGGAGCGCCCGAGCGGGCGGCGAAAGGCGAACCGGGGAAGGCTGGCCGTGGAGTGGGAAAGGGGCAGGAGCTCCCTGGCGGCGCGGGAGGCCGGGCAGCGGGGCGGGCGGGGGGGCGCGGGGCAGGAGTGCGGGGTGCAGAGGGCTCGGCGGTCGGTGGTGGATCATGCCCCCCCATCCCTCCCCCCCCGTACCCCGCCTCCTTCCCATCGCCCCTTCCCCTCGGCTCAGTTCTCGAATCCCTCCAGACGTGCCCAGTCTGCGGCACCTACCTGTGAAAGTCTGGCGAGAGCGCTCAGTTGCATAGAGACTTTTGGAAATACGAGCTCTGCCGCTAGATCTCCGCGCCCCGCCGGGAACGGCGGGGAAGTAGTTGCTCCTGAGAAAGCTTGATCGCATCCAAAGGGACATCGATAATAAGGCTTTCCCCCACCCCCACCCCCCTCCGCCACCGCCGAGCGCCAAGCAACAAGTTCAAGGGGTGGGTGGGGGGAAAAAAACAACGTAATCGCGCCTGGCAGCTCGTGGAGCACGTCCTTGCGGGGCGCGGATCCTGCGGCGCGGGGCCGCTGTCAGGCGCGGCTGCGGCTGCGGCCGCTGCCCCTGCCCTGCCGCGGGCTGCGGGCGGCAGCGGCGAGGCCCTGGCGCGGCCGGGGGCGGGGAAGGGGGCTTCCCGCTGCCTCCCCCAAGGCGGGCGGGCCATGCCACCCCGCCGCGCCGCCGCCGCCCGCGGGCGAGGGGCGTAGGGGCGGGCGGCGGTGCGGGCGCGGGGAAGCGCGGGGCGGGTGGGCAGGACATCGCTCCGCGGGCGAAACAAAAGGGCTGCGGGCAGCTGCGCCGGCGGCGGCGGCGGCAGGGCAGGCAGGGAGCGCGGCTGTGCCTGCGTGCGCGCCGGTGTGTGTGTGTGTGCCACCCTGTGTGCCGGTGTGTGTGTGTGTGCCGGTGTGTGTGCCATCGTGTGTGCCGGTGTGTGTCTCTGCGGGGCCGGGATCGTGCGGTCCAACCCCTCCGCCGGCAGCGGAGTTCGCGGTGCTTTGGGTAGGGATCGGGCGACGGCGATAGCTTAGGTGAGGTACCGAGGGGATTTCTGGGGAGCGCTAGCTGCTTTCAAGGGAAGGGGAACCGTTCACTGCAAAAAAGGGGGAATGAGATGGCTGGGAGCGAAGTGTTGCGATGCTCCTCACAACCCGCCCCGAGCCACTCCGGAGTTCTGGTCGCAATATCCAAATGGCTCTTACCAGCTTTGGGAACGGCGAGAGCTGGGACGGGTGTGGGAGCATTTTCCTCCTCCTCTCCGTTCCGCTCCCGTGCCGAGCCGGGTCCCCTTTCCCGACGCTAGATGGCGCGTGGATGACGGGATGTGCGCTCCCGCCGGGGCCGGGCGAGCCCCCGCTCCGCGCACCCCCTGCGCTCTGCCCGCGCCGCCGCCGCCCGCCACGGGCCCGGCCCCGCCGAGCGCCGCACCGCCGCATCTCCGGGCTACACCTAATGTCCCGAGCCCTGCCTGCCGCTCTGATAGTGCCGATAAACAGAGGGAACGGTCTATATTTTTCAGTCAAGATTCTGAAACCGCTGTATGTCTTTTTCGCAGACCTTGGAAGAAGATACCAGAAGGTATTCCTCCTTCTGATTTGCCTGTGTTTCCGTTTGGTAGTAAGAGGTTTCGAAAAGAATCACGGAATAAATGGGTTCCTTTATATGTGAAGTTTTTATGACCAAACCTTCCACTCTGATAAGCTATTTGAGATACATGCTAAAGAAACCCAAAGCAAAAATATACCAAATACACACTGGAGCTCGAGAGTTAACTCTTTTCTGTATTTTAATATGCTCAGCTTCAGTATATATTCACTTCTAAATTCCTGTGAAAAAGATAAGCACTTTCAGTATTGTAGCCTAAGCTGCAGCCTAAGCTGTTCCTACAAGTAATACTTAAAAGCACAGGAAAATGTTTGAGTGCAAACTCTAATATAGGAAAACCTGTGATGATGACTGATTTCATATATCAAGTCACTTGAAATAAAATATCACATTAAATAAAAGATACTTTTTGTATATTCACTGAAGTTGTTTGTTGGTTTGTTGCTTTGCTATTTTTCTTCTAGTTCAAATATTCAGTACATGAGATCCTAGAAATTAATCCATTACATTAAAATCCTTTGTATACCTATAGTTATTGGTATACCTATACCTATAGGTATTGAGCTTTCAATGATATGGATATTCTTCTCCCATATGAAATGGGAGGTTTTGTTTGGTGTTACAGAAGGACAGTCCTGTAAAATTAATCTCAATTTATGATCCTGTCAGCTCAGCACTGAGAAAATAATACAGGACTTCCTTTCCTGATAATCAAGAGGTTTCCTTGTCAGCTATAGATTCTTTTTGTAATCAATAACTTCTCTTATCTTTTTAACATGCCTAGCGTTACAAAAATCAGTTGCTGCTTTAAGTTGATTTTTTATTTTGCAGTTTTTCCTGAACAGAAGTCTCGTAATAAAGGATTTTCCATCCATAGAGAGAACCCATGAGAATGGGCTCCATTAAAGAAACACCTGGATTCCTGTTGCAATCTTAGAGTTTTCTTCAGAAATTTACACATTTTATTAAAAAATTGAAAAAAAATCCCAAACAAACCCTATATTTTTTGGCAATTTTGGACACCACATTAGAATATTTGGTGTGTTTTAAGTCAGAGGTTTGAAACCAGTTGAGGTTTAGAAAATTTTGTGACACCATTGACTGGAAAAATTATCACCTCACCTTAAATTTTTGTGGACAGCCTGTGTATCAGAGAGGCATCTCTCCAAAACAGTATCTTGGAAGGAAGAAACTGCACTCTATTGACTCCTTAATTAATGTGTTACTGAGAAGCGAGAGCCAGGAACTCAAACTTTCACAGCTTTTACCTTATGTGTAGTTCATTAAAATTGTCTGGCTGAAGAATTCCTTACTTTGTATGTTTCAGAACTAAATCCTGCTACATAAGGTGTACCTAAATAATCAGTTCTTCCTAAGTCAAAATCCTGCTTGTGAAATCAGAATTGGCTACAAAGAGATTGGTCTGATGTGACAGGGAGGATTATGACTTCAAGTAGGAATTAAGTAGCAGGGACTCAAATGAGACAAAAATCCTATTTTCAAGGGAAGAAAATAAATCCTAGTAATTGTAGGAAAAGAAGAAAATGGTACTAAGGGGAATGCACAATGGGTTTTAAGATGAGCTGTTTCTTAATTCATTCTGAAGTCATGAGCCACAAGGAACTCTCTGAGGATTAAATAAATACCAGCTATGATGCAGAATTTTATATTAATGAATTTTTTTTAATTTTTTAAAATATTTAAAATGTTTGAAACTTAAAGTTTTCTTTACAGACTGAGACTACATATGTATTCCCTCTTTTTAATTCCTATAGTATCAAGACAATTTTCTTTTCTTTTGAGAGAAGAACACTGCAGATGGTGTTTTGTTTTGAGGTTTGTTTGTTTGGGGTTTTTTTTGAGTTTTGTTTTGTTTTGGTTTTTTTTAATGAAGGGAACATTCCTGAGAACTTCTAAGTAGCAGAAGTCCAATATAAGAATTTCTAGAATGCAACCCCATTGATGAACTAGGTTGTGAGATTAATGTTAAGAATGTATCTCACAAGGGAAAATGTTTGATTCTACCTTGCAAATATAAAAAAATAGTGCTTTGGTCAAACATGCAATCAGCCCAAGTACCTATAGTCATAGCCTGCAGTTTCCTTGCCCTCACAGATTTTTTTTTTTGGTCTAAATCTAGCTGCTTTGGGCCAGACAGAATAAGTATAAGGCTTTTGATAATTTTCCCAAGACAAAAAGCCATCTTTCTGGTAGTTTGCTAAAATAGGCTCAGGTCACTCTGCACTGCAACTGCTTGGTGTCCTTCTTTCTATGTGGAGAAATGGATTACTCTGGACATTAAAAAATGACCTCTCACTGATCAGGGATTAAGACATCGTGTGGGGGAAGTGCACCATATGTACCATTTCTTTTAAATTCTAAAGTCAACCTGAGAGGTAGTATAACCGCCATTAACCTAAAAAAAAGACCCTTCCTTCTGTGGAAAAAGAATTTTTTATGTATTTATTGCAGCTTTGGAGGATGGAACATGAAGGCAGAGCTGTCAGCATAGTAGTTTCTTTTTTTCTTAATGTGAGGCCAAGTCAATATTTGGAATCATCTCAAGAAAATCTTACATTCTTCCAAAGAAGGGACTGATTTGATCTCAAACATGTGCTTTATCTTCTCTAAACCAACAAATACTGATTTAGTCATTATATATGTTTTTCCTGATGCATAGGATATTATATAAAACATTAATTCTGTTAAACTATGTATTAGTCATATTAAGCTCTAGGAATTCCTCTTCAGATTAGTGATATTGTACCCGTAAATTAAATGGTAAATAATTTTTAAATTTTATTTTAGATAAATACCTAATTCTCATTTTGAATTCATGTTTTGTTTCGTATAGTATCTTCAAACAAATAACTGTCTTGTCTGCGTAATGAGACGAAATTTCAACCAATTTAGCCTTAAACACCTGTGGTACCTAATTAGGAGCCTACTCTCCCTGAGTTCTTGGAGTCAATAAAGGGAGAAACAACTCCAGAAAGCAATCTATCCTAGGTACAATCTCAGTGCATGTAGGCAGGTATCCATTGACTATAAAAGGCAGTCTGGGATGACTGTGGTGCTTCAATTGTGAGTCTGCATTAGGATACTTTGCATTTAGGCAGAGCAGTCCTGAGACTTAGACTGTGAGCCACTCTGCTAAGTGAAAAAGAACCTACCCTGGACTTCAAGTGTCTTTGAGATCACATCCTTAGAAAGATAAACTAAGAGTGAATTAATGCAGAAAACTAATTAATGACTAGAGCTCATACTCCTGGTTGAAATTAAGCAGTTTGGAAAGTCTTCGACTAAGACACCTCTTGCCAGACTGACTTACTCTGTGTCGCCATAGCCTAAGCACATGCGGAATCTTCAGCATCATCAAACACTCCTGTTTCACTCCACAAACAAAATTTTTAAAAAGTCAATGTTTTGGTTTTTTTTTACTTCACTGTTTTTTTTACTCAACTGCCTTTTTTATTTTTGTTCTCTTTAACATAGTCACAGCATGGCAATCTTTCAATCTGCATTCAAACATTACCATTTTAGATACTGCTTTTTTCTTTGTATTCCAGGAAATGTAGGGTTTGGATGCTAGCCACCTTCCTCTGCTCCTGCAAAAACCTCACAACGATCAATGGCTCCTTGCCTAATTAGTCCCATCTCTCTTATACTATGAATCTTTTCTAAACTGTTTTGTTACTAGATTGGCTCTGCTTTTCAATACCTGATGTGGAAGGGTACCCAGAGAGGGGTATTACAGCTCTTACTGAGAGCGACTGCAATTGTATCCTTCCCGTTTTTAATAATTGGTTTCTGTTCCAGCAAAACTTCCATCATTTAAAGTTTCAACAGCTTTATAGGAATCCTATATGAAAGAGATGAATATGTGCAAAAATATAGTTAATAGAAACAATGTGTCATTCACTGGCACAGATGAATATAGAACATTTTTCAGAAGTTAGTAGATTGAATAAAGTTATTATCTTGCATTGCAAATCATTTCCTTAGTCCAGCCAGCTCTTAGCAAAGAAAGAAGCCTGAGGTCAGGCAGACTGGCATGAAGCTGGTAACTTCAAAACTGAGAACATCTGGAGAGCTGCCTGTAGGGGCACCTTTTATGCCAGTAATTGCTAATAGCCCCTGTACCACAGTTCAGAACAGGAAATAGAAACCTTCTTTCATGTTAATGATTGCTTTCTAATTGTATAAACAGCAATGAGATAGCAGTCATTTATAGCAAGCTACTCCTCCAGCTCAGGGAGGAAATAATTTTTTTGTGGTGTTCCTGGTGGCATTGCTGTGGTGAATGTTGAGTCCAAGCTTCCAAAAGGGAGAAAGGATGAAATAAAATACATTTAAACAAAAATTCAATGTTAATCATGTGTTCTTTTTAAAATAAAATTGAAAAAATAATTAAAAATTACAAATCAGAAAAGCTAGCATTTTTTTCACATCAGTTTTATTAGCCTAGAGCAGAGTGCAGTTTACAAATCCTGAGAAACATTTAGTTAGACTTGATGTCATGGTATTACTGGATGTCTCCTGGTCCTAGCAGTCATAAAATCAAGATATTACAATTGAAAACTGTCCTAAAATTAGTGTCATTATGCTCTACACAGATCCAAAACATACATGTCACAGAGAGATGTTAGATTTATTAATTATTTAGCTTTATCACAAAAGTAAACAAATATTTTATTGCTTGATTAGCAATACTTCACCTCAAGGGCAGTTTTCAGCACAGGCTATTCAGTTGTAAATCATGCTGCTAAGACAGTCTGACAGCTTGCACAAAATTATTGCTGTCCAAGTTAAAAGAAGTATGTTTCAATGAAATCATACTTGCTTCATAGGAAGCCATATCTTTGTTTACCAGTTAAAGACATTATTTTTCTGTAGTTTTATCATTCATAAATCAAATAGCAAAAAAATACCTAATTTTATTTACAACATTTTTAAAGTAAGATCATAACAAACCAAGTCATCACAATATCAGATCTTTAGTTTCCTTCCAGTTTTGTATGTAGCATTGCCTAGTCATTTAAGAGGATTGCTATATTATATAACATAAAACAGCCTCAAGAATACACCAGTTACAGTGTAGATATTTTATATATAATGTGTGAATAAAAAAAACCACAAAACAAAAGCCTGTTCAATCTAATTGAAGATTAAAGCAGTAGAAAGCAGAATCGTAAAACACTAGACAGTAGACACATTTCTATAAATACAGCTTTGTAAGAAGAAACAACTTCAAACCACTTGTTTAGCTAATGATCTCAAAATCAGTGAGAGTTTGAAAATGGTTGGTCCATTTGCAGCTTCTGCTCTGCTCTCATTATCCTCTGCAAACTGGGCATAAAATTCACAGTGAGTTTGGTAATTTTATCTGTCATACTGAATGGAAATGTTGTCTAGATGGGACAGCAGTTTTTCCAAACCCCTTACCATACTCTTCCATTTCATCTCCAGTTATAGCAATTAGGGCAGAAGATAATGTAACATGGAAAGCTTTTTAAAAAAAAGAGTAGCACCATGCAGCATAGCTATTGATGTCTGATTCCCTGCCTGTCTGATGTCAAAGGAAGGGTGATCTCATTATCTTCCTTCACAATGAATAATAATAGGGTGTTTCATCTCCAGCCACTTGCTAGTTTCCATGAAATTATAAAAACTGCTTATCTTTAGTCTTTTTACCCCTCTAAAATGACATTCAAGAATTAGTGTGAGTTTGACAGACAGAGTGACATGGGAAATTACTGTATTCACTCTATTTTGAAGTTTACTCAATTACCTAGAAAACCATTCTACAAATTGCCATTTCTCTTTATTTTGATGGTTCATCCTGAGAATTTCTGTCCGGCTTACTGAAGAAGAGTGAGATCTGGAAACATTCTGTTCCATTCTCTTTATAGTGTACTTCCACATTTCACCCCCTTTAGGTGAAACTGGTTACATTAGGCAGTTACAATGAATAGCACAAAGGTTGCCCTTGTCTGGTAGCCATAACCCTGAACTACATCAAAGGATTATAACTGAGAAGTGTGACTCCCTCTGCAGCTTTTCCACAGCTATAAATAATAATAAATAATTGCAAATACTAGCCAGAGGTGTGTGTGTGGATCAGCTGTACTTGAACACCAGTTCTTTAGTGGTCTATCCCCTTCTTAGACCCTAGTGCAGGACAGCTCAAGCACTCTGTAGCTTTTGGGGATCTCAGGAAAGCATTCTGTAACAGACTTGTGTGCATGTGTGTATATGTTTAAGAGAACATCATAAAAAACAAGCACAATATAGGTTGTTCGTTATCACCTTGATTTGTTGGTTTATTATGAAAAGTGCTTATTAAAAAGGTAGAATTAGTGGTTAATATCATTCATATTGTTGAAGAAATCTTTCTGTTATGAAATAAACAGTTTTTCTATCATAAATATTCTTCTGATCTCTTTTGTTTGACTAACAGAAGCAAAGTGCAATAAAGAATTCATGTTTCTTTTTTCTGTTTTAATGTCACATCATGAGTGTGCCTGCCTTTCTTCTGAATTCATGATCTCCTATTGTGTTTCATTACATATGGAAAGCTCAAATACATATCTGGTTAAATGCACTCAACCTTTTAGAAAATTACAAAATCCAATATTATGTTTGAATAATAGATATTTTGCCATTTGGTTTGTTGAAATGTAAATATCATGACTCTATGTAAAACAGAAATGACAGATGGAGAAAGCTGTACATGTATACACACTCATAGAAAAGTAAGAAATGTGTGCTTGTGTCATTTCAAGCTTGATCTAGAGAACGTTTGCATAGACAAATGCATTTTTCATGGTAAAACTGGAAAGGTAGATAGACTACTGTTATTGCTTTCTGGCTTCATTTGTTTTGTGTTGGATATGTAGTTGTCAGGCTGGTAGCTTTTCAAAAAAAATATTTTATGGTTGGCATTAGAGTAGTAGAATTGCAAATGACTGCTTTTATTTAATATTTTTTCCCAGTTCATTGCCTGAACAAAAGAATTATAAACCCCCAAAACACTGTTGTATATTGACCCAGAGCTAAAGTTCATTGATTGTACCATTGAAAGAAAAGAATGAAAACAAGTTAACAAATTAATAAATTTTTGTTAGAAATATTTAATTTGGATTTTTTACTTTATTTTTTATTTTTTCCCAATTGTGGCATTTAATAAAGTAAAAATTAATTTTGAAAAAATGAAAAAGAAATGGTAAAAACCCCAAATTTTCAGATTTCCACTTTCATACAGATCTGTTAAAAGTTATTCCTACCCAAAGGTTTTTTTCAGAGAAAAATCATAAAACAGAGATGTCCTTTCCAAAACTTATAATTAATTTAGTCTTTGATAGCGATTTTGCTAAAGTGGAATTTATAATTAACCTCCATTTGGTTCTGGCCTGTAGTAACAGGTAATACAAAGTTTTCTGTCCTTGTAAGTACCACAAGCTTTAGCAGGGCTTGGTGTGAACACAGGGAGATTCAGAGCAGAAATCTTACTGGAGGACCAAGTACCAATTTTAAATACAAGATTCCTTGTGTTAGGACCCATCTTTAAGCAAGAACTTATCCACTATGAATATTGTCTCAGGAAAGAAACCTGCAGGGTATGGTAGTCACTTGGAAAATCCATCATTATGTGAAACAAAATGTGCATGCTTCCCTTACAGCTTTGTGCCATGCTGTTCAATTAAGATTATAATTGTGAAAGTGAACATTTTTTAGGCTTTGATCCTCCCAGTAATTACACACATGTTTAATGCTACACTCATTAATAGGTATCTTGACCCTGAAGAGCTATCCAGAATATCTGCATTAGTTTCAGAATGGTTGTATGAAAACTTGTGTCTTGTACACTGTTTACCTCTACTCTTATGCTGGCTGTTTCATGTTTTGCAGTGCAACTAATATATGTAATAAGCTAATAAGGATTCTTATTATACTTCTGTAACTCTTACTCCTTGACATAAAATCTTTCTCCTACTGTGTAAGTAAGATTAATTTGTAATCTTATATGCTTACTGACATCTCCCACAGTGTTCAAAGTAGGCTAAATATGTAAAGTCTTGAGTACAACTTAGGCCTAAATTATAAAAATTAAACAGTCTTTTCCACACTTCCTCCATTTATCCTATGACTGTATCTAAGAGAAAAGATTGAAAGATCGCCTTATTTATTGTTCAGGAAAATACAAATTAAAAAAACTCCTCAGACTCATAGATCAATAGGTTTACAAATGTCAGCTGTAAAGAACAGCTTTTTTTTCTAGTGACAATAGGAAATCCTGATATTTAGTACTGTGTATTGTGCATGAACTACTGATTTATTGTCCAATGAATCTTTGGATATTTGATATGTGCAAATACTAACAGTTTCATGAGGTAAGGTACAGAAGGTAATTTTGGGATGATATATGGGTATTTGATGGCATTGCAAGGTTATAATGAAGATTGTTAGCAACATGAAGTGTTACTCAGTGTTTATAAAGAATCAGCTCCAGGGAGGAAGCTGAAGGTGCAGAGGCTCTCTAAAGGCACATTACAAGGTGGGATGCATCTTATCTAAGTTTTATCACCTTAAAATTAAGAATTGAATTCAAGATAGTGTTCTGAGCTTCTTGTATTCCTGATATAGGCAAGTAATTGCATCTCATCTTTACTTGTAGTATCATTCAGTATATCCTTCTTTACTCTTATTATTTGTTATACTACTGCATAAAAGAAAAACAGTAAAACAGATTCCAGGAGATTTTAATGAGATATCTGTAAAGCCCTTTTGCATAAAAGGTTACTTTGTGATAGCAAGATGACAGCCTTAAAATACTTCTTACTCATTAAAACATACAAAATGTTGCGTACTGAAAAGTGAATCATGGCCTCAAACAGAAAAATCTACTGATGTTCTGCAAAGCTGTTTATATCATATGTCCTAAGTAACCAGCCCTTCCGTGTCATGTAAGCACTTTTAGACAATCCTATGCTATTTCATGAAGCTTCCGTGCATTTAACATAGTGTAGAAGAGGGAAACTACAACTGGCTTTGACAGGATTAAATTATACAACTAATCCTTTTTGTTCCAGATGTCAATACAGAAAAGCAATATCAGAGACTCAAATGCAGAACCTCATACATAATTTTAACCACTCTTCCTGTGCTGCAGGTTACAGATCTGGAAATTATAGCATGTAAGAGCTTCTAAAACTGGACTTCTTTCTCATTGCTTTAAGATCCAGTACTGATAATAGTAAATATTTTACTCATTTATTATGGAATTCCACATGTGAGTACTAAATGAACTGCAAATTGGTTATCCAAAATGATGGAGGGAGTTCAGCATTTCATGGCAGGTGAAAAGCATGTCACACATACTGGCTTTCCATCTGTGACGGCATACCTAGACAGTGCCAAACTGAAAACTAGGCAGCATGCAACAGCTGAGAAGACAAAGTGTGATGTGCATTTAATTTCACCAAGAGAACTGGCATATGCCACAGAATGCATCAGCACTTACTGCAAAATAACTGTTTTACATGAATGAATATAGGTATACCTGTGTGTATACACACATACATATATATAAATTCTGTTTGCATATGTATTTCTTGCTTGGGTATTGCATTTTTTTTATTGTAGAGACAATCTTGTGTGACTGTAACAGCTTACACTTTAGGTATATGCTACAGTGCACTTTTTGCAGGTGCCAAATGACAAAAATATATATACATTCTATAAAATCTATACAGAGTTTGATAATTTTCTAGTGCAGAGAAGTTCCTCATTGTGTGAAGATTGCCAAAAAAATTAAAAAAGGAACATATTGAAATCTATGTATTTTTTTTTCTCTTTAAACCGTCAGTCTCTCAATAAGAAATAATAAAAAGGCTGCTTTTGTGGAGCCTAAAATGCTTTATGCTTTGCTGCTGCAAATTTAGTCAGCAAAAGCAGCTCAACTCATCTAAAACTCATTTATGAGTTGTGCTGACATGAATGAAACCATCAATGCTACAAAAACAATGACAGAGAGAAGAAAAAGGTTTTTTTTATTTTAAGCTTCATTGAAAATAAAAGACAGAACATTTGTCAGATAGGAATAGTTGGTGATTAGTAGAATTTAAAACATCATGAAAATCAAAAATAATTATTCCAGTGTTAGTGGATCAAAGGTAGACTAAATTATTGCAACAAGAAATTAAAAAATATTTTCATTTATTACAGCAAGAGATAAAAAATATCCTAAAGATGATATAGTGCAGTTACCCCTACATTCTTGGCTAAAATTAGTATGATGTCGCCATGATTTATTTTATAGTCAGCTTTCAGATCCTATGACTAGTGATTTGTGGCATTCAGAACAGAATAAAAACGGCAAAGCAGTTAAGGGGCTTTCTGGAGGTCCCATCTGCAGATGATTCCAGTAGATCCTGGAACAATAGTCTGTTGGGCAGCAGACAGAGTTTTCTGTGTTTTCAGGCAGGCTGTCCACAGACATTAGTAGTTCATTTCTCTGGTGAAAGTTGCTGCTGGTGTCAAGAGACCTTCACAGGCTAAAGGGAAGCTTGTGAGCTGAAAAGGAAGAAAGGGCAGAAGCCACTCTTGTTTCCAAGAGTAATACTTCTCTTGACTTGAACAATGGTTTTGTCTTCACTGCAGCCATTCTATAACTATGTCTCTAAAAGAATTTCTAGACTTATAGTTTGGAGCAGGTCTTTTAAGGAACTTCTAAAATTTCTTCAGTTGGTGTACATTTTTGTACATAGTGTACCTATTTATATATATTCTTTATGTATATCAATGGTATGAATACATATTTATGTTTGTATACATGGAAGACACTTTCAGAAAAGTCAGGGGTTTGTGTTTTTCTTCTTTCTGTTTGTTTTCCAGGAAGACTTTTCATCCTTAAAAAAAATATTAAATTAATATTCAGTTTTGATGCACAAAAAGGAATATGTATACATTTTCTTTTTATAGGTGATTATATAAAAGCAGATAATAAGGTGTGAAATCTGCAAATATTTATTTAAATGAAATAGTGAATTTTCCATGGCAATACTCTAACTCATTTTGTGCTCATTTTCCAAGAATATTCTAGGAAACTAATTTACTGAGAGGCTGCTTAAAATATGTATTGTCACTGAATAGTGGATGTACCAAAGAAATTCATACTCAGAGTTCTAATATACAGTTATTGAAAATGAACAATAAGCCATTAGTTCTAAGTTCTGGTCTGCTCTTCAGAGAAAGAAGAAGAAAACATGACTGCTGCTTATATGCTAACTGCAATAATTTCCCTAAAATTTTCTGCTGTTCTTTGCAGCTACAGTGATACGTCATCATCATTATCATCATCAGCTACATCATCTTTCTACAAATATTTTGTATAATTGTGACTTAATGCATATTCAAGCTTGTCTTATAATATGGGCAAACATGGGAACAAACATTTGTAGAACAGGAAGTTTATGAAGCCAGATTTTTTGTGGCAAGACTTATATTCACATAGATGATAAAGTGCATAGAACAAAAGCCCTATTTCTTTTTGTTGCTACATATAAATAACAAGAGGTCAAAATCAAATAAGTCTTTATTTTTATTCCATTCATGTAGTAAATTGCTTACTACAATATTGCCAAGTATATTTGCAGATAGAATTTGGCTAATGTTAACAAGTAAATAATAAATAAATGCTATTATAATATTGTGAATCTTTTAAACTAAATCTCAGATTTCTGTTCAGAGCTGTACTTTTTAGTATGCATGAGTCTCACACTGTTGATTCTTGCCTTGTGGATGCCTGACCCAGGCCTGTGGGTCCCAGGTGTGTGCAGCAGAGAACCCCAGGTTCCTCCTGTGCTCTCTAGCCTGCATGTCAGCCTGGAGGGGTCACAGATCAGCAAATACAAGTCACCATACACCAAAGGGTAGGTCACTGTGTAAAGATTTGTGCTCAAAGGGTTCCAGCAGGGAGGCAGGCTACATCACTGCAATGTCTATTATGGCCTTCTGCTCACCTTGAGTGACCTGCTCAAGTGCTCCATTGTCTGTCTTGCAGCTGAAAGGAAGATGCTTTTTCACAACTGTTCAAAAAGGAAGAAAGGAAGCTATATTCAGCAAATAAATTATTAACTCTGAATGATTCCCTCAGCTCTATGGCACAGTCTTTGCTGCCCCAGTTTTCTGTGTTGCATATGAAGCATAAAATATCATTCCTATCCTCAAAGCCTTTTCTTATAGAAATTGGTGAGATTGTTGAAGTCAGAATTAAGCAAGATGAGGTAACGTCTTTTGGCAAAGAGTATATCATTTCATAATTCTACATTTTCAAGATCTTGTTGTGTTCTTGAATTGAAAAGGAGAGATGCCAATGAGATAAAGGCAGGGAAGAATATCCCTGCAATTTCTCTGACATGACAAGTTCTACTTAGATGCATCCATCAGCAGCAAAATCTTTACATTTGGAACATACTTTGTACAGTGTTCTCAAGATACACTTTTAGCCCTTTTAACTCCTTTCTTATAGGAGTTTGATACAACTCAGCAGTGTGACTTTTCACAGATATCAAAGGGCTGAACAGAAATCTCTAAGTTGTCTATGTCAGCCAATGCAAAGATTTTACTGGCTGTTAATGCTGAGCCTTACCTACATAAGTGAGTACTTTAACTGAGCTAAGAGGAGTAATGCAAAGTAGTCCAGATGTTTTCAGGATAAATTAAACTTCCTAGTGTCTTGACTCATGAGTTTTCTCAGATCATTCATAGTAGAAAATTGAAGAAAATTGTCTCGGCAAAAAGTTCTTACTTTTTTATTATATATCTGATCAACAATACAGGTCATTATCTCTGTCTTCCAAATAATGGGAAATGAGTGGGAAATGAAGCAAGAAAGGAATATGATCTTCTGAAAATAGGACAGTAAAGCAGGATCAGAAATTAGAATGGACTCAGGATCTTCTGAGTCCCAAATCAGTTTGCAGGCTGTCTGATTGTACATCTGTATCAATACAGATATACCCCTGAATAGATACTTCTTTATATAACTCTTTTTATAAGTAAACCAGGTGTTTTTTCCAAATGATGTTGAAGATATCTGAGGAGATATGTGGATTCAGTAATATTCTATTATTGAGAACATTATTTACTCTGCTTGTTTGAAGGACAGAGACCAGAGAATGAAGTAGATGTATGAAATATTTTGGAAGAAAAGCTGTTTGATTATGCAGTCACGTAAACAGATGTATCTGGATAAATTAATTTCATATTGAAGTTTTTCAGTGTAACATAGGAAAACCTCACTTTATTAACAAAAACTGTTGGCTGAAAATGTAGTGAAAATGTCAGTCTCTTAGTGTAGTTATAAATCCATCCACTATATAAATTTATGTAGTTCTGTAAAATGTTTTGACAGGATGTTTTTGTGTGTGAGGCTTTTTATTCAGTAATTCCTAAAGAAAAAAGAACATTTTATTTTGAGAATTTGTTTCATGTTTCTATGAACATAAAATCTTAGTCTAGAATTGCAGTAATTTCAATTAGCTTCCAATGAATATTTATTTTCTATAAATTTAAATACTAAATATTTATTAATTTTATTAATAATATTTAATAATATTTATTAATTAATAAATATTGATTGTAAATTTATGAATCTGTTTAATGTAAATATAAAAATGCAATTTACATTTTTAATATAGGTTTTGAAAGTCTGCAAGATGCTTATGGTCAAATATAATTATAGTTCTATTTGCCTAGGGAGGTAAAAATGGGATTATCTACCTGAAAGATTATCTTGATTCAGCTGGTCAGTGGTTCTGTGCAGAGACACACATTATACCACTGATATTAGCCCTGAGAGAAACAGTCATCTCTCTGAGGGTCTTGGCTCTAAATACTTCCTGAGGAATTCAGAAGGCGAGGGAAACGGTTCCAAATCTTCCTTCCACATACTGGCGTCTTCCACTTCCTTTGCAAAGCAGATGGAGGTACAAGTTACATCACGTGCTGAGTGATTCTGTTCCCTTGGTGCAGTCTGTGCAAGTCTGATCAGATGCCTTTCTTCTGGAGGCCAGGAGACAGAATAATGTAGAGAAACAGTAATTTCTCCTTGACTAAAACTAAAACTTTCTCAATGAATCAATATGGGGAACAAGCAATTTAAATAAGATGCCATAATATGTAAGCTACTAAAAGTCAGTGCATACCCAAATGTGGCACTCATACTGAGCCCCTTAAGTCCTTCCTACTGGTTCATGTGGTCATGCCACAAGCAATTTGGAAGGTCATTTGACATAAATGCTCTTCACTACACGAGATGCAAAGCAGGTTTAAACTTGGCCTGTAGCAAATATATTATTCAGTCCTTAGGAAAAATTACCTCTGCATAGCCAAGCCTCACTATACTTTTTTAAGATCCTTTTTAAAGCTTTTTGTGTGTTCATTCTTCTGCTATTATCCTATTTCTCTGTATATGGATTTTGCTGATTTTTTTTTTTTTTTTTTTTTTAATGTCATTTTAAGCAAGCCAGGAGCAGAACAAGAAGAAAATTCATTCAAGGCTCAGGCTTGAACTCATTTTTGGTTAGGGATTTATAGCAAGGGTTTTGAATTTATCCAGCTTGACACATGTAAATATCTTAAGCCCTATTTCTTCTTTTTAGTGTGACTAACAGAAGTCCTCCCCCAAAATGAAAACTGAGGTATTTGAAGTTGCTGTTTTCCCATATCTCTTCTCTGGGAATGACTTTCTGGCCAGCAAAATCCTCTTTGTTTCTCTTCTTTGTGAGTCTTATATTCTTTATAAGTGAAGGACCTAAATGGACTTAGTTTCTTCAGTTAGTTCCCAGTTAGTCAGTGCTTTCCTGAGGTGTTTCTGTATCATTTCTGCAAAATAAATTCCCAAATTGGTTCACTGGTTCATAATTCCCAAAGTGGTTCACTGGAAATATGTACCATGATCTGAAGGTTACCGAAGACCTCTTCACTAGCTGTAGATTAAGTGCTACCTGAAAGTTTAGACAAGGGTCCTGAAATAAGAGTACAGTTTCATAATTTGGAGGAGACTATGTCAACTTCCTTGTTTTAAAAAAAAAAAAATTATTTGTGGTCTAATTTAGCCTGTACAGGCTAAACTGTCCTTACAGATTCAAACTGAGATCAGTAATTGAGACTAGAATTGGCTTTTATATCAGTTTGAATATGTGAATATATATACTCATCTGTTGGTGAGTTTGTGACTTTGCAGGATTTTTTTTGGTAGTGGCTTAGTATAGTTGAGCTAAGTCCTTTGACTAACAATGGAGGGGGTTATGGATAGTCAGCAAATGCAAGTTTGACAATGATCTGACTAACTAGTCAAGAAATTGTGTGAATGAATTTTTGATGAAACAGAGTAAACACCACCTCTGCATGTTGTGAAGCCAGCAGATCTTTTACAAGCAGATTTGCAATAGAAGCTAGTGCAAATGGAACAGTTTCTTGGACACCTAGCTCTGTTATCTGTGCTTAGGGAATGTGTGCAAATGCCAGCATTCTCTCTCCCAAAACCTCTGAGTGAAAATCAGTTTTCCTTACCGCAAAATCTAGTTACAATTTATTGGGAAATGAAGCCATAAAATAAAAATATGATTTTGCTTCAACTTGTAAAGAAAATTTTTAGATATTTGCAAGCTTCATCCTTGTTTCCCTGTTCAGCCCATGCTATATACCCATGGCCAAGTCATTCTTTATGTGAGGAAGAACCTGGTCCTCTGTTCTGACTCATCAGAAATTTGAATCTGAATGCTCTGACAACAGGAGGCAGCGGCTGTTGTTAATTGCAAAATTAACTCTTCAATTAGATAGTCTTTCAAAACATCCTTTTCCCTGAGCACCATTACCAGAAATGTCTGAAGTCAGTCTCCAGTCATCCTGGCCAAATGAGTTACCCAAGATGCAATGCCCAAACAGAAGGATCTGTCAAGTCATGATAGCTAAGCTATTGGAGTCTCACCTTCTGTTAAAGAGATCCCACATGAAGCCCAAGTGAAATGAGCTACTTTAAAGTGTGAAAATACTGAGCTTCACTTACTTTCTTTTCAACTTCTATGCATTCTTCTATTGCACTTTATCATACAAAACTCCACAGAGAATTTGATAATTACCTATGCATGAGAAAACACTCCCCCTTCTTAGCCTAGATTCCTTTGTCCTGAAGGTCAGTTTGAAAGTTATTTTTCCTTTCAAAGTCATCTTTGACAGAAGTGTCGATCTGCACTTGGAATGATGCAGGTTTACATGAAAAACAACAGACTGCAATTGAAAGTTTAAAGATGAGGCAATTCTCATTTTGGAAGAGGAAAAATAAGAAACAATAGGAAAGGAGCAGCTATAGGCTATGTAAAAGTTATAGAGCAGTAATAGACAATGCATAAAAAGGTCAAAATGCACCAGTTTTCTAAAACGTTTATAATGTCAGACAGTTTTATGATATTAGTTGTGCAATAAAGTAATTTTGAAGTCATGTATTTCCTGGAAGCTAATGACTGGACATTGGATCTAACACCCCGTGAAAGGGCTTGTTATTTTACCTCTCCTGTCATTAGCAGCTCAAAAGAGATTAAAACTATTTTATCTCACGGATGTTTTAAAATACAGACGAAAGTAATTACTTTTAAATATTTTTCCTTTCTACAAATTTAAATTTGTGTTCTTCTATTCAAACTTCTGGCCTACAACACTGTTTTTTTCTTTGTTATATTACTCTGTGGAAGAAGCAGACGTCATGATTCTGTCAGTAAAATTCTGAACCCGTTCCCCCAAGATTTCAATAGCATCTGGTTTATTGCATTTAGTGATCCTCTATAGGAACAAATGGATGAATTGCTTTATAGTTTTAGCATATCTCCACTTCTCTCTGCCTTTAAAACTCAAATCCCTTTTTTTGTTTAGGGACACAGACCTACAAACCAACCACAGTTTAGAAGATATTTTTCCAGAAACATGATATTTCTCCTAACTCTTTAAACCCGAGAACTTGTATGAAGATGGTTTTGTATTGTGAAGCAGAGGACTGCATCCCTTTCACATGGAAATCATCATAATACTCCTGACTTAATTCAAAATCAGTATAACTTTGCTCATTTCTCTTAAATGAGTGTCTGACCCAAGGCTTTCCACAGAGAACTGGTGACATTGCTATGCATATTTCAGTTTTGAAAGAGTTTCTCTGAAGTGTTTTCTGATAAAACTAGTGATTTTCCCAACACAATTTTCTAGTAGAAGCTGTATTAGTAATTAAGTAAAATTGTCCAAGAACCAATCTGTGGTGATGAGTTGCACATTATTTTCTCCCTGCTCTCAGATTCTTCATGCACCCAACCTGTTGGGAATAGTTCCTTGCGTAGACATTTCCATGAATGCTGCTTGGGCACTGTGTAGGACAGTCCCAGCTGGCCCAGGTCAAAGCTTTTTTAGGGACTATGCTAAGAATTCAAGATTATGATTGACTGTACAAAAGAACTTTTGTCTGTGACCTGTTTAGAAGTTGCTTTTAGATCTGGTGCTTTTCATTGTTGTGTAGGAATTCAGTTTAATTGGGAAAGTGATTTTTCCCCTTAAAATTGATATTTGAGCAAACTGTGTCAAGTTGATTTCAGAATTGCTACACAAATATGGTGTCTCTTGCACTGAACTGTTTTGAATGTTGAACTAGTTTTATTAAATTAATGACTCTGAAAATAAGTTCTATATTGTCTTTGATACATTTATTTTTCTGGAAAATCAAGATGATCCTACATGCACTACACAAACTGAGTTTATAAATCTTCTTTAAGTCTTTGTTGATCACTATGTATCCCCACAATTATGGTAAAAGTGCAGCGCTTCAGCTGATGCAATAATTCTAATCAAAGTTCTGTGCAAAAGCAGGGAGCCTTGAGCAGTACATTGAAAACCAGTGTGAGAAATCAAATCAAGAAAAATTAGAATGCTTTGCAAATATCAGTTTCCCTTTCTATATGGCCTGAATATCTGCAGTTACTATAAACACTGCAGATTATGTATCAGTAGAAATAAGCCACAACAAATGTATGTATTTCAATCCAGAAAGTGAACAAATGAAAGAACATTGTCAGGTTATGCTGTATGGCAGTTGTTCTTCATTCCAGATATTTCACATTCTCAGAAGAGCCTGAACCTGCTCAGGGCAGACTACTAAACAAGTTGCTAGATTCTATTTTTCTGAAACAATTGCTTTTAGGGCATGATGCTGTAATAAAATGTGCTGTCCTTCCCCAGTCATACAATCAGCTGCATATAGGCAACTGCAACCCATACGACAGCAGGTCTGTCAGAAATTTACTTCCTTTGGTGCAAACATTTATGAAAAAAAGAGTGCTTCTTTCTTTTTATGTTGTTGTTTTTCTTTATGTGAATACATCTAAGTTGCTGGCAGTTTCACTATTAGCTGGCTAATACTGAGATTGTTAACTTTCATTAAGTCAGTACAGAGCTTAATTCCCACTGTTCTTTCAACTTCCATTAGAAACTATTTAATTGAAGCTCTTTGTCCAGTATCTGTTAACCCTGGCTGAAATGTGCTCAGTTTTTAAAGAAAATTGCAGCTGTTCCATTTGGGCCATTTACCTCTGTAGCAGAAGGTCACCTACAGGTTATGAATGAAATTGTAACACATTAGGGCTTGTGGTATTTTATTTATTTATTTACTTGCTTACTTATTTACTTATTAATTTATTTTATTTTTTACTTTCTTACTTGTTAATATAGAAAAATCCAGTCAGTATGCCAAGTCACAACTCTTCTAAGTTCTCTGCCAGACTAGTCTAAAATTTAAATCCTGAGCATATAGCCACCTTATAAGTTAATGTTTCCATAATGTTTCCTGAGGTGCTGAAAGTGTTCTATTTCTGCTGTAAAATTTCCAAAAGCAATCAAGTTTTGATAGTGGGGAGTAGATCAATGTTTCTCTTATACTGGTACCCACCAGGAGCCATAATCTAGGGACCTGTTTTAGCTTCTCTGCACAGTCTGACCCAAAAATTATTTACTGCACGCTGAGCAGAGTATGTTCTGTATAGAGCATAGCCAAAAAGGGCTGGTTAGAGCACTTACTATGGATGCAGATGATATAAGTCCAGCTCTTTTTCACCCTTCCCCTCACCATTTGAATGCATCTTTTCCAAGAGATTTAACTATGAGAGTCTCTTTGGGTCTGCCTCCCAGATTCCTTAACAAACCTTTTATCTGAAACAGGAATACTTCATCTATCTAAGCTCTAAAACCTAGAGTCAACCTGTTGTCTGGCTATGTTTTAAGAATTCATTCAAGAAAAAGCATTTTCCACATGGCCAGGAGGCATACATCTCTATACTACTTTCTTTTGGGTGGATAGTAATCACAGGTCAAATTTATCTTACCAATGAGAGACTTGAATGCATCTCAGATGAAAAGGAGCTACTGGATTACTCAGCTGCTAGACAGAGGGAGGAGAATGCAATGCTGCAGAGGACCTCTGAGGAATGGCTGGCTTGGATGTGTTTTTAGCATTATGTCATTGCTAGAATGTGACTCTCACAAGGCAGATTTCTTCAGTCCTTGTCAGTGCAGTAAGAGTAGTGATCACCTGTGAAAAACCATGAATGAAGGGGAAAGAGGTTCTTAGCTTCCTGATAGCTGCTGTGTGTGAGTATTGCTCTGAAAGCATGAAGAGGTGTATCTGTTGGTAATATCGATGAAGAGTCCATTTAATGCAGTCAATACAGGCAGGGATAACACTTCTTCCTTTTATTTTCTTGTGAATTCCTCAACACCCTTCTGTTACGGCCATGGGAATATTACTTTGTGGTTTTATCTTGTGAGCATTATATAGGTAACATTTTCCCAAATAAGTGGCTATTTTAATGGATGTTTGAGTATCACAAATTCATTAACACTAAAATAATACAGATATTATTATACTTCTGTTGGGTCTTATTTTTAATTACATACATATTTCCTACATTATCTACTCCTTGTCTACTCATATGGTAAGTATAGTCTTTGGAAAAATTAAGAAGCTACACTCAATAATCTGTTACAGTCTCCACACATTAGACATTAGGAAAAAGTCAGTAATGTAATGATGAAACCTGTGTAACTTTTGAAAATATTTTCTCATTGGAGCAGTATCTTCCAAAGTTGATTTGGACTGTTACAAGAGGGATTATTCCATAGCCTGCTGTCATTTTTTGTCTTAAGAATACTTGGATATCTGATGCCAGAATTAGTGTTTAATTAGCTGTAGAAAGCATATGTTTTTGTCCAAGCGCAAGTATTTTTCTGCACATACAAAGTAGGAAATATTTTTCTGTTGCCATAAACATTATGTTTTGATGGCACAGTGCAGCCTGCACATGGATAAAGGAGCTGTGCAACCACATGTCAACCCTGGTCCCAGGAGACATGACTTGGACAAGAGAGGGTGAAGGCTGTTGCTTTCACAGCACTTATTAAATCTACTCCCACTCCACTAAGTCATATCTAATTTCATATTATCAACCCCTTTGATATTTTTAATTTCCCAGATGCAGATAACAGAGTGCACCTTGAGTTGCTGATTAAGTCTTTTTTGTACTTAGCCTAAGTAGTGCTCATCCTCAGGTGAATTGTTTAAACAGCCTCTGCCAAGTCATATTTTACCATGAAGGCGAATCAGGCTTCTTCAGTGTCTAGAACTTAATGATATGCCATCAATCCTTGTTTCTTAATGAAATTATCTGAAAAAAAAATCTACTTATATTTGGAATTAAATACAAATATCCAGTATAGTTTCTCTGAGCCCATGTAGTATTTTACTTGACCTTCACAGCTGTCTTACTTTGCTTAAATATTGTCTTGAATTTTTTTCAGGTTTTTTTTCCTTTTCTTTGTTTTTTTCCCTGGTAATACTTCAGTGGTTTCCCCCATGTTAGTGTTAAATGCAAGATATAGTCTGTACAGTTCAACACTAAATACCACTGTATGTTTTTCCAGGATATTTGTATATTCTCTTGGTCTGTGAAATCTTCATGCAATGAAGACACTGATGACAGCAGTGTTATCTCCAGATTCTCTGGGCAGCTTCTATGTTGTTAGGAAAGTACCTATTACATGGTAGTTCCATTAGCCGGGCTCTGTGCCATTGATAATTTCCAGCTGTTGCTTGTTACTGTGCTCTTTGCTGTTTTCTCTTGTGAAGAGATATTGTTCTCCCTGTCCCTACCTGAGCACTATTTTTGTATTATGAGAACGCTCATGTTGCTATTTCAGCTCTGTTTGTCTCATCTTCCATGTATTGAGGCCACCTGATACAGGACTTCTGCTTTGGGAATGGTAAGTAACATTGCCTGCTCTTGAATCTGAGTGACAGTGTCTCTTCCCAGAAGTGGGCTCCTTTTATATGTGGCTCCTTTTATATATGTGACTATTTTTTCTCTTGTTAGTTCTCTTTTGAAGTCTACATATCTGCAGCATTCAGCAAACCTATCAAGTGCTGTCATTAAATCTTCGTTATTTGCCTTTTATTCCTAGCATTTTATTGTAGCAAGTGATCCTGATACTCTTGCTTGGAGCAAGTCACAAAGAATAATAGACTTCTCCAGCTTTTGAGGCATGCTTTCTTGTCTCTGTAAACTTAGAGAAAATAGCTACAAAAGAACCAGTTCAGTTGCACCTTAAGAATAATTTTATATCAGTTTGTTTCTTAGTCAAATTAAAAGATCTCAGTCAGCAGCTTGCCATTGTCACTTGTTCTTGGTTTATTTAACTCCATAATGAAAATCTGTCCTCTAGAAAGTTTGTCTATGTTATTATACTTTATTAATTAGTCTAATAGCATATATTATAGTATAAAACTAAGGCAAGATATTGTGATATTTATTGTAGAAAACTATTTTTTCTGACTGAAATATATTAGAATCCATGAGGAAAGCTAACTTGTTTTGACACAAGGGCACATGAGAACAGCGTGTTGTATAGCCCTGATGGTATGTAATCATATTATCTGATTTAGGTCTGGATCACTGGTATTCTTTGTCGCTTAATCAGCTTCAGAAGTTAACCAGCTTATGCTGGCATAGAAGGTTGTATCTGGAGGAAAATTGCTTTCCTGTGAAATGGCAAAACTGATTATTCAGTGTTGTAGCTTCTGAAAAGTGCTATGCTATCTAGTTAACTGTTTTAGCCATACCAAAAAAGGCAGTGATTAATATTGAATATTAATTATGTAATTGAAATGTGTTTTCAAGGAAAACTCTTAATATAATTTTTTAATATAAAATTTTATTTTTAAGAAAAAAAAGATCAGTGCTATTGTCTGATTTTTTTAAATGAAAATGGAAAAAAATATTTTTTTAAGATTTTGGTGAATGTTATGTATCAAAGCAGTTTTTTTAAAAAATTGCTTTTGACAAATACTTTTTTTCACAAATAATTATTCTTCTAAGTTTGTTTTCTCCTTTTGAACTAAAAACTAGAACCAACTCATAATGAGATTTTTAGTGGAATTAAATTTCCCAGAATCATATTCTTTAACAGACCTAATACTCAAAAGTTTGAATAAATATCATCTTTTGTAAGAATTGCCAGTCCAACATAGTGTCTGCTGAACTCAGTGAGATTGTATATACATCATAAAGTCATATAATAATTTAAGATGGAAGGTATTTCTGAAGGTCATCTAGTCAAAATCCTACTTCAAGACGGACTGACTTCCAAGTTTTTTTACCAGATACAGATTTTCCTGGAAGACTCTATACAGACGTAGACACCTGTGATAGTCTGTGTCTAAATGTGCTTTTTACATATATGCTGGGCCTCCAAATATGACTTACCAACAGAAAGGAATGTGAACTTCGCTTTCACAGTTTGGCATGGCTTCCTGCATTTCCTCCAGCTGTGAAAGTGTTTTCAGCTTGAACCTCTGATAAAATAAAGCTTTGCTATTCAATATTCAAGTAAATATTAATTTTATATCACATTTCTAAAAATACTAATTCTTTTTCCTTTGATTTAGGTTTGAAGCCTACTGCACATGTATGGATGAAAATTATAAATATGTCCTTTGCATTTTGTCCAAATTTTTAATTTTGTGAGATCCTGCAATGTGAGCATGATGAAGAAGGGAGAAGAGAAGAACAGCTACTGACCATCTTCTCTGCCCCTCATGAGGGTAGAATGAGAAGTAGGAGTATTGAGTCAGGGTTGTGTGACTGTCAGGAGAACTGGCACAAAAGTATGGAGGGGGTAGAATCTGGTTCAGACCTGTGCAGTGAGAGATTGGTACTCTTTCTCACTCTGAGTGGCTTGTGTGGGTGCACACACATCCTCCCCTGCAATCAACTTCTGCATGTACTCCTGTGACTCACCCCCGCCCAAAATATTCACAGACCATGTATACATATACATAAAAATAAACAAATATGCACTCGAATATACCCTACAGAAAGATGGTAGAATTTATAGGTGTCATATTCTGCATCTTAATTAGATAGTCTCTTTTGAATCTTATCTAAAGATGCAAAAGCAGGTCCCAGAGCATGTCTATTCATGTTGTAATACCTTGGCTCTTGATTCTAAAAGCACTTGGTTTGTCAGTTGTTATACATGTGATATAGGATTTTGTTTGAGTCTCTGAAAACCTGCTCATTGACACATGTCTGAAGCTGCCTTTATACACATAAGGATTTTATTTATCATTTCATAACTTTTAAAATTATAAAATAGATACGTAACTTTAGAGATTTTGTGAAATGACATGGAAAAGCAGTTATGACAAAAAGGATAAAAATCCATACACTTAGTGTGCCTTATTTAGTTTGTCAAAAACACTTGAGCTGTTGAGAGAAGCTAGTGTAATTCAATGAATCTGCAAGTACATTTTCAGTCCGTTGAAAATGACTGTCAATTCAAGGTTACTTCATAAAACTGAATCATGAACAAAAATTACTTGGTGAAGATGAAAAAGGCAAAGAAGTAAAATGAATGAGGAAATGGCTATTAACAAATTAGAAATTAAGAACAATAAAAAATGGTAATGGAGATTTATGGAATAAAAATATTTTTTTCTTATATGGTCTTTCTTTTACCATTATTGGCCTATCTGTGTCTTCACTATGTGGAAAAATTATCTATTGACTTCAATAGCAAGCAATCTTTCAATTCATGCAGGCAACCATTTCCACTTGAAAAAATAATAAATATTATTCATGAATATTTTCTTACACAAATGGAATTGAAAAGCTATTTCTTTCTCCATACATTTTTCACCCAAATTCCACTTTTGATCTAGCATGAAAATATGAATAAATTTAGTAATTCATAAGTTATGCCATTATATTTTTTACATAAATTCTTATGACAGAAACATTTGTTTTTGTGTTATTTTTCCTTCATTTCTTGCCTTCAAATTGTCATTTGAAGCACGAGATTCTTATAAGATTACAATTATCTACTCATTGAGAAAGGTTATTTGTCAAGTGTAAAATTAGTGAAAACATAAAGACATTAGTCCCTTTCTCCCCTTTGTTTTCTGTTCCAATTCCCCAGCTAGAACTGAGTTGCTGTCTAGACATCAGTATTTGCACAGATAGTAAATTTAACTATTGATTTGGCCTATATACAGAACTCCAAAATATTGGAAAGCTGGGTTAACCAAAAGGTAATGGTCGTGGGTATAGTCACACATTCCTGGAAACAAAAAGGAACAGATTAAATTTCCTACAGCTGCAGATGACCAAGAGTGTTGTTCTCTTTTCTTTCGTGTTTTCTCTATCTTTTGCTTTCTGTTTCCTTCATGTCTTCATGAATTAGGCACTTCTTGGGGCTTTTTAAACGGGTTTCATGAAATCAGTTGACATTCACTTTTAATGTGGCAGCACCTGTTGCAGATATCTGCATTGCTACAGTGAGGCACTGTGTTTCAAACGACGCAGTAACAAAATTGTTCAGATCACAGGGCTTCCTCAAGTGCCTGTCAGCAGCTCTACATGGCTGAACAAGTGTGAGGGCTCCAACCCTCTTTAAAACTAGGCCAGGTGAAAGCACAAAGAAGAAAGTATTATAGTATCTTTCTCTTGCATGAAATGGTCTTGAAGTCTCAAGAAAGGGCATAGTTTCATCATGCAGAAGCTTTGGCAATAACTGAGCTTTATGGCACTTCTACATCACCATCCCTTGATTGTTTGTTTCAGAACCCCAAGCATTTTCCTCAACTAGTCTGAGTTTAGAGCAAAATCTCATACGCAGCTGAGCTGACACTTCATGAAGGGTAGACTGCTGGGACAGGAGGGTGGGATCATTTCACAGAATTACAGAACGGCTGAGGCTGGGCGAGGTACCTGGAGGTTATTTGAAGGTCCATCCCCCTCCTTAAGCAGGGCCATCTAGAGTAATTTCTACAGGATCATATCCAGACAGATTTTTGATATCTCCAAGGATGGAGACACCACAGCCTCCATTAGCGACTTACAGTGACAGTGATCTGTTGACCTCAAAATGAAAAGTTTAAAGCTTGACTGTCATTATATATTTTGTGCAATGACAGCCAGCTCTAAATTGGAGCTAAGAATCACTTTTAATAGTTCGTAACTTCCAGCTCAGGTCTGAAAGGCTTCAAACACCTGTGTGTCTGTAACAGTATGTCAGTCTGCCTGGACGCAGCTATGCAAGTCAGTTCTAGTGTGCTTTGGAAAGCTTCAGGGCATGGGAATGTGATTGTCCTTGTTAGGCAAATCTCAACACACTCCCTAAAAAAGATTCAGCCTGTTGTAATTATTTATGTCCCCCAACAATTCCCTCACATGGTCTGTCAGTCAGAGCAGCTCGTGAGAGTACACAGTGGGGAGTTTCCCTTCAGCTCCTGCCACAAATGCACCACCCCAGCCACCCAGTCCTGGCAGGATTTTAGGGCAGATGCCAGCCATTCTGTGAGTTATCTCAGTGCCTTCAAAACCCTGAGGCATGTTTGATTTGCTGATAAAGAAATGGCCTGTGTCTGGAGGATATCTGAATGTGTGCTCATCTCTGTGGCATGAGTTTTAGTACATCAAGCTGCTTTATACGCTCTTGACTCCTGGCTCGGTATGCAGCGTGTGTGGGACAGGCAAGAACCCTGAAACTGCCTCTTCTTCATACCTTAGTTTCACAGAAATATTTTCATTATCTCTTTTCTTTTAGAACTTGTCCATAACTTGGGTTCTATTTCTGGATTTGCCTTTCTGAATAGCCCTCTGGACAATAAAATCTATTTAATTTATTTTTTTTTTAATTGTCTACATCAGAGTGAATAAAGTTGTGACTCAGACACATGACAAACAAACAAATCAGCTTGCTTAATTTTATCTGGAATACAACTTTTCAATGTGTTTTTAGCCTTGAAAGAATATACCTCCAGATGAAAAAAAGCTCCAAACAGATTTTTGATTGAAAACTGCAATTGCTATCAGTATTTCCAATCTATTTCAGAATAAGAATGAGAAAATAGACTTTCTTAAAGCACAGTATTTATTTTTAATTTCACCTGCATTTGAGACCTCCTGCTGGCCTACATCTCTGTGTTTTTCTCAATTTATATTCATTGTAACTGAGTTGGGGAGAGAATTGATCACTACATTTGGAATGCTGATGAATTTCTGTTCTTCAGCTGTATGCCTCTTTAACACAGTTATCTTTACTTTGTAAATATATATAACTCAAGAATGCACATTAATGAAATAAGGTACTTTGTTTCAATAAATTGAGGATATCTACTTTAATGCTTTCCTAAGATCTGCAAGATACTCTAAAGAGTTAGAAGTTATAGTACCATAATATAAAAGTGTTAGCATAAGTGTTACTTTATGAAGTAAGACCCCCTAAATAAAGACCCCAATAATTATATTTAAATATTCATATTTAGGAAATTATCTTTGTACTACTGTTATCATTGCTGATCAATTCAATCTACAAATGATTAATTATGTAACTGCATTGCATCATAACCTCTTGAAGAAAAATATGTCCTCAGCTTCTTTTATTCATCTGTTGTGGTCACCTTTGTAACAGACATTTTAGAAACTTTTTCTTAAAGTCTCATATTATTTTGATGTTTTTTAAAGTTTCTTTAAGTTGTGAAATTTATACTTTTCATCATGTACTCTGAGTTTCAAAATGAATGTAATTCTTCCACATTTCTCTTTTTACTAACTTATTCTGTTCAGCCAATTGTTATATGATAACTTTTGGTGTGGTGAGTCATCCGAAGTGAGCACACCACGTAGACATACAAATACCAGAGCAGTGTCTATTCTTCTTAGTGAAATTAGCTATTGATTGCGGTTGGCTATGTCCTTTATTTCTCTTTCTTACAGCAACAGCATGGAAATGTAAGATGCATATTTATTGACTGGATGATTATAGGCATTTGTGTAGCACCTTTATTTTAAAATATTAGCTTTTCTAAAAATGTTTTTGCCCTGTACTGAAAACTACTTTAATAAAGCAGGAACTATGCTTTTAAACAGGTGGAATGTCTTTGTGTACAGTATAACTAATCAAGAAAATTTGGAATGATTTATGGAGTAATGAGTTGTGCATGCATGAAAATGGAATATAACAACCATATATTTTTCTTGAGATCAGGTTCAAATCAGTCATTTTTTTTTCTATGGGCTTAAATTCTTTGGGTTTATTTTATTTTAAGTGCATTTTATGAATAGCAGAAACAGTACAGAGACAGCAAATTATTTCTGAACAGTTTTCAATACAAGACAACAGTATTTGTGAAAGGCTTGAAATTAGCATTTTTTGAATGAAGATTTAAAATGCTATATTAAATATCATTCTTTGTGTTTCCATAAAAGAACAGCACTTTCAAGTGAATTTAATGCTTATGGAAAACATAATGGAAAGCATTGACTGGTAAAGAAGTGAAACTCTTATTTATTGTTGCTAGGTACAGAAAGAGAGAAGGAGAATGGAAGCTCCCCCAGAAGCAATGGTGTGTCTTATGTGTGATACAGAGAAAGATTTCCAAATATTTTATCTTTAAATCTCTGCAAAAACGCCCAATGAGACTGTTGCTTGTGCGAGATAGGTAGTCAGTATGGGCATGCAGTTTTCAGAAAATCACATGAGAACTGCCAGAAAATTAAGTCAATGGGTTTGTACATTCTGTCAAGCAAAGTTTCATCAGCTACTGACCTTTCCCTTCTGGCCACTCCACTGGGCCTCCTGAAGCTTCGTGGTCTGTTCTCTGGTGGCCAAATAATACATTCATGCTACACAGGACAAAAAAAAAATCATATTAGTGGAGAAAAATGTACTGAAATCTTACTCTAACTTCTTGAAATCCCCCAAACTCACAAACTGTTTAATTACTTTGCCAAAGATACAGCTATTAATTCTGCAACTTTAAGGTTTTTGAGATCTGGTATGCTTATACTATTTCCTTCTATTTCCAGCATTGCAGGTGGGTGGATTAAAAGATGCCTTCAAGTACTAATATTTATGATTTCCAGAAGCGTTGTAATTACTTACCTCTTCACTACACAAATACAATGTCTGTCTAGCCCTTAAAGGCCTAAGGAGAAGCAGAGAAGACAATTGCCCTCCAGACATGTTCCTTCATGACGGTGAAAACATCTGCTTAATTCCCAAAGATATGATGGAAATATTTACACTATTAAAAAGAAAATTCTGCATGAAGAAAATCAGCTACATAAAAATATGCTGAGGGGAAAAAAAGCAAAAAGACCAATAACTAGAAACTAAGAATGTGTGAAACCATGCTGACTCCCACTATGCAAGACCACATGACAGTGAAGAGAATAAACTAAGCTTGGAAACCAAAACATTTTAATCACACATAAATGCCATTTTGAAGTCTCGCTATTTCTCTGACCTGCAGATGAAACAGCTCCTTCATGACTGTCAACTGCATGGCACCAGCACTGGCACTCTGTGGTTTTCAGTGCCTTCAGGAGTCTCCCATGTTGATTAGAGTTAACTGCTATGACTGAGCGATTCTTTTCCTGTAAGGTTATAAAAGTTCATATGTCATTACTACAGTGCACTAGCCCAAAATTATGCTAATTACCACATACATAGAATTGTTTGGCTGAACTGAGGTTCTAGAACCTAAAGTTCCAGAAAGATTATTTGGATGGAGAAGATGGTGATATGATGGTTCTCTCTGGAGTTGTCTGGGGAAAAATCTGGTGCCATATTCAGACAATGTACACAATAGGAAAATGTGGCTAGGGAACAGGGCAGCATATGGCAAAACAGTATCTCAGTGTATTAATTATTATCAAATCTAATTATTAATCCTCTAAATCTTATCTAGCTATTAATTTTCTTCTGTTACCATGTGATCTAAATATTTTGCATGTATAATTTTAAAAGTATCACTTCAGAATAAATATATCAATTCAAGTCTTTTTTATTAGGGCTGCATCATGTTCATTTGTTTCACAGACCATATACTAACATTTCTGAACATTTCTGATACATGTATGTACCCAAACAACATGGCTACTGACTGCTTTATCCCAATACAGAATAAATACACCCAACAATCAGTACAGGTTTTTCCACTTTCTCTTGCCCCACATTGGGTGCCAAAAACTGTATTTGTCCTAGTTTAGGGCAAATTAGGGAGGAAAACTCCAAATGGGGATTTCCCCAGGGAAATGCCCCTCCCCACCAACTGGTCCGGGAAAAGGAAAAAAAAAATTCCTTGGAGAGAAGTGGAAAAAGCTGTTTATTTAACAGAAATTGAATAATATTAAATAATAAAACCTCTTGCTGTTCGATGGGATGGCAAGTCTAGGAAGAAAAGTCCTGTTCATGTGGTGTAGCTTGGCTCGCTCAGGTTCTTATCAGTCCCTCCGGCGCTGGAAAGTGCCGAGGCCCAGGCCCCGGTGGGCCACAGGCGTGAGCTCCCGGGGTTTGGCTGGGTGTTCAGTCCAGAGCAGGCTTGCACAGGTCCAAAAAAAAACCAAAGGTCCAGGGAACTCCTCTGCCTCAGCTAGCTAAAACTAACTAAAAGCCAGAGAGAAGCTCTGTCCCGCTGTCTGTCTGTGCTGCAGACACCACAGTCCAGGAGCGAGATGTGTGGGAGTTATGTTTTCTTTAACACAAACTGCGGCTTCTTCTTCCCCCTCTCTTGCTCTCAAAGCCAGTCTTAAAGGTGCAGAACTTAATATGTAACATAAACCAGACGATTGGGGATACCAGTATCATACAGTCACCCCAGGACAGTTTCCCAGGCAGATGTTAAGCAGTCCAGCTGTGGGATTAGTACTTTTCCTTTACTGCAATCTATTTTGACTTCCTCTTTTAGGAAGGTTTGGTAGCCCATAAAATTAAAACAGTGAAGGGAGAAAAAGAGGCTGCGTGTGTTGAACAAGGGCAAGATACAAGAGAATTGGAGTTTGTTCATAGAATAGTTAAAATTCACAGTTCAGCTACTAAGGATATAGGTCCTTCTATATTGTCTTGAGAAAAGCTGGAATGCAGGAAGGTGGAATAGAACCATTATTTTTCCAAGGCCAGTCTACCCATTTTTCTCTTCTCATGATCTAGTGAGGACATGGGCTTTTTACATTTCCATGATTCAGAATCTGGGATCCTTCCTGAGGGTGACAAGACTGCAAAAGGTCATAAAGATAGCTTAGATGTAGAACTTTTGACTGCTGGCAGATTTGAAATGAGGTCCTAGTCTGCATTTTCATTGACTGAACTGAAATATAAAAATGCTATATGTTTTGAATATACATTGATAACGTGTGTCATGACATACACTGGAAACTTACACTCTATACAAAATACACTATACACTCAGCAAAATAGTGCTCCACAGTTTTTATAGACAACTCTCCAAATACCTTAACATATTTACTTTAATTTAAAGAGATTTATAAATACATGCCTTCAGAAGCTTTAAAAATGCCTAATGTGGTTCATCACCGTTAAACCTAATCTATCCAATCAGTGTCAAGTAACAGCATTTTCTAAATTAAAAAAGATTTTTTTAGGAGGATAAAGCTGAAGTAGAGAAAAAAGGCATTCCTTTGAGATAGGAAAGTCCGGATTTTTTATTGCCAGTGTTATATTCATGGCCATAAGGAGTTCTCCTTATACTAGACAAATGAATGGTCAGATTAAAACAACAGGTTGGCTATTGTTCTGAAGAGTCTCAAAGCATTTTGTAAAGATCCAGAGACATCTAGAAATAAACTATTTGATAATTTAATTTTATTTCTCTACTTGACAACACAGTATTAAGATACAATTTTAGGTTACAAATGTTAATTACTATCTGATTTTTCACCTGTTCCATAGAGACCTCCGCAATATCTTCTCAATTTTTTTAGACCAAAATTATAAAATGCTACTGAAGTAATTATTTTATATTTGACTATTTAGCAACAAAATAGACAAGACTTAATTAATATTATTTTATGTTTAGCCCTATTTAGATATCAAGTAACAAGTCTTGAAAACATTTTATATTATTTTAGTATCTCGAGCATTTATGAAAATTAATAAAACCCAGACACTCAACAACATTTTAACAAAAACAAGGTCAAAAGGTAAAAGGAGGGAGCTGCTGTATCAATGAATTTACACTGGTATGCATTTTATTTCTCTTCTGGTTAGCAGGGACATTCTAATATTAGGGAAATTCTAATATTGCTTCAGATTTGTATATGCATAGCTGTATTTCAGGGAAGTGTATTATAATATTATTAAAAGATGTTTTATATGAGTTTAGAATATTAAAATGCCATATTTTATCTTGTGCATATTATTAACATAAAAATATGTGGTAGGCTACTTATATACTATTGTCATTTTTACCACAATAGCTAAGGATCTTGTCAGGGTTTACATTATAATTCCCTATTTTCAGTGGTTTATAATTCGTCAATAAAACTTTGCTCTGTGATGAAAGTTGACAAGGAAATTCTATGTTCAGGATCATATATTTTGCAACAAAAAGGACACTTTAAAATCAGGAATCATTTTACTGGGGTATTAGTTTCCTTTTTTATTCTTATTCAGAACAGCTGATGGTGCTGAAGATGTTACAGGAAAATTATCAGTCAATTTCTCCCCACTCTTCCATCAATTTCTAGCAATATGTTAAAGGCAGCTGAATCTCACTTTACATAAAACTCATATAATCCATTGCAGATACATGCTGTTGCCTCCATTATTTTTGTGATTCCCTGTGGGATACATATATTCACTTTCACTACTCAAATTTTATGCACTAGGAACTTTTTTCTAGACTGTGTAAAGATTAAAAGTGAGAGGAATTCACAAGCGTTCGATTTTCCTCAGATCAAAACCAGCTGTCAATTCATTAAAAAAAAAACCCCTCTAAACAGGTAGAGATGAAGGAAGAGGAAGGAAGGGAACGTGAGATAAGAAGTGAAGCACCTGCATGCAGCACGCAGCCAGGAGATTTCCAGGGAAGACACAGGATGGCAAATGAACAGTTGAGTGAGTGAGCTTCTGCAGTGACCATTTGAAGCTAAGGCAGAAGGAAACAAAGCTGTAGTGGATAAATAAGGGGGATGAACTTAGGTTTCTATGACTTAAGGATGACTTAGACACTTACACGGGCTTTTGAATAACATGTGTCACTAATATAAATACATAGATAAATATTCTTTCTTCTCAAACTACAGTTCTTCTAATAAATTGCTTGTTAAATTAATGCTAGAGTATATGTTCAGCTAATCCAAAACATAAAGTCTAATCTATCTCACCTAGACACCACAGTCACCACAGAGACTTTAACATTTGAGCCAGTCAGTACATAGATATAAATGTTTCTGTGATCCTAATTTAGGACACATTTAGAGTGAGGTGAATAACACCTTAGAAGAAGAAATTCCTTTTTTCTGTTTATATAGGAACTCTAGGATAACTAATTCAAATGTAAACACTGTAAGTAACTGAAGCTTAGCTAGAACACACCCATTCATGGACATTGTAATTGAGATTACTTTATTTACCATTCTGCTTGCTCTAATGACTACCAGCCACATCATGTATTTAAATTAGTGAGCTTTGGAAGAACAGAATTATGGATTTTTCACCCTGGGCAGGGTATCTTCAAATACCAATTTCACCCAGCTCTCAGTACCCCATTACTTTTTTGGAATGTAAAAGAGGTATACTACTCTTCTGGGGCTTTTCTTCACTTGATTGACTTCCAACCTCCTGCTGAAAACCACTTTCCAAAAGTAAGTCAATATTACCAGTCAACCTTAAGACACCAGCAAGCCCAGAGTCGTTGATTGTCCCTTATAGCAATTGTCCCTTTGGTGTTTGGCAGCAACTCCACTGCTGGGCCACTGCCCCAGTGCCATCCCCAGCCACAGCAGACTCCAAGCAGGATGGCACAAAAAAATCCTACTTCCTTCCCTTCCTCATCTTCTGTTCTGACAGCTGGGCTATGTCAATATACCTTTCACATTTTGTGCTTTGACATGGGAAATAAAAGGGAGTTTACAATTTATTAACCATTACTTAATTTTAGGGACATATTTGTGACATTAAACTAAACATTTATTTTTTTTAGGAAAAAAAAATTCCAAATTGAAAGATTTGAGCTATGATCAATGCACAGGTAACACATACAGAAAATGTGCCACTGGCAGCGACCCTGTGATAACACAGACCATGCTTGGCAGTAAAATGAAATTAAAGTTATATCTATTGCAGTGCAGAAAAAAGAGCCTTTTCAAGAGTGTATTATTCCTGAATGTTTAGTACACCCTTTTTCCTTTGTCTGCATGTGTCTGTTGGGGTGAAAAACTGAGACATACAAGGAAAGAGCAGTGAAGAGTTTTACACACTTTGTAAGTATGTGGTTGTAAAGAATATTTAGGCACGAACAACAGAACTGGCAGTTGATCTGTTAATAGTCACAGCCTAATCTTAGATCTCAGAGCAAGCAGATTCTAAGGATGGAATTTGACACTGAAAATTGTCATGGATTTTAAATTCAATGCACAGAGAATAAAAGACAAATGGATATTTAAAAAACATGAGCATGCAATATGCAAATCAAAATATTTACCTTGCATTTCTCCACTGAAATGGGCATGTAAATTAATATCTATGTAATTATTTTAAATACAAAATAAAACCCAGATGTGAAACAATGTGAGTTGTTAGCAAGAAAAGAAACACAATTTCTCTATAAAAGGAATTATTACGTTCTGCATTTTATAGAAGCATCAACTTCTTCAGTTGTAATGGAAAAAAAAATAAAGGAAGTAGGAAGAAACAAACAAAATAGAAAAGCAACTTAGAAAAATGCCATTGCCCTGTTTTACATCTGGCTGTCCATTTTATTTGAAGATTTGAAGTTTATTTTACTAAAATAAAAATAATCAGTAATGGCTGGTGAGAGAAGACACTAATTTTCTTCGTTATGGCTTCCAAAGTTTTTAGTATTAAGAATGTCTGTTTTGCATAATGTCCACTGGTGTTTGAATGCTTCAAACAATTGCAGTGAGCATTTTTTCTCTTAGCTTTAGAGCAAAAGTTAGTTCCACAGCTAGGTTCAGCTATCAGACACACTTGCCCATATAAACAAAGCACATCCACAAACTGAAATCTTTGTTTTGAAAAAATGGGTCTGTTCATTCAAAAAGCAGCCAAAGAACCACTCAACTATGAAAAAAAATACTATTATCCCATATAAAGATAGAAAGGAGATAAAAAATGATGCTCCAAATTATTTTTAAGAAGAAAAGCATATGGCATACTCTATTATACCATTCACAGAGGTGGACTTGATTCCAATTAGTTGATCTAATCAGGGATTCCTGGTCCAATTCATGTGTGTTTAAAATATGTTCACTGGTAAGAGTTGACTGCAGATCTGAAATTTATTTAAGAGTTTGAGTATCATTGTAGAATGCAATGGTTTTAATAAAATCCTATACTTTTCAACACATCCTCTGTGTGATCTAGATGGTAATCCTAGATAACCACAAGAAGAACTGTGAAATACATGGCTGCAGACAGTACCAACAGGCAGAATCTGAAGAAAGAAATGAATATTTGAGCTCTTCATTCCAGGGAGCTAAAAATACCTCATGAAGGGGAAACTCTGAAGCTTTTTTTCCTTTATTTGACATAGTGCTTAGAGACAGAACAAGATATTTTTGGCCCCTGTATTTTACAAATGTACAAGGAAAAAGTAAAATACCTTCCTTATCTCACATTTTCACATTTTACTGTAAATTATACTCTTTTTTAGGAGTAATATTAATTTGGGGTTAGATCCATGAGAAGATTTAAGCCCTGCAATGTCTAGCATTTTACTAAGCCTTTAGAGGATTTTCTGCCTTGTGGAATTCCCCCATTCCCCTGTCTAGGCTTCTCATAAATGCCTGGAGAAAACTGGGTGCCAAGAAATAAGGTCAGTAACAGGAATAGGATTTCATATCTAAAGATAAGATCCATTAAAGACAGCAGGTTGCAAAAGGAGACATTGAGCTACCTAATAAGACACAGTGGAAACAGGGCTTGAACCTAGACATTTAAGTCCCAATTACAAGATACCATTTCAGTACACTGCTTCCTGACATCAGGTGCTTACTCCAACTTCTCTGAAAGAACATGGGTAGTAAAAGAAGAATTTGTTTTTCTGTCCCTCTTTTTCTCATCTATTCCCTCAAAACTTCCACACAATACAAAAATATCTTACAAGGAAATTCTGTTACTGCTTCCTGTTGAAACTTTTTTCCCTTCATAAAATGAATTTTGTTGGTCTAACAAACATAAACAACTTTCTTCCACTATATAGACACTGTTTTGAACAGACTAGGTGTCAGTAAAAAATCACTACTCTGTGTTAAGTGTTCAGTAGAGCATATAATCAAAGATTCTTTCCCTATCCACTAGCCTGTGAAGTCATGCTTAAATATTGAATACTGAACATATAATCATTTTTGAATGAGTGAAATAGCTAAGCCAGAAGGAACTACGGTGTTGCTTTTGCTCCACCAGAACAGTAACAAGCCTAGTGTTAACAACAACAAGATGGGTGTAGGAGACAAGGGTATGAGATGAATTTTTACATGGGATAACCACAAAATCTGGAGAAGAGCCTTTCTTTGCTTATGAAGCTGGAAAAAAAATATATCCTCATGTGACAGTAATGTACTTTGTGTCAGCCAGCAAGTGTGCTACCAATGTCTACTGAACTTGGCCTCACAGACGATGTGGAAAAACATATTTCTGTTGTTGTTGCAGGTAATACCTAAAAGCAGTGCCTACTCATGGAAAGGTAAGGCATTCTGAAATTATGGCTACCAAATATGAGGTTTTAAAATCTAAATTTTAGATAACAGCATCACAGAACAGTCAAGATTGGAAGGGAGCTCTGGAAGTCATCTGGTCCAAGTACTCTGCTCAAGCAGGACCATTTAGATCTAGTCACCAAGCTGACTGCTCTAGTCTCCTAAAAAAGACTTATTCACCTAAAGGAGTTTTTCAGATAGATTTAGGGCCTTATCCTAGCATGTTCTTTTTCAGGCTAGTCCCATCCTATTAATTTTTTAAACATATGTCATGTACTAGTATTTTGATAACCATCTTTTTTTATTAGAGGATGATTCCTTTGTTCCTAAAGGCAAGAAATTATTAAATATAAATGAACCATACATCCAGTCAGAAATAAAAAATATATGGAAATAATTTACTACTATTCCTTCATTTTCTTTTACAATTCAATTTGATTTTTCTCATCCTAACAGATGGCAAGCCAATTTGAAGTTATTCTATTGAAACACATTTGAATCATTGCTGAAAAGCTGTTGTGTATTTAAATATTCATTGATAATCTGAGGCTGTAATCTTGTTGTCCCCTCTGTAGTATTCTGCATTTATACACTCTCTGCTCCAAATTCTAGGGTAAGAATTTTCAACTGATCTGACCAATGGAAGTAGCCCGTTCCTTCTTAGAAAGAAAATTATAAGCAGAGAAGTGTCCAGGAGATTGACATGTCAACAGCACCCAACCTTTTGTAAGCCTTTGAGGAGACTTAATCACAAGTGTAGTGCAGACATTGAGGTTACCAGAGAACAAAAAATATTCTGGATGTTTACCCTGTCTGAAACTGGAATAAAGCTGGCAAATCACAGCACAGGTTTTGGTCCAGTGCCTCAGAAAAACAGAACTACTGCCTCCTTGCCTGTAGGCAACTCCGTGTCCACAGATTATACCTGGCTTCTGTCCACTGCTTGTGGGATGTTGCTCCTGCTGACTCATCCTGCAAAGGAAAATACAGGCCTCAGCTGGGTTTCAGGGACACAGAGGCACACAGATGTTTGAAACTAATGATCAATAACAGTGATTTCAACAATGGAGGTAGTAGTAGTAATAGTTTGAACAAGAGCAATCATCATTTGGATATTAAAAGTGCATGGTGCTTGGACTGCACCACAGCTGTCTTTGTTTCTCAGCTATTTCCACCTTTTGACAGCTCTGTAAGCCTCCTGCCCCTGGCTTGCTGATCTCCATCATGTGACAATTGAATTGAAAATTCAGCTATTTCTTTATCATCAATTCAGTGTTTTTTCATGCTATTTCTTGATCTTCTACCCCTAAAATGTCCTCTTGTTGTCTGCACTTTTTAGTATTCCTGATGAATGAATGATGCAGTTCAATACAGGGTTTCAAAGCTGAAAATTTGTCCTTAGCTGATGGAACTAATGCATTTTATTTTGCTTTCTCTATTCAGCAGGACTCAGAGATTCCAAAGATACTGTACTTCTTTATTGCTTTTAAATAGACCATGGGAGATGATGAATGACTATACCTTTGTATTTATTCTTTCTTTTCAGAGAACAAGGAGATTGAAGAGGGTCCGGTCTCTACTGCTAATTCAACTTGTACATAACCTGTAAGTGTGGAAATCAAGGGGATAATAATAAACCAGGTCCCTTTCAAGTACTGGTATCTGGTGGTATTTGAAGCAGCACAACAGGGCTATGGATGAGGTGTGAATGGCTGAAGTAAGAAAGAGTATTTCCAGGTGTTAAGCAAAGGCTGAAGGTTAAGTGCTGTGCCCATGACAATGCATCTAGTGTGTGTGGACCTGGCATAGCATCCTAGTGTTCTAATGCTTTGGTGTGCAAAAGCTTTCTGTCTGATATGCCTTCCTTCCCTCCTTCCTTCCCTCCTTCCTTCCTTCCCTCCTTCCTTCCTTCCCTCCCTCCCTCTCTCCCTCCCACAGGAATTATTTTCTACATTAGTGCACTCTGGGAAGAGCCAGGTTACAAGACTAATAGACGTGGGACAGTGAGACAGTGAGAAATAAGTAATATTTAAAACGTAACAAGAATTTAGACTTAGTGAAGCTTTAAAAATTTGCATCTTTTTTCTGTCTTGTCACAGACTGTTCCTTTTTATCAAACTTTGTGTTTGGCGAGGCTTGGGTATTTTGGGGGGGTAGGGATTGCTGGGATCTTTTTCTTCTCTCAAACAACGGAGCTTTTTTTGAAAACAAGAGCTCAGTAACTCATTATGTAGTATATAAAATAGAAGGGAGAGTCAATATTAGAAAGAAAGAATAAACAAAAGGAAAGCAGCTTGTTTATGGTATGAACTACAAATAAAGGAGGTAGAATTACCATTTTAAGAAATATGTAAATCTAGGTTTGTTATCAGTTTATCCCAGATAATGAAATATGTCAGTCAATGATGTGATGTAGGAGAAAGTGAAACCTTCAAATTTGAGAAGTTTCTACTGTTACTGGCATGGAATTTTCAAATTGACTAAATATGACCTATTGTCTCAGAAAACCCCTGAGCCAAATTTATAATCTTTCCATTTTTTAAATGCAGTTATTTTTTGGATGCCTTTCAGAGACTAATATTTTTTTCTTTTGGTTGGGGAACTTTAGGACAAAAAAAGCAGTTAAAATAGGTGAAAGAATATGCTGCAATATGAATTCAAAAGTGTCATTTGAAAATAAGCAGGAGTCCACCGAGACTGATGCTCTTTTTTCGTTCGTGGTGACTCCTAAAGAATGCAATTACAGGGGCCATAGTACGCCCAGTTGTGTCATAGTACAGTGGTAAGCATTTTGCATCTGTTCCCATAGCAACAACACTGCAGAAACAAGTTGTTCAGGCTACAGTCTCTGTCACATTGGTATGGGGAAGCTCTCCCTGGCAGGCTAATAACTATAACTTTCTAGGTCTCAAAAGGCATTGTTTAGAACTGTGCTACTAAACAATGACATACTTAACAAAGCCTTAAGGTACCAAAGAAGGATGAACTGCAGTTGGGATAAACATAGTTCTATTTGTAAAAATAATTCGGTATTTCTAGTGACATCACTTTAAAGAAAAACAAGATAATTTTTCTGGCTAGAGACACAGCAGGGATTTTGAAACACCTTGAAATTCTGATCACCTGGAAAGCTGTAAGAAATGATAAACAGTAGAAAACTACTAATCAGACACAACTGTGGTTTTGTTACAATACTGCTATAGCATCGCTAGAACTATTTTTGGTATTTAGATGAATATTTATTGGTGATTTTTTTTTTTTTTAAAGAGTTCAGGTTTTCGTAATGTACAGATAAAAGAAGAAAAAAATTTTCCCTTTGGATTCATTATGTGAGCTGAGGTTCAGTCAGATATTGATATTCTTTCCTCAAAAGTATACAGTTTATTAATGTCTTATCAAATGTTTCTGCTATGTTGTATTAGAAGGGAAAAGAAAAAAAGTCCTGCATGTAAAAACAAAAGATGAAACAAAAAAAAATAAAACCATGAAAATATAAGAACCTACTTCTTCTTTCTTATGTGGAAATTCTTCACATTAAAACTGCAAGGATTAGCTGTTCTACCTAATAGTTCAATAAAATGTACCAAATTAGAATACATTTTCTTAACACACTTGTTCCATGGTAACAAACACCATAGTTAAGGATGAAAAACCGTTTTGGATATAACCTCTAATTTTCACACCTGCATAATATTTTAAATCACCCCTTTTAGGGAAATTTTCTACATTGTTCTTTGTCTAAATTAGTTTTTGTTTTGTTTGCAGTTCTTTTAGGTTTAATGATACTCCAGCCAGCTATCTACAACTCAAGGAAAATTAGGCTTGTAATTTTACAAATATTAACTGTATTTGTTTTAAAAGTCCTGTCTAGAAACATCCAAAATATTATATAGGAAATTTAAGCCTAAATCAAAAGGAGTTGAACTTATTCTGGCAACTACATTAAGCAGGTCAACTGACAGGCTCAGGACTTGCTCCATCCCATAGGAATTTTCATCAGGGCTACTGCCTCTCTTAAAAAGGTTTTTAAAAGTCACAGAGACACACAGTTGCCATGAGGGCAGACAGCAGAGAATTAGAGGTGTGCCTTTTGGTTGTGTCTGGACCATATCAAGATGAAAACTGTATTTCTGGGATTTATTTTTTTTTTTTTAATCAGTTCCAACTGGTTGGCATAAGCATGTTTCTCTTTGATCCAACATGTACTGCAAATCCTGCTTGTAAGTGCTAAGTCACTCAGAGGCACATCTTCAGAAAAGGACACTTAATTACAAGCTTCTGTTTAAATCTGGTCAATAATGTGTGGACTTGAAAACCAATGAAGCATTATGAGCATGCTGTAATTATTTTTACTCAGATGATGAATTCTGATCAAACAGGGACAAAGCACAAAAACATTAACAAAGAGTTCTTAAAGGAGCTATGTAGAAATTTTCCAACCACTTTAGATTAACTCTGGCTCTCCTTTCTGCCATACCAAACAGCATGAACTTTAACCAGTCATCAACAGAACAAGCACTCAGTTCTGACTTTGTAATTAATCCAGATTTGATAGATCCAGATTTTCCAGCTAGTCAGATGGTTATCTTGATGTGGGATATATGAATAAAGGAGAAAAAAATAGGCAGTTGCTCTGGTGGGAAGACTGGAAAAAGATCATTACAAAAACTAATGTTTGAACATCTTAATGCTAAATTCAATCCACAGCTTTAAGGTATGCCTCTGGAGTCTCTAGAAAATACACAGGGATGATGAGATTCCTGAGGAAAGGAGCCTGTGCCAGATGCTCCAGAGAGCCATTACCCTGTATGCTTTAACAGACTGTCTTCCCTCCTTGTTTTTGTCCATTGAAACCCCTCATGAATCAAGATCAGGACTCTTCTCCAGAGTTTATCTCATTTTCTGGATCTGCAGTCTTAATGAGCATAACAAATGCAGTTCTTTCTTTTCCTATATTCTGGACTTCTGCTTTTAATATCCCATTTTAACAACACTCTCCTTCAGGAGGATCCTTTACTCCAAGTCATGGAGAGACACAAATATGCCTGGCTTACTCCCCACCCTCTGGCTGTGGCTGGTGTTGGACAAGGTCTTTCCAGTGTAGCTCTTGACAAAGACCTTGCCATTGATGATGTGGCTTTATGGTAGGGTCAGGCTCCATCCAGGAGGACAGAACCATTAAAGGTTCCATCTAATTACCACCAATGATTCTTGCACTGCACTTTTTCAAAGCAGGCTTTCATGACAAGAATAAAAAGCACTCTTCTGAGACAATGCAGCCATTCCTCCATTTCTAAGCCTTATGGCAAACTAAGAGTATTAAAGTTGTTAAGAACTAAGATCTCCAGAAATTTTAAACATGCACCACTTTTTGAAATTACTGAACTGCTCTGGCTAACCTAAAAAAATTAGAATAAAAATAAGTTTGATCTGAGATAGGCACCAAGGACATAAAAAAAAAAAAAATCAGTTTAGAAAATGTAAATTTTATAAAGTTGCAACATAACAGAAAATGAGGCAGTCCAATGGGGATTTTGACAGAAGGTGTAAAAGTACATTGCCTGGACAGCTCCATATTTTACTCAGAAAAAAAGGAAAAAGCCCAAACCATTTTCTGAGGACTTTGGAACATTTTTAATAGCAGATGGAAAAAAGGGAAGAAACAACAGCTGAGAGCAGGAAAAGTAGGAAAACCACTTTTTTTTTTCATAAGAAAAACTAAATACTTTTAATCTGTACTGCAAGTTCATATTCTTAGTGGTTAGTTGCAGGAGAAGTTGTTGATAGAGTCAATAGGGATTAATGGCAGGAGAAAGCTGAAAGAAGTGTATTCTTTGCCAGACAATACAAGTGAAAGTATTTTCAGAATAGGTGGCATGATAGAACAACTTATTATGAAGCTTCGTTTTCTTTTTGCTCTGACAGAAAACAGCTGCCTCAGTACTTCACCATTCTGGTAAATCAAGGTGAGATGAGATCGAGGAGAGTTTATGACTTAGTTTTTCAGCAGCAGTAGTCAAAATAAAAGGCAGGTGAAGGGCAAGAATTGAGCTCAGCATTTTCATTTTCCACATGGGGCATTGTATATTACATTTGCATTTTATATGTTACATGCAATTTTCTTATCATTTCCCTTCTGACATTTATGCCACATGAGATGGTTGAGTATTTGTTCATTTGAATTAGTGTTATCACTTTTAAATTATGGTAAATTCTTGCTGACAGGAAGATATATACTCTAACATAAAGAGAGCATAGCTAAGAGACGAAGAGTGGAAGGAACGGGGGAAGAAAAGCACAAATAATAGAGGGAGAGATTAATAGAGAGAAAGGGAGATAACATTTTTGAACACCTTGTCAAATTCCTTGTTTGTTTCCTAAGTTTTTATGTAATGACCAGCTACTTCAGAACTCTCAATCTTAGTTTCTTGTCTTTAAATGTAAGATAAAATTAATGAAATAATTTTCTCTGGTGCTTTGAAAAACTTAAATAAGGAGCAGCTTGTACAGGAAAAATAAAAGATTTTTTAAATATGTTTTTATGACAAAATGCTTATTTAAACTGCTAAGTTTTGAAAAAGCTGTTCCATCTTACTCAAGAAAAGGTAGAAGGTTGTTATGAGAGAAATCAGAGTCATCTGTCTAGGTCATTTATATTACCTTAATTTTCTTTGCCTCAACTTTATTCTCCTAAAACCTCTCCTGATTTTCTAACTCCATAACATTATGGAAGTGTTCCTGCCCAGACCATTATGGGAACTTTCAGATTTCTGTGCACAGAAAAGGATGTTAATCAGGTAATAAATTCTAATATATTTTTTTAATACTCTTAGGTAGTGTTAGAAAAAAATTAGGGGGACAGTTTACCAAACCAAGAGTATCTCCAGGTTCTTCTAAGAGTACAAATTGGAGAATATAGCATGGGTCACAGAGATCAACAAGAAGAGGAATGGTGGTGCATGGCAGTGGCTCAGTTTGGTGAGAAGTGTCCTTGCTCCAGATAGAGGAAATGAGGTTTTACTCACTCTGCTCCAGTGCAGGTGGTTGTCACAGAAATTCAGAAGATGAAGAGAGTTTTTAATATCTTTCCTTATGTGAGTTTTATTACCAATAAAAACATTAAATTTTAACAGTTTGCTTCATGGTATTTTCAGAAATATTTGACAGATGCATGCCTGGTTCATGTACTGGTTCTTGGGAATCCACTGAGTTCCTGTATTTGCTAGTACATTGGCAAAGATAAAATCATCCTTTTAAATTTCAAGACAAGCACTTCCGTTGAGGATTATGTAGACAAGATGAGTCTACATAATCCTCAAAAATTAGACAGAGAAACATGTTCTGTGCTGGACATCTAAAATCTTAGCTAAACTCTTAAATATGAACAAAAAAAAGCTGTCAGAGACTTTATTCTTAGGGTAAAAAATGTATGTTAAAAATGTTTTCCTTAAATCTTAGCTAAACTCTTAGCTAAACTCTTAAATATGAACAAACAAAAGCTTTCAGAGACTTTATTCTTAGGGTAAAAAATGTATATTAAAATGTTTTCCACTTTCAAAGTACAATTTCCCTACATCAGAACTAACAAAGCTCCATTTAATCTAAGATTTTTTTTACTGCTAAATCCATAATGGGCACTCAAGCTCTTAAATGTTGTATCCCATAAAGATCTTAAAATTTATATTATGAATATATTTGGGATTCTTTTTTTTGTTTTCTTAATGCTTTATTTTCAGGTTTTTTTCAGTATAACTGGCTTTCTGTTTAAGGCTTTTCTTTACAGGTATCAGGACTTGCAATGTTTCATCACAGAAGCTAAAAAGAATGTCAGGCTCACTAAGTGCAGCACTTTGCTACTTTTATTTTAGAGCTACTTTTTTCTTACCGGAAAAAGGATAAATGAGAGGAAAACTTTTCTAGATATGATTAAAACTTGTAAAGAGAAACTGTTTAAGATTGTCATTCTGGAAGGTAACTTGATTAAGACAAGCTGAAAAGGATTCTTCATAATTCTAGGGCAGGAAAAATTCTAAGAGTACAGTTCAATCAATTTAGAGAAGCATAAGGGTATATTTTCAGAGACAGGAACCAAAAGTAAAACTATTAAATAGTGTTGTTACTTTTAAAGAAATAAAAGTAATAGCATAGCTAAAAATTACCTAATTGCAGAGGAAAACTATCAAGAGATCAGTTTGATTCACTCATTCACCCTCCAAAGAACTCGGATAAGAGAATGAGAAATATAAAACATAGGTTTAAGTTCAGGTTACTAGGGAAGAATTAAAAGGTGTAGCACAGGTAGGCAGAGACAAAATTATAAAGAAAAGGACATAAGAAGGGAAAGAAGCAACTATTAATCAGTAAAGAAAGTATCATTACATCATCCTAGAAGGATCATAATAGTCAGATGCAAACAATGGGCCAAGGAGAGGCTTGGTCTGATACTAAACCACTAGCCAGTGATAGTTTTAAATGGTCTCTTTGTGACTGTTTTCACTAGGATTTATTGCTGTCAATATCAGCAACAATTTCATATTGCCTATTAGCAACCAATGGGGTAAAAAAATAATCTTAAATAAAGAAAATAAGCATTTAAAAGGTCCCAGAAAGGATAATGAATTTGTAGTCATCTGAGTCTTCTTTAGGTGTGTAAAGCAGTCTCAGAACTACTGGCATTGTCTAGAGATGAGAAATTCTTCAGACAACCACAGAAATGCAACCTAGGGTTTGTATTTAATAATGGAAAAAATTGAGTAAATGGCAGTTCTGTTAGGAAGAATATGGAATTAGAGGATCACATACTACAGAATCATCAATGACCCTCTGCTCTATAATGGAAGGTAAAACAGCAGTACAGTAAGGAAGGTACATAAAGGTGTATATACATACATGTATATAGATAGACATAGACATATAGATATAGATATATAGATATAGATAGATAGATATACATCTAATCCTGCTTGATTCAGCATCTTCCAGTCTTTTATTAGACAGAGATAAGTGTGAGAGTGCCCAGAAGCAGCATGCATAAAGCAGAGAATGAAGGACATAGAAGTAGGTACTCAATTTAAGTGCTATCAGCGGTGCCATATTTAATATTTTTGCTTCTTTCATGCAAAAAAAATAGTGATGATTCATGAAAAATCTTTGTTTGATTGTTTGGTGTATAATAGATCCATGTTAGCAATGTTACTTGTGATAGCAAAACAGTTTACATGCAATAAAGTACCAATCAGATTACAACATTTAATTGAAAGGAGGGAGAGAAATTTGGGGTCATGATTATCTGGTTATACAGAGGTATTTACTGTGTAAATATCTACGTTTCAGCTTATTGTTTAGATTTCATAGATTATGAAAGCAGGTTTTTCTTGGGAAAATCCAACTTGTCTAGATGAAGAAATTTAAAATATAGCAGATAAACAATGCTGTAGAGATGTCTCCTTTTCTAGAATCATAGAATGGTTTGGGTTGGAAAGAACATTAAAATCATCTAGTTCCAATGCCCTTGCTATGGGCAGAGGCACCTTCCACTAGACCATATTGCTCAAAGCCACATCCAGCCTGGTCTTGAACACCTCTAGGGTTGGGACATTCACAGCATCCCTGTTCCAGTATCCCATCATCCTCACATTCTAACATCTAGTCTAAACCTACCTTCTTTCAGTTTAAAACCATTCCCCCTTGTAAAAGAACCATCTCCATCTGTCTTGTAGTACCTTTATGTACTTGGAACCTGCTATAAGGTCTCCCTGTAGTGTCTTCTTCTCCAGGCTGAGCTACCCCAGCTCTCACATCCTGTATTCACTGAGAAGTGTTTCAGCCCTCTGATCATCTCCATGGCCTCCTCCACCATGAACTTGCTCCAAGGTCCATGTCCTTCTCATGCTGAGGGCCCTCAGACCTGGATGTGGTACCCCAGCTGAGGTCTCAGGAAAGTGACATAGAGGGGGAGAATCACTCTCTCTGCCTGCTGTCCATGATTCTTTCAGTGCAGACCAGGATACAGTTGGCTGGCAGTGTACATTGTCAGATCTTATATACACAGACATTGGAGATGTCTTTATATATATATATATAAAGACATATACTTTTGTAAGAAAATTATGGCCACATTATTCAAAGAAGAGTGATGTGCTCTTAAAATCAATTTGGTTTATTCCAAACTTATTCAAATGAAATAAACATGGAAACTAGTTTTGATAGTCCTCAAGGATCTTCACTTGTCACTTCCCAATGCAATGTGTGGTTTTATAATTTTATTTTCTTTTTTATGCCACTGCAATTAGTCCTAAGTTTAGCAGTATGGGAGAGAAAAGTTTTCACTCTGAGAGGGTTTAAAAGATAGTACAAGAGCCAGCTAAAAGCTGGGGCTTAGTGCATACACTGTGCTATGGGAAGCACTTGCCTGTGTCTGAAGTGAGGTGCATGAGGGAGTGCACTGGATCCCTTTTCAGTTCTAAGAAACCACAATTAACTGAGAATTTTTTTCATGGCGCAATATCATGTACTCTACCAGAAGGCATGTTAAGAGTGCCCCTAACCTCTGCCTTAAGAGGTGGTGAATAGTTAAGGGAAAAGGACAGACATTAAAACTTGCAGAATTCCCCACTACTCAGCAAACCTTTTGCAACCTGACTTATGAAAAAGCAGACTGACCATCTAAATCATCAAAAGAATTCCCTTGATTTCTAACTCAGCAGTTGCAGAATGACTATTAACTACACCTCTGGGAAACTTCAGGTTTATTGATGCATGTTTGATGTGAAATTTAAGTCCAGTTTGTGCTACATGTCCAGAATATTGAATGACTGATACGCTCTGCAAAAAAATCTTCACAACCAAAGTTTAATTCTTAGGTGAAGGCTGTTTTGAAAGACAGAGGTTTGCTTTTTGGCATGATCAGCCATAATCAAGAGTAACATCCTTTCCATTAGGGGCCTGAAACCAACTCTGAGTAAAATGCATTGTTGCAGTTTCCCATACCTTCTTTTGATGACTGTAAGCAAAAAAATGGAAGAAAGGGTTTGGAAAGAATGGAAAGTGGGTTTTTTGTAGTGCAGTCTTGGACCCTCAAGAGATATGCCATGATGTCTAAATATTTAGATAAACAGATATTCATATACATTAAAAAGAGCTATAGATTTTATGTTTCCTTTGAGTTTCAGGCCAGTGTAATGCTTTGAGAATTAGACATTATTTTAATGGCACGGATTCCTAAGGGAAAGTCAGACCCTAACCCCTATTAAAAAGAATGCTCATTAAGTGCTTTCCTATATTCAGAGGAGGATGAATTATGGTGTGTGCGTCACATGTCATCCCAACCTCAAGTGCTAACCAATGTCTAGCAATGGCAAGGTTATTCTCCCCACCAAAGATATGCTTATACATTAACAACGGGACAGAAAGGTAACTATTTAGCAAGACAAATGTTCCCTCTTTAATATGCATCATACAGAGGCAAAGCCAATAAAAAGGACTGAAAAAGAGCAGATATCAAAACTAGTATTTGGGAGAATGTTAACAAAAAAGTGTCTCTGCTTTCCTCAGTCCTGTAACACTCATAAACATGGAGGAGCCTATGCTTATTCTAAAACATTAGGATCTGGGAAGACTAAAATATCATGGCCTCCCTCTGATGAAGCACTAGGAAAAAAAATGATATGAAAAACACACCTGGATGCCAAAACAGTGACAATGCTGATCCAAATATTTTTGGCCTAAATTGGGATGTACTATTTTAGCTACAGATACATTCTCTTAGGAGTATTTCATAGTTTTTCACTCCCTTCAGAAAAAACAAAGACATAGAGACTCACAGTGGAACATATAAACATCATAAAATTCAATAGCACAGAGCTCTAGCTTTCCTGTAACAGAAATTGACTAATCTCTTGCCTAACCTCTCCTTTCTTTGGTTAACTAGCTTAAAAAAGTATAAGGGAGAAAGAAACAAGTAATAGACATTGACTTGTTTCGCAGCAGAAGAGAGTACGCAGGCCTGTCACCATATTCCTTATTCCTGAAAGTTCAATTTGATAAAATACATCATTTGTTGGCACAAGCAATATATGAACATTATCATTCTTCAGCTCATACTAAAATTGGAACAGTTGTGACTGGTGTATTGGCTTTTTTCTGTCAATTGAGAAAATAGGACTTGAGTTGAAACAGATGACACTGATGAGTGTTGCTATGGGCACATTTGACAATAAGCATGTTATAATGGCTCAAGTTCTTGAATGCTGTCAGTAGCATTTAAAGTTACAGGAGTTTGCTGATCTATTGGAGTAGCAAACAAGCATTTCTGAATTTTCTCACCAGCAGAGTGAAAATAAAAACCTTAAGAATCACTTTTACTGGTATTTAGATGACCCCAGGGCCAGTTTTTAAGATGATAATGCATGGAAAATGTCATGTTTAGTGAAAAGCGAAAGCTGTTGTAATGCAAGAGCTTCAGCACACTGAGCTAATGATGTACAGTGAGAAAGGAAAAGAAAAAAGAGATCAGAATTAGTATTTTACAGTATGGGGCAGTGTTTTTCTGTCCAAGAAATGAACATATTTTATAAGTCTGGCAAAATCAGGATAAGGTTGCTCTGCTGTACAACAGTACTGATGGTTACGTCTGGCTATTGCATGTCTCGCATGATTATGATAATCTGAAATTACACAATGACATTTTTTCTGGGGTCTGAGGCCTCATTGTCATGAAGTGTTTGATGTGTTCACTGTGCACAGGTCAAAAGAAATGCTGAAAATCTGCTTAATAAAGTTGTTGCACATACCACATCTTCAAAAAAGTTAGCAGGTTTTGGTACTTGGGTTGCAAATGTGGACAAATGAAGTTTCCTAAGGAAATACAGAATTTTCTTCTGTGTGACTGGCCATTGTTTCAAGATGTATCTATGTGCTAAAACACTTCATTTTTTAGCTAATCCTTCTCTGAGGAAAGGTTTTTTAGTGAGTTTCTAATTAAATACTAGTTCCCTTGAAGACTCAAGAAGAGCAACTATCTTGAACCAATGCCAAAATAGAAAGGATATGGAGATACCAGAAGGTGTGTTCCTGAGTTGTTTTCTGGTAGGTCCTTTTGTTTACTGATTAGTTGTAGTTGGAAGAATGCTTGCTTTCAGCTCTGTGTATTTCTGTATATCATTTTGTTGGATTCCTTTCATTGGCTTTCATAGTGAAGAGCAGAGGCTTTCCAAGGTGCTTGTAAAAAAATGTGTTTACTATTTTCTCCAAAATGCAAATAGTCCCAGAAGAAAAAATGGCAGCTTAAATGGAGTTAAGCTGCATGAAATTATCTCCCAATTACAACATAATTCAGAGTTACACATCAAGAAGTGGTTGCTCTAGATACAAAATTATGGAAAAGTTCAATTTCATGCTTAAGTCTTTCATTAAACTCTCTTTTCCTGTTTTTCTAGCTTAATAATAACTTAATGAAAATAAATTTCAAAATTGCTTTAGTGTATGCAGGTGGATTGTTTATAATGATTATTTTCCAATTGAGAGACAGACTTAGAAAAACTAATTACTTCTGCAGTTCACAACAATATTCATGAGCTGCTTCTTGAGTGACCAGGAGTTGGGGTGTGGGAGCAGGGAGAAACAAGGAATAAGCAGAGCATTGGCTTCATTTCATTTCTTGAACACTGAGGCAAGTGGGACAAACACCACTATCAGCACTAAATAACAACTGGAAAGCAGTGCCCCCTCCCCAGGAGCCTTTTGCAGTGCATGTCAACATTAGCATTATTGGCCCATCTTTCTTACAAGTGGTGTCATATTTTCTCTTACCCAACAACTTAGCATGCAGCTAGAGCTCACATGATAGTTGCTGATGTGAAGCAAGAGAGAAAATTTGGCTTCAGAGACACTGTACCTCTCAAATCATTTACCTGTGCATTTTACAGGACAGAATCTCATTCAATAGGTACATTTGCAGTCATGCAGATGTGTTTCTGGCAGCTATAGATTCTACAGGGCTTTTGAAAGTAGGGCTTATTATTTCACAGCTGCTGTCTGGAGCTCTGGGTACTGAAGGAGTGAAGGGAAACTGATACAGACCTAGCAATGGCATTTACAATAAGGCAGGTACATGATAGGACTGCAGCTGAAGGCAGAGACTTTAAAAGCTTGACTGATGAAAGTGAATGAAATCTGGAGAACTGACATTGAGATGTGACACCAGGAGCCAAAATATGTCAGAAAAACTGAAAAATTCAGTCAGGAATAGCTAAAAGTTGTGGACATGAGACGTTAACAACCTCTCAGAATGGGCAGTCAGGGAATTCAGCAGATATTTGAAGATAAAAAGAGAAACTGAGTGAACAGAACCCACTGGGAATTTAAATATAGGCAGTTCACTAGGGAGGGTGTGAAGCAATGTGAGTAATTAAAATGTGGAATAGACATCTATAAAATAATTCAGAATAAAATATTATTGAGGACACAATTTTGGGTCCTTAATCTCTGAGTGCCTAGAATTCAGTTGTCACTTACAAAAGTAATTCCATTTCTCTTTTTAAAGCAACAAACACAATCTCAGAAAGGAAATTTTATATGTGATTAGACTGCTATACTTAGTTTTTAGTTGAATGTAATTCAGGCGATAAATGTGAGCATTCTGCCTATAAAGATTCAGGGGACGATATTGATCAGCTATAGAAGGGACATCACACATTTTTTACAAAAGAATAAGTTTTCCATCTTTACAGCTGCCATACAATAATTGCAAATTACACACTGGGTAGGTTGCAAATTTTTTCACCTAAGTCATTGCTCTTAATATAAAGTATTAAGTACTGTTATTTGGTACTTGGGTTGCAAATGTGGAAAAATGGAGTTTACTGAAGAAATACAGAATTTTGTTCTGTCTGACTGGCCATTGTTTCAGGATGTATCTATGCATTTTACAGTATTGTTAACATGTCCACATTTTGTCTTTCTATCAGGGTCATTGTCTCTATTACTTTATTAATGTATGAACTTTTAATATAAAAACAACATCAACAGAGATAAAAAGGTGATTTTCAGCTGGTGTACAACCACTTGGCAAAAAGGATCTATGAAAAAGCAATAATTATTTAAATTGGAGCTAATGCTGGTTACTTAGTGTTTGTGAACATGACGTCCACTAGTAGAATATTTACAAAAGAGAATAATGTTTTTTTTAGTAAGGTACATCTACTGACAGGAAGACAGAGCACCTTTCTATGTTTTATCAGATCATAGCTTCTCACATGTCTGTGTTAATACAGCAAGTAGATCAATGCAAGTAGATCAATATACAAATCATTGTACAATTGGGTTTTTTCCCTCACAAAAAAACATGCAAAGTAATTAGAATAACATGTTTTTGAGCTTTACTGCCAATTTCTTGTTTGATGATGATAATGATGATTATTAAATTAAATATAGTTGTTATATTAAATATAGTTCCCAGATATTGTACCTGAAACTAGAACTTGTGTGCCAGACATTGCAAAAATAAGAAACATAAAACAAAAAGCAAAGGCAGTTTGCAGAAGGAGGCTGTATGAAACTTTACATTCTCAACTGGAACTTCAATCGAACACTCTTTTATTTTACATTCCTGGTGACATCAAATTAAAGGTGGGCTCAGTAGCATGTCCTAAGAAGATCAGTGTCTTGCAGAATTTCATTAAAAGTTAAAAAATGCATCAGGGTTATAAAAACTATACTGTTCTTTAACACTGCATAAATCTGGGTGGGTAAATAGTATTTTTACCTGGACTACTGAATGACTCACAAAAATTCTCATAAATTATAATTGTATCATTGTATTAAAGTCTGTATGCTTATGTTTGAACAGGAAGATTAGGATAAAGCAAATAATCTCACTCTTGTTATTTCTAACCTTGTGAGTGCTTGTTTTGTTTATTTAATATCTTCCATATATGTTTGAAAGAATTTTCTAGATTTTCAATGTGCAAAAATAGATATTCCAATAAACATCACCATATTAACATCACAATACTCAGGAACGTTAGGTCCCAAATATGGATCTTCCTTGTTTATGGAGTGACTGAAACAGAACAGGTTGGTGTGCAGTAGAAAAGGGAGGATGCACGATAGAAAACCCTCTAGAAGTTAACTGATATATATATATATATATATATATATATATATGTCTATCTATATCTACATCTACATGTCTATCTATATCTATATCATCTATATCTATATCTATATCTATATCTATATCTATATTTATATCTATATCATCTATATCGATATCTATATCTACATCTATATCTATATCATCTATATATATCTAATCTATATCTAACTGATATCTATATTTATATCTATCTATATCTATCATCTATATCTGTATCATCTATATCTTCAGTGGGGGTTTTCCAGAAACAAATCATGTCAGGCTAATCTGATTGTTTCTATTCCATGCTAACAGACTCATGTAGATGAGAAACCCTAGACCTTTGACAGTCTTCAGTGATATTCTAGTAAACAACCAAAGAAAACATTTTCTAGAAGAAACTGTTTAAGGTTGGAGTGAAACTGGTCAGAAAATTAAATTTGGTTAGAAAGTGTTAATTCTTCACTGTCAAAGTGGAGAAGTTAAAGGACATAGGTATTCAGTTGCAAAAAGAAAGGATAAGAGACAGCTGGCTAAAAAAATGACCCGAGGTGTAGTTGCATCTGTGGTATTGAGGTCAGGTTCTTATGAGTAATATCATGCAAAAACATATAAATGAAAATATGGCTTCTAAAATAGGTAAAAATCAGTAAACCCTTATCTGGAGTACCATGACTGTTGTACTCAAGAAAGACTGGGCCTATTTGAATTCAGAGAAAAATAGAAAATGTGATTAAGCTCTTAAAAACATGATTTACTAATATTAAACCATTTAGTGTGATTCCTGGAATCCTCATATCTCTTGCCATTTTCCTATTTTTTCTTCAGTTTCCTTACTGGGATTCCAGTTCTCTTCATTATCCACTTTCAGGAAATTTTCATCACCTCTGTTTTTTTCCCTTGAGTCCATACAGTCTAAATAGTTTCTCTCCTATTCTCTCTCTCAGTTCTTGTCTCTTCTGTATTTGGTTATTATAGTCACCCACATAGATTTTTCCTGAGTACCTGTAACTAAGCAGAGTTACTGAAAACAGAAGAGTGAGATGGTCAACACAAGATATAGAGACTTAGTCAAAGTTAAATCTCAGGGCATGTGAAATCTCTTGAGGGTTTTTGTAAATAAATCACTATTAGGCATCTACTAGGGAATTACCATGTAATTGGTAACATAATTTGTAAAGTTCTTTTAAAAACAAAAAAATATTCACTCCTCACTTCCACATTCCCAGTCCCTGCTTACATGGTATATATTTCTTGTAGAAAAGGTCTGGCCACATTTTTAAATGTCAAAGAAAAAAAAAATTAAATTCAGCCTGAGGCAGATACCTGGCATAAAAGACCTTGATTCAAACAATTTAGCAACTTTGAAAATAACTGAAAGCAAAGCCATATAATTGAAAGTCTTGAGCAATCTTAGTGAAAGGCACTTCTTGTCACAAGTTCTACATATAACAATTTTTCCTTAATGTGGTTATATCTTATCCTTCAACTCTCCATCTGGAGGCTCATTTCACTGATATCTTTGTCATTCTAAATAAAGTTCAATGATAAGAATTTTGTGATGACAGTGAGTGTTTATAAACAGAAGCTCAGGGAATAACCTTCATAAGAGCATTCTTTTTTCCATCTCTGGTGTTATAAGAATTTTCTTTTTTACTTCTGCCCCACTTGAAAATTTTCTTTTCTAAGTTAAAAAGTCATTTTTCAATGATGACCCACTGCTGGGTCATCAAAACAACACTAATGATGAAGTGCCTTTCCAACACATGGGGAAGAATAACTATTCCAGATATTATACAGACATTAACGTAGTGAAGAAAATAAGCCTTTTTTATCTTCTCTTGAGGATAAGAGTCTATGCAGGCATAATTGAGTGAGACTGTGAGACTTTAAGTCTTTATTACTCTGCTTCTCCTGGTGCTACACAACAGAGAATCAGTACAGTTGTGGAGTGGTTTGCTTTCTGTTTCTGGGAGCATATTCAGGGGGAGCTTTGCATTTTGTGTTCTGAGCAATGGAAATAAGACCCCAACACTTCTAGTAACATTTCTGTCTTCACTAAATGCTGTTGTCTTTTTATTTGCTGCTGTGACAAAAAAATTGTTGTTTGTTCTCCTATTCTTGCCTTGCTCTGACAATTTTAACCTTTATAACCTGTGCCTTATATAGTCTTAATGACAACAGTACGTGTATCCTATACAGAGATCAAACTGTAAAATATATTTTTTGACAATTTCTGTAAAAATGTCATATAGATATTAGATAACTCCTCTAAGTCCATTGCATTTTTACCAAGGTCAATGTTTAGTTTCTTGCTATCACCTTCAATAAATTGCATGATACTGCCTTCCTTACATATTGATTGCCATTCCTTCTTTCTTTATTGTTGCTTTACAGTTCAACCCATGTAAATATACAGTCTTGCAATGCTAGAAATAATTCTGTCTAATGTAGAAGACAGTTCTAAGTCACACATGAATATAAGGAGTTTTTGACCCTTTATGGCCTAAGGATGTCTGCATCCGTCTCCAACATATGTGGGGAGACGTCAGAAACACAGACTTTTCCCAGGGGTGACATTCTCACCTTAAGACAAAAGCTGAACTTTATAGGTTCAGAATAGCACCCTCAGAAGTGCCTGTGTCCTATATCCAAGAGTGATTAATGGAGACACTCTGTAGTCTGAAATACTAAGACTGGGCTGAGAATGATGTATTAAAATTGTTCAAACCCTTTAATGAGGAAGTAACACTAATGTGTCACTAGTTAGTGACACTGATTGGAAGGTTTAAGAAGATGATATTTAGGTGGCACGAGCTTATCAGCAGGATCTACAGCTCTTTGCATTGTCATACTATGAAAAATGGAACCAGTCTCAATCTTTTACTCAATATGCAAGATACTCAATGAGAGTAAGGATAAGATGTTAATGGATATTCTCTTGACAGTTTTTCCCATAACATTATAAAACCACTTGCAAGAAAACCAAAGTCTGACTGAATGCTCTTGAGGGCCTTCTGAGACCATAGAATGAACTACAAAAAGTACAAAAATCCCAGACCAAATTTACTTTCTCCAAAGAAAAGGCACCTTTCTTTAACTTTTTTTGGTGATCTTTTTTTCTGGTGGTTTTTGATTGGTTGGCTTGTTTTGTCTGATTGAGTTGGGTTTTTTTTTCCTTTTACTGGATAATCATAGCAACAATCTTACATAAAGCAGAAACATTATTAACCCAAGTTATGCATTTCTTCACCTGGTAGGAGAATAAAAAAATACACATTTCTTGTGATTTCTTCCCATTCTACAATCCTGCTGGAGGGTTTGTTGTTGTCTGATGAGTTCTCTAAAGCCTGGGTAAAACTGAATATGAACAGAACTTAATCACCTAGGAAAATAAGGTTAAATCACATCAACTGCCACTAATAGCTAGTAAATATTGTCAGTAGTTCCTTTGTTGCTCAGGTGTCAAGCAATTAATACAGGACTCATAAGTTATCTAAAAGTCTCTCCTTTACAATTTTACTCACAGTAGAGCCCTTATTATTTGTTCATTTATGATCCCTTTCCCCTTTCATATGGATCATTTATAAAAACTACAAATAAAAGAACTCACATAAATGCGCAGTGGTTAGCAGCTTTTGAATATTTGATGCAGGCAACCTTTTAGAATATTGAAATGGATATTCAAAATTTAAAACTAATAAGTGAGGTGCTGAGAATAGAATAATGGTCAAGGTTCTTATGTCTTCTCCCATTATTAACAGTTTCAGCCAAGCTATAAAGTATATGTTTGAGGAACTGAAAGATGCTTGTATGGCTGTATATTTGTGAAATACTCTTCTTAAGGGGCAGTGAGACATTAGTCTGTAAGTTTGTAAAAGAAGCTATTAATCTTGGACTTAAGTTCAGAACCACTGTTGTTGAACAACGGCAGGAAAAAATGTTTTTTTTTAAGACTGCAGTTCTGCAAATAAAAAATATAGGATTAATATCTCAATATATAGCAAGAGTGGTAGGGATGCAAAGAGACATCCATAAAATGGAAGTAAAGAGAGATAAAAGAACTTTACAAAACTATACAAGAAATGGCATCTCCACACTAAGTAATTCACAATATTCTTTATCTCCACAGGGAAGGGGAGAGGGAGAAAACAAGGCTTAGTTAATCTACTGCTGACATTTTGCTTTTCAGAACTAAAATACTAAGACATGGGAACATGGCAAACTGATCATTTTGCTGTATGTACAGTATGAGTATAGTAGACTATTCAAGAGATAAAAATTCTGGCTAAACAGTATACACACTTTTGGACAGTTCAACAACTATTGTATGTTATTTCTATTTCTAAAAATATATAATTAGCAAAATTTCAAGTCAGCAACAATTTTTAAGATAGTTTACATAGCTCTGAATTATTCCATACTTAGAGTATTTGCTTTGTTTTGTGGAAATTAAATTGCTATTTCATGGGTTTTTGCTTGATTATTTATCTTAAGAAATTTGTCCTTGGTGCATTGTCCTTTCACTTCAAATTGAACTCAAGATACAAGGTTACTCCATCTTTCTGACAGAAAGATTTATGTCCATATAGAAAATGCCAAAGTGAATATCCAAACTGAAAGTTGTTGCTGATAGTGAGGAAAGTAAATTAATCATATTTCTGTAATGCTGAAATTATGGCTCCTTTCTTAAGGTGTTATCACAAACAATCATCAGCCTCCTCTTCTCAAAACGCAAATTGACATTTTTTGGTAGCTAAATGGTTAAGTCATAATCACAATGTTATAAACAAACTGATACATCAAGAGGAAAGAAACATTCTAACAAATCATACTAATAGCAGTTATTAAGGTTCTTATAAAACTGACCCGTGGAAGATAAGAAGCAGTTTTCAAATACTGAAAAGCTGGTGTAAAAATAAAAATGCATATTTTTATGATCTGTGACATAGGTCCATGTTGAAATAAACAGTTTATATTGTTTGCTAGTTTTCTGTCGAGCACTATAAAATATATAATTATCAAAGCCATATAATTAAGTAAAATCTTATCAACTGTAAACATATCCAGTGTTAAGAACAAATGACTTGTGAATTTTATCTATGTATCACAGGAGTAATAATTGTCCTATTTTTTTACAAACACCTATGGCTAAAGGCATCTTAAATTTAGCACTATAATAATTTGAGTAATTATGTATTTAATTATTGTTGAAGAATTAGCAGATTCCCAGTCCTCTAGATGAGAAACAATATGTTTAGGAAAGTGTTGCCTGAAGAGACTGAGTTTGCACCATGACTGACAGGCTTTCTTAAGTTGTGGGTTTTAGATCTGTTAAGGATGTTGAAACCTAAATCCTGTGCTAAAACCTTTACCTTTATGATGTGTATTCTGAATTAAACAATGAACAAAAATATTGCCTCTGCTCATAATGCTTCAGGCCCTGGTGAGAAAGACTCTCTCAATCCATCTTCTTTATGCCTTTGTATATTGAAAGGCTGCCACAAGATTTCTCTTGAGCCTTGTCTTCTCTAGAATGATCCCAGTTCCCTCAGCTTTTCTTGATAGAAGGGGTGCTCCAGCTTTCTGTTTTTGTGGCCCTCTTCTGGACCCACTCCAGCAGGTCCATGACTTTCTTGCATTGATCTAGTACATTAATTAATTGTCTTTTCAAGATAAAAGGGCAGAAACCTTTTTGATGACTCACAAAGAAGTTGTCACCAAATATCTGAAAAGGGTACATTTCATGTTATCATGAATATTTTTCATAAATATACAGGTATATTCACCACAGTTATTGCATCCCATAGCATCAAAACAACAGTTTCTAACTGTTGATATTAATTTGCCTTTGAAAAAACCCACACCCCTTTTGTCTGGCTGCTGCATGGGTTGTGCTTGTAAATGTAGCCATTTCAGAAGCAGAAACTTTGGTCATAACCAAGCCATTTCTGCCAAATACTCAGATTACCAAGAGCTGTGCAAATGACCTCACGTTCAATAACACACACTTGAGGACTGCTCTCCTAAGACCATAATGACCAAGTGTAATGCAGTCACCATCTTGAAACCAGAAAGCCTTTAGCAGGATCTTTAGAACTTAGATTTATCTCTTTGAAACAGCAAACTTTCAACTGCTTTGAACAAGTTTCTTGTGTTCATGGAAGACAGAGGGCTTTATTGCTTATTCAGCCACAACAGAAGTACAAGAAGAAATAACATGGTATTTTTAAATTTTTCAATATTTTGAACAGCATCATTATATTTCATAAATGAAATAAATGCATATATTTCATTTCATATATTTCATAAATGAAATGCAATTATGTTCTCATTCCATCAAGGCATTAGGAGGCACATTCTAATTTTATGCTTCTGAATAAGGAGGCCAAGACCAAGTGCCACACCAAATGCTCCATGGGAACCATGACAGGCCCAGAGAACGTGAGCCCACACAGCACTTTTGCACCGCTTCCTAAAATGCCTTCAATTTCTGCACTGCTGTGGGTTAACCCTGTCTGGCAGCTCAGCACAACCCAGCTGCTTGCTTACTCCCCACAGTGGGGTGAGGGTAGAAGTGAGAAAATATGGGGGTTGAGATAGAATTTTCGTCAGCCAATGCAGGTGTACCTGTCAGCAGGCAGATGTTTGGATATTCTCATGAAAGCAGGGCTCAATCCTTAATAAGGGTTACTTGGGAACACAAATGCCATCACTCCTAATATCTTCCACCTTCTGTGCAGATGCTATTGCTAAGCATGACATCACATATTGTGGAATATCCCTCTGTTCAGTTGGGGTCAACTGTCCCTGCTGTATCCCATCTCAATTCTTGTGTACCTCCAGCCTACCTGCTGGCAAGACAGTGTGAGAAACAAAACAAAAGGGCCTTGATGATGTGTAAATACTGCTCAGCAATACCTAAAACATGAGTGTGTTATTGATGTTATTTTGGTGAAAAATCATAGCCCCATACAACTATGAAGAGGTACTATTCCATCCCAACCAAAATAAAAAAAGTATACTTAGTAGTATAAAGTATGAGAGTAGAGAGCACTAGTCTAATAACTTACATAAACTGCTCCCTTTCATTATACTTGTGTTAAAAAAATCCAACTTCATGTTGCTGTCACCATGTGCATTTCTGTTTTCATTATTGGTATGGTCACATAAGATTTCCTTGCACTTTTTGTGCACATGGCAGCTCTTGCAGGCTTGTACCTTATGCTTTATGTTACTTTCTGTGCATTTTGAATAATCACGCAAAGATTTATAACTACACGATATTTGCTTCCCTTGTCTGGAATCTTCTCCTGTGCTAAAAAGTGTGTGAAAAAATAAAAGATATTACTCTCAGATTATGTAGTCTAATCTGCTTTTTTACCATCAACATTCAAATGTATAGGTGCTACTACAAATTCTGCCACGCATTATTTTACAGAATTATTTGGGTGGGAAGACACCTTAAAGTTCATCAATCTCCGATACTCCTACCATGAGTAGGTATGGTAGTATAACATATAAGACCTTCACATGGCTGCAGTCTATATATTTTAATTTTTTACCCTTCAAATATAAATTCCAGTCTGCCATTGTGCATACCTACAAGATTCATAGGGATCTTTCTCTAAACTGTTTGCTAACTTTCACATTATCAACATTACTCTCTCATATACTATAAATGCCATCATAGTTTGTGTAACTTTCTAGAATCTTACCTTTTAACATATATCATTTTGGCTTGAAATTTCAGCATATGCTAACACTGTAATTTACACTAATATGACCACATTTTAAAATGTGAATTCTGGTAGCTGCAAAACCTGCAGCTCTATATGCAGAAAATCTACATAAGCAGTTCACTAACACTCCTCTGAAAATGAGTTTGGGTGATTATTTGCAGATAAATATGCATAAGCTGGATTCAAATATTAAACATGGAACTCAATTCCGAAAAAAATCTTGCCCACTGATGAGAAATAAGATTGCATTTTGGAGGAGTTTACATGAATTCTATCCCCATGTCAAAACATGCAGCCTTGGTGGCTTAGGATCATAGCACAGAAGAGACATCAGCTTCAAAGGACTCTGACAAAGACTGGATTAGCACTTCAGGAAAGTCAATACCACCCACCCACATCATGTCCTAGATAATACAGCAGAACTGGGATGAGAAAGTACTTATCTGATGTGATGAAATTATAAACTTCTGTGGTGAAATGACCTTGGCTGACTGCCAGGCTCCCACCCAGGTGTTTTCCCACTCCTCCTCACCAGCAAGACAGTGGGGTGAAAATTAGATGGAAAAGCTTGTGGGTTGAATTACAGCCAGGGAGATCACTCACCAGTCACCATCAGAGGCTGAGCAGACGTCACTTACAGAATATTAATTTAGTTTATTCCTAATTTAAAAAATATATTAAAGTAGGATAGAGAGAAATAGACAAAACTAAACTCACTTTCCCTTTACCCTACTCTTTCTGCCCAGGTTCAACTTCACTCCTTTGTTCCAAAATCTTCTACCTCTTCCCCACTCTACAAGAAGTACAGGGAAGTTGGAGAGCTGTGATCGGTTCATAATCTTTTGTCTGTACCACTTCTTTCCCTTCACACTCTTTCGCTTCTCCAGCATGGGCTCACTCCCACAGGACTCAGACATTTCTTCACAGACTGCTCTAGTGTCCACATATCACAGTTTCTATCAGAAAACCTGCTCCATGTGGTCTCCCCTCCACAGACTACAGCTCTTGCCAGGACCCTGCTCCTGCATGGTCTCTTCTTAAGCTGCAACTTCCTCCAGGATAGGTCCACCTTCTCTGGTGTGGGGTCCTCCACAGGCTGCAGAAAGACAACCACAGTATCTCCACAGGCTATAGGGAAATCTCTGCTTTGGTGCCTGGAATGCCCCATCATCTTCCACTTTTCTGATTTTAGTGTCTGCTGAGCCTTTTCTCTAGCATTTTTCTCACAACTGTGCAGAGCAATCTTTTATCCTTCCCCATATGTCTTCCCCAAGGTTCTGCCACCATGGCTAAAAGACTGTTTTGGCCAGCAACAGGTCTGTTTTGGAACCAAGTTGGCAAGGTTGCTCTCAATCTTCATTCCCCAGTCTGGACTGATCATGGAGGTTGCTCTCACCCAAGCGCAGCACCATGCATTTGTTCTTGTCAAACCACAAGAGATCTTCATGGGCCCACTTCCTGAGCTCATCCAGGTCCCTCTGGCGAATCCAGACATTTCATATATAAGATTACCATGAAATCCTCCTTTAAGCTCAGCACAGTGGGAGCTTTGCCCATGAGAATAAAACAATAGGTGATCACATTTTTCTACTCAACTTTTAGCTCAAGTTTTCTGTGCAAACTTTTCTAATATAATTTTTAATTGCTGGAAGACAGCTAAACTGGAATTAAGTACAACATAATGTTGTGGTTTAGGAATGGTACTCCCCAATTTAGTCCTCCCACTGAGACTTTCCAAACCACGCTCCTTCTTGCTTGTTCCCCTTTCTGCTCCCCAATGTAGCAGGCTAGAGAGAAAAATTGGAGGCACACCAGGCAAACGTCACAGGTTGAGATAAAAACTCATTACTGGAAACAGTAATGAGATAAGAAAACAAACAGTAACACGAGCAATATTAATATCAAAACAATACAAAAGAGAGTGATTTACATGCCAAAATGCTCACCATGGAACTTGACCTGACCTGACTGCAGCCATGCTACCTACCCCAGCCAGAAAGAACCTCATCTTTCTGCAAGAAACTCCATTCCCCTTACCCCCATCAATGCTATGTGGTGGAAGAGAGCAACTTCCAGGTCCTAGCCATGCCCCCTCCTAGCTACTACAAAAATTAACCCTGTCCTGGCTGGAACCAGGACACATAAACAGAAAAGGAAGGGAGAGCAAGATGGTAGCCAAGAGTTTGTTCAGCTCTTGTAAAGGGAGTGAAAATAATTTAACTTTGTTTCAGTACAAATGTGGAAACTAGTCTGAAACAGATATTTCCCCAGACTCTGATTAGACAAGAATAAATCCAAGCAATGATGGTCATTGTTGAAAAGGCCTGTTCTTATTTATAACAGTTTAATTTGTAGCTGCTTTCAAACTAAAGTATGCTTAAACAACTAATTAGAACATCCAAACAAACAATTTTAGAGTGAAAAGCCTTTCCTTCCTGTAGACAAATTTCTCAGGGATATCTTTAACGCAGACTATTCTTCAAGGAATTAATGTTTAAACAGAGAATTAATGATCTAAATATTCCTGATTTTTGTTATGCTTGGCTTTTGATTAGCTTTAATCCTTATCTTTGCTTCATGTCTTTATTTAATACCCCGCAGAACTCTCCTAAAATGTGTTTCTAAATTGTATCTGTGCAAATACTGAAACATAGCAAGTAGAAGTAATTCACTGAATTTAGAATTACTGTCTTCAACTATTTTATTCTTTCAATATAAACATTTAAATAACTGCTTTCACTTGTATAATTTTTGTTTTCCTGAATAGGTTCTTATACAATTAATTATTATCTTATGCAAACATAAATGTGTACTTAGTTTTACCACTGTTTCTTCCATATCATCTGTTATTCTAATTCCCCACATTTTATTAGGAACCAGAAATAATAACAAAACATGTATGAGAAATTAGACAGAATAAGACATGCAACACAATAAATTCGAAACAGACTACAAGTGGTAATATTCTTCCTCAAACTATTTATAGTTTATATAAAAAAAATTGTCACTTAGACTACTCATGTAATAAAACAATATTTGTGAAAGCACAGTTTTTACTTAAGCATATAAAAATCAAAAATGTATTGGACTATTTATTTCTACTGAACAAATACAGTTTCTTTGCTACAGTATTTGGCATGTAGCTCTTTATATAAAAAGAACTGTGAAGATGAAACTAGAACTAAGTATTTAAATAATTTGGTTTGCTCTACTTTTTGGTTTTTTTCCTATTTCAGTTATTTACTGCACTGATAGTTTTGCTGGATGGAAGTATTCAAACAATTCAGTTTTAGTCATCCAAATTCCCCTTAGCATGATTAACAAAGGGGCTCACAGAACAGTCAGTGGTCCCCTTATGAACAGATGGCAGAAACTGATGCTGTTAGCATCAGATCACCCATTAAACTCTGGTGAGACTGCAGGGGCTAATTGTGTATCCATCCCAGTAGAGTATTACTTCTCAATGCACTGATTAAACTATGCATGAGAAAACTGAAAGCAACTGCTGGAAAGGTTACTTCCCCCTCACACTTTGATCATTTGAGCTTCAGATATGCTAAAAAGCTGTATCATCCATTGGCAGGAGTGAAGAATTCAGTCTGATCTAAGAACTTAAGAAGGAGAGCTGTACCTAACATTCTTTTAAAGGATTAAATAAATACATCATCACGCAGAAGAAAAACGTTTTGTTGTTGAACAGTATATTTGGACATAGTTGAACTCTTCCACCTCTTTTCTAGTAGAGAAGACAGACTATGGCCTTAATTGCAAAGATAAAATTGTGTTGTAGAGCCCACTGCCAAGGCCTGTGATTAGAAAATTACATCATTGCTTGTTCAATTTTCCAGACTATTTTATTATTATTTATGCATGGCTCTGTGCTTTGAGTTACATGTTTTCTCTTAATGACTATTTCTACAATGCAGAATGTGTAAAATCCTGCTGCCAGGGAACAAGTCCACAGTAAGTTAATCATGAACATTATGCTACAGTTACACTATGACCCTATCTGCTTTTCCACCCTGTCAAAAGTGATTTAAGTTTTCACCTTACACTTACCAGTAGTTGGGTTTGATTTCCTTGTGAAAGTTCTATTTGTATCTGGTCATTCCCTGAAGTAAGTAGCTACATATTTGTTTAATGTATCCTTGGCATATGGATTAGTTCCCAAACTGACAAGCTCTTTAGCACTTATGGCCTGTATTTCAGAATTCATTGCCAAAAATATATCAAAACATTTTCTCCTTCTTATCACGAGGAGGAAATGCTGATTCCTCAAGATACATTTATACTGGCTTTTGCTGCATATCCTTGCTATATTTTGAAATAAACAGATATTTTATCAAACAGTATATTGTCTAATTTAGCTTTGACAGAATCTATAATGAAAAATCATGGCAGACACTTTGAAAGAAACAGACTGTATTGTAGAGATCTTTCACACAATGTGTGAGTACTGTGGTGTGCACGCCACTGAATTACGAACAAACTATAATTATGTGACTGAAATAGAAAAGATTTATAAAAATTTCTTTAGAGAAGCAAGTGTGAATGAAGAGAGTGAAGAACATTTTACCACACTGAACTGACACTATGATTTGTGTACAGGTAAAATGGGAGCTGGCTCTCACAAGCACAGAGGATGTGTTTGACTCTGCCACAAGATATCTTAAGGCAATCTTCTGCAGGAAGCCAGGCTGGGAAATAGTTACCACTCAATATATTTATTACAGAAATTAATTTCTGGTGTTAGCCTTCAAGCATATGTTGAACAAACTGCTTTCCATAGGCTTATTGAGGTCAGGTGGGGATGGGTTCCAGAAGAAATCTTTATGACAGTACTGTGTGCTTACAGAACTGCTTCCTGCAGGATAAATCAGATAACATTTAAAATATCAGAGCTTCTTTCTGCAAGACTTGAGTATTTCAAGGTGTATGTAACCTATAGGCCACCCAGTCTGTACAGTACAGTAATGTACAGTACAGTAATGTACAGTACAGTAATGTCTGTACCAAGAAGGTTATTGGGCCATATTGTCATTTGCTCTTGACCTGTGTGCCTGGTTTTAGTTGCACAGAAAAGAAGAAATGGGAGCAGGAAGTGCGGAGAGGAGGATTATGAGAATAGTACATGCTCATATCCTGTCCTGTTGCGGAACAGGGCACAACTGAGAAGACTTCAGGTCAAAGGCCATGTCAGCATAAATCTTTGTGAAACTGAGAGAACTCTGGAGAACCATATAATTCAGAGGTGGCTCCAAATATCTTCTTCAGGCACCCATGTTATTCAACCAACTGGTTTGCTGAATGTGGAAAGTCCTTATGCCTGAAAACATCCAGAAGTATCCATGACTGTTTAGCTGCTTCAGGTGTTACAGAATCTTTTCAGAAGGTTCTCCAGGGATTCCATTGCCATAGGTACATCCTCAAAAGTCTCAATCCATGTAACAGCTAAAAACCCCAAAAGTTTTACACTGATGTGTGCGTCTGTGTGTGTCAGTCAATGGTTACCTTATTATCCCAGCATGTATAAGACCCCAGATCAAAACTTTACATCATTTGCTATATGACAGCCACCAGTTCAATCTGTAACATGCCAGTAACCCCAATACTGGCATATTGTTTCTCATCACAATGTCATTTTTTGCTCTGGTGTGAGTGTCTTTACAATTTTCACTGCTGAAGAGTCTTTAATGTGTAGAAATCCTATTTATTTGTATCAGCAAGATGGTCCTTCCAGATTCTAATGGGTAGGACATTTATGTGGATTTATGGCATCTAATTTAAGTATTTTTTAAAAAAATTACCCACGTGCACAGAATGGATTTGCTTAAACACAAAATTTCTGCACATCTCTTGGAAGGATTAATATAGTTAGCAGATTTTGAAAGGGAATGTGAATCTTAGTGTTTCTCCACAACATCTCCTCCTTATGAACTTATAAGATTCCTTGTCCATTTTGACCACTTCACTAAATGCCAGCCTTGGATATGTTTCTCTTCTGATACCTCACAGCTAAGGCACCTTTCAGTATTGCAATTTTATTTGCTTAGTCCAGTCAATGTCCACAGTTCTCAGCACTTATGAAACACATTAACAACACTACAACTTTAAGTTCACTTTAAAGGTATAATTGTCTGTTCCTGAAAAAATTCTGCTTTAACAGGATGTGGCAAATCATTACTCTTTGATGTAACTAAGAGCATACAACTTTCTCATTTGTTGAGAATGCTGTCATCAGAACATAGAATCTCAAAATATCTGATTTAGAAAAGTCCCAAAAGGATCATCAAGTCGAATTCCTGACCCTGTACAGCACCATCCTCAAGAATCACACTGTGTGCCTAACCAAGATTGTCCAAACTCTTCTCTGTCTGGTTTGGTCCTGTGACTGCTTCCCTGGGGAGCTGTACCAGTGCTCAGACACCCTTTGGATGAATAAGGTTTGCCTAGTACCCAACCTAAACTTCCCCTGGCTGAACTTCAGGCTATCCCTCAGGTGCTGGTAATCACCACTAAGTTTTTCCTCTCTATTTGTATGTATGGTCATCATTCCTCAGTAATCAAAGTGAATTTAGTCAAGTAAGAACATCAAAATAGGCTTCAGTAATAGGATAACTTTAGTTCCAACTTGTGAAGTTCCAATCCTGGTCTGTAAGGCTCTTATAAGTCTATTTTTCATAATTCTTCTTTGTATCCTAATTCTCTTCAATGCACTTTCTACCATCTAGACTGTAAACATCAACAAGGCATTATTTAGAATATGATTATACCATATCATATGAACAAGATAATATAAAGCTGATATCATCAACAGAGGATTTATTTACCTTTATTTACAGATTACAGAAGTATCCATCTAGACTTGCATGCCTTTTTAGAATTAAGTGTGGTAATCACTCAATCCAAATTAAACTACTGAAATCCATTACCATACTGCTGTAGTTTAAAATCCAGCTGGAAATTAAGCTCCACATAGCCACTGCCATCCACCCACCCCCTTGATGTGAGACAAAAGGCAGAGATTCTGAGTTGAGATAACTGCTTCCTGGAAACACCAATGAGATAAGAAAACAAGCAGTAACAACAACAATACTAATAGCAACAGTGTATAAAAGAGTATGATTACATACAAAGATATTCACTGAGTCTAACCCAACATGACTGCACTGTCAACCCACACTGATGCTTGCTCCCCCAGGAAAAGGAACAAGGTCCCCCTCCAAGCAGGTCCTCTTTTTTCCATCCAAAGCCATGTCCCCTTCTATTGTAGATCCGAGAATCCCTCTTCCCTCTACCATGAGTGAGTCGTATTGAATAAAATCCTATGCAAAGCCACATGGCTCCAAGCTCTGCCCCCTCACAGCAACAGTGAGAAAATTAACTCTGTCCTGGCCAAAACCAGGACACACCCTCGGAATTTTAAAAGCACACAGATTCTGAAATCCAAATACACTTTATAAATTAAAGAACTCTTCTAAATTTAAAATTCTTATCTACATAAATGTTCATGAAAACAATTGATGAATTAACATGTAGTCACTCCCTCATCAAGGTACACTGCGAAGAATTCCTCTTGCTAATTGAATCATTGTATTATTAAAGTTCCTATTGACACAAATTCATAGGAGGCAAGCACCCTCAGTTCCAAAACTGTAAATAAAAGTAAAAAAAAGATATTGAATATATATTTTGAGAAGAAAAGTTAAAGATTCTACTGTAAAATACAAGGTGGTGATTCTGTGTCTCTGAGTCTTATTTATGATGCCTACTCCAGAATATAGATGGAATGAACATATAGGTAACAGAATTGCGTTGTTCTCTAGGATTTTTGAACTATTCTGATAAAAGCTGCCAGTCAAAAAGCTGACAGAGATGTTTTCAGCTTTTCAAAATTATGAACTATGGGGGGTGGTGTCACTGAATCTGTGGAAGTGAAATGTTTTCTGTTAAATATTTACTAGTCCTGATAACATTCCAAAAAATGTTTCAGTAAATCATTTTCAGAGAACAGTGCTCTTATTCCCTGCTTCTACCCCTGCAAATGATCAAAGAATATATAAGGATATTAGTCTATTCACAAACTTTTACTGGTGGAAGCTTTACACCATTAAAGACGATGCCATTAACATTATTCAGTCTAAGAGTGCACTCTAATTCTTTAGAGCTTCATCTAATGTGTATTGTTCTGTTAGGTAATAGCACAAGTGAGGTGTCAGATGTCCATGCTTTTTCCCCAGCAAGAATGACATTTTGATAGAAAGGGGCAGCAAACCATTTTAAGCCAGGAGAAGAACAGTTATGCGTATTGCATTTGCAGAAGTGCTTTAGTCTTGTGAGACACAACCCAGGTAATTCTGTCTTGCTTGTCTCTGATCTGTTAAGGCAGTCTGCTTGTTCTACTACTTCCTTTCAAATGTAGTAGTTATACCTTTCGATGTTTAAACCAACATGTTCAGTGCCAGCCTCTTTCATGCACTCACACAGGCCCTCCAGCTTATTAAAAATCTGTGCTGTAAATAAGCACTCAGAATCAAAATTACAAATGCAACTTGCCATCTGCATTTTGACCAGGTATGCCTTTTCATTTCTAACAGAGAACAAATGGTGGCTGCATACACCAATTCCAGCCTGATAACATATTTACAAAGTGCGCTAAGAAAACTTGGAAATTTGCATTTGAACGCATACTTGCTGGACCTTTTCTGGTCCAGAAAAATTCAAATAACTGTTTAAAACTGAAGCAGTGATGAACCACATCCGGAAAATACTGCTCTTGCCAGACACTGTCACTTCTGCCAACCTGCCTTTGGGATTTTCACCAGGAAGAATGGTTTACCTGCACAGAGAACAGAAAGACTAAAATTATTTCACGGGGACATCTATCAATATGCAGCTTTATCTTAGTGTTTGTTTTAAGGTATTTAAAAGATCTTAGGTCTTAATGGATACAATATATGTTAAAATGCTGAACTGAGAAAACTGAGATATAAAGAACTGAATGGCAACAGAAGATAACACCTAATGCCCTCCACCCCTTCTTCCCCAGTTTTATAAAGCAATTTGGAGGCACACATAACTATTGTTTCCATATTAGCACTCAGCAGTGAGAGATGATCTCAGAGCAGGGCTGTTCTATGGTTTCCAAAAGATATTGACAAAAGGAGTTTCAGAAAATAAAATCTTCATAATGAGTCTGAAACTTCTTTGTGGTTTCAAACATTTTCATTGACTTATGTTTTAATCTGAAATATTATTTTCAGTTTGGTTCAATAAATGGTTAAAAAAATTAAAAGTATTGAAAGTCTAGTATTTTTGATTAACTTGTCTAAATTGCTAAAATGAGATTATTCTCCTGCCAGTTTTTTACCAGTTCTAAAAAATGAAAGCAAGAAAGTTAGAAGTTTTGGAAAAATATTTTATTATTTAGATTAATGTGAAAGTTAAAACCAAGCTCTTCAGACTTTGGAAGCTAACTCATTAGGAAGTGATGAAGAACCCTTTTCCCCTCATCCAGACATTTTCTTTAATTTAACCTTCTGCAATTTTCAACCATTTCCCATCCTTTACTGTATGTATTTATAGATATATTCACATTTATCACAACTTTCATTTCTAATATAAAACTATTCTTTTTACTGAATTTCTAGAGTTCTTAATATTTTATTTTTTTTTTCCTCTTTTTTTTTTTTTTAAATTTTTGGACAGGAATCCTGTCTGCTGCATGCCACTATTATCACCCCTTAGTTTAGCAATCTGCCTTCTGGTTCTGACAGATATTTTTTCCATGAAAAGGTATAAATGCTTACGATGCCTCACAGAAAATAGAAAGAAGTCCATTTTTTATTAGTAAAGATCATCATCTATACTATCTTCATATAAAACAGCCCTTTTCTACATGAGAATTTTGCACCTTATTTTCAAAGAGTGGTTTCCTCAGCAGATGTTGTGTGGAACAATGGCACACTTATTTTGTTATAATTAATGAATAGGGAGGGAGCAGTGAGGGTTCATATGTATTACTAATTTTTAGATTGCCAGTTTGCAGTAATGCTAGAGCTAGAGATTGCAGGCAGAGCTAGGTGTTATCGTAGTAAAACAAAACCCAGATATTCACTTTGCAGCTCTCTTGTCATCTCAGCTAGAGTATCGAAGGACTGGTGTTCAGTCTGCAATTTTCTGCAAGTCATTTGCACAACACTGTTAACCAGCAGATACACTGTGACAATTGCTAAAATCTTATTTTCAGCAAAACACATTTTGCTCCACTCCACATGCAAACATTTCCACATATGCTTCTGCTGTCACATTTACAAAAGATATAAATTTATGTAAAATTACCATATGTTCCTGACAGAAGGGAATCTTTTCTTGTAACTTTTCACTAGATTTTCAGTTTTTGATACTGAAATCCAAATAATATATGTCATAAAGAAGAGACATTGTTTTACTTGCTGTTTGGCCTCTCAGATCTTTATTAAACTCAGAGATAATCCCTAATAAACTAAAACAAGGCTCCATTGTGAATTGGCCATTGCAATAAAATAGGGTATATCTGGATATTCCAAGACATTGAACCATATGATTCTGTTGCGTATATCCTAAATGCACTGAATCCAAATATTCAATCTTTTCTCTGGATTTCTCTTTCCTCAAACTTGCATCCTGAAATAAGAAGGAAATTATATAGTAAAACCAGGGACTGAACCCATTGAGTGAGTCCCAAATTCTCAGCAAGGAAGGTAAAAGGTAGAATAATCAAATTCCAGTCCGTAAGGGCTAAAACCAATTTAAAGACACTACTGAATATTATTACTATATAAGGTCCTCATTAGGGACTTAGCTGAACACCTAAGCATCCAATTAGAAAGCTGATTATTTTTAGAAGAATTAAGAAGTCACAAATACCTCATTAATTAATGTTCAATGTGTGTTAGCAGTCAAGTGTTCACCTGCAATTTTGTCTGTACCATTATGGTAATTATATCTCTGTGAGGATTGAAGAATGCAGTTAACTTGTCTCAAAACTCTGACAAAGAGGGGGAAGTTCTCATAAGATAAGGCACCATAACAGGCACAGATGGCAAACAGAGAGGTGTTAATTTCAGGCCTACATGGAGGTGAAAGGTTTGGAATTAGCACACTGGACAAGGCTCCACTGTGCAAACTGTGGGAAGAGTGCAGATGGCAACAGGAAGGTGCCAGGCCTAGTGAGGCAAATCTGGGTAATCTATCTGGACAAAAATTCCCACCATGGCAAACTGTGAGAAAAGGAAAAAACTGCTTACACACATGCCATCCCAAGTTAAAGGAATTGCACCTGTGCCTTATGGATACCCAGGACTCGGACTGTATAGAAGTGGTACCACCAGTAGAACAATTTGGGATCCCCACCACCAAGAAGACAAGGGCCAGTAGGACACTGCAGGGACTCACATGGGACATCTTTTGCTTGATCTGTCTCCCCACCTCCTCTGTCTCTTCCTCCCCTCACCTCCTACCCCTTTTCTACTTCTGTCTCACTCTACCTCACATTTACTGTTAAATGAAATGTCTTCTATTGACTTCAGCATATGGTCTCATTTGCATCTTAATTCAGGAAAAGGCATCTCTTAACATGTGGATCCTAACATTGTTTCCCTGTATCATAACATTATTTTGGTGTCAGAAGTGGGATAAAAACAAGCTAGAGCTTCACATTTCAGATAAGGTTCAGCTGAGTCTCAGTTTACATGAATGTAAATCAGCCCCATGTAAACCATGGGGACAATTAACATGTAAGTTCTTTGATGGAGGGCTCATCAAGGAGAGATACCACTTTCATCATGTAATGTCATCCTCAAGATTAAAGCTAAACTGTGACAGATTATGGAAGCCACAGGTAGAGAAATTTACCCAGTAATGCTCACTGTCATTTACTGAGTCTATTCTTTGAGTTCCAGTACAAATCATTCTTTACTCTGGATGAAAAATATAAAAGCAAACACTGTATTTTACAAATTTTTCAGCACAACTTTTGGAAAAAGCAAGATTAGCCATACTTTTCCTGCAATTTCTCCCTTCCTCCAGTCCACCTTCCCCACCCCAATGTCCAGGTAAACAATTTAAGGTAATGTCTTCCACTGGAATTTTTGTTGCCATGCTCATGGAGCCCTGTGTGAAAGCTTCAACCATGTGCTGCTACTAAATAGAATCTAATTATCAGATCCTGTCTTCCTGTCAGTGGCAGCAGCAGCAACATCTTCCAGCTTGGTTTGCTGCTGTTCATACACAAAGCACCCAAAATACAGAGAAGGTGAAAAGACAGAGGGAACAAAGCAGCAGCAGCATTTTTTCAGTGGTGAAAGCAAAGGCAAAGGGGAGAAATGGAAAAAAAACCCCTGCAGTTAGAATTGATGTCAAGTGATACTTCTGTTTATCTGTACCCTGTGTCTTCCAGCCCCCTCAAATCCTGATGCCACTCATCAGTTGGCAAAGTAAATGGTTTACTAATAAACTAGACTAATTAGCTTGCTTAACTTGTTGAAAGTAATTTGATATCAAGTTGTCCTGTAAACAGTCAGCAGAATCATTTGTCATTCAATAGCCACATACAAAAAGGAAAGTAAGATAAAACAGAGGAAGATTTGATCTACTCAGAATAGAAAAAGGTGTAGCTTTACAGAGGTCTCTGAACACAAACTTGCTTACAGCTAGCAAGGGTGAGCTGAGCTACTCTGCTCTTGTTAAAGAAAAAAGAAAAACTGTTATATTTCTGAGTCAGGAGTATTCAGAGATCATTTGCCATTTAAGACCTCTTCTGAATTGTACTGATCTTTCCCCTTGAAATTCAAAATATTATCATAAAATCTTCCTTCTGAAAACAGCATTGCAACATAGAAATTTGACATATCCCTGGTGAATCAAAAACTCAGATGAATGCATTAATCAGCTACGAGTTCATTCCCTGTACTGTTTTGTTATTTAAACCAACAATACTGGGAAAAAAAAAAAAACACAAACCAACAACTTGTATTTTAAATAATTAAAACAATGACTTAATATTATTATCCCTTATGATGATGATGATCCCATATCTCCCATATGAGATTGCTAAATTCTAAGATGTCATCAACAAATGAAAAAATGTATGTTCTTCATACCAGAAAGAGCTTCCTGGTGCCCATTCTGTTGTCTCAGAGCTAATTCCAGAAGTTAGATATTCCTTTAATTAACTATACCAACTGAGAATTTGTTCTGCTTCAAAAACATTTCTGATCCCATAAAAATGCAGATGATTTTTGTTGATTCTTCTTTTATTGCAGCCCAAGAGATCTCAGCTGAGGCTTCTGTATGGAGCAGTCCTGACTAGACCAAAATTAAGAGAGGGACAAGGTGGCAACAGCCTGGTGTTCCCATAGCTTACATACATGAAACTGCCTCCAATCCCCAATCGCCCCAGCCTTTAACATCTCTTAAAACCACAGGAGATCCAACAGTCTACGTTGCTGTTGGCGTGTTCTGGCTTTTGTCTGAGGTAATTTTCAGTTTGTTGTTGGCCATTAACGTCTGTCTAACCTTTAAAGAGAGACTAACCTTTAAGTTATTGAGCAGCTGCAAGATGTAGTACTTACTTTTTCTAAATTTTTGGCAGATCTGAAATAGATGCCATGTCACAACTGATATCACAAATGATGATGACACTTCTCCAGGGCATTCACAAATAGTATATTCAAAGTTCATGTTGTTTAATGGAACAATTAATGCAATCATTTTGACTTGTATATCTTCACTTGTAAATCATGAAGTCATTAACCTTAGAAAAGCCAACCTGTTGTTATTAATCATGCTTGTCTGAAGGGCTTGATACTGCAATAACGCAATACTTCACAGAATGAAATGTCTGAATGCCCCAGTGAAACCTGATAAATACAACCCTTTAATGCACTGTGAGCATTTTGTAAAGAACAAAGGCAAGGCAGAAAGGTATAAAAAATAAAATAGGGAAAGAAACTCCGAGAGAATGTTAAACATAAAAAAATGGGAGGTGCTGATTGTGAACTTTGTCCCTGCATTGCAACACAAACCACGGATGTAAAGGGCAGGGAATGTAGGTAAAAAAACACATCTTGGCACAAAACAAGAAGTTAAATCAAATAGCTTGGGAGTATAGAAATATGTGTAAGTATTCTCTTGTCACTGAGTAAAACAGGCCTGAAGACAAATATGATTCGGTAGCCAGAGTATACAGTGTTTCTCATGGAATGATCTTCTATTAGAGTAAAAAGTATAAATTTTGGCCAGAAAATTTTCATCATAAGAACTAAGTTTCTTAATTATAATGTAGATTTTACCTTAGCTCTTATTGGGTAAAACTCCTTTTTACTGAAAATGCCTAATCACAGTGCATTTTTTTTTTTTTATTTCAGTTGTTTTGTTAATGATTAATTAATTCTTACTGTATTTTGTCTGCCAATAGTTATTGATTTATATATTCAAAAATGACTAAATAATTTCCAAATGAAATAATTAGAAGCATAACAACACATAAGAAAAGAAATTAGAAGTTTTTTCAGTAAGTGTATGGATAAAAAAACCAACCTGAATCCTGTAAACAATTTAGGGCTTCCTTAACAACATCCTGAGGAATAATTTCAGAATTAAATGACCATAATAAGGTTAAAAAAAAAAAAAACTTTCAAAGGAAATGAGCAGACTAGTACAGGAATAATTGTCTATTATATATAAAAATGTCAAAGGTGGAAGTGACTGTACTCCACACTGGTCTGAGGGGAAACAAAGTTCTGAAAGTGAAAGAAAAATGCCTTAATCATAAGTTTTATTTCCCCTAATCATCAATGGTTAGCATTACCTTAGTTAATGCTTATAAATCTGTACTGGTTAAGGACTAAGGTGAAACAAAATCTTGAATAGCAAGTTCTAGAGGACACAGAAAACTATTTAAATTTACTGGCCCAGATCAGCAACTGGCATGTATCACTAAAGTTCTGCTTAAATCAATACAGCTTAGGTATCTGACTCAGACTTCCAGAGGGAAATGATCATATATCTATGAATATCAGCCTGACATTGTGTCCTGATTTATAAGAAAGGTCTATAATTGAGCACACTCCCAATTTAGATATTTTAAACTTTCTGAGATACTGGCTCAAGTTAAAAGTACATCTGTTACTATCTATAATAGACACTTGGCAAACTTATCTCAACAAAAATAGCAGATTTAATATTTCATGGGAAATTATGGGTTGCAGCAGTTCAAGGCAGGATAACCCCCATAGTATTCAATCCCATAGTAGAAGAGATCAATTTGTTCAAAACTGTTTTGTGAGTTTCATTACAGTTAATTATGTGCAATAACCATAAAACAAACATCTTTCTTTAAAATTATATTTTTCACAATATTTGGTGCTATACCAGCACTAATCTTCCACACTAGTTTTGATTTCATTTGTCCATGTGTCTTAGTCAAATAATGTGCGAAAAAATAATGTTATAATATAGAGAGTATAACCATCACCCATAGTCATCCAAATGGACTGGATTTTTGTCTCTTATCACCAACAGATTAATAGAATTCACTTCACAAAATATATGGGGAGTGTGCTGTGTAAATTAAATCAGCATTGCAAACATAGGTCCTTTTCTTGGCAGTTCCAAATCTTTCATTGACACCCTTGATCTAAGTACTTCCTTTGCATTGGAAGGCCTAGTGAAAATATGAAAGACCCTTGGTTAAAGCCATAGGATTTTTTGTTGTATTAGCCAGCTGTACCAGTTCTGCTTTGGTAATGTAGTTTAGCATTATGCAAACTATAAATAAATAGTTTCAGAAAAAAATACCTTCCCCATTGTGCTTCAATGATTTCCCTAAACTTCAGCCAGAGTCTCAGAGAGTTTTCTCCAGCCCAGCACTGGCTTGGTAACAATATAGTAATGATTATGCATTTGGAAAAATTATGATATTCTTGCAAGTGACTTTTTACATTTTCAAACCCCTGTGAAATGAGGTTAGATGGATAATGCAGACCTACTCTGTCCAATGGAGTAGGATGAAAAAGAAGTATTGATTTGGCATACTGCAGTGCCGTGCATGCAGTCCACCTCAGTCTGGAAAATATGTGGATTACTTTAAAGCAAACCTGCCTTCACTGTTAACACAAATATTTTGTTTCTGACCAGTTTAATGTGTAGTATCAACACTGGTAGGTCCACACATCTGAAAACCTGGAAATACAGCCTCTGTTTATCAGGGCACCAGTCCTGGTCAGGGCAGGATGAGAGGCTGTAAGTCAGAGACATTCTGGGCTGCTAAGAGACCATCAGAATGCCAACAACCCTGGAGACAAGAGCTAAGTGCTGCAGGTCTCCCTGGATGAGAAAAATGGAGCTGGAAGTCTCCATTTCCTGTAAAAGTTTAAGATCTTCCAAACAGTTTGCAATTTGACAAATGAAGTATTTCAATGAATATGTTTCCAAACTTTGTCAAAACTTAGAACCCCAGAAATATAAAACAAAAATAGATGTTAATTATTAAACAAAATGTTTTGGTCTGGAAATTCATGTTTTTGGATATAAATTCTTGTACTTTGGCTGTTAAAATACACAAAATGTAAGCACTGACAAATACATGCCCAAAATAAAAGTGAGAGGCAAGTAAATAATAAAGAGCTAAAAAATTCAATGTGTAAAGGTGTTAAAATGGAAAGACAAAATCAGAAGTTAAAGAACAAATATTCATAGTTTGTAAAACATAATAAACATATAGCATAAAACATCAGTTTCACCTCATTTTCTACAATTTATTGTGTTTATGGTGGCAATAAATATTATTTGTATTCTAATTGTTATAGTGCCTCAGAGATAAAATTTCATAACAGCATGGGTGATATTTAGATATGAATTTGTTATTTATTTTAATGGCAATGACTTTGATCTTTCTTCTTGTTCACGGCTTGCAAATTTTACTCCTAAACAATTATTGTGTAGTATTCATCATTTCCTTTTATTTTACTCATATTTTTGTATATTTGGTCTTTCAGGGTTGCAAGATACTTCTACTGGAATGTGCACCATGGGTATATACAATTATTTATGTATTCTTTTCACTGGGCAACTGTCATTAGTAAATTCCTGATTCTAAAATTGCTTCCAGCTTCGATTTTCAGATTGTTTCCTCAATGTCATTAGAATTAACATCAAAATAAAAAGTAATCCATTTAGTACAGTTAAAATGGCATACAACAATGTAAAGAGAATGATCAAATATAAATTCTACACTATATTGTAGGATAATGTATAAAATTATATCAAAATGTGGAAAGTCTTTCAAAGGCAACTCAGAGCAATGGCATACTCAGAATCTCATGAAATTCCACTGCAGCAAAAGCCCATTTATATTTTTGAAAAAGTTTCACCTTTGTGAATGTCACAGAGAACCTAAATCTCCTGTTTTTTCATGTTTATGAATTTGTTAACTTCACAAGCAGTTCTACTGATTTCCTACTTCCCTTGAGAAATTCTCTCCAAAAGTGCCTCATTCTTCCATATTCAGCTGAATCTTTCTAAATATCTCCATATCATCTCCTATTTGCTACCCAGCTGCTCAAATTTTGGAAATCCTGCCAACTTCATAATATGCCTTGTTTCTTAGGACAAGTCTTGCATTTTGCTTTTGCTTCTCTTTCCATACATCTGCATTCATTTGCTCTTCTATGTCCTTTGGACTGCTCATACTGGAAACGGTAAATTCTAGTAGGTATTTTACATTCTGGGTACCTTGTTTTGCCCTGTAAAATCTATGGATGTTCATGTCTGATGATGGCAGTCTCTGACTTACATATCAGTGTTTTAGAGAGTATGATGATCATTTTATGTAAGGTAGGACTTTACATACTTGAGGAAACTGTGAATTTAGTGGATAGCTCAAGCAATTTCTGAATGCTTGAAAATACTGCCATTAAAAAACATAATATAATATAATATAATATAATAAATATAATATAATATAATAAATATAATATAATATAATATAATATTATATTAATTATATAATATAATATAATATAATATAATATAATATAATATAATATAATATAATATTATATTAATTATATTATATAATATAATATAATATAATATAATATAATATAATATTATATTATATTATATTATATTATATTATATTATATTATATTATTATAATATTATATAATATTATATAATATTATATAATATTATATAATATTATATTAATTATATAATATAATATAATATAATATAATATAATATAATATAATATAATATAATATAATATAATATAATATAATATAATATAATATTATATTATATTATATTATATTATATTATATTATATTATATTATATTATATTATCATTATATGTTATATGTTATAATAATAATTAAAATATAATAAGTTTAACAAATAAATTGATCACAGCAATTGTTAAAAAATTTTTTGATCAATAGTATATTTTCTTTTATGCTAAACATATAACCCCACTAAGATATGTGTGTGGAAACAAAATAAAATAAAAGGGCCAAAGCCCAACTAAAATTTAATGTGTCTGCTGCATTTAAAGACAATAAAAATGTTTATATAAATACTTTAGTAATAAAAGGAGGATTGAGGATAATCTTCATAATTTATTGGATGCAGAGGAAAACATAGTCACACAGGATGAAGAAAAAACTGAGATACTTAGTGACTTTGCCTCATTTTTTAATAACCAGAATATTTGTTCTCAGGGTACCCAGCCCCTGAACTGGGAGACAGGGACAGGGAGCAGAATGATCCTATAACCTAAGGGGAAATGGTCAGCACCCTGCCACACTCTTTACATGTATCTCAGGTCAGATGGGATGCACCTAAGGGCACTGAGAGAGGGGCTGGAAGAGGTCACTGAGACTCTTCCATTTGCTAGAGGTCCCAATGGACAGGAAATTAGAAAAATGTAACATATACCTAAAATAAGGGTGGGAAGGAGGATCTGGGGAACTGTAGGACTTTCAGCCTAAACCACAGGACCAGGGAAGATCATGGAACAGATTGAGTGCCATGATGCAGCACATGCAGAGCAACCAGGGAATCAGGCCCAGGCAGCATGATTTTGGGAAGGGCAAATACTGCTTTACTGACCTGATCACATTCTATGACAAGGTGACCTGAGTAATGAGTGAGGGAAAGGCTGTTGGTGTTGCCTACCTGGACCTTAGAAAAGCTTTTGGGACTGGTTCCTACAGGATTCTCCTGGAGAAACTGGCTGCTCATGGCTTGGATGGAGATGTTGAGGAATACATTTAGTGCAGGTAGGTCAGTTTGCAATCTACAGTGTTAGCTGAAAGTTGAGCTTGGGAAGGCAGGAGCCTGAGCCCAAGACCCAGCTCCAGGCTGCGAATTGTCAGCCCTTTTGTGCAAAGGGCAGGTGGCAGGAGCCAGGACTCCAGACTCTCTGTGCTTTGATTGAACTAATATAAAAGCCATGGAGTTCCTTTGTTAGTGGTGCCTCCAAGAAGCACCCAGCTCAAGCTGTTATTTTGTTATTCAGTTATTGCATCAAGATTTAATTATTTTAAGGAAAGAGATGTCTAGGACTCTGATATAGGAACCCTGGACTCAAGCCAGGAAGAAAATCTGGTCTGTCTGTGTGAGATGTAGCTGTGAATGGGGTATGTAGCAGCAAACAGGCCTCAGTCCCAGCTCAAGTGTGACTACCAGAGTGAATGGTCAGACAGGGAAATTTCCTTAACACATGTAGTTCACTGAGTGAAAATCTGGCTCAGTGGCCAGGTCCAGAGATTTGTTGTGCATGGAGTTACATTCAGCTGGCAGACAGCCGTGTGAGGCGTTCCTCAGGGATAAGTATTGCTTCCAACCCTATTTAATATCTTTACCAATGATCTGTATGAGTGTGCTCTCAGTAACAATCTGGGAAGGAATATTATCTGCTGGAGAGTAGGAAGGCTCTGCAGAGGGATCTGGACAGATGGATCAATGGACCAAGAATGAGGTATGAGGCTCCATGACGTTCAACAAGGCCAAGTCCCAGGTTCTGCACTTGAGTCTCACCATTTCCAGGCAGTGATACAGGCTGGGAGCAGAGAGACTGGAAAACTGCCCAGCAGAAAAAGACCTGAGGGTACTGGTTGACTGGCTGAATATGAGCCAGTGTGTGCCCAGGTGGCCAAGAAGGCCAATAACATCCTGGCTTGGATCAGAAATTGTGTGGCCAGCAGGACCACAAAAATGATCATCCCTCTGTACTCAGCACTGGTGAGGCCAAACCTCGGATTCTGTCTTCAGTTTTGGCCCCTTACTGCAAGAGCAAACTTCAGGTGCTGGAACACATCCAGAGAAGGGCAATGAAGCTGGTGAAGGATCTGGAGCACAAGTCTGATGAGGAGCAGTTGAGGGAGCTGGGGTTATTCAGCCTGGAGAAAAGGAGGGTCAGGAGGAACCTCACTGCTCTCTACAACTAAATGAAAGGAGGCTGTAGCCAGGTGGTTGTTGGTCTCTTCTCCCAGGTGAGAGGCAATAGTAGTGGAAGAAATGACCTCAAGTTGCACCAGGGGATATTTAGATAGGAGAAATATTTCTTTACTGAAAGTGTTATCAAGCATTTGAAGATGCTGCCCAGGGAAGTGATTGGGTCATCGTCCTGAGAGGTAAGTGTCATGTATTAAAAGATTTAAAAGATATTTAAAAGATTTGAAAGATACCACATCTAGGGGCATAGTTTAGTGGTGGGCTTGGCCATCGTACATTTATAGCTGGATTTGATGATTTTAAGTATCTTTTCCAATCTAAGTGACTCTATGATTCCATCTAGCTAAGAGACAGTCTGTGTTTACTGCAAGATTTCAAAGAAAATACCAAAAGTCTAGATTAACAGGAAAAATGAGAGTCTAGATTTGTCTGAAGTTCAGAGGTTTTTTTTTTGTTTGCTGAAAGAATTATTTCATGGATCATTTATTTGAATATCAGCCAGGTTTTATTTCCTAGACATTTGTGCTTACTTCAGAGATAGGCTATATTCATCATGATAGCTCTGAATGTGCAGGATGGGATATTAGTTTCTGTGGATGGTCTTCTGCCTTCTATACGGAAGAATAAATTATGTGTGAGGAAAAAAAAAAAGTTATGACTTTATTTGAAACTCAGAATTAAGCAAAGTGTTTTGTGAAGGATGTTTGAACACAGTTAAGAACCAGTTTTCTAAGTTAAATGGAACTTTCTTTTCTTAGACTTTACCACAGTGATTTAATAATATGATACTTTAATGAGCAGAAATGTTCTGAAGCACATAGAAATAGAATGCGTAGTGACAGTTAGCATTCTTTTTAGTACATAAAGCCACTGTGGATATTAAGCCATTTTCTGGAGTAAAAAAAAATAATCTGCAAAATATGTAAATTATTCTTTGCTGTGTGAATTAGTGATCGGCTTACAAAAAAACTTGAAATTTTAATGGAATAAGCCTACATATAATATTTAACGAGTTAAAAAAGGCTTAACCTTTACAATTTAATTTCCAAGAAACTGGGTAAAATTTTCCTTGGAATATAGAGAATAATTTTCAGAGACTCACAATGAATTTCCGGACACTTTGCTATGCTGATTACATCAAAATTTTTTAACTCAAGAAATTCTAACAATTCAGAAAGTTCACTGACCCAACTATTCTATTTAAAATACACTTCACAAATATTGGAATATGACTCGTAACAAATTAGTATGAGTACCAGAAGTGATACTTAAATGCATCTAATCTCTTTTTTGATGTTTAAAACTCATAACTGTCAGTGTTTGGCTAAGAAGCTCAGTTTCCACGAGTCTATTCACTGCAGCAAGGTGAGTCATTTTCTCTGGCAAAATCTATTCAAGGTGTCAGAATTCCAAGAGAGAGATCACAGGTTAAAGTCCCATGATAGTATGGGTGTTTAATTACTTCAAAAGAGCAAGGCCTGCTAATTACATGAGAGGAAAAGTTGGATGTATTCCTTCTTGATTAATATGCTCTGAGGTGAGTTTTGGTTAGGGTGTTCTTACAGAGCCTTACTGATAAAAGCCCATGTATTTGCCACTATCCCACACAAATTTGAATCTTTTAGAGATCCCGGAAGAGTTCCCTAATGACAGAGTTGGGGTTACAATCTACAGACACAACAGTAACAGACAGACTGACTCAGGCTTTCCTGCAGAATTATAATTTGTTTGACTCAAAGAATATGTAGAATAGACTTTCTATATAGTTATCAGTGTTGATATCAAAATCAATATAGAATTAGAGTTTCACAGAGAGCTGATAGACCCTCCTTTTTCCTGTCTCATGGAGGGACTGAACCACCAAATCCCCAAAGCAGAGTCTTTACAGGACAAAGCTACACAGCTACATCTGACAGCTCCAAAACAAAGTAAAAGTGACATACTCTTCACCTGTCAGACTGATGCAGGAGTTTAAGCCTCTGAAATCATGACAGCTAAAGGAACTTTCAAAAAAAAAAAAAAAATCCTAGAATTTGCTCCTGTTCAAATGCGATGAGAGAACTTTGAAAGCAATAGAACCCCCAAAAATGTGATACTGTGACAAATTACCAGGTGCCAAACTCAAATAGTTTTTCCTGTATCCATCATTACTCACTGCAATGAGCAATGACATAATCAGTCAGCTAGACAAATAAACATTAGGAATAATTCAAATGGCCTTAGAGAAGCTTTAAGAAAGATACTGGTTGGTATTTTATGACAGCTTGCTCATTCCATATTCTAGAACACCTACAAGACCATAGTCATTTATATTAATTGACTCATTTCTATGGCATCTTTCTGAAGGCAATCATGTGATTCAAGGCTATGATTAAATCAAGTAGCAAGCAAAAACAGGTATTAACCAACACAAAATAAATGGCCATAATGTTATATTCTGAGCCGTTGCAGATCCCAGAGGAAGCAGGCATGGAAATACCCTGGCTAGCAAAAGACTGAAAATTTACAGAAATTAGTAAAATGTCAGTGATTGAAATGTCTAGTTATTCAGATTTTGGGGCACCAGTGATTGCACATTTTGCCCATCCACAACTGCAGTATGTCTAAATGTAAGTATAGGTCTGGATATGTGTGCTCAAAGCAGCCCACATCTTTCAAAAAATGTCAGCAGATTTACTCTGCTTTAAAAAAATACCTCTGATGGTATTCTGAAGTATTTCTAACATGAGTGTAGCACAGAAATCTGTTTCATATTTAGAATATATAGTGACAGTTGTAAAGTCATCACTTAATAAGATTAACTACATTTTTTCAAACGCAAATGACATAATCTAAAATCTTAGATATTATAATATTGACTTTGTGTCATTTACATGCCTAGCAGAGAATGAAAATTATAGATGTTTCAAGATTTGTACTTGTGAGTCCACAAGAAATGTTAACTCTAACATTGAAGTTATATGTATCTCAACAGGGCTGATGAAGACCTAGAAAAATATGGTTTCTTTACTAATAAGATAAAAATTCTTATCACTCCAAAATCAAAGAAGCAGAATACAGAATTAAATTGTACCAGCTGAAAACCTAGCAACTTTGATGCTGAAAGGTGTCCTGAGAGGAAGCAAACAACACAGAATGCAATTCATGTATCTTGAATGACAAATTCAAAACAGCTTAAGAAAATGAATAATGATAAAGAGCTGTGGGGATTTGAGGTTGTTTATCTCCAGGCAATAGTTAGAAAATTATTTACACTGTGTATAACTCAAGAGCAAATGCCTACATTTTACAAGCAGTAAATAAGCCTCAAGAACAAGAGGACTCCCCAGTAATAAACCTCTGACTTAAGACACTAAGATTAAGCAACAAAGATTTATTGATAATTTAGCTCCTCCCTTCTTTTGGCTCTATTTTAATCTATAGCAGATTTTCTGCAGTCTGATACTCTGACAGCCATCCAGAACTAAATTATTTTTTCGTACATTGCCAGTGCCAGAACTTAAAGAGCAGGATATGTCTTACAGGAAAACATGCTGGTTTGTGCATTATATGCCTATGGGTGTTTTAATTTTCATATTCTTCTCAGGACTTTTCCAAATATTAGTAACTGAATAAAATAATAGCAACTAAACATTAAGGCTTATAGAGAAAATCCTGAATTTTATTGGAAAAACCCCTAATGCTCCAATCAACAGTCAATCCAAACTTAGTGCCACATATAAAACATGAAAAAATATGAGCTGGTGTTTTATTTCTTAATAATCTGTAGCACTCTGCATTTGAACTGGAAAAGATTTTGTTTTATGCATAATAGTGAATCAAAATTTCAACACATATTGTAGATGTCTTCATGGAAGACTTCCAATTATAGCTACATGAAAGCTAATTCTTAAATTATGCTTAATTTCTAGAATTATGTAGTGGACATAAGTAATTGAACTGGAAAATTCATTAACAATTCATTAATTTTTCTAAGATGCATTTCCCAAGTTTGTGTGATAGACAAAAATGTCAGGGACTTACATGCCACCATTCATTTCTAATATAATGTTAAACCTCCAAAGATCTTAATTTTTTTGTTCTAAAAGCCATCACTGGTGTACTGAATTCAATGATTTTACCCTTTTCAGTTTTAGACAGATGCAGTGGAATAAATCCAATGCTGTAAAGTAGTGAAATACAATATCTAGTGAAAGTAGGATGAAGGTTGTTTCAAGGAACAGATATCTTGAACCAACTGTGTGGGAGATTGATATTTTTCTCTTTAACTATACTGCTAATTAATTGCATCAGTAGCCAGAAGAATTACACATTCTCTGCAGAATGTGAAGCAGCAGCTCATCAGACAAGTTGCTCTCTGTGACAAGTCAAATTCCTCAGGAGAACTTGACTGTACATGATTATTTACAACAATCCCAGGCTGGCTGGTTGTTTTTGTTCTATTTAGCTCAGTCCCCAGTGACTCACGATATTGTCACTGTTGCCTGAAATTATAAATTTCACATTGATCAATTATTTTTTTAAAATATCATTTAGGCATGACTCTTATAATTAAGCAGTGTTCTTTAACAAAAACAGGCAATTTTACATGTGAAGCAGGACTCCTCCAGATATGTACACCCACGTTTTCAGCCAGCTCTGTATCATCCTTGTTTATCCACAGTATCTACTTACACTTTTGCATTGCAAATTTTTTGTGATTTCCTTGTGTATTGCTGCTGTTGTTGGATGTAGCAGCAGCACAAAGATTGCAGTATTCTGGTCTGTTTTTCTTGAAGCTATAAAAATAGATACATATATTTATGTATTTCTGCATATATGTATGTTACAGGTGTGAGAATTTAATCTCAAGGCCTAGATGTGCAGAAAGTGAGATACAATCTTTCCTCTTTTTTTGCCAAAGTTCTTAAACCAATGACCTGAGTTCATCCCACCTTTTCTTAGGTACTTAACAGAGACAATTAATTTAGACCCTGGTACTGAAAGTGCCTTCTCTGGAGAGTTACAGACATCTCAACAGAATTATTAATTTCTTACACAAGCTGACTCACTTTTTGGAAATCAATATCTTTTTGCACTAATGATAGAGAGAGCCCTAAGGTGAACAAACTCCTAACTTAGTCAGCCAGTTAAAGACACAAAATCAGATGAGTGAAGTTCTCCTAATTCATCTCTAGCCACCTAAAGATGTCTCAATCAAAACTTCCTCATACTGTTGTCACAAAAATGAGGGCATTTTTAAATCCGGGAATGGACTTAACACAATTTGACAGAGGTATTTCCACTTCTGAAAATATTTTTTAACTTTTAAATTCTGACTCTTTTAAGTGATGAAAAAGTTTCCTTTTTTAATTTTCCAATTTTAGAAACTTGGATAAGAAAAAGAACAGTACTTTAGTTGTGGAAATCCTGTCATTGCCTCCAGTATATCTCAGTCATTCAAAAGTCTCTGAGCTGTCAAAGTGATGAAATGAAAGTAGAAGAAAGAGCTAGAAAGGGGAATAGTATCAGGGGACTGAGTGATTTCTCATTTGGAACTGTAGAGTTGAGAGTAGGGTTTAAATACCGGAAAGCAAGAAAAGCGGGACTAATCCTTGATAAGATATATATATATGTACAGGTGAAGACAAAAGGATAAAGTCACAGGAAAGAGAACTTTTCTGAGAAGATATTCTACAGTACATTTGGTTGACTAGCTCAGGTTACTGGCAGTGCTTGCAACTCCTGCTCTAATGTCACAGCATTTCTTGTTCAACTTGCCAGGGTAAGTTGAGCTGAGTGCTAGAAATGTCAGAAAGATTCAAGGCCATTTTTAAGTTTCAATACTGTGCTTAACCTTTCGATACAATGCCCTGTATATGAGCAAGCAAACGTTCCTATGGATTGGAGTCAAGGTACAGAGATACACTGTAGAAGTTTTTCCCCACTGCAGTCCTAACTTGAATTCCATTTACCATTGCTTTGTGAAAGGAGATAGTGCAGTGTTAGATTGCATGGTTACTCCACGAGATGGGTGAATATAAAGAATTTATGCAAGGACCTGCGGTTATATGCATCTATATTCAAACCCACATTTTGAATTAATTTTTGGAGCATTGTAAAAATTTCCAAATCGCCTTTTGCTTACGTTTTTCCATAGTGATCTGTAGGTTAAAGGTTTTTTTAAATAAAACTACAACTTTTAACTCCAAACTGGCAAAGCACTCACTGTGAAACATAGTTCTGAACAGTTGTGGAAAGGTCCTAAAAGAAAAGAACAACCAACCAACCAACTAAAGTAAATAACTTGCAGTAGAGGTTGAAAATATGTGCTTTTATTCCTTACTCTGTTACTATGAAGTTTAAGGGGAAAATCAAAACAAAATGAAAGACAGCAAATAAAATTACAACTTACTCTAAATTCAATACTTTAAAGCAAACACTCTCTTCATCCACGCAGCAGTGTTTCTTCTCACAGATACACATATGAGACTATTTAGGTTCTCTACTGGGCGATTATAAAATCGCCATATTATTTTATAATTTCTCTTATAGATTCTTCTCACAAACTCATAATTTAAAACAATCTATTCCCTTCTGAAAAATCCTTTCCCTAAATCTTGGATTTTTCACTCCCCATTTCTTCCTAAGTAGATGATGTGGGCTATTCAGGACATGCTTTTTGCCTTGTATTTAATGCAATAGTTTAGAAACAGACTAAAACAAAATGGAAACCTTTTAACTGGAAACTTTCTGAGACACTAAACTACTATCATCCTATAATTGCCTACTCCTATACAGCAGTGTGTGTCAGATTGATGAGAGTTAATTCTAGGGACACAAACTAATTATATTGTCAGATGTAGCATGCATCAGTGATTATCTAAGAATTTAAAATCCTGTTTACTATTTTCCTCGTCTTTCCAAATTTAGGCCTTATGTAATGGGAAAATAAATGCAGTATAAAGGCCAAGAAAACCACCATAAATAGCATGCATTAATTAATTTATTTTTTTTTATTTATTGGAATCTCCTCCTTTTTTTTTGTATGCTATCAGAAATATTATATCTACTTAAAAAACATTAGAATAAGAGTAGTGTTTTAATTTACCTTAATAAGAACAGTTCCAGGAACACAGTATGTGCAAAGAACACTACTGTTAAATATATGCCAGAGCATTCAGAACTCCCATTTGTTTGTAAGGCAATAGTTGCTAATATTCACTATATTAATAAATATAAATATAAATATAAATATAAATATAAATATAAATATAAATATAAATATAAATATAAATATAAATATAAATATAAATATAAATATAAATACGACATAATATTTAGTTTAATCAGTACATTTTCAGTGATTATAGGACTTTCTTCCTCTATGTATTTAAAGACTAAAATACAACTGAGAACTATAGTTTGGGGATCAAAATGCAACTGTAAGATAACAGCATTGACTTTTATGTGAGTGACTTGAAAAAAACCCACAGACATTGGACTTGTATGCAAATTGGGATTTAATGTTTTGCTGTTTCCTCTAGGGCAAAAGACACAGCCCAAAACACGAATACTTGTACATCAGGATAATTTTTGCCAAGGGTGAAAATATATATATCTGCCTACAAGGAATATCTATTCAGGAAAACCATTTGTGTGAAAACAAGATAAAATACAAAATATCATGCTTAATGTTCCATAACTTTAGGCTCCAGTGAAGAATTTAGGTGCTCAGGGAGCTCTAATAGGTCTCAAGATGAGCAGGACTTTAAGGAACTGTTAGACATGCTCCATAATTCAGGAGACCACTGCAGCAGTCCCTAACATTGTGATGAAAGAGCAAAGCAATTGCTCTCAATGAGAAAACTCTTATTTCCTGAGAAAGTCCTAACCTATCTCTTGTCTGCTACAGGTGTGAAGTCAAGAATTTTTCTCCCAGCCTGACTTTCTAATTGGCAACTTTAGTAACTTCCTGAATCAATCAAACTTTACTAAGTCCTCCAAGATCACTAGATCACATCTTTCCTTGACTATTGAGAGCAATCTGTATGCCTGATCTCTCCATAAGAGCTCCCAGCTGAGCAAACTCACTCCCTCCTAAAAAAGACATCTGCCAGGCTCAATCTGCCCACAAACCAGAGAGAGACCCTCAGAGCTTGAAGTTTTTTCTCAATTATGTTGCACAATAAGAGCTATTCATACCTTCATGGCAGGTCTGTATTTTGATGCTTGCCTATAAGAAAAATTCTTGCTGCTACCAAGAGATCAGAAGTTTCTTTTTCCCATCTCTTTCTACTTCCTTTACTGGTAGGTGGACTGACATCATCTAAAAGGGGATTGGTTTCTTCTGCAGTACAAATTTTCTTCTGTGAGTCAAGCTTGTCTTTTGCTTTGCAGCATTTATAATACAAATTTCCAATTTACATATTTGCATATTTTGTCTTTTATGCATTTTGTTGGTACATTTACCACTTTTGATTTATTGTTTTCAACTTTTATATAGTGTGCATTTTGAATGAATCTCTTTTTCTTTTCTAGTTTGAATGTTATTTTGAACCAAAATATTGCCTGTAATGGATGTTCATTCTTTGAATTACAAAGGAAAGTGTATTTATTCTCTGCATTGTCATGGAAGCTTTCTCTGCAAAAAGGCTTTTTATTTCATTCTCCCTTTCTTTTTCAGCTGAAATGAACTCTTGATAAATTAACACTTCTATTGCAAGCCACCTCAGGAAAATACATGCAACAAACAATTATGATTAGACTTTTGGGATCAAGAATTAATAAATGAAATTACTTCAGTTTATTTTTTAATATTTATGAAGATGCAATCTGTTTGTTAGAATGCTTATAATGTAGCAAAAACAAAACAAAATGTGAAAATGGTCTGGAACTTAAATTACTAACCATAATTACAGTGTGACTTTGCATTCACATGAAAGGAGCAGGAGACTGCAGAGCAGCCCATGGGGCCTTTTATTCTCAGCTAAATGCGCCTGCTGAACCTCCTTGTTATTTCCTTAAGGGATGTGTTATCCCACTGCTAGGTGAATGGCTCAAGATCTAGAATATTTTGCTCATGTTTACTAGTCTCTTGCAAGCAGGATCTTACTTTTTTCCTTTACAAAGATATTTTATGACAGAATTTTTACTTTTTACTCACAAATACATTTTCCATTTTTTTTTTCCTAAGCAATATTCACATACCATTATAGTCTTCCTTGGACAGCAGCAATAAAAAAGAGGTTTTAAAAATCCCCAAAACCCAGATCATCAGTTTTTCACATTCACCTCATAATAAATGCACAAATCATAAAATTTTCTTGTCAGTATGTGTGTGAATTTCACAGAGGAAAGTACCTCACATTCCACAAAGCATGGATGTGAGTGTAAGGGGGCTGTCCCAGGAATATTTACATCCATGCCCAGTATAAATAAAGGACTTTAACAAGCCATTCTTCTTCCACTCAGCCCAGCTATAGAACTTCACTATGAGTGCATACATTTAACTCTGTATGTTCCCAAGATCTTTTTATGGTATATATATTATATCTGTAGAATATATGTGTGTGGATCTACACTACTTAAAGGGTGAAATATGAAGAAATGAGAACGTAATGTTAGATCTCTAAACTGTGTTGTTCCTTGAAAAAAGTTCAGGAATATCCATAACTTGAGTATTGAGGGGAAAAAAAACCAACAAGCCACCAATTTCCAATGAAAACTTGATGGTATTTTTTAGAAATATTGCAGCAAGTATTTAAAGTAAATTTGAATTTAGCATGAAACAGACTAATTATTCTATTCTAAGTCCAAATCTCAAAGTATTCTGAACACATGATCTGCTATCATTGCATTTCTAATAAAGAAAACTCTGAGACAAGATGATTAATAACTTTAATTATTTATAAGAAAAAAATACCCCAAAGAACTACAAATTAAAAGTAATTAAGCAATAATAATAATACTATCAAAACAGAAATTTCAACATATTTTTCTGAGTGTTTAGACTACTGAAGGTACAGACTTAATTTTTTTCATGTAGTGTCCATGATTCATTTGCTAAGGTTATAGGTCAACAGCTTGGTATGCTGTTAAATACAAAGAGTGAAAAAAAAAAATCTTGGTATAACCATGCAATGGAAAGAAGCTCTGGTGCTGGCTTTAAAACACAGCCTCTGAAAAACACTTGTATTTTTGTCTCTGATAGAGTTTTTCTGCATTATATTGTTTATTGCTCCCACCAAAAATGTTATTCTTATTGAAAATTAGCTAGTTTGGTGGAATTATGCCAGCTGTGACTTGGCATTTTTTCTACATGTCTGTAAAATACACTTTAATAACAGGGGTGCAGATAGTGTACTAAAGAAGACATTGATTATTTAACTGAAGATTTTCTATGACTTGCTGTAGTTTGTAGTAGCAGGGATTCTGATCTGTCATTTGAGATTACTTCTCAAGCACCCATTGGTCACTTTTAAACTTTCTTACACTCCAGTTAGGGTACTCAGTGTTCCAGATGAGGTTCCCTTGTAACAGCAATAAAAAAGGGAGCACCAAAACCCAACAAACACACACACACCCCAAAACCCTCCTTCCATTGGGATACAATATTTCATTGAAATAGAAGTCTTCTTACCATATTATTATGCATTCTAGAAAAGCTTGGAAAAATGTTATAGACAGAGTGAAAAATTGGACTGAGCTCTTGCTATCATCACAAAGCTGCTTTGTCTGTGAAGTCATACAGGTTTACAGCCTGCCAAGTGCTGTAGGAATGACAGGGAAGAATAACAAATACTTAAATAATGAAGTGCTTGGATATTAAAAGGTCTGAAAAAAGAAAATAATAAAAAAGAGATGACTAAGAGTGAGGCAAATTTAAGGCCGTATTTTAGTTCAGTATTCCTTAAATAACCAAGATAACCATGTTCCTTCCATCTTATTTATATAGTTTGAAAATTCCCATGGAGTATATATATATTTGGTATGGAAAGTGCTGACAGGAATAATAAGATTAAATAAATTATTTTGCATGTTCCTGGATTTTTCCTGTAATTAGTAAAGGGTGTGATCAAGTGGTGGTATAATGACATTTATTTAACTATTATGGCTGCTTAAAAGTGGTCATTTTATTCTTACTTTTATTTGGACACTTTCAGGAAACCAAATTCACCAGGCTGTATAAGTGGTTTTCTTTTGACTTTTGTTCTTCCTACATAGACAGACAAGATACTCTGAGAAAACAAGTGCCATTGTTTATCCCCATCTTCCATGGAGACCTAACTCCTATTTTTATATTTCCTTTATCTGTTTATTCCACCATTACACAGTAGAAGCTCTGAGTATCATCAGTGCTTACCAGTCTTATTTAGATCATAGCAGCACAAGGATGTAGTTTACATTCTCCAGTTATTTTAGGAGTTGCTTGACTTGCTGAACGTACCTCACTCGTACATCCAGCATGGGATTCATCTGATCTGACGAAAGCATCTGCAATACACATCTGTCTATGCCTGAGACAGAAGTGTATATTCCCTTTATAGCCAAAGGAGAGAAACAAGTATTTCTAGAATGCAGCTCACCAACCCTTAATGCAGATTGCCAAATTAGGTCAGATGAATCACGCCTTAAAAATTGATGCACCTCTCTGTTGTCTGTTAAACAATTGTTTGGTGGCTGGTTCAGATACAGATAAATGATAAGCTCTACTCTCTTTCCAAATGTGCCAAGGCTTGTTTACCTTATTATTTGGGAAAAAGAAAAATCCTATGGATCTAATTTTTAACATCGTTATTCTGTATAATAAATTTTATCTTAGCTCTACTTTCCACAACAGTGCTGGTTAATGACATTTAATTTGCTGACTGTTTAAGACTGGTCATTGTGTTAAGTCCAGAGCTGATACATAAGAAGAAACATATTCAATAGGCAATTTCATAGCCTAATTAAAGACATAAATAGGTATAAATTAGAGTGTAAGTCTATACATTTTCCTTGACCAGCCCTCTCCTGAGAGTACTGCTTTCTGTTGAATAGCAGCTTCCAGCTAACCTTCCCAAAACTGGAATAAAATTAGCTCTTTAAAAAGAAAGAAATTACATCATGACAATACCATTGTTTTAAAAATAATTTACAATTTAGGTACATAACTGATCAGATTAAATAAATTCTTTGAAAACCCTCAGATTAAAAAGAAAATTTAATCTGGGTGCTCAAAGTAATAGATTATTTGGTAATGGATAGTGCTATTTTCTAGAAAAGCAGAGAACAGTAAAAATTGGTCAAAATTTTATTACCTATTCCATTCCTGGCACATACGATTGAGGAGTCAACAAGGAAGGCATCTCTCCTGGACCTAACAGAATAATTGGATAACATGTGAAAGTCAGAGACAGCATTGATTGGAGTAGTGATGCTCACGATCCTAAAAAGAGGGAGTAGTGCAAAAGGCAGGTCTGCAATCCTGGCTTTTTGGAGAGAAGACTTAGGTCTCTTCAGGGACCTGACAGAGAATCCCACAGGACACAGCCTGAGAGAAGAGAGGTTCAGGACAGCTGGCTGATATTCAAGGATCATTTCCTCCAAATTTAAGAAAGAATCATACGGTCAAGTAAGAAATAAAGAGAGCTGGAATGTGCTGGAAGGATGAGCACAACTGAACTTGCATAAAAAGGTACATCAGAGTGGAAACCAGGGGCAGGTGACTCTGAAGGAATTGGGAGCTGCTACCCAGTCTTGTAGGGATAGGGCTTGGGAAGCCAAGAACTGGATGTTCTGGAGATGAATCTAGCAAAGCCAACAAGAAAGGATTCTACAAGCACATAAACAGCAAAGGGCAAAACTGTACCCCTCTGCTAAATGGGGTGTAGAATACGGTGACAAACAGCATGAAACGTGCAGAGGTACTCAAAGGCTTTTCTACCTCCATCTTTACCAGTAAGAGCTGCGTTCAGGAACAAAAAACACCTAAGATCACAGGGAAAGTCTGGAGCAAAAAGACCTCCTTACCCTCAGTGAAAAAGGACAACAGGGTAATGAACTGGATATATCTGGGAAGTTGTGAAGTCTCCATTCAAGAAGATATTAAAAACCTGATTGGACATGGTCAACTTACTTCAAATGAGCCCACTTGAGAAGGGGTTTTGGCTAGATGATCTCAAGAGGTGCCTTCCAACATAAATAATTCTATGCTTCTGTTATTCCAGCTATAAACATCAGATTTGAGGGATGATGAATAAAATAAATTTATGTTTGGACTAAAGCTAAACTGTGGTAATGCAAAGAGTTCAGGGCATGCACAAAGTCACATCTAGACACAATAGCTAATCTAAATTTGATGGGCCTGACCTGTGTAGATTTCTGACACAGTCAATGAAAAGGCAATTTTCTTCAGAGATAATTCAGTGTGGAAAATCAGTTGAAAGTGTTGTGACTCCCTTCTGGAAGGATCCTCTTGTTTCTGTGGCAAGAAGGACCCCTAAGAAAACATACAAACCTGTGGTGGTTATACAACTGCTCCCAGCCAAGGCTTTTCAGCAGATGCTTTAGACTTCATTGCTAAATTTCACCAAGCCCCACTTCAGGTCCTTTTTTTGGATCTAACCCAGAAAACTTTCTTCAAAGCCTGAATGGTGAATGAGAGAAAATCTTTGAGCACAGTTTTCTCATTAAGCACCAAGCTTCCAGAGTTTAAGTTCAGAAATATTAGACTAATATTCTTTTATCTGCATAAATACATTTTTACAGGGCATTTGGCCTTTTTCATTCCCACAGTTCTAATAAATATTGAACTTCACAGGAACAGTGAAGGGCTGTTCTGATTGTGAGAAAAGAGTAACACTGAGAGAGTAACTCTTTCTTTATAACTTGAATCTCTCTCTGACTCAGATTGTTTTATATATATATGATATCAGGAGCAGAATGATTGACTTTGCAAAAAGAGAAAAATATAGAAACACCTCCAGAATATCATAGCATTTCCTTGCAATTTTAAGTTACATAAAAAGTCTTGCTTTAGTTAAGAAAAATGCTTCAATTTTAAGGGTATGCAGTGAAAATGATCAGAAATTAGAAGTTATATTTTATGTTGCAATTTTTTCCCCCACTTAAAAATATGCTTTTCATTACTATTATTGCCGGCATTTCTTATGGGGAAGAAAAATAGATAAGAAACACTTGGACCATTCCTTTGCTTTGAGCATTTCTGAATGATTCTACAGTGACACATGCATCCATCAACTTAATACTTTTGCAGTCATAATCATTCCACTAGTCTTTCATTACTCTGGTGCCTTTATTTGGTGGTCTGCATACATATTTTTTGTTTAAAATTGTATTTTTTTTTTCTCACAACAGAAATTATTTTAATTTCCCAATTTATCTTTTTTTGTCTTTTGCTTTTTGTGGGGTGGGATTTACTTGCCCAGTGACAGTGGTAGAGCTGAATGGGGAGTTTAAGCAGTTCAAAATTGAGCTTATAAGTTAGCTGTGAAGAAGAAAATGAGGTTGAGGAAAGCATGAGTATCTTTAATTCTTTAATGGATTTTTGTTTTTAAGCTCTTTGATATAACGGACATGGATGTTTTTAAAGAATGAGAGTGCTTCATACTGACTCTTATAAAGAAGATAACTAAATGGAAGAAAGCAAACCAGTATTCATAAATGCAAAATTTGCTTGGTGGTCTGTTGCTGGCTGGAAGTCATGAGCCCAAACAGCCTAGTTTCCACTGCACTGGCATGGGTTCCCCAGAGACCTCCTTTGCGGTTTATCCATGGACTCTGCCCTCTCCTGGGGTGTCACCAGTTCCACTGTGGATCACCTCCTACAGCTCTGGTTATACTGATATTTTGAACCGTTATTCTCCTTTCCTAAATATGTTTTCACAGAGGTGTCAACAGCCTGGCAGATGGGATCATCTGTGTCCTGTGGTGCACCCTTTGAAAGTGTCTGCGCCAACTGCAAAAGTGAGTGCCCATTCAGTGACTGATACTGAGTTACAGACCTTAAGAGTCAGAAGGGAATGGATCAGAACAAGATGCAGTAAGAAGAGAGGGAAGATGGAGTAGAAAGCATATGACAGAACAAAAAGAGTGAATCTGTAAAATTTTAAACCACAGCATTTATTCAAAATCTAATGGAAAAAATCTATCTGCAAAGGACCTGACTTGTATTGCTTCAGTGAAATGCTTCAGGGCAGTGTTAGAGTAACTCCATAGCATAGATGCCATAGTCCATGACCCACTGACATAAGAGGCATTTTAATATTTCATTGGCTAATTTTGGCAGAATTTTCTTGTCCAGTGTCAATTTCATGTATTATGAGTGAACAGAGATACAGGGAACCACAGGCACCATGTACCTTTCATTTGGAATTCACAATTTTCTCATATACAGCATCACAAAGACTTATAAATCTTTCCCTCAATATGGAAAAATGTAAAGAATGTTCATTCACAGAATGTTTATTGTCTGGCTCAGAAGTGTGACTGAAACACAGTGAGGTTTGCTTCATTTTGGTTTGATAGGGGAACAAAAGTCTGTCTTCTGTAGGATTTTTCTCCTGCAAGCCCTATCTTTGTGACTTTCTATTTTAAAATATGACTGATTGCTTCGTCATTCAGATTTTGCCAAGCATAACACTCCCTCACTAGCTAAATCTAATTCTAAATATTAAGTGCTAAACTAAGCCCTTCTCAACAGTCAGTAAATTGTGATGAAACCATCAAAGTCTTTGGGCCCTACACTTAGTTTTCCTCTTGCCTCTCAGTTCTGTCTCATTTTATGTGGTGGGGATCTAATTGAACTAGAGCATAGTGGCAGAATATTGCAGCCCTAATAGTGAAAGAGCTGATATGATGTTGCAGCAGTACCAATCCTATTCAGATCTCATAATGTTAGAGGAAGGTAATTGCTAGATGGATGGAGTATGCTCAAATGTTTATTGAAGCTCCTTTAAATCTGCATGTTTTATATCAACCCTTAAAATGGAACTTTTATATTCAGGGTCTCTTGAAACTGCTTGTGCATTACTCATAGGTAGTTATTCATCTTTTAAAGTCATCATGACATGACAAGTCATGGATTACTCAAAAGATTTGGGGATATTTTTTTCAAATCTGAGAGTTCTTCCAAATTGTATTATCACTACTTATGTGTTCAGTTGATTTGAGGTGTGCTTTCAGTTTTTATTTTGTTTTATTTTCTTTTGTGTTCTTTTTGGCTTATGCTTCCAAACCTCTCTAGAAATAGAGGAAAAATAGAATTTTTTTTTCAGATTATCTGACTTTTCACATTTCTTACTTTTCTCTAGTGATGATAACTAAAATAAATTAATTAATGTCTCTAAATGTCTCAAAATCCTTAAATGTTCCTGAACTGGTAGCTCAGTAGACACTTTCAAAATTTCAGTGAGGAAAATTAATCCAGTTATAGATCTCTACTCTTCCTATTATATTTAGTAGTTGAGAAGATACATAGTAGGTTTGCACAATGATAATAAAATAGTGTGTAGTCTTTATAGCTGAAAAAATTTTCAGAATATGTTGAATTAAACTTTGGTGTAGGTTTGTTACAAATCTCTTGCTGGCATGAAGAAGTCATAAAACAGAATAAGGTTCGATGTAAATGGAAACAAATGGCAGCCAATGACATAAACTTTTGTGCAGGACTAAAAGATGAGATGGTATTACAAAAATTAATTAACAACATTACCATTTCCTTCATAAGCAAGAATGAGGAGTCTCTGGATTGCTTAAGTTCATAATTATTAATTTATGGGAAGTTCAGAATACGAGTTTTAAGACTGAGTCCAGAAGAGGGCCACCAAGATGATTAAAAGGTTGTAGCACCTCTCCTAGGAGGAAAGAATGGAAGAATTGGGATTGTTCAGCCTGGAGAAGAGAAGGCTTCAGGGTGAATAAAATGAAGGGAGCCTACGAGAAAAATAGAGAGGGTCCATTTACAAGAGCATGTAGTGACAGAACAAGGCAATACGTTTGAATTGAAAGAGAATAGTTTTGGATTAGATATTTGGAAGAAATTATTTGCTGTGAAGATAGTGAAGCACTGAAACAGGTTGCTGTCCCATCCCTGAAACTGTTCAAGGCCAGGCTGGATGGGGCTCTGAGCAGCATCTGATCTGGTGGAAGGTGTACCTGCCCATGGCAGGAGGGTTAGAAGTAGAGGATCTTTAAGGTACCTTCCCAGCCAAGACTCTGTGTGATCTGTGATCTATACATGCTGCTGAGCAGAACTCCTAATCCTTCCAAGAGGAAGTAGTTGTATACAGAGCTTCATAAATACCTGTGCAACATGGCCAAAGGGCTTCTGAGGTAGGCGCAGAATGAAGTACTGGGGTGGTTAAGGACCAAGGCTTCCTCTGTTTAGTCCATTTGTGGAGTTGGGTGTCTCTGAATTGTGTTGCAGAATATTAGCTCACTGGTGAATAGCTGCTTAGAGATTCCCCACTGGAAATTCACAGAATTGGAGTTTATCAGTAAAGGTCTGGGTGCCTCTGTCCTCTGGAAGTCCAGTGTCCATTAATCCTCCTAAGTCTGACAATCTGTAAAACACAGAAGAGATCTCAGTGTAAGGAAGATATATCACCTTTTGTATTATTAGAAACACAGGTCCCATAGTTAGTTTATCTGCTGAAAAAGAAGGTATTCAAACTGCTATCTCATTTTTAGAGAAAATGCAGTCTATCAAAACTGCTGCTTTTTCAACACTCCCACTGAATCTGTGTCACTCTGCAGTAAACAACACATGCTGCACAGAGAGAGATGGTGCCTTGGAGGGACATCCCAGCATGCTAGCACATTGAGGAATGAGGCATCAAGCAAGAAAGATTTAGTGCATAGCCCAGATAGGATATAGGATATTAAGGAAGGTCTCCTGAGAATAAAAATTCCTTTTACATCCAGTATTTCAGAACTACGTATTGTCAGACACAAAGATAACTTCTGATTATTAACCCTTGTGTTGGTAACTTTCAATTGCAGAGAAAAAAAATGACTTTAATACTTCTTCACATACCCTGTTTATTTAAAATATTTTTTAACTCTGATGAGGCCTTATGCTTCTCCCTTATTTTCACCTCATTTTAATTTATTGTTAGACAATGTTCAGGACATGCTCAGAGTCATGGTATCTGAGGTTTGCATTTTATAGTAGGTGAATTCCACAAAATCAGTTGTAAACTCTTAAATAAAAATCGACCCTGTGTCATATCAGTTGCTACACAACAAAACAACCAGTTCACATGATGTTCATAATACCCTCTCAAACATAATGCTCAGCACAGAGTTGTGCAAAGCTGTTTAAAATAAAAATTTGTGTATAATGGAAAGCACTTGAATTGTTTTGTTTGCTCTTGAATCAAGTTGAAAAGATGACAAAATGTACTTTTTTCTACCATATCTAGAGCTAGTAATGTCTATTGTACACTTAAAAAACTAGTAGAAATTATACCTTTCTGATACAATTTCTCCTCAATCTTCTGCCTGTGCTGTACTAATCAGGTCACTGCACAGAATACTACAACGTTTCTACCATGCATCAAGTTAATATGGGCGGAGTTGGAGCAACAGCTCCAACATTTACCTCAGATGAACCTATGAAAATGTTCCAGTGTTGTGTAACCATTTTAGACTGGCAAAAAACCCCAAAACCCCAGGAGTTGTGCAAATACATATTCTGCTTATTAGCATTTAAGCGCAGCAATGATACTCCAAAGATACAATGGACAAATGTTATGCTAAGCAGCTTCAACTGCATGTTCAAGAACTCTTTTGAAAGCCTCTTATGCAGCTGCACAGTTTAGAAAAGTAATACAAGTAGAGCAACTGAAGTTTTTCAGTCTGTCTACCAAATTTTACTTTTCAGAATTAAGATGCCCTAAAAGTGCTTGAAATCTCAAAAAATTTAATGTTTTGCCAATTATCAAATGAAAATGACAAATGGATAAGTAGAGCTATTTAAATGTCCTCAACTGACAGGCTAAATTTCAGTCTGAAGCTGCAGAAATATTAACGTCATCTGAGGAGCATTAATGAAGAGGATGTCAGTGGAATTTCAGTTAGAGGGGGGGTTATCAATGGTAGTTTAAAGATTTTTCTAGTGTGGCCATTTCAGAATTAATACTATTGTAACTTTTTTAAAATTCATTTAAACTAACGTACTCATCACCTGAAACTGTCTTATAGCGATGCCTAATCTTTATGATTTTGTTAAATATGTTTCTAGGTCACTTTTCTTCCACAGTTTCTACTGCACTAAGTGCAAGTAATTTCATTGTTTCTCTTTTGTTAACACATGTGAAATATCTATGGCTAGTGCTCTATTGATTTTAAGCAATTTTGTAGCTTTGACTAAATATTCCTCTTGGAGTTCAATTTTCTGTCTTTCATTACTGAGGAACAGTTTTACTTTTCAGAGATGGAGAAAGGAATAAAGTTGAGATGTTAGAGCTGACAAAGAAAATGTTTTGTGTTATCGTACATAAGGTGTGTCCACCCTGTGAAAATATTAGGTTTATGTAGTAATAAAACAAATGACTAGAGTAACTCAGACTTCTGAATAAACAGGCAATTACTTCCATATTACTTTTTTCCTGTGCTGACCTTTAGTGAAGTTGAAGTTAAGCAGGCAGGTCCTATCTGTCCTATAGGAATAATATTCTGGGAGGTTTACTGTCTTTTTATAGTCTATAAAACAAGTCCTCCCCATTATAGTTGCAAATATTCCTGATATAGTCTAAAGCACACTCATCTCTGTGTAAATAATTTGTAAAATCTTGTGGAATAACTTTGGATAAATTTCATATTGTAAGCTTCTTGTGCCTTTCCCCCTTCATTTTCTGCTCAGTACTTTTCCTCATGGTAATCTCTTTTGTAGTTTTTTACTAATCTGCTTTCATGGAGAAAGTAATGAAACCATACCAGGTTGGTTTCTAGACTTCTCATCTGTCACACCCATTCCTGCAGCTGTATCAGCTGAAGTGTCTCTGTTACAGAGTACACTAGCAGCACATTGCCAGTTGCAGGAAAACTAATCCCAGCCTCGAGTGAACACACCTAGTGATATACACAAAACCTTGAGACAAAAGTATAGATTGTATAAAAAAAAAAAAAAAGACCAAAACAAGCACCAGAAAGCCTACTTATTTGCAACTCTTTTCTAAACAGTAGGCTTAATTTCTGAAACAGTTCATTTTTAATTAGGATTTGTAGGAGTTTTTGTTCAGTTGGGCTAATGGTTCACAGCTGGGTATCTCACTGCCTTCCACAAGTTGCCATCAGCCTTGAAATACCCATTACAGTCTCCATATCTCTTCGCCAAGTCATCTTGGCCTGTGCCCTGTCACCGCTCAGGCTCAGCACAGCAAGTGGCTCACACCACTCCACAATGCTTGGGGGCACACTTGTGCTTAGTGACACTGACCTTTAGCAAGGGACACTGAGGAAGAAGGGATTTAACTGTTCTCCATTGAAAAAGTCCCACAATGATGTCATCAGAGTTGGCCAATGGCAACTATTAACAATTTCCATTGTCTTCAGATGAAGTTGGCTAATATTTAGTATCATGTGCTTACTCCTTACAGGTACCAGAAAAATAAATGTATACCAAAGGACTTTAATTCCAATTCCCTGTTTCTATATTACCATACCTACTTGTGAAGAAATCTCACTTAATGTAACATCTCAATTACTGTTAGTTGGGGTCTATCAATCTTTCTTCTCTGCAGTATTATCCTTATTTTTGTTATCCTGTTGAGCCTTAACATAAGCAAACAGTGAGCTTTGATGTGTCTATATTTAACTATATTTCTTAGTATCTTCTTCATCAAAGTTCTTTCTTATTCTCTTATCAGATTCTGGTACAATGCGAATAAAACATTGTAATAATTTTAACTTGTGTGGTTTTTTATTTTTTGATTTAATGGATTTATTAGAAAAAAACCCCAAACATGATGACTTTTGTCCTTTTCCATCACTTTCCTTCTGGCATTTTTTTTCTACATCTTTGTTTTTATAGCCTCCCTTGTCTTCTCCAGGTTGTTTGCATTATTCACAGTTTTACTACCTTAAGTATTTTTTACCTTATTACATAGAAATACTACATTTTAGTACATTCTATGTCCCTCTTTTCAATCAATGACATGAGTTTTGCTTGTAGCTTCTGATGTAATACAAATTTTCAATCTATCTTCCTCATAAATTTTAGTTGCTTACAGAAATATCTCCCCTAATTTTAAATTTCTTTCAAAATTTGATTTTCCAAAGATAAATATTTGTTGTTGAATCTCTAAGAAATTCTTTGTGCTTAAGACTGAAGATATGTATCAGAGGTAGGCACGTAATGGTTAGTTTGTGTGATTAAAGGCACATGTCCATGAGCACAAAGGAGCCCAGAGGAGCAAAGACAGCTGGGGGAACATCAGCAACCTCATCAGAGCATAGGGAGACCCTGAGCTGGCTCCTCCACAGGAGGGTCCCAGGGGACTTCATGCCACGGCCCCAGGGTGGCCACCAAACTCATCCTTCCTTCAATCAGTGGGAGGTGATAACAGCCTCAGGAAATGTGGGAGGCATTACTAGATGTTAGGAAGAGCCTTCTGCAATCAAAGGTAAACATTTCAAAGAGTCTATCCTGTCCTCTCAGTACACTCAATTTGTAACTCTTTTCCCAGGTGCAGGGATCTTGGTCCCATGTGCTCATGTGTCTGGGGATTTGAGTGCAGCAGCAGGAGTCTCAGGGCCTGTGTGTCTGGGGTGGGAGCAACTGGAGAGATCACAAAAGGGGTTCATTGTGTTCAGGTATGTGCTCCAGTGCATAATCACCAGTGTACATCAAGATGCACCAGCCAACAAGCAGAAGAGGTTCAGCAGCTGCGTGTCAGAGTGGCCCCAGAGTCTGGTCTGGATCCTGGAGAGACAAGGCAGTCTGAAAGTTGGCTACCTCAGGGACCAGAGGGTTCATGCCAGGTACTGGGGAAACCACAGAGTCTGAGGTGGCCATAGTTTAGCACCAGGGTGGGTTCATAGTTTTGAATCAGGTAAATGGTTCATATGCCTGTGTGTGAGGCAGCTGGTTCAGGGTTCTAGGGCCAGCTAATGAACAAGCTGAGTGCGCAAGGATGGTTACTAGAGGAATCTGTACTGTGTGTGGGAATGTGTCAGCATGTTTTAGTATGCAGACTAGAGTACCAGCAAATGGGGTGGGGCTGTGGTCTCAGAGGCTTCTAGGTTAAGTGCCAGCAGCTGAGAAGGCTGGGATCCAGGGAAGCCACTGGGCAGCCTGAGTGCTTGAGCCCGGCTTCTGGAGGGCTTCAAGTTGTACGTGCCCATTTTCCACTAGCAGGCTTTCATTGTGATTAGCCAGAAAGGGGAACAGGACGAGTCCTTCTGTGCTGTTTATGATTTCCTGAGTGCTGTGGTTTCTGTCTGTTTTGATCTGTGTGTATCCAGGGGTGCATACATGTGTGCATGTCCTGGGTACATGTGTGTACGTGTGCCTGCTGGGAAGCTGGGCTTGGAAACACAAAGCTGCAGCATCTTCCCTCTGTCAGGCTGCCAGATAAGGCAGCTCCTCAAAGTATCATCTGAGAACAGTGTGTTCTGAGGAGGATTTGCAAAAACTCTTACTGCATGGTTGAATGAATGGAAGATTTATCATTTACTTCAACAGGCGTGGATTCAAGCAAAGGAAGTCTTAAAAGCATAAACATTCTATGAATCAGATAATTTTTCAAAGTACTTTCTTAAAAAATACACCTGTCTTGAAAATATACTTTGTATTCAAGATGTGCAGTCTCTCACATTTACACCCTGTTCTGTTACGCTGTTTTGGACTTTCCTCTTGTACCTGTTTTACAAAGTTTATATAACAGAAATAAATCTTTACTTACCCCAGCATATCTGTGAAAATAATCAGTTCCTCTATATTTTCTATTAACTCTTGACAAAAAGGGTATACTAATTAAACAGGACATTAATTAGGACAATAACAGGAGGTTAGTTATCTGTGGTTTTAACAGGAATTTTGGTATTATTTACACTGTATTTATGCCATATGAATACCACTAGTGTTCTCAGATGCTCCAAGCTATATATATTCCTTTACTTTGTTTTTATCAGCACTAGACGATAAATTGAGAAATGAGATAACAATTTTTTCAGGAAATATTGAAAAATAATTTCTCTCCCTTCTCTGGAAAACATGAAAATTCACTATTGAATTGTAGGATGATAAAATATCTCAAACTGTAAGGGACTCATAAGGATAATCAGGTCCAACTCACTGCTCCTCTCAGGACTGCCTAAAACTAAAAACTAAAAGCATCATCCAGTCACTCCTTAAACTCTTGCTGCCATCACCACTTTTCTGGGGAGCCTGTTCCAACCTGACCAACCAATCCTCAGAGGTGTTTGCATTGTTCAATGCATCTACAGATGGTAAATCTAAACATGGAAAATCAAATGATATGTTAAACAGATCTTTTACAGTGCTGAATATTGCTATATTCAGTTTGTCATAACTGACAGTTTTAAGAGATACTTCTCTCTCTCTGTCTTCATGCACGTATACATGTATTCTCCTTGAGGATTATGGCACTCCAAATTATTATTTTAATTCCTTATTTAACTATATAAGATGTCAGACTAGTTGAAGTTATTCTTGGAGACTTCCATTTTCTGTCAATATGGCACAGGTTTGGTATGTGAAAAAAATTCCTAGTTCTAGAACCTCAGAAATATAAATTCAGAACAACTGTTTTGCTTAAAGGTTCTTTATGCTTTCCATTTATACTTTGAAATATGTGTATAACTACTGATGTGTGTGTGTGTATTTTTTTTCATTACTGGGAATAACTTTGCATGAAATAGTGATAAATCTGCAATTTAAATTTTGAAGTGCTTGAGGTATAGAATGTAAGAATGAATAATTTCTAACTCTAGTCTCAGAAGCAACAAATAGTGTCCTCCATTTTGAGTTACATTAGTTTAAATTCCTCCAAAATACTTCAGGAACATTTTATTGAATATTATTTTTTATTTGTATGTATTTGTTTTTAAAGACAGCCTATATTGAACATGTTTTGGTTATGTCTAATGTATTTGCATTTTGTTTATTTCTTATATTTTTAATAACATATTTTTGAGTTCTACATTTACACGTTATGTATCTAGTAGGAAGTTTTGCACTTTGATATAACAAGGAGACAATATTTTAATTGTTGTAGCAACTTAACAATCAATGCTTATTAAAAATGTATACTATTTGAGAAACTAATAATGCATTAATGTTCAGAAAGTTCTCAAACTTCAAAAGTGTCATATCTGTCAGAACTTTCTAATGTCTCTTGAACTGAAAATAAAAAATACTTTTTTCATAAGTCACTCTCCTCAAAATCAAAATAAAAGTAACAAAAATTTGACTGTAAATTTCTGACCTGAAGGGACAGCTGAAGGAGCTCTTCCTTAATTGCAATAGCAACTTGTTTCAACCCTCTTAAATGTCCAGCTAATTCCACAGCACAGATGTAAACTGAGAAGAGCAGGTCACATTATCAATAAGCAGCTTTCTCTTTGACACCCTTCACTTCCTCACTTCTAATCTGCATATCCTTCTCACCAGAAACAGTCCAGCTGCAGTAGCACAGATCTCCATGGTGTGTAATCTATGCCCAGGAAGCCACACGGGCGCCTTGGCCCACAGCACAGCAGAAAGGAGCTGGACCCAGCTAGCTGCACCTGGAACCAAAGCATTGTGTGGGAAATATTCTACTGAACCAGTAGGTACTGAACAAGCCCCTCCCAAGCAGACCTAGCAGATTCATATCTGACCTCCTATTTAACTCGTGTTCAGGGAGCTCCAGTCAGGCGTGCTGCCATCAGATTTGACAACTCATGCAAGGCAATTAATGTGGGGATTGTTATGGGGTGGAGAGCAAAGGGGGCCAGAGCAGATACTCAGTGCTGCTGAAGTCAGTGCAGAGATGGTGGTGAGATGCCAAAGGATGCTATTCCCTGCAGTCTATGCCATGCCAGAGGCCTGATTCCAGACTGCTCACACAGAGTGGTGTTAGGAAGTAGCAAAGAACACCGATTTTTATAACCGAGGGCGTACAGATGCCTACTGCTCAAAGAAGTTAAAGAGCTACTATATATACTTTAAATTTAGATGTAAGTTGAACAATTTGGAACAGAAAAGGTTCTCCTGAAGCATGAAGAGCAGTCCCAGCTGTTATAGCAGCCAATTGCTTCATTGCAATTCCTTTAACTAGTTTCAAGATAGAACTTAATCAGCTTATTAAGTTTGGATTCCCTCCCCACCCTCCCCTCTCCCCGCTAAATGTCACTGCTGTGATGGTTAGAACTGCTATAATTTACAACCTAATTTAATTTATGGGCAGATTAAATTTATCATTTTCTTGTGTCAACATCATCCTTTACGTAAAATAAGGCTTTTTCTTTTTTTTTTTTCACCCTGAAGTTTATGTATATAATGTAGGCTGTGGGAAAGTGATTTATCACCTCAGCTATATCTTTTCTTATCCTTTGTTTTGCAGGTAAAAGAAGGAAGCCCATTTTTCTTCTTCAAAATAGTCAGTCTTTTCTCTACGTGTTTTTAGAAGGATTATTTTGTCAAATATACTTCATTATGAGTAAATATTTTCAACACATGGGTGGCCAGTACTGCATACATCACAAGTGCTTCCTGCGTATACATTTTTTTTACGCTTGCCTCATCTGAAAATGCCTTTCCTGGATGCCATCTGTGATGGCTTTTGTCATTTACGTTTTCACAGTCTCATCTATTAAAATAGTCAGATTTGTTCTTTATTATTTGTAAGTGATCTTGTGTTTGTCCTTATTTGAACAGTATCCAATCTTTTTAAGACCATATCTTAGTGTTCTTGGAAAATATTCCATATTCTGTGGAACTATCCATGTTCTCTAGAACTTATCTTACTATTGTTCTGCAACATGCCAACCCCTCTTCTTAAATTCTTGTTATCTAAAGCATAGATATTTTTAAATAGTGCTGAAAATTATAGCAGACTGTTGTGGTAACCTGCCATTCTCTTTGATAATCCCTGCCTGAATGTACCTTATAACCCTTGTCTTTCCTATCAGTTTTCATCCATTCTTTCTGAAAACAAGAATTCCTAAATTTGTTTATGAAATGTCATGTGAAATAATGTCAAAAGCCTTACTAACATGAAGATATTTGACACCCACTGTTCTTCCAGGATTCACAATGTGTGTTACCCTTTGTCAGAAAAACAAATAAGATGGGTTTAACACTTCCTGATTTTGGCAGATCCATGTATGCTCTTACTCATCACCTTGTTCTCTTGTAGGAGTTTACTGAATTGTTTGATGACTTACACAAGTGTTTTTTATAGGAGCTGAAGTTCAGCTGTGGATGTATAAATACTCAGATCCTTCTATTTTTGGCTTTCAATAGATGGGTACCACACTTTTGCTTCTCATGTCACTGTTAAAAACTGTAAAGTCATTACATACAGTTTCTATTTCATCTTTATTGCCTCAAAGAAATAAATTTTTAGCCAGAATAGATACATTTAGAATCTGATGCAAAACTACCTCCCTGATAACGCTGGGAAATGGAAGAGAGAATGTAAAAAAAAAAAACAAAAGATTTATTCAAGGACAGGGATTTCAGAAATGAGAGGTGTATGGCAAAAATGTTCATTATTTCCCTTAATATTACTATACAGAGAGAGTTTGTAGCAGAACATTGCTTCAATTGAGGTGCCAGCATCTTACCAATACATGATGAAATCAGTACACCTCTGAAAATATTAACTGTAAATGTAAATATTAACATTGTTAGGACAAGATTAACAAACCTTAAATGTTATTACTGAAAGACACAAAATTTTAGCAATTCATCAGCAGTGTGATACGAAAATACTCTTACATTCAAAATAAGAAACATCAGGCAGAGGTAAGTGTTAGATTGTTAACTACAAAGTCCTGAGTAGGCGTGTGAAGTGGACAGGAAATCCAACAGTCACACAGTTGTGGGGACGTATATCTTGCTTCACAGAAGAGAGTGGTGACTGGCCAAGCTTAGTGTTGTATAACATGTGGCAAGCCAGTCAACAACTGCTGTATTCACTAAAACATAGACTGCTAGAGTATGGTGCAATCAAAAATTTAGAAAAATGGATAGCAGGATCAAAAGCTTTCTGAAATGTCTGTGGGCTCATGTCTCAACATTCTTGAAAAGTGGATTGAGATATCCTATATTCAGGGAACTAATAACTGGATTTAATGTAGACTTTTAGAGCAGCTAAAAACCACCATTTAGCTCCCAGCCTTAGGATTGTTGTATTATGAGTCACTGTGAAGCAATAAAATCATGGACAAAGGGCTAACTATTTAAAGTTAGGGAGGATATGTTTATTATGGCTGGGTGACGTGCTGGAGTCCTCTCCCAAAGACATGCACGTTCCCCACTGCCCCTTATTCTCTATTCCCCAAAGTATTACATATGCATAGGATCACACAATACAGCAATACATATTCATTGCCTGACTCCGCCTGCTCTCGTCTCGTATGGTAATATGCTCCACGCCCCTCTGGGCATGCTCAGTTCTTCTTTAAAATGGGTCTTTAATGAAATCTTCCTTTTCCTCGGGCTTGAACTTTTCCACTATGTCCTGTTGGCAGCTCTCCTAGTTCTTTTGGACACAGTCCAGGTCCCTTGCTTGCAGGTGTAGACATGGTCCCTTTCTCTTTTACAATAGTCCATTTTTTTTGTCTCCTACAAATACAGCTTAGGACAAGTGGAATGATATCTATATCCTTGGAACATTCATTTCATTTTGGCAATTGTTGGCTACATTGTAGTCCCTTTGCAAACAGGACCTGCATAGGCTTGCCTTTAACTAAGCGCTTAGTCCTACATTACTTTTATCTTAAATCTTTTTTCGTTTCTTTTAATTTAAATTTTCTCATAAGCTGCTCCTATTTTAATTAAAATCTTAATTTCTTAATTTTCTCAGCTCATCTGGATAAAATCCACAAACCGGTTTATGTAGAAATTTGTGTCCATGATTCACTATCCCTTTGAGAGAATCCAAATTACTTGTTTAACAACTCATACTACCTCTGACTCAGTGAATTTTAAAAGAATTTCTTTTCTTATGGTATTACAAAGAAGAAATAATGTTTAATCCTTTTATCATAGCTGTAGGACAGGGCTAGACTTTGAATATTCTTGGCAGGAAAGTTTGAGTTTGTTGTTTCTTGGGAAGATGAGCTAGCCACAGTCATCTATGAAAGGCTGATGCCACACACACAAATTTTTATCGAAAACACTAGCTGCAATTTCATCCATGTTTACTACTTGCACTCAGAGAATGTTCAACAGATCAGTTCCCTCAAGAAACCTGAGGCAAGAAACCCTAGTATGTGGATCTAACTCTTATCAGGTTCAGGTGTGAAGTAAATTGCTGTGCTGTGCACAGCAGAGCAATTCTGAGTATTGATATGGGGAACTTGGGGCTGATGGCAAAAAAACAGAGGTCTTTCTCTGATTTGCAGTTGGTGCTTACTATTAAAATCATATTGTGTGTAACCTTTAGTGAAAATAATGTACCTTTCACTTACATTCTTCTACATGTAAACTGTTCAAGGTTGCTTGCGATCAATAGAGTTCACTAGTCCTGATGTAAGACTGATATTCCACTAACAAATTCATTTAGGCCAGCTGTATTTCTGTGACCAGTGACTAGAGTGGGGCAATGACTTGGGGTATGTATGTCCAGGTGACATACTGGACATTTGACTTACTAACAACTGGAAAGACTGGAACACAGGGTCAGTTTCGGGTTGTCCGAGACTAAAATGTTATGATTCATGGCTCAATCATTGTTATGAAGGACTTTTGTCCTTTGTGGCAAAACTGTACAAAGAAGCTGCAACCCACCCCTTCCTGAAGCCCACCCCTCCCTGAAGATGCCTCCAGACTGAAAGGTTGGATTATGAATTAAACTACTTAAGGGAACTTGAGGTAAGATAAATGTGATACTATTGTTCAATGATCTCAGGTGTAGGGAGAAGGAAACAAGGCTGAGAGAGAAGAATACATCCAAAAAAAAAAGCCAAACCTAGCAGCTGTCCTGAAAGTCATGTCTGTCTGGGTTCAGGGTAGAGGAGGCCATAGCCCACAGGCCCATCTGCTGAGGCCATGTTTGCATACACTCCCCACAACCTAAGGGAGAGGAGGAGAGTTTGGGGTGTGTGGCATAACTTCTGGTCAGAGGGAGTGAACGTCCATCCTCCCTCACACAAACTGACTCAGCTGTAAAGACCCCCAGCCCTGGGAAGGGCACATTCCAGGATATTCATGTGAGGGGCAGCTGAGGCAGGTCATAACCCATCAAAGAACCCCCAGAGTGCTCCCCTGAGACCTTGCCCCAGAGGACTGCACATGATGCCAAGTGATGCAACAGATCCAGAATCAGTTACAAGAGACTGTGTAAAACTGCCCTCACCCCAGGGGAGGTTCCTGGTCATTCCTACCTTGCACAAACATATATTAATTCATTGGACTCTGTTTTTGGGGGGAGACCCTCACCACCAAGAATTCCTGATGGAGATGATCAATAGGATGCTCTTAGGATCCACAGAGAAGTGATATTTCCTACTTAATCTGTCTCTGTCACTACCTTTATCTTCACCACCTCTTTTCTGTGTCTTTCACACACACTCTCTTTATCAAATTTATTGTTAAATAAAATTCATACTATTGTCTTTGGCATGTAGTCTTGTTTGCAACTTAATTCAGCCAGAGGCATAACTCTAAAAATTTTAATAACTGTATCTCAACACTGGGCAGGCCAAGTAAATGCAGCTGCTGGAGGGACCCACATGGTACATATGGACATACATTTCTCATCACTGGACCTCCATCCTGTCCAGCCAGAGAGGGAAGGAGGATGTTGGTACACCCTGTGTTCATGTGGGTGCTCTGTGGATATATATGTGTATATATATATGTATGTAGATAGGTATATATGAATGTACATGTAGATTACATATAGGTCTGAGTGTGTGTACACCTGCTTGAAACACATCTTCAGCCTTGCCACTGTTTGGGCATAAGAACAGCATTGTAATGAAATAACTTTGTTTATTGCCTGCATGTTTAAATTGTTTTTGTTTTTAATAGGCCGGTTAATTGTGGTTGCATTGCTCACCTAACCATTTTGTCACCTAAGGCAAAGAAAGTAAGTAACAAAAACAATAATGTTTCAACTCTGGATTTGCATTTAGAGTTGTTAAAATTTATTTTGTTTCTAATTTTTTCAGATCAGTAAATTTTGGAATGAGGTATTACTTGGTACCCACAAAAACCTTCTCATCTGTTCCTTTTAAGCCCATCCTAAAGACCGTCTGTGCCTTTGTAACACAAGGAGGGAGAGAAAGAGTCCCTCATTCAGCTCATTTTTCAGCTGCATAAGCCAGTTTGACTTGTAATGATATTGTTATTGAATAAGAAAACCAATCTTTGAATTGTGCTGATGAGAAATTATATTTTGCTACATTTTCCACATGATTTTTTTCTTAGGTTATATGCAGAACTAATGGAATTTAAGTAGAAGTCAATTATTTTCCAGTTTACTTCCATTATTTTGGAATACATATTTTTTGTTGAAAAAACAGCTGTATCATGTGATATAATTTTTTTCCCAGTAGATGAATGAAAATTCTTAATGATATATGAGACTGCAATTCAAATCTTACAGGTCACTATGTTCATTCACACAGCTGTTTTAATTTGTGATCACAAATTAATTGATTATATGGGAAGAGCAGAGACTGTAGGGAATCCTCTAAACAAACAGATCACAAAGATGTCATGATCTGAGAGCCCAAGAGAACCAGTGCTGTAAGAAGGACTCAAGGAATTATGTATCATTGCAGTAGCAAATACATTCAAATGAAATTAGTTTGGTACAGCCACACGCCTTCACAGAGCTGCATGAATAAAGGCTGATTATGTCTCAGAAGCCTGGAGGAACTAAGAACTTCCCTGAAAGTTCTTGAAACCATCCTACATGTTTCATGTGTCCTTCAAACTGTTGGTAGATTTCAGCTATTTTTCATATTACTTTAATCATATAGGAATATTAACATATTCTGATTTTTCAGGATAATTTCCTATATAATTATCATTCCCTGGTTCAAAAATCTGATATTTTTTTTATATCTTCTATACATGTACCCAATTTATTTTTTTGCTCATCTGAGCAGTTCATGATCTCACAGCTAATTGTTCATAAGCAAACCTTAATTGCCTCATTTTTCAAGCCATTGCATTTAAGAATGAGATACCAGTTGATATCCATCTTGTGTATTTTGTTCAGTTTCCCTCTCTGAAAAAAAAATTTGTTAACTCTGTTACACATCTAATTTGACACAAATCTGAGCAAGAACATTTGCAAAAATCTGTAAGCGCCTTAATGATCTTGTTACATATTGAGAAAAATTTTTTCACTGAACACCATCACCTTCCTATTGTCTGATTTCAATGGATGTGTCAAGCGTTGTTACACAATACAACAATAAACTAACTTTCTGTTCTTCATGGCAATAGGTAGTGCAACTTATCTGCACATAAAGTACAGTAAATCCAGTTTAAAGAAAACATATCTTGTATTCATATGTATTTAAAGGAATCAAGCAGATAATGGGTTTTGGCCTCTTATTCTTCCAGAATTCTGAGACAAGGCTCTCTGCAACTTCTCAAGGAGCTTGTGTATCTCTTGGCACTGGATGTGCGTGGTGAGGTGCTGGCCAGGGGCTGCAGGGCAGTGTCTGTGAGGAGAGCCTGGGGCTGCCCAGGATGGACATGGATGGCTCCAGCCAGTTCCAGCCAACACAGGCACAGCAGAGCCTCAGCCACAGTGACAGCTCCTCTGTGATACTGTATTTGAGAAAGGGTAGAACACCAAATAGAGAGGAGAGGAAGGAATAAAAGCAAAACAGCAGAAGAAATACCCAAGTCATACAAGGGGGTGAGGAGCTGCTCCATGGCAGAGTGGCTATTCCCTTCCACAGAAGGAAAACCTCCTCTAGAGAAGGTTTTCCTGAAGATTTGCAGCCAGTGGAAGAACTCACACTGAAGCAGAGGAAAAGTGTGAGAAGATGGGAATGTCAGAAAAAAATGGCTAAGTATAGACCATAGGGTGCTCTTCCTCATTTTTTGCTTGCCGAAGGGACTGAGGGCAACCTGCAGAGATAAAGAGAGGGGTTGGAAATAAGGAATAAAATTTAAACCTGGCAATGCAGGAGAAAAGGATTTGTGACCTTGTGTGTGACCTTATTGGACCATGAGGTTTCCATTGGCCCAATTCTTGAGCTAGTCTAGGTCCCTCTGGATGGCTTCCTGTCCTTTGCCTGTATCAATTGCACCACTGAAATTCGTGATATCAGTCCATCCATGTGTGGATTTAATAGGAAAGAGGGAATGTCTGTCTTAGTGTGTTTGTGAAGGCTGGCACAGTGTTTGCATCTGAATTATCTGGAATTGGTTAGTTTTTTTTAGATATTAACATTTTTATTCAATTAAAATTTATATCTTAATACAATTAAAATTACAAAAAATTCTTATTCTTGTAATGTACTTTCTAAAGTTATCAAAGGATGTATCTTTTTTACATCAGAGACTGGGGAAAAAATGTGAACTCCTTTCCCTTCCTCCCTCCCTCCCTCCCTCCCTCCCAATCACCATTAGCTAGTCTAAAGCTCTCCAGGGAGTCACTCCTACATCTAAAATAGTTCAACCCCTTCCCTGAAAAATGGAAAGAATAAAATGATTGTCATCCTAGAAACCTTTTCTAGTCACAGATGGGCTAGATTTGCCCCTACACAGATTTTTCATCCTTGATGTCAATGTAGTTAATCATTCTCCTACCCACTATTGTAAGACCAAAGTTTTTTTTTTAATGGGTTATGCTTCCTACTTCGTAGTAGTAACTATTCAAAAATAACGTTCCTTGAAGTTTAGAATTGCTAGCAGTAAGTGGAAGATTCAAGAACAGGATTTGTCTTAGCCCATAATCTGAAACAATGTCCTTTCTTCTTCTCCTACTTATTTTTATTTTGACAAACATACAGTTTAGCATATTTACATGTTATTGAAATGATAATTAGCATGCAGTTAGTTCCTGCATTTGAGAGCTGAACTAAAGGTCTTTGGAGTAAATGGAAATGGTACAATTAATGTCAATGGACAAAGAGCCATTACATAGAGCAGAGGAAAAAGACAAGTCTGACAAACATACTAAAATTTAAAGAAATCCAGCTTGGTTGCTATGCTTTGTCTACCAGGCAGACAGAATTCATTCCACTGCTGTCAGTTTGGCACTTTGTAGCGGCATTTTGTTCACTCCTGAAAAGGAAAAGAAGAAAATATATTTTAATGAGTGTCTGCTATGCTGTTAAATTGAGATAGTGATTTGATAATGAAATTTGTATTATTTTGGAAATGATCCTAGTTTAAGTTCTGCTATTCATCTTTCTGCATCTTGCTTCTGTAAGTATTTTTGACATGCATACAAGAGGAATGTGTTCTAGAAATTCCTCTAAAACCAAATAAAGGTTTAATTTCCATTAAAGAGAATTAAATACAGGTTAGAAAAAAAAAAAAACCCTCAACATGTCAATAAAGCACTTTAGCTCCTTCCAGCAGAACATGTAATTATTATGCATCTGAAAAAATAAAAAGGATCATTACTGAAGAACTCACACATACAGCAGGTCTCTTACAGCATGAGAAAAGAAGCATGTGCTGGAATAAATTTCTGCATAAACTGTAACAATAAACTGATGTTTAAAGGAGTAGGAAGAAATCTAATAATCACAGGGTATTCAGATAGCAAAGACAGATGTATTTAATTCAAACAACGGTTTTCATTCAAAATTTTAAGATTTTTGAAAACCTTTAGAGGAAATACAGAAATTGATGGTACATATTTACCATGAAATTTGTAATACCATAATACTGCATGAGCTATCTTAATACATACCTGATCAAACTGGCTTGTGCACACTTACCAGGGCTAGGCATCTGTAGGCTCATGGACACTGTCGTGGTCGGCAGAGTCACTGTCAAGCACCTGTTCCAAACAGATGGGACTCTCTGTGTTAGCCTATCCTGATGCCATCTCCTCCCATGCCAGCTCTGCTGCAAAGTAACTAGTTCTTTCCTGCTTCCAGAGCTCCACCAAGATGTGATTCTGAAGATTATTTTTTTAAAATACTCTCAGGGACAGGACAGCAATGAAAAAAAGATAAGACCAGAGTAGTCAAAAGATATCTAAACAACCACAGATAACTCATAGAGAAGCTCAGGAAGTACATTGCCTTTTGGAAAAGCAATAAAAGCTTCCACTCAAAATCCAATCTCAAAACATCTACATTACTTTAAGTTTTATTCAGTCCTTTCAAAATCTTTGGGTCTTTGTAGAGTCCTTCCTTCTACTCTTTTTTTCCTTTTACAAGTATCATTGCGAAGGCTTTCCTTTGTAAAGTTCTGGATTTCTCAGTCAAGTAATTATTGACAGACTTGAAAGTCTTGAAGTGTTGCAGCAGGTGTTCTGTTGCTTCCACATAATCTTCCCTGAGAAAACCCTCTTTCTGCTTCCAGCTTAGGCATAGAGATAAGGGGCTGCAATTTCAAAAGCAACACTGTTTTGTTATTAGCGCTCTGCTAATAATCTCTCCAGCCCCAGAGAAAAATAGAAAACAGACAAACAGCCTCAGTGGAAATCCTTCCATACCCCAATGAAAACACCTTATACACAGAATGCACACAAATAAAAAAAGAATAGTATGCATATATTAGAATCTATCATGTAATTATTAAAAACTCATTAGAATATAAATTCCAAGTTCTTCCATAAAAATTTTCCAATACTAAATTTGGAAAATATAGATACCAAACATTCTGTCACATTTATTCTAAGAAAACCAATACATAAATCACAGAGGAAAAAACTTTAAAGTTTGATCGCATTTCTTAGCAGAAGGTAATACAAACTGACTTCATACTTCACCTGTCATATCTAAAATATTAAATAAATTCTTCTAATTTTAAATAGTGTCATGATTTTGTAAACCTATAAATCAGCCATAAACTTTTACAGACACAAAATCATCAATGCTAGAAGTCTTTTTAGACAAAGCACTAGTGAGTGTAGTAGAATGATTACTTTCTTCAGAATTTCAAGCAGAAAAATTATTTAAAGGCAAGGTAGTCCCATGAGATGCAGAATGAGTGACAGTCAATTTCCGACACACTATTTTTAGGTCTCCTTAATAAGTCCCATGGTACAATACTGGGCTAGCTGTGTCTTTTATTTTTTAGTGTTCCTGTGTCAGGATGTATTACTGGTACCTCAGAGAATATATATGTTGATTTTCTTCTTGGAATTATTCAGCGGGCCAAATTCATACCTGCTTTGCCTTATTTTGGTCTCTGTCCTCTACTTACCTTGAAGTTTCCACAAAATGTGTCAAAATCTTTGTCTCTGAGATTTCTACCTCTTGATTTGCTTAGAAATTGCCCTATTAAATTATATAGGGAGACACACAGCCAGAGCAACCCTATATACTTAATTTTCTTAATAAATCAAGCATCAAGACTCCACAGCTGGTTCTTTCTCAAAACATTGTCTCACATTGTGGGGTTCTGAATTTCAATTTATCCAGAATAAGGACTGAAAAAAGAGACCAAGGACAACTTGCTATTTGAGAACTGTTGCAAATAGTACTGCTCTTTTGTACTTTTTCATTGGTCAGAGAATTTGACTTTTATTTAACTACACCCATTCCTTCCACTCTGGTACCATTTCACTTAATTTACGTGGAAAGCTATCAGATATTCCAGAAGCAATTGGTTTTTAGCAGAATGACCTGGCATTTCTGATGGCTATATTGGAAAAAAACACATCTTAGTTCAAAGATCATTTTTCACTGCTTTCAAATTACTTCCTTCTAAGTGTAGTTTAAGAGAACATGAACTCAGCTCAGTTTAGTGCTATCACATGTTCTGTGCATTCTGTTTTGTGCAATATCAAGGCAAAGTGCTTCAGTAAAACTTCAATCATTGGAAAAATGAAAAATTTGCTAGAATTGGCAAATTAATTTTCAAAGCAAAGTTTGGAAATACCCTTGGTAAAAAAAAACAACAGTGATGTGTGTCTCATGTGTGGCATGAAACAAAAGCAGAGTTGACCTCAAATGATCATAAATTGCATAAGTAAAACTGGAAAAGGCAGAATTTGAAAGAGAGTGTTTGGAATGCAGAGCTTGCACATCCATTTTTCTAAGCAGGATTTTAACTTTCATATGCTCTTTTCTTTATATCTTTCCAATACTGAGCACCTTTGGAAATGCAGCTGATTCCGTGCTCTGCAGATTAGCATATTTTGCATTAAGAAACCTACTTACAGTCTTTTTAGGCCATTCTCTCTAATTCATGTTCATCTCTTTCAAAAAGCTTTGAGGACAGAATGGCAGAAAGACAGCTAATGCTATGTGTCTTTTCTCTTTTTCCTTTCAGTGTTTGAAAGAAAGAATTCTTTGTCCCTCATTTAGATACTTGCTTACTGTCATTCCTCTGTGAATTCCTTCCTTCTTTTCCAGGAAATATTGTATGGGCTTGTAATCTTTATAATCTTCAGAATAATGAGGATTTAAAGGATTGTTATATATTTAAAGTCTAGATAACATGATCTTATTTTTTCTTTCTGGCAAAAAAAGAAACAAAGAGAAAAAATGAGTGAAGATTTTATCTGAGTAGTCCTTTAATCTTCTCTTTATAAAGAAAAAAACCAAAACCTTAACTACTCCTTTCTCCTTTTTTATCCGAGGAAGAAAAATTGACTACAAAATCCTACCATTCAAAAGATGCTTTCACATATTTAAGAAGCCTAAACAGACAATGTATACAATATTCTTTACTGGCATTTTACACTCTTAAAGGTTAAAACTTTTTTTTTTTTTTAATTTGGAAAGATGATGTTTGCTTTCTCCTCTTGTTAGATGGAACATAGACCGGGATTGACATAACAGGCATTCTTAACTGCCCCTCAATATCATTGCATTCCCATCATGTCTTGATGATACAGAAAACCATGATCCTTCTCACCACACTTTCTAGCATAAATTCTGCACTAGGTTTTCCTTGAACTGAGACTTGTATGGTTCCCAACTTGCATTATCTCACTAAAAACTCTTTGACCCTTGTCCCTGTGATATCTGAGTGTACAAACATTTGTGTGTCATTCTATTAAATAATTTCTATTCTAATATTTCAATAGCTGAGCCCTAGGATGGGGCAAAAAGTCTGTTTTTATAAGGCCTAATGGTGTACAACATGTTCCATGCTGATTTGAAATTACATTTTTTTTAACTTCCTGCGGTACACCTCTTCATTTCAGTTCATATGCTCAGGGATGACTCCATGAGCCAAGCTTGGTAAGAGGGCATAATGAGGACAGTCACTTTAATTATGTACTATTAAACCAAAAAAGTTGTTACTTCTGAGAGAGTCTCAAATATTGTACGCTAGATGAGTTATCAGACTTAGAATTTATTTTTTTTCCTGCTTTCCAACTGTTGGAGTCATATAGGTAAATTTTTTAAGAGTAAAATGATATTTTAGCTAATCTTTGCCCACAATTCTCCAATGGTCATGACCACATAGCTTCTTCACCCTTTCAGCAGACGTGAACTAAATCATTGTCAGGAGCTGTATCAAGTGTCAGACAATAGTTAATATTGCATTGATATGTAATCAATTTCACTGTGAAATCAAGTTAGTGCAACCAAGCAGTTTTTGGGGATCACGAGCCAGCAGCACTGACACAGCAGGCATTGCATTTTTTATCCATGAATATAAAAGAAAATTTATTATATCTTATGATAATTAAGAATTTTTTATGGTAAATTATGGAAAATCTTAATCTCATAATTTCTATGTGCAATAGAAAAATATTTTTATTTTTTAATATTTTTGTTTCACTGAATTGTGAAGCACTTTTGGTTTTGGTAAAAGGCAATAGATAAATTCACTAAATGATAGGTTTTAAGGAATTAACATTTGTTAAAGTCTTAAATCACTTTTTCTTCTCACCATAATAGCAATAATTTAGGATTTAAGGAAGTTAGTATATAAATGAAATAAAATTTAAAAATCTTTTCATCTAGTATAATATCATTATGTCCTATTATAACAGCAGACATAGATAAAAGAATCAAAGAAGAAGCAATTTTTTCATGTGCCATAATCTAATCTAATCTAATGAAACCTGGTCTAAAGTAGTCATAATCATAGCCTCTGGATAACTTTTAACACAGGACCACCACTTGATAGACTCCACTGCAGAATATGTTCCTTCTTGATAGACCCAAATGCTGTATTTGTATATTTTTTTCTATTTGAATGTGTACTTGATAATGTGAAGAAATTTATACAAAGAATAAAAATAAATAAGGAAAGGATGATGCACACAAAGGACACTACTATGGCAGTTTCCTCTCCAAGTCCATATTAAGACTGAGCATTCTATGAAGTCTAAAATAAAAGAATAGCTGCTCACATGTATTTAGCCTTAAGAGGAATCTGCAAACACAGATGATCAAAATCGCATAAAATATGTAATAGTCTTAATGAATGAGATGTTTAATGAACCAGGAGGTACTAAAGATGAAATTCATCACATTGACATCAGCTTTAGGGTACCACCCCTAGAGTTCCATTAGCTCAATAAGAAAGAAATTAATGATATGGATTAATATATTAAGAAAGGAAATGGAACTCTTACTCGTAAACACTTGCACCATTTTTTCTAATAACTTTTTCTCTGCAATTAGAAAAGCCAACTTATGGAATTTTGTATACCCAAAAGCTCTGAATGAGACTTGTGAACAAGTATGTTTTCCTTTGAAAATAACTGAAGAGGAAATTTATCTTTAAATGTACCTGAAAGACATGCTTTTTGCAATTCCTGCTACTTCAACTCCTTTATATAATATTACCTGTATAACCTGCATTTAAAACTGACTGAGATGTTGTGTTTTGAGTTTTGTTAGAGCTTCATTTATGAGAGAGCAAATATCAGAATTTTATACAGAAAAGTATGTGTTTCACATACTTTGTATTTAGATAATGTTTTTTGAAAGACATTCTTTTGTAAGAAGAAAGCATACAGCAGTAAAACGTGATTATTCCACTGTAACAAGATTGTATTAGTTGTATCCAAAGTATGTGAAACACATACTTTTCTGTATAAAATTCTGATATTTGCTCTCTCATAGATGAAGCTCAGTTTCAGAAGTTTCAGAAATTTAGTATTAATTAACAACTTTCATAATTCAGTTTTGCCTTGTTTAACAATTTTTGAAGAGGAAGCTGAGATAATTATTAATGTAATGATTGCAAAAATTCTTCTGAATTATGAAGGATATTGTAATGTATTGAAGAGTTAATACAGAGGAGAACTGATTTAAAATCACAGATTAGATACTCTGGTGAAATTGAATTATCAACTTAAATGAAGTTCCAGTTCAGATTCTCTTTAGAACATTTATATTTTATGTGTGGAGCGATACTGATCTTTTCAAGTTTAGTTCACCTAAAAGGCACAGTCTAGCCTAAGGTAGCTGGACTAAGCTCTTACATTCACAGAAAAGAGAAAGGCACCCCAGCAGATAATTAATTCTGTCTTGAAACAGAGCACTAAGGTAAGAGAAATGACAGTGTGATCTATAGGTGTGCCCCAGGGGATAGTCTGTAATGAGACTAATAACCCAGAAGATCTCACAGTACTCCATGATGAGCTAGAGACTCCTCTAGAAAATGATTCAGAGCATCCAGGTTAGGCTGCAGAGAAGCCTCTGCCTTTCCATTGGCTTCAGAGATATTAAAGAGCCAAAAATGGACTCTTGACAAATTCTCTCCTTTTCCACCAGTTTTATAAGATAGCTTTGGTGACCAACTAATAATAGATATCGCTTTTTTTTTGAAAACTAAACTTAGGAGGCATGAATCCTGACCACAGTTCCCTCTTACAGAAAGTTTACATTCCAGCAGTTGCTCTTTCCTATGTATAAGCATCGTAGAATTGAACACACAGCATTAAATTGTAGCTTATATCTAAACTTAAATTCTGCCTAACTTGCTAAAGCAGCGGAATCCAGGAATTCAGCTTTCTGTGATGTGGCAGTTGCACCCCTGCACGTGCATGGAAGGCTGATTTTGAAAACTGGTGACACTATGGACTGAAAAGGTATAGCTCAAATGAAATAGGAAAATTATCTCTAGGAAGAAAAAGAGGCATCACTCTCTCTTCCTCCATTTGCCTAAGCATCAGAATCTTGCAATATCCTTTCAACTGCGTCCTATATCCATCACATCACTGTTCTTTCTGCTTCCTTGAACTTTCTACCATGAAGTAAGTTGAAGAACACCTTGGCAATTTCAGGGGTTGCAAAAGAAATTGCCATTATAACAGTCTGTGATAACATCATCCTCTAAGTTTTTATTTCTAATGTTATGGAAAAGAAGTGCAAGAAAATAATGTTATAAATTACTACAAAGTAATGAAAGGCAAAGAAGAAGAAAATAATGATCAATAGAAGACAGAGTCATGTAAAATACCGCTTAAAACATACCTTTCCAAATCTCATAATCACTTGAAATGCAAAGTGGTTTTTACTCCAATTAGCAGAGTTCACCTAATACAGAGATTCTTCCTTTGTTGATGGAAAAACAGGAATAGATGTCAGTAATTCTGTAAATGTGAATACAAGACAATCTTGATTCAAGTAAAAAATAAAGACATAAAACAGAATGAGATTTTATGTGCTAGTTTTGTTAATATGCATTAATATGCATATTAGATAGACTGTTACACTATTTGTGTGATGGTTTCATAATCTCAACTCCTTTGTCATATTCCCATTTTCAGAACAAAAAAATGAACTAAAATAAACATCACTGCTGTCTTTACATCTTTCTTAGGTTTCATATTTATGCTGTATTAAGAAATCAAGAAGGAGCTGGACTGATCCTAAAATCACTTAATGAAAAAATGTATTCAGTTAATTAGATCTTTATGACATTGTTCATGTGATTTTCAAACAACTGGTTTTGCATCCTGTTGTTATTTTCTGGTTTTATGCTCTATAATATATTCTCATAGTTTTCTTTTCAGAAGATCTGCACTATATGCTTTTTTTTTGTTTGTATTAACTCAGCAGGGGGGTCTCCAAACTATGCATATGCAAAACCTGTGCAACACTTAAAGCACAGCTGGATATGGTCCCTTTTCACTGCTTCATGATACAGTTGCACTATGCATGACTGGGACAATAATCCCCTCTTTTTATTGTTGCTTTTTAAATGAGAAAAGAGGGAGAAAATGCACCACAGGGCAGCATTGTTGAAAAAATTAAATAAGAGAGCTACAATTAGTAAATGTGACTACATATAGCTTCTTTCTTCCAGGAGTTAGATTGCACAGTGATGTGTCCTAGCCGACAGAGCTGCCTCCTGTGTAGAAGGAGGTCTCTGGAAATATATATATGTGTATGAAAACCATATTTTTTTGTGCAGAAATATTACATGAAAAAATCCAGTTTTAGCTTAATTAGACAACACAAAATTCTGAATCCTTGTACAAAGACAGGTCTTATATTCTTTGATATTCAAGAATTGTTTTGAGTCTGTGGTTTCAGAAATGGCCTGAATTCCAGTTGCTGTTACCTAGCAGATTATGGCCTGCTATCCATTTCTTCTCATCCCTGGCTCCAGACTTTCTTTTTGAGGTGAAGCAACTCTAGCACACAATTTCTATTCTTTCCTTCCCCAAGCAAAACTAACAAATGGTTTATATGAAATACATTTTGATATGCATTTTTCATATCAGTAAATAAATTTAAGAATTGAACAAAGCCCTCAATTCAGTTACTTCAGAATGGCCTTTCATTAACTGTATGTTTCCTTGAAATATTGGTACAAGACAGTATAAAGGTGTCATGATACTTGGAGTCTTTATGCTGTAGCAGTTGGTAGCTGACAGCTCTTCTCAGAAAAAAAGATTATAAACTTGACTATCTTTACTTGTAAAAGGTAAAATATTTTCAAAAACTGTAAAATGTGGTCATCAGCTGTTGGATTCTAATGAGAGAGAAGAGTAGTGTAATGTCATTTATTCATGTTTGTGGGAACCAATTTAATTTGTTGCAGACATATACTTTATTTGCACAGAGACAGCAGGGCACAAAAAACTGGGGCAGCTAATTGTACTGTTTTTTTAAGTAACATTTTTCTATCACTTTCTCTTGAGTCTGGAAACCCCATTGTTTTTAGTCTCATGCTCTATTCTAAGACGTCGAATTATGACTTTGCATAGACTAGTGTTCATATTATTAATCTTAGAATATTTGGTGTTTTAAAGATTCTTAAATTTACAGAGAGAAATCCTATCCAGCTTTTATTTTTTTTTTGTTTTTATTAGAGGAAAGAGAACTTACTGGATGCAATCCATATCAAGAAATACTGAATTTTCTGCCTATCTATCAGATAGAACAAGGTTCAGTTTCCATCTGAACATTTTCATCAAAATCCATCTAATATGGAGAATATACATCTCAGCTAACATATAGACTTTATTATCCGTTACAGGAAAAGTATAGAAAATAGAAAGGTGCAAGGAACTTTGTGAAGTTCTGGAAGGATAAAAAGACAAAATAAAATAAATTGAAAAATGTAAAAAAATAGGCAACCTGGACAGACAGTTTGAAAGATGCAGTAAAAATACACCAAGGTTTATTTAAGTATTAAGTAATGCAATAGAAGAGTTCACTGAATATATGCCCTGAGGACAACAGATGGAAAGATATGTTTTGAATTTGAAACTTTTACAAACTTTTAGTTCTACCTGTCCATGAGTCCCGATGGTTGGTAGATCTAGTTGAATTATTGAATATAATAGCCTATTATTTCTAAATATGTGATACAATATACTGTTTATTGTATTACACATTTAAAAATCAAATTAGATTGCATTCGATAGATTAAATTTGGCTATCAAAGCAGAGATGATATATATTTGATTTAGATTGTTTTTCTAAGTAATTTTTGAGACAATATCTTATACCAAATTTAGGTCTTGTTAATCATACCTGCAAATCTTGCTATAATTTATGACTGGCAATTATTGAAAACCAAAATCCTTTTTGATGACCAGTAAACATCTTTCTAACCTAGAGAGTAATTGTGTAGGACAAGCTGTGACAATAACCTCCAAATGATACTTTTGTTTTGAAGTCATTTAAGAGCTTGAATCCTTTGTGTAGACCATAAATAGCAGTACTAAATGTTTTTTTGTGATGTAGCTGTGAAGGGGTCAGTTAGCACATCTATTCATTTCAAATTGCTTCCACTGACACCAGACCTGTCCCTTCATCACCACAGAGGGAGATGAAGAGGAATAATGAATGAACTAAAAATAGAGGAGTGAATCTATTTGAGGATGACCTGATAGAAAGTCATAAAGAAAGGCAGAGGAAACCATCTGGATATTTTCTGAACAGTAACCTAGGGTGACATTTGTCTCTGTTGAAGACAAGGATTCTTTCGACTGTCCTCACTGTCCTTTGAATTTCCCCTTTTCTATCTCAAGTTTTGAATTCTTTTTCTTTACTCCTCAACATTCAAAATTTAAGAAATCTAATTAAACAGAAGTATGACTTTTCCTAATAAGAAAAGAGACAAGATTTTAGGTTCCTCACAAGGCAAATACATGGTCCCAGTAAGGAACTTAGATAAAAGTTTTGGTGACCAAGCTATAACCCATATTTTGTTCCCCCAGTGTTACTTAGATGGAGGCAATATTGAAGGACAAAAGGATCATGGCTAAGGGGCAGAGAGGTTTGAGTTCAAATGTGATTTATTTTGGAAATTACAAATAAATCTAAAGCAATGAAAGAAGCTTAAGAAGTTGGAATTTGATTTATCTTTTATAGCATTATTTAATCCTACTGAGAGTAAGAAGAAAGGGGAAATTGAATTTTTATTTATGGTTTAAAGCATTCCAAAAAGTTATTGAAAAAGGGACAAACCTCCTGCATAATTTCAATTCAGAGTAATTAAATATTGGAGAGGCTCTGATTTCCAACAGGAATTATAACATAGTACTTTGAGACTTTATTATGTACTGACTTCTGGCAAATATGTGGATAAGATGTGAAATTGAGAGGAAACACCAGAGGATGAGGGCAGGAACACCTGTTTCAAATGTCTTTTCATTCCTGTCAGAAATAATTTCTTAATGAGAATTCATTTTGTTGCTGGTAACATTAAACACTCTCTGGGTGAGTGCGTGGTCCAAGTAGTGACTAAAATAAATATTAATGCACCAAGCCTCAAGAAACTGGTCATGAAATAGCATCTCAAAAGTGTCAGGGACATTGGGCTGAACCCAGCAGCCCAGCAGAGGGAAGGTGGCTGTTACTGCCTACCCTTGGGGCCATGCTGAGCCAAGGGGGGAGATCACCTCCCTCCACCTAGTGCAACCCAGGATGATGCTAGCATACACTACCATGTGAGCAGAAATAGTATCTGAGTTCTTGTTAGAGCTTAACTTATGCTCTCCTGTAATGTGTCACACTTCAGCAGAAAAGTCCAGAGAACTTAGAGTGTGTGAAAAGATGGAAAATAAATTTGAATGTACTGCTCAGGCTAATAGTCTCACCACTTCTTCTTTAGTATTCTTTTCAAACATTACGTTCCTAGCCCAACTTTTGTAATATTCTCTAAAAAAAATTGATGGCAAATCTAGGAAATAAAAGGACAATAATCCAAGAACACAGAAAGAGAAATCTTTAAATATTTAAAACACAATTAAGTGCCAAAAAAATCTGGGAGGAGGCTGCACAGTTCAAGGAAGAAAAGGAACTGCTGGAGTCGGGTCAGTGAAGGCTACAGATATGATTTGGGGACTGGAGCATCTCTCTTATGAGGAAAGGCTGAGGGTGCTGGGCCTCTTTAGCCTGGAGAGGAGATGACTGAGGGGGAACCTCATCAATGCACACAAGTGGTGTCAAGAGGATTGGCCCAAACTCTTTTCAGTGGTGCCCAGCATCAGAACAAACGGCAATGGGCACAAACAGAAACATAGCAAGTTCCATCTGAATATGAGGAAAAGCTTCTTTACTTTGAGGGTTACAGAGAACTGGAAGAGGCTGGCTAGAGTGCTTGTGGAGTCTCCTCTAGACTTAAAAACCCACTCCAACGTAATCCTGGGCAATCTGCTCTAGGTGAAGCTGTTTTAGCAGGGGAGTTGAACTAGATGATTTCCAGAGGTCTCTTTCAACCTCAGCCATTACACTATTCTGTGAAAGCCTTTAAAAGTGCTTGGAAGGCTTTCTAAAGTAATACTTTTAAATGTGCACATAATTTTTGTGGTGACTGGAAGGCTATAAAGCAACTCCAGTGCAAGCAAGTTTTTACTTCCACTACTAATATTTCTCATGTGACACAGGAATAAATTGGGCCCAAAGTGTCAGCTTAAGTGTTTGTGACTAACATGGGAAATTTAAGAAATCTAAAGCCTCTCAAACCATGCAAAAGAAAGCCTGGTTCTTGGGCAATATATTTGGTCTTTAATTTTGCTTTACTCTGCAGCCAGAGCAAACGCTACCTTTTTTTTCTTGGCTATGAATAATTTTTCAACAGAGGCAAGCTGTTATTACTCCTTCTAAACAACTAAATAAAGAAAATAAAAAAAAAAAAAAAAGAAAAATAAAAGAGGATCTATTCTTTCTTCCTCTATTCTCTGACATCACAGAAGTGTGGAATCAGTTGCAGGTTTAGCAAAAGTTTGACTGTCTGGCTCAGAGCAGAAAATTGTTGTTAGCTACTCGGCAATAAAGAAAAAGTGAGAGCACCCCATCAGCACCCAAACCTTTCAGCTTCTAGAAGTTGGTCCCATTGGAAGCATGTACTTGATGCTAAAAAAATGACCTCTGCTACATGTTCTAAGAGAATGCAAAAGAAAACAGAGCAACTACTCAGGCAGTATAATTGGAGAAAAAGATATATATTCTGGTCCAAGATGAGTTAACAAGCTTAATTTTGGAGATATGCAAGGAGTGATCTGAGCACAGCCTAAACTAGTATCATATTTCCATCCATCTGCACTTCAGTATTTCTATCATTTATTTCTAAATTTTAATATTAATTTTTTCCTATTCATTTATAATTTCTTTAGTCATGATAATTTTATAGAACTGGTGATGTAAAATACTTGAATGCTAGGAGAGTAATTCACACTGTCAGGGTTTGAGGTGAGATTTTGTTCCACTTTTAGAAAACTGTGGGAAATGAGTTTCAGATAAGTACTAATTCATTGCCAATTACATAAAAGATCATACTACATGTACACTTTTTTAGTCAGAAGAGGAAAAACACGTTTCCAAAAGAAGCAAAAAGACTGTCAGCTAGAATTTTGGCAAGTATGCTGGAAAGCCTGGTTGTAAATATACTTTAAGAATCCAAAATTAGCCAAGATGACCTACATGAATTATTTTTTCATCTTGTTTTCTCTGAGTTTTGAATTACTTCTGGGCTATTCATGAGCTGCATGAGCATGGAAGTAAAAGGCTCTAAGGTATCATGCATCTTAACACACACATCCTGTCATCATGAATGAAGAAGGTGTGCTGTGTGGTGGCCACATTCATTAAATACCTCTAGGTGTCCTCCAATTTGTGCAGACGTTAAAGCTGGTGTTCCTCAGCAGGTTGGAAAAATGGCAATGAGAATAATCAAAAAGGATATCAAGATTATGCAAATATGCAACCAGATGGGTCTGTCAAAATCACATTGCAGTTAATGAAAATAATTATATTTGAAAAAGCCTGTTGAACCTTAACTATTAGAAATCATAACTGCATACAGTTCCTTGCCTTTTTAAGTTCTCATTCAGGAATCCTTAAGAAATGCTTTGACATCAAAAAGAGTTTGTCTGAGTAAAGATTCTGTCAAGTACTGTAAGGATGCAAATTATGAATTCTGTATTATAATTAAAATCCTAATATCAGTGTTACTCACATTCACTCCCACTAAGAAGAGTTAGCTCACCAAATTTCTGTGTTAAAAAAATTTAAAATATAGCCTTAGTAAACTCAGCCTTCTAAAAACACAGTACAATACAACAAAAGTGAATACTAATAATATCCAAATATTGTCAAAAGGAAAAGTATCCTTGCCAAATATTAAAACTAATCACATCTTGAATAAAGAAGCAACCGTGATGCAACACAATTACTACAATGCTGTTCTCATTACTTACTATTAAAAGCTGTGCATCTTCTTTTTACCCATAAATATAGTCTCTGATGCAGAAAAATTAGAATATATGGTTTATTTTTTTTTCTTGTGGATGAGATGTTGATAAGCACTGGTAGCCTAACAGCTATATTTTCAGATTTCTACTAAGATCATAAATGAGGGAAAGTTTTCTTTTATATAAATTTTAAAAAACCCTAACAGGACAAATAGAAGTGTGAGTAACAAGCCCTTAAATAGTCAGGGCTCTATGTTTAGTTTGTCAATCTAATTGTAATAAATCTTTGGGGAGCTTATTTAGATTTTAAAGGTGTTTTGTTTTGCTCTGTTCTGTTTTGTTTTTTGTCCCCTAATGTTACAATCTGTTACATTAAGCATTTTAATGTAAGGATTAGGGTGTTAGATTAAAGATTAATCAGTGAGATTTTTTTTTCTGTCTGTATGATACAACAAAGAGGAAATGGTAGGGCAATGCTCTCTTTAATTAGTACACATGTTTTAAACATATTAAGACAGAACAATTTTGCTATTGGCATCGCTTCTTGGCTTAGGAATTACACAGCCATAATTCTCAGGATGATACTGGTGGGCTTTGGCAGAGATGTGAAGTACTAAGGCCTCCAGACCTTGCAGAGGACACAACCTTGCCATGGATCATCTCATTTCATTGTTGGAGTTAATGTATACAAGCAGAGGTCATAGCCAACATGTGAGATGTGTAATTGTTGAGGTGAATGAGGGCAGTGCAATGTTCACAATTCTCCTATGATGCATATGGTTAAAATAAAGAACAATGCAACAAATAGGCACATTAAGAGCATATTGATAAGATAAGCTCATTTCTAGTCAGGAGTAGCATTTATTTTACTGGCTAGAAATGAGGTACAAAGCAAAGAGTATTAGCCATGTTTTAAAGGTTGAGGGAAATGTGATAAGAAAAAGGCTGTGGTAGATCATTTGAGATGAATAGCTCAGCACTTTTAAGAATTTAGTGTCTATTTCTCCCATTCCTCAGCTGGGAGCTAAGTGACTCCTAAATCAATATCAAGAGAACATTCAATTACAAAAAAGGTGAGATTAAAAAGTGTACATGGAGATATAATCCTGAAGATATGGTGCAGGTCAAAAAAGTAGAAAAAGCACAAAAGGAAGTATTTTACCAATATTCATGTAGTACAGCATTCTGAACTCAAATATCTCTTGTACCTGTAGCAGAGATGTTGAGGAAGTAACAGTGATCACATTTTACACTGACTGAAAAAAAAAATTTTGGGGCATTTAAATGTTGGTGTGGCATTAAAAAATTGTACTGTGAGAATTATTGAATGATGAGTTGTAGGCCAGAGGATTGTGAAGGAAGAAACATTAAGTGCAATATCTTTATCCATGTTTCTAACATCTTTTATGATGGCATTTTTAAAGCTTCATATTTGCAATGAAATTATAATCTTTAAAATTTAAAATTAATTTATAAATTTAAAATAAATGTATGGGATTTGTTTCTATGTTTATATCTTTTAATTTGCACCAGTTTGGAAACTTCAACTGGATAAGAAAAGGTTGGTATTTAGTCCATGTTATTTTTGCTCTGGTCATGCATTCATAATGCAAAAGGTATTCCTTTTTAGCCAAAAACTTGCTGTTTAAAATCACCATTTTAGCAGAGAAATGGGTTTTTTTTTGTGTGTGTTTGCAAATATATATCAATGTCTATACTGTTGGTCTTACTAATAAAAATATGTTGATATGCAAGCAAATGTATTTTAGCACACAGCATTACTTTGATCCTAATATGCTTACATGTACAGAACTCTTGCTGCAGCATCCTGTAAATACCAATCTTTCAGCCACCATTTCATTAGTTTTCTACATCTTCTGCTTGCACATTACACATTATCAGCTTCTTATGCTCAAAGTGATTTTTTTCTTTTTTTTTGTCTTTAATAATTCCTTCATGTTTTCTTTTATTTTTTTATTATTAATGGTGTATATCCTTATCATGTTATAGAGGACCAGGGAGACAAGGAGAGCCAAAATATGGAGCTTCTTAATAAAAAAGGGTTCTTTTAATTGTCTAGCTATATATAGATTAACACGCATACACATGCATGGAAAAATAAATTTCAACACATATAAATATTTTTTCCCTGGGGTCTTTGGCTTTATGAACTGTACATTTCTTTCAGAAACCTAGGTTAGAGACTTAAAATGGGCTTGCAGGATTCTTGAGTATCCTTATATACAAAGTTCCATGTCTAATACTGGAGATAGTTGGGTTTTGATCATCTTGTTAACATCTTGACAAAATGTACATTTTCATCTATTAATATAAGGTTCCAATGGGGAAAAATATTTTCATTCATATTCCCCCTTACCTGCAGAAATCAGCTTGACTAAGCTGGAAAGACTTTCTTCCAATAGGAGACCAAAACAAAAATAAACCCTAACCACGTCTCTTGGTTCAACTCCCAGATTATATAAACTAAATATATATATTGTGATTAAAATATCAGCTGACTGTGGGTTGAATGAGATTCAAAGATACACATTTGTGGAATACATTTTGCTAATTCTTCTGCAGAAATGCAGGTTGTTTTCAGTCTGCTGAGTAGATGATTAGATCTATGGGACTCCAGTCAGAAAAGGCATTTGCAAAATGTTTACCTGCTTCTATTTGACATAATGGGATTTTACATGGGTCAGGGAATATTTAGGTTGGATATTAGAAAAAGGTTCTTCACCCAGAGGGTGGCTGGGTGCTGGAACAGGCTCCCAGCATCAGCCTGACAGAGTTAAGAGGTGTTTGGACAATGCTCTTGGGCACACGGTGTGAATCCTGGGGATGGTGCTGTGCAGGGCAGGAGCTGGACTGGAGGATCCTGGGGGATCCCTTTCAAGGAAATCATATTCTATGATTCTATGATTTCTCTGTATTTAATTCATATGTAATAGTAGTGCAAAAGTTAGAGCTGTAAGTTTTCACTAATAAAATCCTAGACCCAGTGTGAAATATTCTGTAACTATATAAGTGGTTTTAATGCTTTTGCAACTTCCCTGGTTTAAGGATTTTAATCCTACACTAGTGAAAAGGGAACTACGAGCCTGAGAAAAGAAGAAGATTATAAATCTAATAAAAATAGAATTTGGATCAGAAAAAAAATTACTAAAAGTAATTTTCAATATATTATTTGCACTGTTTAAAAAAAATTACCACTTAAAAAGGAAGGAGCTTTAAAAGACATTGTTTTTTGTAAGGAAAGTGTATAGCAATTACAGCAAATATAATAGGGTTATACTGAAGTGATATTTTAAAATATGAATTATTTTGATAAAAAAGGGGGTTTTAGTAGTAGGGGCGAGACATGCAGGAAAATGCTTAATGAAGAACAAAAATGGATATGGAAGACAGGTGTCTCATTTTAGGCAGGTGTTAGAAAATTAAATTATTGCTAATTACTGTTAAAATGGCATCTAAGACAATCTAGCTGTAAAAAGATCTATAGCAAAGAAGAAAGATTCATGGAGGAAATATTGACTATCATACTTAGTCACTTTAGATCCTAAAATGGAAACAAATATGCAAGGATATTCTCCCTTTCTTTCTAGTGGAAACAGCTGAGGAAGAGTAAAATGTATTGGTGCTACTCTTACTAAGTTTATCTAGATTTGCTTTCACTGTATAAAGAAATGTAGTTATCTGGGAGAAATTTCTTAATTAAGGGAATGTAATCATTTAAACAAAACTCACTGTCCGCAAAATTGTGAATGAAGCTCAGACTCCTGGTAGCATCATATTGTACAAGCTGTCTTAAATATTTGAACAACCAATTTGCTAAAAGAAGGAATTGTAGCAACATCTACCATAAATTCAACTGTAGTATGGGAACTGGAAAAAAAAAAAGAGGTCCCAACATCAGACAGTATTCATTGGGCCTTCTTTTCTTGTGTTCATTGTTAGAATGTCAACATCAGTGCACAAATTGGGAGTCCAAAAAGTCCCTCTCCTAAGGAGTTTACAGTCTAGATACACAAGGTGGCTAATTATCTATCTCTACTGTTAGCATTTGGAGGCAAAGCACTATTAAGATTATGATTCAGGCAATGCAAACCCTGAGCCTTAGCAGTATAAAAATATATACCTGAGATTGTGACCACACAGATCACCCTTCAGCTCTGCCTAAAAACAAAAACTAGCAACATCCATAGTCCAATAACTGTGAGGAACAGATCATATGACAAAAGCCTTCTAGTCTGGAAAGAGAAGCTGCTATGATCATATGTGGCAATCTAGAATTCTGTCACTTTTCTACACAAATTTCCCCCAAGGCAGAGTACTCATAAGCAGAGTGGTCAAACCAGATGGATTTAAGACCAGAGAAAAGAGAGAATAACAGATGTTATTTGCAGCCCATCCAGTAAATTGGCATTAGGAGCTAGGGCTTCCTCATCCCCTTGTGAAGCCAGAGCTGCTGCATCTGAACTGACATGTCCAGTGCTGGAGTCACCTCTTCCAGAAAAGGAATGCTGATTTTCTGCACACCTCCTGAGAAAGCTGTCCTGCTGCCTGGCAGAAATGCAAAAAGCCACATTGCCAACCACAAGAGACCAGATTTAGCAGACAGAGACTGCCTTAAGCTTCAGGTCTTTGTCCCTGCTCATTTCATGTCTCATTTCTATTAATGTTTGCATGACAGTCAAAGGAAATTTAAAAAAAAAAAAAGTCTAAAATAAATAGACACAAAACCCAAATAGGACTTTTGTTTTACACTACAATAATAAGCCAAGATCCCCTTTAAAATATAGTTTTCACGAAATCCTCTGGCTTTTCCTGTGAACTTACTGCTTCTTAGACAACTTTCTCATTGAGATATAATGAAGTCAAAGTAAGAAAGAATAAATATAAGAATATAACTTTTCAGCTACTAAAGTAGGTTCAACATCCCGTCATGACCTTTGACAAAACCATCACACTGAAATATTTTCAGGATGGGCACTGTGCTTTTTTTCTATAAATTGCTAGTGCCTGTTAAAAAAATAAAAAATATATCTCTGTCTTGTTTTGAAAATACATTGTCTCTAGTGGTCCAAATATAATGGAAAAAGGTGAATTTGGGGGATATGCTTTTCTTGTGGGTGTTGATTCTCAATAACTTTGCCATGTGATGCTTTGTTTGAGACAATGCGGCTCAGAAGGAACTCATAAGGGATCAAGAGTATTTAATTACATGAAGCTGGACATGCAAAGATAAACTGAAACAAACAAAAAGATGTATTAAGTACAGAAATCAAAATCCATGATTTGCATTTGCCTTGACTGTGACAGCTGAATGTTTCAGAAGTAAGTTTTTTTAATTTCAAATGAAGCAAGTAAACACATTTGTTGATTTGCTAAAAAGGTTGTGAAATCCAGAAAATCTGTGAACCCTATTAATGTGACATTAGTCAAGATGACATCTTAGTTAAAGATGAAATCTTCCTTTTCTGACTTCTAAGGAATCTTATGCAACACGAACGATTATATTTCACACTTCTGTTTAATGGATCCATGTATCTCTCAAATTTACATAGGATTGAAGTTACTTTTAGTGTCAAATGGCAAAAAATTGGTTATTACATTAATAAAAAAACACTAAAGAAGCACAACTGGGAAGTTTCAAAATAATCTCCTTCTGTAGTCCTTTATGTATGCTTTCAACGAAAGCATGTTGATGGAAGGAGAAGAGAGTGGGGAATGGCTCATTTCTGTTCAAGGGCTCAGAAGGAGAGAATTTTTTTCATGCTCAGGACTGCTTTGGGTATTTCCAGATATGATTATTTAATGAATCTGTGGCCAGCAAGTGTCAGTTACAAAAGATAGCATTGTAAAGCTGCTTGTATATTAATGCCTCAAAAAATGGTTTGTGATTAAAGGTGGATAGCTTTAGTGGAGTGAGCTGAATAAGACAGTAGCAGTTAGCCAGCAGTTTAATCAATTAACCAGATTTCTAAAAATACCCTGACCTTTTCATCTTCCTTTTAATTGGGAAGATAATCCTCTGATATAACAAATATAATTGGTCTGTGCCATGCATTTGAGCTTAAGCTTACAAGGGCTTTCAAACCACTTCTATAAAGACAGAAATACATTGGAATTTGATTTTTATGTTTGGCTTAGCACTCAGATCTTTTTCTGTAACTTCAAGAAAACATGTCACATGGTTCCATTGCTCCAGTTGTGAGTTTTTGAAGTCTTTGCACAGTCTTCATGCAGGCCCCAGTGTCACTCACTCAGCTGTCTTGTACAGTAACCTATTTGGATTTCTGACAGTGCACTCTAAAATTAATTAACTCAAAAGAACTTTGTGAAAGTAATTTCTAATATGTAATACAAAAATATCAACAGGCTGCGACAATTACCACGTAGAACATTTCTGAATCTGATTACACCACAATTTAAACAGTAAACAAATACAGCAACAAATGGCTGATATTTAGAAAGGATAGAGGTGAAGTGCTTCTTCAAAATCTGGTGACAATTTTTTTTTTATTGATTCTGTAATTAATATTTAAGCAAGAGACTTCACTTTTCCATTTTAAAGACTGTTTTTAAAATATTATACTTCCACATTAATCAGCCAGTGATGGAATATTAGCAGTGACATAAAATATATTGCAGAAAAACATCTGATGCTTTCTATTGTATTCTAGATACAAAATGTACTCTACTCATGCTAAAAAAAATTTAGAGAAGTAAAATTGTACAACTATAATATTAGAAGGGAGCTTGAAAAAGCACCTGAGTCATCATGTTACAGTGAAATCATCCTAATAAATATTTTTCTAACTTGTTCTTGAAAACCACTGTGGAAAGAGTTTTATAGCAGCATGCAGTAATCTGGTCCACTATTTTATAACATTAGAAATGTAGTATCTATAGCTTCTTCTTATGAAAGAAACTGATTTCTACTTGTCCTTTCCTATGATCTTCATTACTTCTTCATAGCAACCCATAATAATTAAGAGACTGTCTTTCCACTTCCTGCCTCCAGCAAAGGCAATTTGATTATTTTTTGCTTCATATACTCTCTAATATGCCTGCCATATATGTCATCCTCTTCTGGGCTCTTTTTTTCTTTCTTAAACTGTGGTGCCTAAAACTGACTGTGGAATTGCAACCAAGGATCACCAGTGCTAAGTAGAGCTGAATAATTGTATTCCCTGTTGTAGAGGGATGAGAGCAAATTCCTGTCAAACAGTGGTTGGCATCCAGTTGTCTGCCTCGCTCCACTGCCCCATTATGGTCAATGGTTGGGTACACTGTGTCCACGTCCCAGCCTTTTGCACATACAGATTTCTTTAGTTTAGTTTAGTTTAAATGTACCTGTAGTGAAAATTTAAGCTAGGGCTACGGCTTTAATATTTAAATATTTTCCTTAACTACTTTTTAATTGTTTGGATGGAGAAATTAATTACCTATATATTCTAGAACGGTCTGGGACCAAAGCTGACCAGTTTACACCTCCTTTGTCCTTCCTTTGCTTTGCACTTTTGAAGATAGGTCTATGAATTTTCTTGTTCCATTTTCAGTCCTCTAAGTTTCTATGTTTCTCCTACACATAGCATTTTCTAAAAGTACCATTCATGTTTCAAATTCTTCACACAATGCCCAGAAACTTTAAAGTGATTTTGAGAAATGTTTGGAACCACTATCAAGGAAATTTTCTTTCCAGACCATCAGATAAGTATGTAAAATTACTGAATTTCTATTCAGACTTCAATGAAGAAAGAAGAGAAAGCTCCAGTGGTTATATGCTTCTTTTTTTTTTTTTTTTTTCTCCAATTAGACTTGGATCAGTATTTCTTCTGTTTTTTTCTCTTATGCAGTTTAAGAATCTCATATTTTGTTCTTTAATTTTTCTTAATAATTGATACTTATATGCTCTGTCTTGTTTCTGGATTTATCCTTACAACTATAAATTCCTTCTTTCTAATCTTAGTTAATGATCCACCACCATAGGACCCTTTTATATGACTTCTTTTTGCTTTTCAAGTCACTATGGACACCATGAGTAGTTAAAATGTTACTCTAACTGTGCTTACCATCTTCTTCTTGCATTAACTATTTTGATACTGTGCATAAATATTGTTTCTTCTAGTAACTGCCAGACATGCTGCATTTCTGTCTCTCTCAGGTTATCTTCCCAAATGATCTATCATATGAGTTTCCTGAGCTCTCTATCAAAGCTTGACTTCTTAAACTACATTGGTTTTAGTTCTTCTTTCTCTTCTTATTTCCTTAGGGTAGTTCACTTTATCATCTTGTGATTACTTTCACCCCATACTACAATCCACCTTTTTCATCTCAATCAATACTCCCTGTTAGGCAGAACTCAATCTAAATTAGTTGGTCCCCCCCAAGCTCCTAAACACATTTTTTCCCAGTACATTTCATGAGCATGATTGTCAGTCTATAGCCTGTCATAGCACTAGGTCATAGTTAAATTCTCTGCTGCCACCAAAATCTAATCATTTAATAGGCTAAGAAATGCTGTATCAAGCTCTTCAATAAAGGTCTGTATGGATTACTGTTGTTAGTCCATTCTTCTTGTTTTCTTTTACCAGGATAAAAATATTAGTTTTTCAATCTTAATAAAGTCTAGATATAAATATGATTAACAAAGACAGTATTTGTTTCCTTATCTGTCTTTCCTGAAATATCAACCCTCCAAAGAAAAAAAAAAATTCTCCAGAATTTCTGTGATATTATTCATGTTATATGAAGACTTTTACCAATATTTCAAGATATTCCAATCAATTTTGTGTTCTTGTGTTTAATTTCCAAGATCTGGCACCTTGGTATTTTACAATCAGTCTCAGGTTTGCTCTGTGATTCTCTAAACTCTGTACTATAGTAGCAGCTGGTACACTGCTATTTACACGGGTGACATTTCCAGCAGAGACACCATCTCTACCAAATATTATTTAGTGGAGAACCCCTTCATCATTTCCACAAGTCTTTTGCCTTGGATGGAGGTTACTCAGTGATAAAGAGGCCAGGCTGGCAGGCTTCACTTTCCCAGCACAAAAGGACAAGAGTGCTTGCTTATGAAGATGTTTAAGAGAGATGACCTGAGCTGCCAGACAGAATTTCTGAAATTTTGTGATACATGTATGAATAATTCCTCATTTCATAGTTATTGAAGAACAATTTGTGTTCTACTCTCAGCTGATGTAAATTATCATTCCTCAGTTTACTTCACAGACATTACTTAATTTCAAAATTGGTTACATTTTTTCATATTAAATATAAAGGTTTGTATGGTATTACATGGTAGTTGCTCACCTAAATGAATTTACTTACATACAATGTAGAGCTAGACAGCAGTGACCAGGATTGCAGTTTACAGATTTGAATCAACTCAAATTCAATCTGACAGATCCCCATTAAGTATAATGTGAGCTGGATCAACTCTTTGTCACAAGTAGGAAAGGGAAATACTCTTCAATAACATGCGGGGAGTTATGTCTAGTGATAAAATGTGACTGTAACAAGAAATGAACTGAAAATATCTTACAACTAAAATGCTCCCAAGAATGATTTAAGAGTAATACTTTAGCAGAAGACCCTATCACATCCTCTTCATACTCTAAACCTTGAACAAACTGGATAACTCAGCATGATCTTTGTGGGTCCTAGCAGGATATTTTAAGTGAGTGTTCACTGATGTGAAAAACATCATCCTAAATGTGTCATCTCAGATATTTCGCAAATCAAAAAAACTGGTGTTTCCACACAGTAAGATGCTAATTCTAACTCTGTCATAAACCTCAGCTGTACATAACTATGCTCCTGAGATGGAAAGCAAGAAGCAGATTATAATTCTTACATATAAATCTATTTTCTCTTTGCTGAGGGGAGAAATAATCTGTGCTTGTCTTGTGCTTGGCTTAGGAAGATTGCTGAGAAGGGCATCACAGAACCTGCGCTGGTGTTCGAACTCAGTTCTACCAATTTCTGTCTCTACTGTTCATCTCTTTAGCTTCTTGCATATATGCAGAAGTTGTGGTTTGGGAATGGCTACTTTTCCTCCACTCAACTGCTACTGTTAGGAACAGCAGGAGCTGGGGAGGAAAGGAGTTGTATGCAGTCTCTTTCATACTTCATATAGATGAAAAAGGTGAACATGAATTATGTGTAAGCTAGAAGTGACCAAGCAATGTGAATCTCAGGTATAAGAGTAGAGAAATTTATTAGTGCAATTACAATTTATGTTCTTAATCTGTAATATTAATAATGAAATAATTTCAAGTATTGACAACAGATCAGGTGTTCAAGAGAACATGTGAGTGCCAGATACAGAAAAAAAAAAAACCCAAACAATGCACAAAGAATTTTTTTCTGCAATCATAAACATTTTGAAACAAAGTGATAACCAGATTGCAGAATCTGTTCTGTGAAATACGCAGCCAGTTCAAGTCATTAATAATGGGACCAATCACAGCTTGTTGTGTTCAAATAGCTGTGGTTCAGATTCTGTCAGCATTTCTATTGTAACCTCTATTGTGGACTTACAGCTTAGCAGTACATGTTGGGAGCTTTGGCTGGTTTTGTTTTACACTGAAGCTTAGCTTTCTTACTCATTTTCACCAATAAAATATTTAACCATATAAAACATAGAGGAGTAGAAACTAACTATAATACAATCAGTGCAGTTTGGCCCTTTTCAGCCACATTGTGCCTCAAGCATATGAGGTAAGAGGTGAAATGCTGGTTTCAGGCAATAGTAACTTGAGAGTGAATGAAATTTTGCATATGTGAATTTTTAAAGTCAGTAAAGCACGTGTGATTTCAGTGTAGGTGCATTTTCAGGTCCAATGAAGTATGGCTAAAAGGTTGGGCTGAGCCAAGTCTTTATGCAGGTTTACAGATTCTAAAGCAGAATCATGGACATCTTTTTAAAATTCTGATTTTTAAGGAAGAACATATAGAAATTAGTAACTGATCAAGGTACCAATTTTCCAGATGGAAAGCAGCAGACAGTTAAGAAAGCTAAAATGTATCTCTCCCTCACTTCAGTAGCCCTGGCTGGCACCAAGTATGCCTTCTCCATTACATGGCACAGCAGCAGCTGTGGAACTGTTCTCCTGTAGAGGCTGGAGAGAATCCTATGATCATCTGCAAGACTTGTCTAATGGATTGTATATCAGAAAATTTACCATGTATTCTAAAATACACACTTTTGGATACAGTTAATAGCTGTTTTGTCTGAAACCTATAAATAAATCATTTATAAACCTATAAATGTGTGTGATAATTTGAATATTTTTCAAAGGTATTTCAGACCCTGAGATTGGCTCAGTTGATCAGAGCATAGTGATAATAACATCAAACTTGTGGGTTCCATCCCCCATGGTCCCTTTATTTACAATTTGGACTGGATGATTCTTGTGGATCCCTTCCAATTCAGAATATTCTGTGCATCTGTAGTTTTATTAAAAATCTCAGTAGTAACATTCTGCGCACTGTTGTGCCAGAATTGTGGTAAGAATAACAATTTACATTTGTATAGGTTCTTTTATCCTATGGGATGTCTGAGCTGTTTACAAGTATTAATACTATTTGGTTGGTAATAAACAGTGTCTGTTTATTTTAGTTTATAAAGAACCTAATCACATGTTTACATTACATTACATTAATTTTGTACTTTGAGACATTTCTGGTGGTCCTTGCTATTGATAAAAATAACCTGTATAATTTAATTCTGTTTTGTTGCTGTTTGCCATAAGTAATTATTGTAAAAATACTTTAAATCAAATACTTCAAATTATACAATATCTCTTGGTTTATGATTTATTTCCATACTAAGCAGCAGCAGCAGTGTCAGTGGCATTTCTTGTGGCACTCTGGGAAGACCAGGAGGCTTGCTAGGTCTATGGAGGCTGGGTGTCCACGTAGCCAATTCAAACCACAAGGAAGCACCATGGAACTGGCCCTTGGCCAGTGCAAATGACCAGAAGGCACATGACCAGGAAGTAGGAAAAGGGAGAGGTGCCTGGGAGGAGTGGCATGGAATTTTGCTGAGCAAGGAAGACAGCGCACTCTGACAGCTACCAGGCTGCGCCCTGCTCTGCTCCTCCATAGCTGTAGGCATCTCTCTATCCCAATGTACACAATAATATGTATAAAAATATATAAAATGTATAATTTGGGTAAAAAGAAAGAGGAGCTGGAAGCCACAATGGAGCTGGAAATCTTTGATCTGATCCTTGTCATTGAAATTTGGTTGCATGAATCAGAAGATTGGAACACTGCAATTGATGGCTATAAACCATCCTTGAGGAACAGAAGGAGAGGGACTTGCCCTCTACTTAAACAGATGGATTGATTGCACAAATCTTTCTTTGAAAAGCAGTAATGCACAGGTCAGGAGTTTATCAGTAAAAATTAGAGACCAAGACAACAAAAGAAACCTTATGGCTGGTATTTAGCATAGAGTACCTGATCAAGGGGAGGATGTCAATGAAATGTTCCTACTTCAACTATAGGAAGCATCCTGCCTGCAGGCCCTGCTCCCAATAGAGTATTTCATCCACCCTGACATCTGCAGAAAAAGCGGCACAGCAAGCTGCAAGCAGTCCACTTTAAGTAACTTTAGGAATGCATGGAGGACAACTTTCTAATCCAGGTGATAGCAAACCCAACCCGAGGAGATGCATTAGATCTGTTGCTCACCAATATAGGTGAACTTATTGGAAGGGCCAAGATTGGTGGTATCCTGAGCTACAGTGATCATGCTTTGGTGGAATTCAAAATCTCAAAAGATATAGATTAGGTGAATAGTAAAGAACCTGAAATTTGTGAAAGTGAACTTTCAGTCTTCTAAAGGATCTGGTTGATTGGAACTCTGGGAAACTGCCTCCAGATTTAAAAATTTATATTAGAACACAAGAAGTATCAATTCCTATGTACAAGAAGTCTGGCAAAGGCAAGAGATGAGCATAGTTGAGTAAAGACCTTCTATTCAAATTGAAACACAAGACGGAAATGCATAGGCAGTGGAAGCAGAGACATACATTACAAGAAGAATGTAGAGATAGTGCCCAAGAATGTAGGGATGAGATCAGGAAAGCAAAGGCGTAGCTGGATCTAAATTTGTCAAGTTATATGAGCTTCCACAGGTATGTTAGTCAGAAAAGAGAGATGAAGGAAACAGTACAGCTCCACCCACCAATAAATGAGGCAGACGATTTAGTGGCAATGGACATGGGGAAGGCTGAGGTACTCTAGAATATTTTACCTCAGTTTTAACCAGAAACTGTTCATTCCACATGTCTAGAGTCCCTGGATCTCAAGGCAGAGGGCTCCTGGAAGCCAGGGTACCTGACAGTACACAGCTCCAGAGGACCTAGTCAGAAACATTCCAGGGTCCTGAGGGACTTGACCAATGTAATCTCAAAGCCAGTTTCCATCATACTTGAAAGCTAATCACAATCAAGTGGAGTCACCTGTAGCTGCAAAAGTGAAATATCACACTGATATTTAAAAAGGATTAAAAAGGAGGACTCTGGAAGTACTGATCAGCCAGCCTCACCCCTGTAATCAGTAAGATCACAGAAGAGCTCCTCCTGGAAGCTGTGTCAAGGCATATAGATGATAGGAAGTGACTAGAGACAGCCAATATGGTTCCACCAAGGACAAATGGTTCTTGACCAATAAAGTGGCCTTCTACAATGGAGAAACTGTGTTGGTGAATAAGGTAGGAACAGTTGTTGTCATCTATCTTAATTTCTGTAAGGCTTTTTACGTGATCCAACATAACATTGTTGCTAAATTGTAGAGATATAGGGTTTATGGACATACTATTCAATGGGTAAGAAATTGGCTAGAAATCTTAATCAAAAGTATTGCAATTAACCACTCAGTGTCCAGAGATCAGTACTGAGTGCTGTTCCTCAGAGGACTGTACCAGGACTGTTCAATATCTTTATTAAGGAACAAGAGAAAACGGTTTAAAATTGAGAGACTGTAGGTTTAGATTGGATATAAGGGAGAAATTATTTGTTATGAGAGGGGTGAGACACTGGAACAGGTTGCCCAGTGATGTTGCAAATGGCCCATGACCTCATCTAGTAAAAGAGGCCCCTCTTCCCACCAGGGATTTGGAACTAGGTTATCTCCTTAAATTGCTTTCCACCCAACCTGAGTGAGTCTGAGTTCCTATGGTTCTACGCTTACAAGAACCTCACATCTAATATTGCTAGGAAACACCTGTATACACTACACGTCAATAAATTATTAACAAGTTCTTTGGCCTTAAGCAGGAACTTTAAGTTTCTGCTGAATCTTAGCATATTCTGTGATTCTGTGATATTGTGTTTTAAGGTTGGTACTGCTGCTATTGAAACATCAGACTTTCACAACTGACTCTCATGGGAAGAAAATTGCATGTATAATTGCATGCACCATTTAAGTAAAAGAGGATTTGGAACAGCACATTCTCTATGACACTGATTTCTACCAGTGCCCTTAATACTGAAGGCTACTTTCTGTTCCCACTGGGTCCAATTCTGCTTGTCTTATATGTTAAGACAACTCCTGAGATTTTAGTATTTGACTAATATAGATAACTGCTCTTATATTCTGTAATGAAGTTAATGTCACTTACAATGCTCTGCTGAGATTACTTAAATTGGAGAGATGATGTACCATTTATGATATTATCTACATGGTTTACAAGCAAAATGTCCATGCTCTGGTAAAGAAGCAGAAAAGGAAGTTCCCTACAAATTATGGCTCTACAGTGGTCACTCATAACAGTAGTACCATGTACTCTTGTCCTTTGGGAGTCTCAGGGATTGAGTCTACATAGTTTCCAGAGGAGGAAGATAATGTTGTGTATACCTGCACAATCATACTCCTGCCCATCTAAACCGTAAAGATTTTTACCTTCACTATTCTCACTCAGATCTTTATTCATCAAGGACTCACATATCTTCAAACACTAAAAGCTGTCTCCTTTCCTATCATTCATAAGTGTTTCAGTCTAACAAAAGTGGGCAACAGTATACAAATAAAAAATCCAAACCTGTGGCAGCGCTTTGGACTATCGATATAGCTCTCAGCTGTTGCGCTGTTTCTTCCATGACTTATGTAAGGATGGGAGATTAACAAGGCCAGTTATGACTAAAATCATTATATATAGTCCACTCATTGACAAAATGTTACAACTCACATGTTACAACTTGCAAATATATTGAATATTTTAATAAGGTTCAGCACAAATTACACTAAACTCTAGTATGACTTTCATTAACTTTCCTTCTGAGAATTCCTTATAATGAATGTCACAAGCTGTTCAAACAAGTTATTTAAAGAGATCATTTTTGACAGAACCAATTTATTATGTTAAGATGTGATGTAACACTTTGTTCTGCTGGTTGGATTCTTCATTTTCTCCTCACTGAAATAATCCTTCCTCCAGAAACACATCATTATAGTCTACACATTTACCTTAATGTGAAAAAGAAATACATCCAGAAACAATTTATGTGTTAGATATTTCCTTTTCAGCTGATCCAGAGCATTTGTTGTATAATATTCCATTCATGAGGTTATCTTTCAGTAATGTCAGTAGTGCTTTAAAAGGTAGACCATATTCACTAAATTTTTTATTTTTTTTTTTTTTTATTTTTTGCAGACAGTCATGAATACCACAAAACCAGAACAGGAGACTTGCTTTTTAATTAAAAGTAGGTTTGAAGATCAATAACTAAAAGGAAAGATACCTGAGGCCAAAACCTTAGTTTTGATACTAAACTGAACCCTAATACTGTTATTATATTTTACTATGTGTCCTGATAACAAAGTGGGATATTAGTTCTGCTTAGCCAAGGTATCTGATTAATTGATATGAATTGGGTAATATCTTAATTTCCCATGGATTTAATAGCTGCCATTACAGGAAAGATTGGCCTGTTGTCAGCCAACAGCATTAGCTTTCCCTGAGTTGTGGTTAGAGGTCATAAAACAGCACTTAGTTTGATTTATTTTATTAATCAAAGCCATACGTGCTTTATAAAGGTCTCACAATCTTGTATTCGATATCTGCAGACTGATATGAATCCATCACATGAGCCTTTAAAACTTTCAGCACCTTGAGGAAGTGTTCTTGGATACTGCGGTCATTCTTCTCAGAGAACTTGAAAGATACCCTTGAAATTTTGCAAGTAGAAGCAAAGCTTACTTAATTTCTAATAAAAGTGAGAATTATGAGCAATCTGTAAGGCTTTGCAGAGACATGGTATTGACAGAAAGTTGGAAGATTTGGACCTAAAGGTCCACTGTTCTATATCAACCAACCAACAACATCACTTCTTAAATTTCCATTGACCTATACAGAACATTTCGTACCATTAAAGGGTTCAATTAAGTCCATTTTATTAAGATAAAAGGCATTTTTATGGAATTATAAAGAACATAAAGTTTGTCCTGTACTTTTGTCCTGTACTTTTCCCTAAAGTCACACTAACATATCTCAAAAAAAAAATATTGCAAGTAATTAAAAACCTTCTGTTCCTTGACTTAACAACAGAGATAATTGAGCAATAAGCCTATGGTTAGATAATACTGCTGAGTCACAAAGCTTTTTTTTGAAGAATGGAACAATAGCTGAAGTTCTGAATTCAATAGGCCACTGTTCTTAAGAAAAGGGAAATTTACATGATATAATAAGAATTTAAAATGAAACCCCCAAAACTTACAAAAAGGAAGAAATAATTACCTCTAGCCTGTTAGCTGAGAGGAAATCTTCAATATAAAAATTAACAATTTTTAACATCCTTTTGCCCTTCGCTATAATGATTCTGTAGTTTTCCTCCAGTCTGAAATGCAAAATACTAATTCAATCATGGTGATCTAGGACAAGATCCTAAATGGAACATGGGTAAGCAAGAACTGTCATTCTGATTTTGCAATTTCATTTCTTAAACAAGAACACGTATATTTATGGAGTTTTCAGATTTAAATGAAGTTATGCATGGATTGAGTGGTTTCTTTTAGAGACAAAGCTGTGGAACTGGAGCTTGCAGTAGGGAAAAAATAGGAATTCCGAGCTGCAGCATCCATAGAATAATGAGTATATCTACTAAAATATTTCATTTCTAATATCAAGGTAATAATACATTTCAAAACATTGAATGTTAATTATCTAATGCATAGCACTTAGAGAAAATAATAGTTACAGAACTGTTAATTGTCAAAAAATATTAACTATGTTTCAATTCTCACTCAGAAAACAGTCAAGAACCATTTAAACAATTATGCTATATTTTAACCCTTGTTTAGAAAAAACATCAGTAGCATACATTTAACTAATGTATTAACATTTTATGATTTTTTTTAACAAAGATGTGATGTTCTTGAAGCTGAACAGCTATTGTGTGGAGGGGGAAAATGGAATATATTTCAAATTACAGTGCAAATATTAATGGTACTCAAAGTATTATATTCAGTGCTAATAAGAATAGTGTTAGTACAATTTCCAAGCCACCTGCTCAGGAAATGGTTTGCTACATTATGTCAATTATGTCACTTTTAGTTTCAGTAGCTAGTCAGAGGAAAGGCAAAGAAGAAAAGAATTTCCTTTACAAACTTTGAATTTGGAAGGGGTTTTGTTTCCAGAAGGTAAGTAGAGCTGACAGAAGAAATCAAGTATCTGAGTTCTAAGAAATTTGTTGCCTAAATAATTACATTATATTTCTGACTAATAAGTTCCCTTCTGTAAGACTGCAATTTCTCTAGGCAGTGGAAGCTTATTGATCCTTTTGAATGTGTTCAGTCTTATCTAACTATTCACTTGTTTGACCCACATTGATGTAGGCAGTCTGTAAAAATTTTGATGCTTTCTCAAGTTTTCACTGAGTGACTCAGTGGGGACTTATCGTAGTTAACCCACACCAAGGTAAGAGTAATTTCAAAGCAAGAATAGGCAACCATCAATGTAATTTTTTCTTCTCTGTTTTAAAAAGGGATGGAAGTCAATGAAAGACAGCTTTCCCAGAACTATTGCTCAGCAACTATCCATGCTATTAGATCTAACCCTTTAATTTAAAGACTGAAAGACTTGTCTGCCAATATAGGCCAACATTATAGATTACATTTTAAAAATGTAGATTTGAGAGAAATTAGATTTCTGGCAATTTTATTATGCTTAATTCTATCGACAGATAATATTAAAGCCATGGTTTAAATTACCAAATCTATATCACTGAAAAAGAAAAAGGAGAGTGCTTCAGCTTTGGGGTACCTGTTCATGCTACTGAAATTATTACTGTGTTTGTTTTACTGGGATTTTCCAGTAAGATTCCCAAGCATGAGTTTGGGAATACCACATAACAAAGATCATTCACAAAAGGCAGCATGGAAAAGTTTATAGTGGTTTGTTTCTCTCTGTTCTGTGTAAGCCTATTTCCACACTAAGATATAAAAATATAAGCAAAATTATTTTAATGTGTAAGAGCCACCTGATACTGAGGTGAAATCACATGATCAAGTGTTGTGTGAATGGGATACACCCAGGTTATGCCACTTGACTTCTAGGCCAGTGGTAACTTGATCCTATGCTATTTATCAGTATAGATGGAGCTGATGTTTCCACCAGCTATTTTCCTTAAGTATGCAATATCATGAATATTGCAGTGTATATATGACATTTAATCAGGTTAAGAGACATATTTGCAGAAAGAGCTTAAAAATTCTGATGGCAGCAAGACTTCTAGCTTCCAGATTGTGCTTTCTGTAAGAACAATTTTTTCATTGTACTGAACAGCACAGTTGAGACTAATATTTTAATTTATTTATCCGGTAGCCTTATAATGCCTAGGCATTTACTGCTTGATTATTTTCTTCATTTCAATAGTTCCATTCACCTTTGTATAAGTGTCTAAAAAGTGAATTTGGTTTAATTGTTGCTACTGATAAGAGCTGTACTGCTACCAGTAGCTATATTCAGGTAATCAAGTTGGTATCATTAGTACTGACAGGAGGGATAAAGCCTTGGGTGTGAGCCAGTCCTCTTTGGGATCTGAGCTGGTCTGACTGTCCTTCAGTTTATTGATTTAGAACTAGAAAGTGATTCAAAATGCAAAGATTTGTGATCTGGGTTCCAGTGCGTACTGGCTGTATCAATGAGGTGACCAGCTACTTCTTTATTCAACAATGCTTTCATATTACACCTCTGCAAGTCAGAGGGAACTTAGTCATTGCTAGTCATAGCAAAATATTATACACATGTACATATTATATATTATATACAGTAGAATAAACCCAAATAAATTTGCTTACAATTAAACCACACCAGAGCTTGGAAACATCAGGCTATTGTTGACCATTTCAGAAAGCATAAATGATTTTACATTCATTTGTTCTCTTACAATATAAAAAACATTGAGACCTGGTAGAGTATTTATGAGGGTTTTCTAAATTTTCTTTCTTTATGGGTGTATTTCTTCCATAGTGGTAATTCTTACTTTTTATTGCATAAGTACAGTTTAAGCCAAGATCTTGTCCAGTTCTTAAAACAAAATGCTTGTAGACAGCACAAAAGGGAAGAGCACAAATATTTTCCTCTTTGCAAAAACTACATGGCAGTCTCTCTTTGTTCTGTATCTCATAGGAAACATCTTCATGGGAAGTGAGCTTTACTTTGACTGCTTGCAAAGGTTTTATTATCAGAAACAAGTTCCTTCTCTTTCCTCAGGTTCTAGCTTTGCTGTATCACTTAAGCTACCTGCCAAGTTGTATATGATAGACCCATTACAGTGATCCTAGATCACCCATCTAAGATTACTGCTCCCTTTTTCTCATGTTCCCAATTTGTCTATGGTGTGTCTGGTTCTGGTTTTAGTAATGCAGGTGGTTAAAAATTTCACTGTTCATATTTTTACTGTACTGATTTGTAAAAGAGAATAGTATTCTTAAACCTTAAATGCCAGTTTTCAGTAACAGAATAAAAGTGGTTTCTCAAAAGAAAATCAAAAGCTGAGTACTTTGAATACTAACATATTATTATGATGATTATTTCAAGTGGTTGTTTACCTAAGGGTTTGTTCCAATTGATATCCTGTTGACAATTTTTTTGTAGAATGTGGTGAGTTTTTTGTAATAGTAAGTGCTTCTATTTATGCATGGAGGTATTTAGCACAACCAGGAGGAAATTGCTAGTACAGGGGAAGAATTGGCCTGTTAGACCTAGACTTGACTCTACTCAATTTTGATAGATGTAAACTATCTACAAACTATCATTGTGACTGTGCTCACAATGAATAGAAAGCAGGAAACAGTGATTTCTCAGATGCCCTGATACCCGAGTGGTTTGGGAGTGCCTGAAATATGGGTGACCCTTGCAAAAATCTTTATTTTACTGAATTTGAGAAGGAAGGGCTACTCTCTGTAGTCCTACAAGTCTCCAACACAAGTGCAGCATTTCTTATTCTCTTGTGCTGAACCTGGTCCACCATAAACAATAACTTAATACTGATTTGGAGTATGGAGTTTTATCATTTCACATGGCTGCATAATCACAACTGAATTGCAGTATTTGCCTGCCCTGGTGAGTATTTAGGTTATGTAATATGGAGTAACATCACCTGGAAAGACTTAGAACAAACTGTTCCAGAAAGGCCTAGTAAGTGTTGCTTAGGGCACACTTGCTATAAAAGACTGCATTTCAAACTCCTCCTTTTAATTAGATAGAATCAGATACACATGAAAGTGACTCTAAAATGGACACGAAAGCATTTCACAACTTCAGTGGAATGCAGCAACCAGTGGGTAACTTGAATAACCAGGCAGGGTTATATATATAAAACCTTATAATTAAGGGGTTTTTTTAGAAAAAAGAATAGGTGAAAGGATTGTCAAGAATTGCCAAATGGAAATCTGGGAAGTATCAGTTACCTAAATGATTTAGTGTCTTTGGGACTCTGGTTGTAAAGTAGCATAATTGCAAGAACATAGAACATTTTATTGGTGGAAAGTCAAATTTACTAATATATATACATATATATATATATATATATATATGTGGCTTGGAAGTATTCAAAAGTGATGAGGTGATGAGGTGATTAGGAAAATTATCCAGGAATATTCAAGTTAAAATCCTCAATCTAAACCTGAAAGAAACAGTACTTAAACTTCTGCCCCCTATGTCCAAGGTGGATAGCACAACCATATTTACGAGCCATGCTGAATTTGCTTATGTTTTTTTATTTCCCCTATGACTGTCTAATGCATGTTATTTCTAACATATTGTGTGCATATGTTTATGCTTGTCTTCTTCCAGTGCTGTGTTTGCAAAATCATTACTCATTCTCTAATACTGATATAATATTTAAAATACCAAATATAATTAGTACCTTATCTTCTTGGAGTCAAAACTAGAGTAGAATTTACTATTGCAATTATATTTCAAATTGGTGAAACTTGAAGTAAGCAGGTTTATGAACTGTGCTACTTGTATTCTTTGATTCTACTACAAGCTGTCAGCTTACGCTTCAATTCACAAACAAGCGCAATGGAAATTGTAACATGGCCCTTTCTGCTTTCTTCCAATGTGGTCTGAATACCAATAAAGTCACACAAGGTGAAATAGTTGTCTTTAAAACCCTCAGTAGCAGAAGTGTTAGCTTTGTGGTGTTAGAGATAAGTCTCACTATTCATTTGCTTGCAATCTTCTATCAACTGAATTTCTTTACTCCAAAACTAAAGAAAATAAAATAAGGAAATAAAGCAAAAGAAATTAAATCTAATGTCTTACATTTTTTTTAGAAGCTTGAAAAAAGTATAAATCATTCTCTTTCTTTTCCACAGTAAAAAGTTTTGAGGAGATTCAGAAATCAGTTTGCACATTTTGCTTTTGAGAAAGTTATCTTTTTCATTAAGGATACTCTTGTTTTCTCCTGGCTCTTCAGTGGCAATTCTGTAACTCAGGGAGGGTAATTGGACTGGAGAAGGGTGCACTGAAAATTGACACTTGTGGTCTAACCAAGATTTATAAATGCAGGAGATTGACTCATTATTAGAAGCAGGTTAAGAGATTTGGCTTTGAAAAATATAAAAATATATCATAAGGGGGAGAAGAATAACATAAAATATTTTTGATATGTGTATTTGGTGAAAAGGCTCATCAGTAATTTTCATTTTTACTGTAAGAGAGAAACTGCAGGATGGCAGATGAATCAGGCTGATTCAACATCCTGCTCAAAAGAGGGCAGCCCAGGGTTTTGACAAGTTGAATTTTAGAACTCATTGGGGATAGAGATTCCTCCACCTCTTTGTGCAGCCTTCTCCAGTGCTTTACCTCTTCCACAGTGAATAACATACCCAAGGAGAATTTTTCTTAGTCATGATTTTGGGTACTAGCCCTTGATCTTGTTAAGGACTTTTGGGTTACGTTCTTTTTCCCTTTGAACTGAAGATTGACAAGAGGGAGGCAGTTTTCTCTTGTTCGGTCTTGGTTGTTTATTCTTTTCTTATCAGCATTACAAGGTACAAGGAGCTATGTGCACTATGATAGAAAGGGATAAAATGGCTAACAAAGATTCTTTTCAAGGTCTTTTATATGTCCATTTACCCAATTAACAGATGCCAACTAAATTATTTTTCTTAGTGACTCAATGACCTAACACCTGTGTGCTGCACTGCGGCATTCCTTATCCAATCACTTACTACCACCCAAAAACCTCTAGGAGAAGAACATGAAGAAGAAAGAAGAAAGGCAAGAGACAACACCCTAAATCCTCCATCTTGTCCTCTGCTTTCCAAACTACCTTAAACACTAAACTTTAACCTATTTACCCAGTGACTCAAGAAACTCTCTAATTCACACACTTCCATTTTCAGTCTTTTCTACTTAACTCTAACAGCCGTCTCCACGATGCTATGTGAAACTCAGTGCTTTCTTGGGTGTCAGAGTTAGGCATTACAGATAAAGGTATATATCTTGCATCTCTGACCCCAACAGACTATCACCCCTTTAACCTGATTACAGAGGAACATGCCTTAATTGATTACTAGTTACACTCTGATTCACTGGCCATTATGCTTTGGGTCTGACTGTACAAATTTTTCACCCAGATTATACTTCTCCCATCTAATCTTCAGTTTGGCTATCAGGACTCCATGGAAGACCTTGATATAATGGAGATAATGATATAAAATTGATATAATCACAGTAAATGGAGTTCACTGCACTCCCTTCACCAACAGAACTGGTCATTCATTCAGAAAAGGAAAATACAGTTTCCCATAAGGAATTGATGCTGACTATATCCAGTAACCTATTTAGGGTTTTTGTTTCCTTCAGGTATCCTAAAAGAAATTTGGGGTATTGAGAGTATTAGCTCTATAATTCTTCCAGGTACGCATGCTGACGCTTCTGTCTGCCTCAGGAGAAATTTTGGATGTGCTTACTTTCTAGGGCCTCTAGGATAGGAGGTTAAGCAATTTTAATTTAAGTAATTAAATTTTAGTGTCTTTCCATATATGTCAGCTACCTATCTTTCTTACCATAGCCAGCAGAGGATCCAGATACCTAAAATAATCTAATGTCACTGGAGAAACCTTTGGGTGCCTGAGACAGACCCACAAAACTAGAAGATATGACTCATGACCTGCAGAACAATCATACTTTCCCACATAAGTTGGAGATCACAGAAGATACTGCAAAGAATCTCAGACAGAAAAAAATACATGTGCTTAACAAAGTGAATCATTCAATGGACAGTTGCTATGAATTTGAGTCTCACTCTTTGCTTCCGCTAGTGGTATTAACTTAATCTTTATGGCTTGTGATGGAAGTATAAGTTATGTTTGTATCATAAATGAAAACATCATCTTTTGAACTAAATTTTACCCTCTGTTGTCTGCACCTAGTTTTCACATCCACAGCATCGATTAACAGGGTGTCCAAAGAGAAATTAATTGTAAAACATTAGGTTTTAAGTAGTTTATACTTTTGTATTACAAAGGTGTGTATAAAATGGAAGATTTCCCCTTGATCAGGCTGATGAGAACTCAGACAGATATGAATTGAACAGACATCTTCTCGATCTCTTTGTGCCAGCAAATATTCCCAAACTGCTTGTATTTTTACTGAATGCACCACCACTGCACAAAGAGTTTTTGTTAAGAACATTAGGAAAATTTGTCAATGAGGGTCACTTCACTGATAAATTGCATTATTTATTCACAGCTCTATGAAAAAGGAAAATGTTCTAAAATTTCCCATTTTTTAATAACATGAATACTGTATTCTTTAGAGCATTTATGTTATTGTTCTGTTGTTTAGTGGTATTTTCCCCCTTTTCCTTATTATTCTTTTTCTTGTCTGAAATCTATCTTTTGGAATTAAAAAATTTTTATAAGTACAGGTGAGACCTGAAGAATGTCCACGGAAATGCAAGTGTGAAAAGTTATGTATGGAAGAACAAAAGTACAACAGTCATTTCTGCATCTGCTGTAATATACTAAAGTTTGCAAATTTCCTACGTTGCTCTAAGGCAATGGTTAATATTCCCAAATTCTGCATCTCATCTGTACAAATGTGCAGCAAAAGAAAGATATTCAATGACTCAGTTCTGCCATAAATTTGATTTAGGTTATAACCATGATAACTAACTTGTACTACACCACTTAGATTGTTCTTAATAATCAACCTACTTTCTCACAACAGATAAGAATGTCTGTTGTGATAACTTGTACAACAGATGCCTATGGTGATAACTTGTACTACACTACTTAGATAATTTCTAATGATAAAACTCTTTTCCTATGGCAACTAAGAATTTGCATTATGGTTTTATCAAACAAAAACAGAGATTAAAAAAATCACCACTGTATAGAAGTCACTATTTACTTTGTGAAGTGTGATTCTGTTAGAAAGGAATAGTGATTTCTAGCCTAAATAATTAAAAGCCCTACATTTCCCCTGAAAAAAAATGCACTGGATGATATGCAATTCAAATAGAAAAAAATATCAAGAAAACAATAACATGAAAATTATTTGGAAACATTATTTCAGAGACAAGAACTTGAACAATTTTTGAAATCATATCAATTTATTGAGACAAAGTAAAATGTCACTGAAAAAAACCCAAATTCTAAAAAATTTAAAAAAATAATATTCCTGGATGTTAGATTTTCAGATTTTGCTTATTGCTAAATAACAAGGAAGTCTGAAAGCAAAAAAAACTAGCAATGCTTATGAATTAAGAGAGAGAGTGGAGGAAAGGAAAAAAAGCATATTTATGAATCATGTAAAATGTAGTGCTTTTTTGAGCTGGTTTTGATAGCAAAACATATAATGCCAACTCTGTGATAATTAGTAGCTAAACAGAAAACTTCTTTCCATTTTATTTTAAAGATGAGACAGTGTGATGAATAGCTTTACATATTACAAGTAATCCCTCTAAATTTCCTTCTTGTACAAATAATGTTCTTTGTGGCAGACTAAGTATTAGAATTTTGTTTTCAAGATCTGACTCTGCTTGGTTCAATCCTATAGATGTATTTCATTCCATCTTTTCAAATATGCATTGAATTGCTTTAGGAGCAAGAGAAGAGAGGAAAGAAGATTTGCTCTTAGCATGAGGCAAACATATTTTGAGAGTCTTATAACTGCCTTCTATCCAAAATGAAATGAGATTCTATGAAAATGACAGAATTAATTTTTGTCCCCTGCTAATATCAAATACATACAAATTGAGAACTGTACAATATTATGTCACTGTTCTTCACAGTTAAAAAATACAGCACTGAAGATGAACTGAAATCCTAGGCCATATTGAAAAACGTTTGAATCCAAAATTAGATGTTTCTTCAGAAATGGGACATCAAATAAATTCTCAAACTATCCATAGGCAGCAGGCATGATACTTCTGTCTTTAATGATTCATTAAAAAGAGCGTGTGTGTGTGTGCGTGTTTGTTATTGAATTGTGAATTATTGACTGCAATTGCTATTGCTAGCAGCTGCTGTTTCCAAATGTACAATTTAGGTATTAAACCCATTGGAAAAAAATGTTTTCCAGGAGTGCAAACTTTCTGGAATTCTACTATATTTACCTTCTGGGATTTCCCTATCAGAGGCTTGAAAACTCTATTTGATTTGTGTGATGAGGCTTTGGGAGTGGTGGACCTACAAAGGGGGCTTCTGTGAGAAGCTGCTTCCTCCATGTCTGGCAGAGCTCCAAAAACAAATGTGATGTTGGTCAAAGCTAGAGCAATAAGAAATGGTGGTAACACCTTCCTGACAACATATTTAAGAAGGAAAAATAAAATTATTGTGCAGATGTAATGGCAGCCAGGGAAAAGTGGGATCATAATATGAGAGAGGAACAACTCTGCAGACACCAAGGTCAGTGCAGAAGGATCAGGAGGAGCTGCTGCCAGTGCTGGAGGTGAGATTTCTCTGCAGACCATGGTGCAGACCATGGTGAAGCAGCTGTGCCCCTGTGGCCTATGGCATGGGGATGTAGAGATGCATCTACAGCACCTGGAGGAACCCCATGCTGGAGCAGGTGGATGACTGAGAGGAGGCCGTGGTGCCATGGCAGGCCTATGCTGGAGCAGGGTCCTGGCAGATAGCTGCAGGCCCGAGGGGAGAGGAGCCCATGCTGCGGCAGGGTTCCTGCTAGAACATGAGACCCCACAGAGGACCCACGGTGGAGCAGGCCGTGCCTGAAGGACTGCGCTGCGTGCAAAGGGATCCACTTTGGAGAAGTTCATGGAGAGCTGTCTCCCATGGGTGGGACCCCAAAGTGGAGCAGTGCAACAATTCCTCTTCCTTAGCAGAGGGAGAAACAAGTAATGAACTGACCATAACCCCCATCCCCTGTTTCCCTGCACCACTAGGGGACGGGGAGGAGGTAGAGCTGGGAAAGAGGGAGAGGTGGGAGGAAGGTGTTTTAAGGTCTTATTTTAATTCTCATTATTGTGCTTTGATTTTGTTGGTAATAAATTAAATTTAAATATGTCTAATTCTAATTCTAGCCTGTTTTACCAATACTTGGTAAGTGATCTCTCATGGTCCTTAACTCATGGACCCTTTGTTCCCCTGTCCAGCTGTGGAGGGAAGTGATAGAGAGGCTTTGGTGTGTGCCTGGCCTCCTACCAGCATCAATACACTACAAAAACACATATGACATTGATAAAGCACTAAGATTCACCCACAAGAATTACACATAGAAAGCTCTCCAGTAGTAATGCAGTTTGAGGCAGATAATTACGGTTCACACTTAGTAAACTGTTGAAGGAAGCTCTTGTTTTCCCAGAAACTGCTGTCAGCTTCTCAGACGTCTCACAAAATTTCATCAATAAAATTAATTCATCAAATCAATCACATTTAAAAAAAAATGTGTACATTCACTCATGTGACAGGCAAGCAGTCCCATTACAATAAGACTCATTAGTAATTCCAGTTAATTTTAGGGGTTTTCTTTAAGTTTAATTAAGCTTGTATTTCCACATTCCACTTTACTGTGAACTGCATAGCTCACAGTATTTTTTTAAATAATCTACATTTCATCAGTCTTGTTTCATATATAGTTAATAAGTAGAAAATCCTCTTCAGAAATTAAAGAGCCCTTTTACATTATCTTTATAATTAACTCAGTATTAAATTAATAATTGAGACATAGTAAAACTTTAAATTGAAGCTTTGAAATACAAAATTACAAATAGCTAATCTAAAGAAAATTACAGATGAAAGAAATATGAGAAACAGGCCCACTTCAGGGGAAAGTATCATGAAACTAAATCAGTGAATTTTATGTGTGAGTGTTTACAAATAATCTCTGAACTAGATATTTCTGAATTCAGTCTATAAATATATTGTGTTACACTTGCAAGTTGTATTGCCTAAGAAATTATGAATATTGTATTTTATGTATAACCCAATTCTGCTCTAAGGGTTGATGAAATTATAGTGCCTCATTAGAGGCATCTTCTAATACTTTTTATTCTTGTAGAACAAAGGTTTAATCTCCAGGTAATCTCAGCTATGTGATTTCTAGCATGGCTGAGTGTGTGTCCAACAGCCCACTCGAGCAGCAAGACTGGCAAACTCTTGGAGCCCTATCTGACTTTCGTATATGGATATGGATTTTTCTCCAGTTGAAGTCAGTGGCTCAGTCTGGAGAAAGAGGAAATGATATATTGCCTGGGTTTGTTGCTGCACAGATTTGGATCACAATAGCTGTTGCGTGTATCCAATGAGCTCAAAGCCTCATTCCTCAAAATAGGAATTCACCAATCCTGTTCTTACCTCTACTTTTGCCATAGTGGAACTCTTCATTTTATATGGGACTAAAGAACCAAAAGATCAGAATCAGCTAATTATTCAAGAGGACTTTTCTAATACTGAATAATACAAGTAATTACTTTTATCATTAGTTTCCTAGAAGCATTTGCAATATTGGCATCAATTCTGAGAAAATATCAGTTTATTCTATGGGTAATTTTTACAACAAACTTTAACCTTTGCCAATATTGCTATACTTGTACTACTGAGATGTCATCTATGTTTTGAATTATTATTTTTAACTTTTTATTTCTTTTCCTGTATGTCAATAAGGCTGGAACATTTTTCAGATCTTGTCTAGGCAGAATGTTAATCCAAAATTTAAAAGGAACTCTATAACATAACAGGCAAACCTACAACATATCCAGAGAGCATTAATTCACTTCTTTCTAACAGAATAAACAAATCCCTGCATGAATAAAAATGTATTATATTTTTAAATGAAAAGTCAAAATCAAAACCCACAACTTATCAAAACCAATTCCTCAGAAAAACTCAATTGCGAATGTAAATTACGTGCATAGTAGCAACATTTTTCAAATCTACTTCTTCACCTATTTCCTCTTAATACAGATCAGTCTTTTTTTTCCTCTCTTGCCAAGTGACATGGGTTATATAAACTTTACAATTAAAAGGGGAGAATTTAAAAGTGAAAGGAAAGCATAATTTGGATGCAAATGAGAAAATTTAAACACATTTCTGAGGGATGCCTCTGATACTTGAAAGACTTTACAAAATGAGATTTAAGTTGATACTAACACTGTGTGACTGGAATGTAAAGGTTTAAGGATGTGCATTTGCCACTGATAGGACATCAGAAATAGGCTCAGAAAAAAATGCCTGAAGACTTAGGGTTAAAATTATAATAAGCAATAGTAACTGTTATAATTGCTGCAGCTGTTATGAGAGACCATAAAATAATGATTCAGTAAGAAAATTAAAGCATTATATTATTTTAGAATGAACTTTTCAGAAACTGACAGTAATTAAACATCATCCCAATTGACTTTCTTCACCTAGGTGCCTCAATAGTTCTTTCTTGAATCATGGTTTCTTCTTTTAATCAAAATTAACTCTTTGAGTAATATTTTACAATGGAAAAATGCCTGTAAGCCTCTCAAGGTCCTGTTCTTTTATTTATAGTTCCACTTGCAGAGGACTTATTACCTCAGACCACTGTTGAGGGAAGAACAGGGTCAGAGAGAGGAAAATGCCCTGTACACACTCATCTAGTTTAGTCTCACATAGGTTGAGACTTAATGTGCCCATGGTGAAACAGAAGTTGCCATAAGCTCCCTCCATTGTCATGGGGAAGAGACAGCATCTTCTTCTCATCTTGGAGTGCTGAACTCTCAGATACCAGGAGACTATGCAGAGAGCATGGGGAGAAAATTTTCCTAGTGGGATTCTTAATTATCAACATGTTCAAGTTTTCCTTATTTCACATTGTGTGTATAAACAAATAAACATTATCTTTGGATTATTTATTATAATTATTCCAGTGCAAGAGAAATTTGAAGAAGGAAAAAATGGATATTCTGTTCACTTGACTGTCAAGTGAAAGGTATCTTGCATATCCCAAGTTACTCATGGGACATAAATTGAAACTCAGATATTTGTTGCAAAGGGATGATCTAAAAGCTGCTATAATAAAACTGGAAAAGTAAAGGAACAGAAGAAATATAAGGTACTATGAATGTTGAGTGGGTAAAAATGTCAAGCATAAGAGAATTTTTTATATTTCATACTTGTTCTCCAAACTGAAGAAATCTCACCAGACATATAGAAAATGTCTTGTCTGAAAAAAATAATTGTTTTCATGATATAATTTTATAAATATACTCACAAATGTCACTGCAGTCATTATTTTCCCATTAATTTGATGCTTTCAGGCCATTATTAGAGAGTTACTGTACTGTAATTCACTCTTTTAAAACAATTTTATTTTCACAACTTTTTTTTTAAAAAATGCCACTCTATACTGTGTTTTGTTCCTTCATAATTAAACAGTATTTCAAGGAAACACAAAGTGGACCAAAGAATAACATAATTCTGGGAAATATGATGCATATAGGTTCAAATTCTGAAGTTGATAAATACTTTATGTGACAGAATTATTGAGGGAATTAGATATATGTAATATAATGTCTTGATATTAGTGGAGTACAAAACAATATTTCTGTAAAGAGATCTGGGAAGCTCCTATAAAAGCTAGTGCTTTATTTTGTTAGGAAAAAAAAATTACTTAGACTGAACAGTGTATAGTGTCTTCTGGTTTGAAAATCCAACTCATTTCTTGTGAAGCCATACAGCTGATGTTCATATTGAGAGTGACTCATAATCCTGAAAAGAAAGAAGGTAGAGGGGCTGCTGTATCATACTCAATATTATCAATAAACTTTCCTCATGAAAAATCTCATCAAAAGAGGCTCAGGCCTTAACTTTTATGAGCACAATAAATTTTTCCCTATCTTCCTTGGTTTCTTTTATTTTTCTTTGCACCAGAAAAGTCATATTTATTTCACTTTCTGTTTGTCTCAGTGGACAATATCAGATGCTAGAATATTAGATGCAAGATACAAAATGCCCATGATTTTTTTGGGCATCACATTAGCATTTAAAGAGATTCCTTCTAGATACTTAGCAAAGTTTAGTTTATTCTTCAGGTAATTTATAGTTTAAATAACAAAGAGCTCCTTTTGAAAACTGAAAAATAAATACATTGTTTCTGTATAAGCCCTAGTAATGGAATCAACACAGTAAGATTGGTAAGAGTCCTCATTACACAGTTAAGGCCTGTTCATTTTAGCTTGCATCCAAAGTGCTTTACTAAATTGACTATATAGAGAGCGGAACAGACTTAGTCAAAGATATAGAGTTAGTATTTCATCTTTTCTCATAGCACACATAAAGGCAGACCATTTTCTTTTAAGAAGTTTCTAGTCCAGCTGAAAGGAATTGAAGGGAAAAAAAAGTATACTTTAAGTAGGAAAAAATATTGCATATTTTAGAGTAGACAAGTTGCATAGCTTAGTTCTTATGCTATTTTGTTTTTGATTAAATATAACCAATTTTTTATGTTAAAAAATATTACGGCAAAACAATAATATGACAATACATACCTGTGTGGTGGGTTAACCCTGGTTAAATGCCAGGTGTTCACCAAAACCCCTCTGTCATTCCTCCTTATCAACTGGGCAGAGAGAGAAAATTAGGACAAATAGTTTGTGGGTCAAGATAAAGACAGGGAGAGTACACTCACCAGTTATCATCACAGGAAAAACAGACCTGACTTGGGGAAAAATTAATTTAATTCATTTCAAATCAAATCAGGGTAGGGTAATAAGAAATAAAGCCCTAGCTTATAACACCTTCCCTCCAGCTGTCCACTCTTCCCAGATTCAACTTCATTCCCACTTTTCTCTACCTTCTTCCCCCAAAGTGATGCAGAAGGATGGGGAACGGAGGCTACAGTCAGTTCATCATGTGTTGTCTCTGCTGCTCCTTCTGACTCAGGGGGAGGATTCCTCACACTCTCCCCCTGCTCCAGTGTGGTGTCCCTCCCACGGGAGGCAGTGCTCCATGAACTTGTCCAACACTCACTCATCCCATAGGCTGCAGTTCCACAAACTGCTCCAGCATGGATCCCTTACTCGTGTTCCTTCTACAGGGTGCCATCCTTCAAGAACAGAGTGCTCCAAGCATGGCCTTCCCACAGTGTCACAGCCTCCCTCGGGTGCAGCCACCTGCTCTGCCCTGGGGTTCTCCAGGTGGATCCCTGCTCCACCAGGGACCCCCATGGGCTGCAGGGGCACAGCCTGTCACACTGAGGTCTGCACCACGGGCTGCAGAGATATGAAGGACAAATCTCGGTTCCCAGAGATAAAATGCTCTTTGTCCTTTTTATAATGTGCTGAGTTTCAGGAAGAGAAGCTGAGCTTTAGAAAGTGTATTTTAAGTGGAATATTATTGAGTGAAATAGCTGAACATTTAAGGACTTTTTTTGAGTTTCCCAAGAATTCTATTAACTAGGGTCTAATGCATAAAGGAAATAGCTTACCCATTTTTTGTCTTCAGACAGCTCATTTTGTTTATCCAAATACAACCTAAGTTGGAATAAAAACTGATATGGTAACAACAATCATATTGACACAATCTTGAAATTTATAATTTTGATGGTAAAATGTTTTCTTGTGGAACTTCAGCTTTCAGAACATTACATCAGAATTCAAGTTAGTGCTTTTAAACTGTACCACACAGACTATATGGTGTAAGAGATTTGAGCTCCATTAAAGAAGAAACAAAAGTTAGGTTCATGGTATTAAGGGTTCAGTGTGACATTTATTTAATGAAGTTTCAGATGTCTGCCAGAGAGACATCTGTGCTTGCTGTCATCATAGGATCTACCTCCATATGTCCAATGGAAAGCAACCAACACTTTTATGTTCTTACACTCACAACCTGTTTGAAATTACTTCTTTAGTGACATGAGTCCTACATGGTCTCTTCAGAACTCAAAAAAGTTTTGTGAGGTATCTGAGGTGTATTTCTGCATCTTGCAGTATTTTGGAGAGTGGAGGAGCCTTTTTGGAAGATATATGAGTCCTTCTTATATAAGTATTAATGAAAAAGATATCTGTGACTGAGAGAGATGGAACTGGATGACTTATGCTATATCATGGGTAATATCTATACAAGTAAATAAAATTATTCAGAATGTGAGCTTGTAACAGCCTGTGATTATAGACACTGTTTAAATTTTAGCACATTTTTGTTAGTCTCTGGCATGTTTTGTGCCAAACATTTTCCCAGAAAATTGCTGCATTTTCAAGGTAACTGCATGTGTCAGGGACCATTTTCAGTTTGGATCTGGCCACCCTCTTTTGAGGGGAAAAAAGTGCCTGATGATACATCATTTAACATGACCTTAAAGGCCAGAGGATTCATGGTATGGTTAAATTTCTACTGTAGGCATTTCCTTTCAGTCCAAACATCATTACAAGGTTTAGGGCAACATAAAGACAAAATGGTTCCATTTCTTCTAAACCATTTTGTACAGATGGAACTAGGAACTTCTAGAAATCTAAGGTCTTGTGTAGTGTCACATAAGTTTTACAGGAACATCTTTAGCAATTTTGTGGCATTTCTATCTTGTATCTGAGGAGGAAATATGCACTTCTTTTGCAAGTGAAACTCCTATAGACTCCACAGAGAGCTCTGCCAGTGGATGTGAAGAATTAGTTCACTAGTAATTTTCTGTGACATAATTAAACTTTATATTATCAAAACCCTGTAACTCCAAGGAACTTCTAACTTTAAATCTGTATTTGAAACACTGTAAGGAGCTGAGACATGTAAACAGCATCTCAGGGGAACACATTTAAAAGGGAATGGAGATTTCTTTAGATCCAATCCAAAATGAGAAAGTAGAATTTATTTTTTTTTATGTCCAAATAACAGAACACATCAAAAAGCAAAGGTGAAAGACAGAAGAGAAAAAAAATTTCAAGAATTTTGGAAATTATAAATATTGTTTTTCTACCAGAAAAGAAGGAAAATATTGTGAGAAACTGGAAATTTCTCTATCTGGCAGTGTAAAAATCAAAACTAATAACAATTATTTTATCATACATGCACAAATGGAAAAAATGTAGTGTTATTTTAAGAGGGAATGAACAATTAATATAAAAGAGTCATTAAAATTGTTAAGTGTCGAAAATTAAATTAAATTAAATTAAACTTTATGCACATTAATATGTTATCTATGAAATATACTATAAAGAAGTAAAGAAAATATCCCTGCAGAAAATATGGCCCATCCTGGTGTTGGCTAACTGCCTGAAACCATGATTTGCATCCAAGGAAATCTGAAGTGCATAAGTGAGCTCTGCAATTGACTGTGTCATTGCCTACATTGCTTTTATTATTACTTAAAGTATATCAGAATCTCACTGAGTAGTGTTTCAGATGAGAATTGACAGTCTTCTATCTTAACATAAAATCAGCCAATACGTAGAAATCAAGGTGGTGTTGCAGTAAGTGGTGTTGCAGTAAATAAATTGTGTTCAGAAAGGCAAAATTACTAAGTAATGAAGACGAGAAGTAGCACAGAAATATCTGAATCATCACCTGCAATTCATGGATCTCAGCAAGATCCAGCATGAACTTAATCCCCTTCTTTCTTTTGTATGTGTATTTCCTTGTGGAAAGATTCTGACATATCTCTTCTCACAGTAATATATATTGTTTAATTTCCAAAATAAATTCATGGTCAACATGAAGGTATATGTTCTTTCATTTCAGTAGTACTCTGTAGCTCAAACACTCTTCCTCTGTCTTTTGTGCCATACTCCACATTGACATATTTACATTATTTTCCTGAGATTCCTAAAACAGTAATGAATATTCTTGAGGTGGGTTAACCTTGGCCAGCTACCTGACATCCACCCAGCTTCTCTCTGAGTCCCCCTCCTGAACACGGCAGAGGAAGAAAATAAGACAAAAGAGCTCATGGGCTGAGATAAAGGCAAGGAAATAATTTGTCAATTACTCTCACAGTCATAACTGATTCAGAAAAAATGAAAACACGTTACACACACCCAGGCCTCTTTTAATCAGTCTCAACTGATAGAACTCCCACTGTCTCTACCACCTTCCATTCTAGCCCCTAACAGTATAAGGGAGCAAGGATGGGAAGGGGCAGCCAGGTTATAACAGCTGTCTGCTGCTCCTTCCTCCTCACACTTCTTCCCTGCTCCAACAATGGCTTTCCACGATCAGGTGGCCTGTCAGGTATGTGTTTATTTAGCTGCATTAAAACTCAAATGCAGAATTGTTTAAAGAGGCTTCCCTATGGCACCTCTCCTACCACTCTTGGTAGGATTAAAGATTTCTCTCCCTTCAACTTTCATGTTTTGATGTTTTGATACCCATATATATTTCCAGACCCTCTATTAAGGATAACAGCACAGTAATTCAATACTATATTTTTTGCAAGAAAAGGTGAGTACCAGATGATTTTCAAGCCTTTGAGTTTTGCCTTTACTGGTAAAGATTTTGCAAATAAGAAAACTGATGCTTGCATGTGTACCATTTGGTCCCCTTCACCCCAAGCCATATGGGCCTGATGTATTCCGGGGGGTGGATCTGATCTAGTGCCAATGGAGCCAGGCTGAGAAGTTTGCAATTCACTCCCCAACGCATCTGGTTCTTGAAGTTATGAGAACTGACAGAGTACCATGATATTGGATAGATGAAAACCGCAGTGACCATGTGATGGTCTGCCTGAACAAATGAGTCTTCCCAGAACTGATTGTGCCAAGATATCTGAGCTGTTTTACTCTGGTGACAAATCAAGTTTGACAGTGTTTATTAGCTTAGGATCAAGGTCATGGTAATATAGCTATTTTGCTTTAGCTTCGATTCTTAGCTTGAGGATTGTGCCTGTTCTAATAAATTCTTCAGAATTGAACTGGTTTTCATAATGCCAGCTTGGCTGCCTGTATCTGTTTTACATTGTTTTGTTATGCCCTGTTTTGAAGCTTGATAATCCACTGTTTTAAAGAGATGATTCATGATTGGATCTCTTTGACTATAGCTCACACAATTTTGATCAAGCAGAAAAAAAGAAACTGCTTTTAAGAAAACAAATGTTTACTGATAGTAAAAGGCTCTACTTCACTTGATTTCTCCTTTTTTGCTTTTTCCCCTTCAATTAATCAGGCTGAGAGAAGCCAAAAATCTTTATTTTAAACCTCCTAAAACGTGAAGTAGGTATTTACTTTCTCTTCACAGTCAAAGGTGCACATGGCAGTTTTGGTTCTTACCTTTAATATGTCCTCTTGTATATAGAATTTAAATTCTCTAAATCAGTGATTCAGCCAATGTGTCTTCTGACATGAGTTACTGCTTACTACTGCTTGCTTGAGGCAGAAAATTACCACAAGTTAGTATGGAAAGCCAAGAATCAAATAATCATATTTCATAGTTAAGAAATAATTTTTATTACATTTCGATGTAGAAATAAATCTCCCCCCACAATCTCATCAAACATCCTCATTATACTAAAAATATTCCCTAGAATTATTTGTGAAAATTATTAGAGCAGTTTGTTCTAAAGTTTGGGTTTTTTTAAATACCAAAAGTTTTGAAAGGATGCACAGAAACAGGGTCTTTTCTAGTTCTCTAACTGTCTCTAAGAATTGGGGATTTGCGGTATTAATAGCAATGATTAGAGACATAGAAATCATCTGCCTTTCATATCTTGCAGTATCAGCTTAAAATGCACTCCTCCAGCAAATAGTCATGACAGTAAACTCAGCTGTGACAAAAGAACTGTTTTGGTTTAACTGGGCAGGCATGCAGCTCACTCCACCCCAGTAAGATGAGGAAGAGAATTTGGAAAGAAGATAAAACTCAGCTATTAAGATAAAGGTAGTTCAACAGGACAGAAAAGGAATAGCTTTCAATGCTACTCTGCTAATTCCTACTGCTCACACTTCACAATTAAATTGTTGTGTTGGAGCAGGTAATTGTTGCATGGCAGATATTAAAAACGTTTCAGTGTACATCAGTTAAAAAGTCAATCAAACAAGCTAGAATTCTAAAAAACTCCCGCTCTATTAGTCCCAGGGTTTGTTAGCCTACTGACTTTAAGAGGAATTATTTCTCTGGAGGAACTCAGAGGCACAGATGACTTAAAAATAACTTGCACAAGGAAATGCAATAAGGATCAATTTGTTTAGCTCTCAAGCTGTTAAAATGCTTTCCATGTTTTTGTTCCATACTGAGGTACATAAAAGCCTTTTTTTTTCATTCCATACACTGTCACTGAGGGTCTTTCCTCTGAGTTTTTGCTTAATATTACAGTAGAGGTGTATCAACAGAAGATACTTTTGCAGACCAATCCAGAGATAGTATTTTTCATTTGATAGGTGATGAATAACAGTAATTATAATAATATTAGGCAATTGAACCTATTTCCTGTACATTCTGATAGTGTCATCTGTTCATAAGTTAGAACCAATATTGAGACATAGACCTCTTGTTTTATTAATAAAAAACAGTCTCACCATTTATTATTCATTAAAACTGTGGTGGAATATCTAGTTAGTGCAGGGGCTGATACGTTGCAGCTTGCTGCAGGAAGTTTAACTGATGGACAGTCTGTTTCTGAAATATTTGCTGAACCATGAACCTATTAAACAACTTCTAAAGTAAGGGTATTAAACACCCTAAAACTGGGCCAGGGTTATATCCCTGCACAGCAAGTGGTCTGAATGTATCAGATTCACAGAATATCACCTACAATGATCATCTAGTCCAGCTCCTAAGTGAACAGGCCATACAAGGATCAAACCCACAACATTGGTGTTATCAGCACCATGCTCTGACCAAGTGAGCTAATCTAGAATCTAATGGCTTTAACATCTTTATATTTGACTAGAAATAGCCTCAGTAACCTGTCTTAGCTTACACTACTAAAATTATTTCTGTTTAAAATGCACAACTTCACTTTCTTACTTCAGATCAACTGATGGAAAGAGTAAAGTCAAATGAAAAAGTTCTAAGTAATCTATATTTGGAAAGCAACACTGGAGTATGCCTATGATTTTTTAACTATGCCCTTAATGTGAAAATCTGTGACCATTTTAGCCTAGCTGGGTGACTGAGAGAGAAAAAGTTCTGTTATATTCATCCCTGTAAAAAAATCTGGAGACAAGAAAGCAATTTTCTAACTTCTTGGACTTCGTGCATTGTGCAAAGACAGGCAGATCTCAATGAAACATGCTTCCTTTTATGTATGGAATTTTTAAAATATATTAATATCTTTAAATATAGGAATTGGGTTTTGATCATTTGCTCTTGGATAAAGCTAGTAAAATCTGTTTGAATTATGTCAATGGTGAATTTAACTGTGAGCCAAAGAAGTCTTAACAATTCAAGCTGGGACATGCAGAGAAATGATATGGAGATGATGCCTTGAGAAAGCTGACCTAGAACAGAGGCTGGACAGAGCTAAGAATAAAGTAGGTGTTTATTGAAAGGCGATAAAGGATACACCTTGGGCAGTACAAGAGCCTGGCCAGGGCTACACCCAAGATGGACCCAAAAATGGTTACAAAATGGACCACTGGTCATGAGGTCTCACATTTTTACAAGTTTTGGTCCATCTGCATATTGGGGTTTATTGTTTAATTGCAGCTTCAGATTATGAAATCCTATCTTTCTTGTTTTCTCCCTTCAGTCCATTGTTGTTTATGCTTTTGGGCCTGAAACTTGTAACGATTTTCCTTGGTCTCAAGCTAAAAAAAGAATTGTTTTGTCTGCCTACCCTGTGAAGAGAGCTCATTAACACTTCATATGAAGCTCAAAACTACACTCCTAGACAGCATAGAATATGAAAAATATGAAAGCTAAAACTTAAGGCATCAGAGAGAAGCAAATGTGAATAATTTAAAAATTATACAAGTGGCAAAAAGTTTATAGCTCATAGTGCTGTGGTTCATTGCAGCACATTTTTCAGTGAGTATCTTATGGCACTGACTCTTAGGAGAGGCACAATGGGATTTTTTTTTACAGTTCAGTTTAAGTTGCCCAATGTCTAAAAGCCTGTGTTCTCAAGTCTAGTCTAGTTCCAAACCTCCTTCTCTCTCTGCTGTGTGTTGGGGCAGCAAAATCCTTTTGTCCCAGTTCAGCATCCCTAGTCAGTCCAGACTACCAGAAATCCTGGTTGCAAGGGGACCCCTTGCTATTTCCTGAAGCTGCACAGAAAATATGCATTGCAACTCATTTACCTCATTTATATGTTGAAAGCTGGAGACAAAAGGTCACCTTCAAGTTGATTATAGTAAGATGGCAAGACAGCAAATACTTGCTTGTAGTCAGATGATAGCTATAGTAAAATCTGATAAAAGAAAACTGAGAGTTTCTCAGGTATAGTATCCAGCAGTAGTTTGGATCCTCAAAGAGGAAATTCACCATCTTAGAGATGTTTTCAGAATGTTTTCTTCACATTTGATAGAGATTTTCATTGCTTTGTCTTGTATCCTTAAATGATGGGAAAAAATATGAAAAGAGCATCAATCGAGGACACACTATTTTGTGTTTAAGAGATTTTGAATTCTGTCAAAAATAGCTTATTTCAGTGTATATTATTTGACTTTAAGTGCATTTTATCCTACTGATTTAGAATGGAGATAAAAAACTTGTTGTTGCTGTATCTTTCCCACTGATTTATGTCACATTTTCATGGGTAAGTTTGAGAAGGTCTTTTCTGCATTACAGTGATCTCCTATAATTCATTTAGCATTTAGAGAAATTACAATGACAGAGCAAATCAGTAAGATATAATGTTTAGATCTGACTCATTGCCAGCTCTGAGCACCCTGATCAAATGCTTTAAATTTAATATTTAATGAATAATGGCTAAAATAAGAAACTAAATGACCTGAAAAAAGAGCAAATGAAAACCACTCAGGAGAACTTGCATGTTAGAAGGAAAAATGGAGTAGAGATAACTTTAAAAGTTTTAGTTTCCACTTCCTGAGTTGCTTGAAATGTCGATATATGATCTCTTTATCATAATCTCAAATACATCACCTGCCCACCAGGGTGCAAATTTAAGAGCTGGCATTGCTTACCTAGGAGTTAGCAGATTAGCCTGACTCTGTTGTCAAAAGGAGTGTGAAAAACCAACCTTTCAAATTTAAGTACAGCAACTCCTGATTAATAGAAAATAAAAAAGGTTCTAAAAAGCACCATCACTGGACGTTCTATCATGCAAACATGGTGAATGAGTTATTTCACCATATTCTCATTCTGAGTATTGAATTAAACCTGTCATTTTACCTTATTTCAGGATTTGTTTGTGTTATATCAACTTGACATGTCTTTTTCAACTTTGATTTTTGGAATTCTGTACCTTTCCACTTGGGTTTTTTCCTTCACTGAAATGCAATGCTCCCTTGTGTCAGTGCTATCTCAATTATCTATGGCAATTTCAATCTTTCAAGGACTTTTACCACAGCAGAGTTTCCACTGGAGGTGTATTTCAAGGGAGGAAATCCTTTACCATCCTAGAGAATTTTGCTTGTGCTTCCATCCACATATCTCAAGCATATCTAATACTGTAAATTAATGTTTCAGTTTTGATATGGCACTGAAATATAACAATGTGACATTGTTGACCTGAATGAATTCTGCTTCCATTTTGGTTCATGAACTGATGTAGTTTAAGTGGTTTCACAGTGTGTCAGAATTAGATACAGCCCAGCAGGATAAATCACAGCACCACAAATATGCACATTCATTCCCTATCAATTTGATAGAGAAGTTAAGTTCCTTAGAAACGTCATCCACAAAATCTGTGTGTGATGACAGAAAGCCACTCATAAAATACAGTGGCAACTGAGAACTCCAGAACTTCCCACCAGCTTTGATGAGTGACTCAGAACTTGAACCTTGAAGCTCTTGGATCATTTGAAAGCTGAGATGGGTAGGCACCTAACCAAGCAAGGCACGCTCTTTTTATAACCAGAGAAGTGACCTTAAGTCCCTTATTCTGAAAAAAGAAGCACTTTTGGAATCAAAGTAGTCTTCCCAAAAGCAGGGAATTAAGGTTCATTTCCAATGACAGACAGAAATATATTTTTCAGATGCACCCTGCTACTTTCCAGAGGACTTACCAAACTTCCAGACAGGATATGTCATCCCTGCAGGCAGTCCCATAGAGGGGTATCTGGTTGGTGACTGTAATGTGTCAGTCTCCTCCATAATGAGGCTCAGACTTCAAGTCTCCCCATGAGGATATAAAGACAGATGCATAGGGAACCTTTAGGACAAAGAGAAGTCACATCTGGTAAATCCTGACAGCTGCTTGAGTTGAGTGCTGATATCAAAGTGGTGTCTTCTCCCACATAGCAAGCAACCTGGTAAAACCTATTGGCCCCAAGCTATTCCAGGGGAGATTTAGATAGGATCTGAGGAAAAATTTCTTCACTGAAAGGGTTTTCAAGCATTGAAATAGGCTTCCTAGGGAATTGGTTATCATCCCTGGAGATGTATAAAAGGCATGTAAGTTTGACACTTTATGACCTGGTTTAGTGGTGGACTTGACAGTGTTAGGTTAATGGTTAGATTCAATTTCAGTGGTCTTTTTCAACCTCAGTGATTCTATTGTATTCTTTTCAGATAAAAGACATATTGTAGAAGCAATGTGAAATCTACTGACAGTACAAATACTAACCTACTCAGAGCATTTAAAGGTTTCACAAATTTGCTGGCTCTGAAATATCCCACAATTAAGATCCAACAGCTCTGAATGCTGCTACTTAGAAATGTATTTCCATGTTTTCCCATCCACACTACTGTAGGAGAGTATAAATTCTGATGCAACAGGCAGCAATGTGCTATTCCTCAGTGGAAACATTCACAGCTCAGAATTCACTAAATCAGATCCTGAACATTTGTTCATGTTTGTCACTCACTGTGTTTCACTGCTCACATGACTTCTTTTATTTCTGACAAGAAAAAAGACAGAACTTAGTCCAAGACAATAAAACAGTTTGTATACCACCACATCTTAAGAAGCAGAGAAGGACTTGAGGATCTCAGATTTACAAAATGAAACTTGGTATTTAGGTTATTTTCAGAAATGTCACAGTTCCTGTTTTAAAATGCCTGAAGTATTCACCTGCTTGATATAAAGAAAGTGACCTAGGTCCTCCTCAGTCCCACACAAATGATGCAGCAAGTCATAATAGTGAAAGACTCAAGTCATGCCACACATAGAACTTGTCTGGATCTCATGTTTGCACTGAAATTGTAACAAGACAAATTTGGAGACTGTCTGTCTCCAAAGCCTGATCTGTTACCTCCACTTAGATGTGAGAGCACTCATTTTCCATTACAACTGTTTTGTTGTTCTGTTTACAAATGAAAACAGTTGGAAGTCAGGAAAAATGCCGTTTAGCTGACAAGCCACTCTGTCAGAGGTCTGACACAATTGTAAAGTACTCCTCTGCCCTTGACTTCTCACAATAACGTTCCTTTGCTTCAGATGAGTTTTCCATGGAGCTCTGATACCTGTTGCCTGAACTCAGAATTTAGATAACTATAAGATGGTGTGTGAAATTGCAGTCAGGATTATGACATAGAAAATTTCTAAATAATGCAGACAGTATGCTGCAACATAAATTTAGCAGAGTCTGTAAAGCTAGGCACCTTTCTAAATATTTAATCCTCTTAATGTATTTTTGCAGCTAGATACTCTGTAGAAATAACCAAATATATAGTACTCCATATATAACTGAAAACGCACCGAATATAATTTAATAATAATTGTTCAGACTGGTACACATGAATCTTTAGAATTCCACCCTGTCACAATATCACAACATTAAAAACCATGTTATTAAAATACATTGACTTGATGTTTCTCTTATTGGCTTCCATACATTTTTCGTTAAGGGAAACAGTAAACTGCTGAGGTTAAATTTGATTTACATTTTCAGTAGAGGCATGGAAAATTATAATACCAGGTGCTTCTTCTCAGTTGGATTTATTTCGTCAACATCCTCAGTGCATGAAGGAAATGCTTAATGATATTAGCTGCAAAAGGACAGTACCCAGAAATGTCATAGCACAGCAGGACAGAGCCACCCTACCAGTCTCAGGAAGATGACTTTTAGTCAGCAGCCGCCAAGGAGAGGAAACGGCTTTGGCACTGGTGCAATAATATTTAGCCTTTCACTTGCCATATAAACATGCCTAGGAGTGTAGCTGGCCAAACCCCAAATACACTGCGGTGTTTGGGACCTTTTCATCAACAGTGCTTTTGATAAAAGAGCAAAATAGATGCTAAATTTGTTTTGCTTTCACAAAGGTCCTCATAGCAGAGCTAATATTACAGATTCACTGATAAACTTCACAAGAGATAGATCTGAAAGCTACAGACCAAGTGAATTAATCAAGTTTTTCAGGGTCTAGTAGTACACAAATAGAGAGGGCACTGCTGGAACATTCATTCTTTCTGTGGTTGTTTACTCTGGTCCACATGACAGAAAAATCATATGTCTCAGTGACTTGTGGGGAGGAGATCTGAAAGCACAACTGAAAAAAAAATTAAAAAATCTGGTTTTTTGCTACCCATAAAGATTACTGAAACAGCAGAAAAGTAAACCAAGCACGCTTTTTATATTTTTTAATACATATTCAATGATGTAAAGCTTGCTGCCTAAAAGTTTAAATTAATATACAATAAAAAAGACACCTCAAGTCACACAAAACCTACAATACATGCAAGAATATAACCAATATATATTCTGAACATGTGTTTGAATATTTCACCTATGAAAACTTTTCTACTCAATTAACTGATGCAATTATAAGTGCTCAAACGTTATACCAAATTATTAGCTTATGTATTAGAAACATTTTTTTTTCTCTTTTTGTCTTCTGCTGTGTAAACTTTAAGCATGGCTCTTGACTGTTCAGAGTGAGGTTGAGTAGGGAGAAGACCACCATATTCTCAAGTAATAATATAATATATTATAATTCGAGATATGACAGTATTTTATATAATAAAGTTTGAATATATGAAGAAAAGATAACCTAGTCAAATTCCAGTAATTTCAAAAATCTAACTAAAGATAGAAAACCTTTCCATACTGATCAGATGTATTACAACTAAGCACAACATTACTAAAATTTCAGGATCTTTTTATTTTCCTCTTTTTCTACTTCTTTGCCAGGTCATTGCAAGAGTCCACTTTCCAGTTAAATAAAAAAAAAAAAAAAAAGGTTGGATAAAACTGGGTCAAATATACATGGCATCACTATTACTATGTGCATTCAATATATAGAATAGATTTCAGACCACAGAATTAAACTGAATTTACCTTCACCTATTTTCTAAATTTTAATGTGATTGATTAAACACTGCTTTGGGATGGATCACCTCTTTTCTGAAAGTGACTGTAACTAAAAGAAATGAGAAAATTTTTCTATTAACTTGTGTTCAGTGCTTCAAATTTGGAGGAAACATCTGGTGTGAAAAATTATGCCAATAATCTGTTGCCATCTGAAAGTTAATGTTCTTAAGAACAATAATATATGCTCTAGCCTACTAACATATGTGGTAGTTTCTGAATAAATTGTATGATTCCTCAGATTCTGCAATTAATAACAAACTTTCATGTTGCCGACTAAATAATTTTATCAGCTTTTAAGATACCTTGTAAGAAACTTCTAGAACTAAGATTAGATTACTATGTTTACAGGCTCTGGCATGAATACATGTACCTGAATATTCACATAAGAAAACTTTTTTCCTTAAAACAAAAGAGGAATGTATAAGAATACAAACCTTAGTAAAGTCCACAAAAAATATATCTTAATAAAATATAGCTTATTAATTACTGTCAGATGAAAATGAACAGCTTTTTCTTTTACTTTGATTTGAAAATTGTAATAATTTTCTAGTGTGATTCCATACAAAAAAGCCTAAATTACTAATATTATTTTTAAAAAATTAACTGCCCCATATTATCCACTGTTCTGTATTTAAATCTTGTCTGTTAAAAAATATGAAATGGAAAATGTATCACATAATTTACTTTTAAGTCAGCTTCAGAATATTTGAGGAGATGAATAAATACAGGAAACCTAACTAAGCAGTTGAAAATACTAAGCATAAATAGCTTATAACTATCTCCCAAACTTTCATAATTGTTGCTATCAATATTTGGATTGGAGAGATGGTTTAGTATCTAATATTTTCTCTGCAGTTTTATACATTTTGCAGCATAAAGATGCTAAGATGCTCAGAAGAGTTTATTTGGATTCAATATTCCTGATTTATACGGAAAAAATGCTGGCACAAAATTTTTACCCTTCAGAGATTAACAGATGTAAATTTCCTAATCTGGGCAATGCTTCTTCAGCAAGGAGATTGTCTTAGCTTAGGATCAAATAATTATTCAACTGTCTAAGTATTTATTTGTTTAATTATTGAAATATTTATCTTCTTTTATAGGTCTGTTTATAACCTTATAATTTTGTGCAAAATATTGTCAAATTCAATGGTTATTGTATGTCAAAGGTAAGTATCTCCATGGTACAGACTGGAAGTTTACAGCTTTATTAAAACTAATGGATTTGAATATTTATGCTACCTCAAGATCACACCCTCTGATTCTTTTTTAGATAATGGGAAATATAATTAAAGGATCCATATATACCACTTTCCCCAACATCATGATAAACTATTATGGTAAAAACAACTCAAACAGGCCATGACAGATCAATACTAAAGGAGAGATTCCAAGAATGCCACAGCAATTATACACATTATTAGGCAGTTAAAATTAACATTTCAGATCCAGAACAGACTCATTTGTCCTCAATATTTGTAACAAAAACAGTCACCCACTGTTGACTGTGTTTTTGTTTTTTTAATTTAGAAAGACTTTGATAATGCTTCCGGGTAGGAAGTAGGGTGTCAGTAAACGCTGTCATAAAGTAAATAAAAATATATGTTACTTCCTATTTTTTAATTTAGAGTGAATTTACTACTCCTCATTACTTGGAATGCAACAAACACACAAAATTGTGATGTGTTTGTGATAAATTTTGAATTTTGCAGGAAGGACTCTGTCTTTCTTCTCCTTGTAAAATTTTGGAGTATTAATAGTAGGAACAATAGCAGCTTTGTTAATAAAGTCTAACTCTTTGGAAAGTAAAAAAGTACATTTTACTAAAATTATGTTTGATGGAATAAGGAGGGGAAACAAAATTATTGCAGCATGTAATGTATTCAAGGAAGCTCAGACTGAAACAGGACTTGCTGATGTATACCTAGGCATTCATAATGCTATGAACTCTTTAGCAAGTGGTACTTCAACTGCTGGCAGGAAAACCAGTAACGTGAGGCTTGGTAACAATATTCTCTGAATTATTATTGCTGCCATTCACAGAGATAGATTTTCCATTGACTGCTATCATTTGGAGTCACTATATCTCATCTTAATTTGTGTAGCTGCCTGTTGGAAGTGATGTACAAACTGAAAAATTGGCCTTTTCTATCACACTGTTTGGGTGAAAGAGGGATTGCTTCCATTTATTGTCACATGTCTGGAGTCTAGACAGGAAGAATACTTTGTAGCAATGCTAATATTAAAATCTCATTATTCTTGCAGGGTTATTATTGCTCTTTATGGTAAAAGAACCATGTGTCTGTGTGCATGTGCTCATGTGTGTGTACCCTGAAGGTGTGGATTCATTTTAACTAAGTTTAACTATTTAATTAAGGTTCCTTTTACAAATTAAATTTGTAAAAGCAAAGGCTTGCATCTGGTCTAAAATAGATCTTTGAACTGAATAGGATTAATCAAGTAATCAGAACTAATAAACCCCATCTTTCTTACAGGCAGTAAGTAAAGAGTTTCAAAATATAAGTAATTTGACCTAGGAAGACAGAAAGTGTCCACATTCTCTATTGACTATATAGTCTAGATGATTGAATGATTTCAATGGGTCAGATACATCATTTCCTCTAAAAGTGCACCATTATTATCAAACAGATTCATAGTGACAGTGCAGAACTACCAGATGCAGGTACCAAGTTTGGTCAGTCCAGATCCTCCCAATTTATCACGGTGAAAGAGGAAATGAAAAACAGTGTCTGCAAAGTCCATATTCCTGTCAAGAAACAATCTCTTGAGAAAGCATTTTACTGACTAACACTGAGGAAAACTATTGATGAGAGGATAATGACTGCTGTGTGCTTGTGAGACTAAAATTTTCTGCTCCGTAAATCATGACCTCAGAATGCCATGTATGACACGTATAGTCTACATTACTGCGTGACTCCTCAGCCTTTGTATTTCATGTTATGGTTTCTATCTGTTGTCTCAGGTCTCAGAGAGTAACCAGCATGGAAGAGTTCCTTAATTTTAGCATTTATCTGATGTCAAAATAATTAAATTTTTTACAGAAAAGACCTGGCACAACCTGAAGTGTTTTCTCACTATGGCTTTCTGTTACACAAGCCCCTAGAGTGAGTGAATATTCTGCTAATGGGAATGTAAAAGTAATGAATCACTAGAATCTATGCCTTTGTCACAGAACAAAGATGAATCAGCTGAACTACTATCCCAAAGATTAGAAGTCTAGAGGGATGGTTATCATTAGCAAAGTTAAAGGTTTCACTGTCTGATTTGTATACTGTATCTCCCAAACCTCACAACACTGCCTACAGTTGAGCTCTCTGGGGTCCAGTTAATAATTCTGACTATCTCACTAGCTTGTTGACAGCTTCTTGCTGAAGGTCATATTCTGATGAAGCAGATAATTTTATTATCTCCTTTTGCCTTTTGAGACTTCATCAAAAATACTTCTGAGAGAAAAAGAAAGATGCTCTAATGCTTGTTTTTCTTATGTATGCTTTTGAGAAAATGTATATGTATATATAAAATGACAATATTTTCACACTGAAAATTTACTCAAATATCTGAAATCTGAAGGTAAATAGCTGTATGAATCTGGGCCAGGTGAACTTCACTGGACTTAACAGAAAAATGCATTCTGAGTCCTTGAGGGTTTTGTAATCCCTTTTATTTGATTACTGCCACATACTATGAATTTTGATTCAAGAAGGAGCACAATGCTTTCTTACCCTTTTTCACCATTTGTAAGATGAAATTATTCCGTTTTAATGTGGGGAAAAACAGAAAGACACTGGAGAATTATGAGCCCACCAATGAAAATATCTACCCTGCTGTAAAATTTGAACAAAACTCAAGAACGAGCTCTAAACTACACCTCCAGTCTGATATACTGCTGCAGCTATATGGTAGCCTGATCTTGGCTGGCTGGTTGACTGATGCTTGCCCAGCTGCCTTCTCACTGACCCTCTTCAGCAGAGCAGGAGGAGAAAAGAAAATAGAAAAGTTTGTGGACAGAGATAATGAGAGAGATATCCTACTATCATTGAAAACAAATTTAATTGAGGAAATTTAATTTAATATAATTTATTGAAAGAAAAAAAATATTAGAATAGTAATGAATACTGAACTAAATGACTTCTCTGCCCACTTCTTCTTCCAAGGCTTCACTTCACTTTGTCTTTCCCAGCGCATTTACCTTCCACATGCTGCCCCAGCACAGATCCTCTCTGGGGAACGTAGTCCTTCAGGAACAGAGCACTCCAGTGCTGGTGCCTCACAGGCTGAAGTTCCTGCCACAACCAGTTCCTGCATGTGTTCTTCTGTGCAGGCCACAGCTCCAGCATGCACCCTTCAGGGGCTGCAAATTCATTCAGGGCATCTCCACCTGCTCCAATGTGGAATCCTCCAAGGCTGCTGTGTTGGTATCTTCTCCACAATGGTCATTCATGTGTTGCAGGGGGACAAGAGCTTCTCTATGATTTTCTCCAGTGGCTGCAGAGGAATTTCTGCTCCAGTGCATGGAACACCTCCTGCCCCTCCTTCTTCTCTTACCTTGGTGTCTGCAGCATTGTTCCTCTCACATTTTCTCACTTCTCCTTCTCACACTCTGCAGTGGTTTTGCCCTTTCTTAAAAATATTTTCATGTCTGTGCCACTACCTTGACCAAGAGGCTCAGCTCTGGCCTGTGGTGGGTCTGTTGGAGTTGTCTGGAAATGGTTGTCTCCCACATGAGGCATCCTTATCTACTTCTGTCAGAGGGCACCCCTAAGGCCCCCTTACAAACAAAACTTTGCTAGAGACACTCAATAAAATATTACATCCTTGCACATGAATAATAACAAGGTTTGACCTAAAACTTGCAGTGATAGCGTCTCGAAGGCATATCCTGAGAGGCAAATCTAGATCTCTATAACTAGCATTGTTCTGACTGACAGACAGCCCTTGACCAGCTTCCGTAAGTTTTGCCTCTCCACATGTAATAGGAACATTCAGCCACATTCAGCTACAGCTTTGGGGTTATACAGCTTATCCTGCTGCATGTGCTTCTGTACCATGTTTTAGACCCTACATATCCAGCAGCTGGTACCACTGTACCTTTAGATCATTATTATTGTCCCTCACAACTGATCTGAGCATCAAATATACTCATAGGAATGGAACAGAACCAATAATTTTGTGAAAAATGGGTAAGACCTAACATTTCAAAACAAGAGAGTTGACAGCTCTATAAGAACCAGAAAATCATGGTCAGAAGGACTATACAAAGAGAGACTATAGAAAACTTTCCTTACAACCAGTTGGTTTAGAATCTGAATATCACTGGATTGCATACAACTACACTGAGTTATTTACTCATAGCATCATTTGACTTAGAACTAACATAGTCTGGTGTGAATAACTGACAATGAGCAAAATATCAACTACATAACTTTAAGGACTATCACCTGTACAAAACTGTGCAACATGTTTTGAGTAGGACAAAGTTCCTTAAAATCTCAGAATTAACTCTCATATGATGTTAGCTGTGCTACATATCTTTTCAATGTTTATTAAAAAATAATATCATTAAAACTCATTACAGGGTTCATCTACTGGAGATAGAGGTGCGTGTTATCACATCAAAGTACCTTTGTTTCAGTATACTTAATCCTGTGCATTTTCTTCAGAGTCCAGATAAAAATGACTGAGAACATATGCGAAAAGTTAGATAAACAATATAATATTTAAGTTTTTTAAGGGGTTTTGGGTTGTATTTTATTGCTCTTATTGTATATTGAATCATTCAAAAAATTTTAACTTGTTACTTCTAATGTAATTTAAAACTGACAAAGAAAGCAGTGACTTTGAATACTGAATTTGGAAAATAAATGTGTTTTCAGTTTTTGTCTACTTTTTTTTAAGACACTGCTGCTTAAATATTTAGAGAGAATAGTTCTAAGGTTAAAGGAAATGTAGTGAACTAGATAAACTATCAAACCATCAAAATATTTAGGGGCCTGGGTATGAAGGGGATGAATATATAAATCTGAGAGACAGCAGGCCTAGACTTCACAGAGGTTGCCAAAAAAAGTAAATTAATTAGGAAAGAGAGCTCATGAACCATAAATTTAATTCTCCAAAACTTACAAGAGCTTTGGAAAGAATGTTAATTTATAAATTTTTGAACCTTACATTGATTATATGTTGCAATTTAAAGTATACAACAAAGCTTTAGTATAAATTAAAGCAAATATTTGGCCAGTGACAAAACTCTTCTACTTTTTTTTTTCTCTTAAGTTTCTGATGAAGATCTGAATTGAAAAGCAATTAATGGCATGGGTCCTGATGTTCAGTGGAATAATGGGTTTGTGTATGTGTTTGTAGGCAAGGACTAGTGGAAAGATGTAGGCCTTTATTATGAATTAACAGAAAAATGGTAGATAAAGAAAAATGGGAGTAGATAGAGATGTATTTATGTTTCCAAAAGATTCTTTAAAAATGTCCAAAAAGTAATAAAGAACTTAAACATCCATCATCAGTAAATAATTTGTACATAATTTCTCATGAAATCCAGGAGAGACAATGGAAAAGGCAGAAGTATGTATATGCTGTGCTATCTCTATGGGGCAGAATCAAGTCAAGATTTTCAGGAAGAAAGTAATATATTTTATTATACCTACCATTGTAACTGAGGAGGAGAAAAATCAGATATACAAAGATGTTGTTCAGTGTCATATTTCAGTAGAGTAGAGTAGAGTAGAGTAGAGTAAAATAAAAAAGCATGTATGCTCCATACAGATTTTTCAGATCTGCCTTGTCTGCCACAATGTTTCCCATTCAATATATAGCAGATTTTAACTCTACCTGTAGTTCTTGTTTCAGTTCTTTATTATGTGTAGTTCTTGTTTCAGTTCTTTATTACGGCATAATGAAAACCCTAGGGTAGCTTATGTTTCCATAAACATTTCAATATATGATGACACTGAAGTCAGGCTAAGATGTGGCAAAATATTTTAGTTACACAGAAGCAGTATACCCTGAAAAACCAGCAGCATCTTTAGAAAAACCAGGGAAATGACATTATTTGACCAATGAAAAGGAATGCAAGAAGAAAAATTTAACTCTTTCTCAAAATATAGGTTCCGCAGGAAAGCAACATTTACTAACATATTTGTTCAGAAAAAAGGGAGTCAACATTATTTAGGGAAAAGAACATGAACATCAAGGATATCAGTTATCATAAATTACTTCTTCTTTTTCAAAATTGGAAAAAAATTGATCATTAAAAAATATTTTAAAATTTGTACCTGTAGACAAACTTGTTTACACACACTGTGTGGTCTGGCTTTGAAACTTACTGCTACAGATCTTGAGGTACTCAAAGTATAAATTGCATTGTCCTAAGAATGCATTTTAACTCCTATGCTTCAGGACTTACAGAAAACTCTGATAATTGAGAAAAGACCTAAGACTGAGGTAGCATAGTCTGCTGTGTATTCTGTGCATATGCTTTTCTCAGAAGAGGAATTACAGGCAACTTTTAGACAAGATTCTCAGGCAACCAAATGAAAGGTCTGGTATACCATAGGAATTCATACAAACTGTGAGATGCAATAGAGTTCAAAGCTCTCAATATCACTTCTTGCTTTCTAGCTGAGTGCAAATGCTTTCATGCATTCAGATGCATGCAGTCAGCATTACCTTGCCTTTCCAGCACCAACTCCTTAAAATACAAATTGCTTCTCTTCTCATTTTCCAGATCTTTTTGTACTTCAATCTCTTATGAAAATATTTATATCTTCTTATAGGCTTTTTTTGGTACTATAATTAGGTCTTTCTCTGCTTGCAAGCTCATTATTATATTACCAGTTGAAATTATCATCTGTCGATATTTTTGTTGATTCCATGATTGTCTTAATTTCTTTGACCTCACATTTTCTTTTATTTAGACTTTCTATCAAGATTGAAACATAAATTCAGAAAAAAAAAGAGAAGAAAGAAAACGCATGTGAAAGAATCAAGGCCTCTACTTGCAGTCTCAGACATTTAGAATGCAGAGTGTGCATCAGGAAGAGAGAAAAATATGACATTTTTCATATAATGTTTGGAGAGGGAAGAGATACACATGCAAAGCAAAGTAAAATCAGAGGAGTAAGGAGAGATACACAACACAGGAATGAGACAGACCAGGAGACAGCAAAATGATAACCACATATTCAGCCATAATTACTTCCACGTTATGATATGTACACTGTAGTGTCAGCAACTGGCATTGTCTACTGGAAAATATTTACATATATTTTTCACTGCATAAGACAAGAGTATAAAGAAATAAGAAAATCAGATGACTTCATATTTATAATGTGACTAGAATAACATCTTCAGGTTTTTCATTGTGAATTTCTATTTATATATAATATAAGATGCTGACCTTTAGATTTCTTACTGCATATCCTTCTTATTTCTCTCAGTTTCTACAAAATATGTGAAATGTGTTTGTCTACAAGAATAGCAGTAGAAGCTGAGATTTGGAAATCACTGTTTTGGTCTTCTGTCACATGATAAATGGGCATAATTGCCCCAAACCAACATAGAACAACATCTGTAGGAAATGAACTTTTTTTTTTCCTGTATTTCAAATAAATTCTTAAATTAGTCAGTTACACAGAATGCATCAACTTAACTGCTAAAGGCAGAGAAGAAGTTTTTGACATGTTTCCTACCACGAGAAATTTTAGATTTTTAAAGTTATGTCAAAAAAACCATTTGTATCTACCACAAAGTTGCTTGATTGTTAAAAGTATTAGGAGCTAAGGAGCTTTGTCTTAAGCCAGAATTCATTTGGAGTAGAAATGGATCTGAGTTTTGGGAGCTGTAAGGACTTTCAGATTTCTTGTGCCTGAAAATTAGAATGCTACATGGAGACTTGGGCAGTCAGGCCAATTTGTCATGTTTATTTAAGAAAAAAGTTAAAATAGACTAGTTTGATTTTTTGTCAATAAAAGATTTGAATGTTTTCTAGTATTCAAGATATTTCAAAAAAAAAGAAATAATTTTAGTGTCTAAAGATGCTTAGTTATATTTATAAATAGAGAAATAATTTCCCCAAGTGAAAATTCCATTTTTCATGCAGCCATCGTTTGTCATTTGGATCACAATTCCTCACTATAATTAGCTATCTCACAATAGTGACATAGAGGAAAAGTGCAAGACGCAAACAACTGCTGGTTTCACTGACAGTTTGTCATCTCTTCCCCTAGTCCCGTCTTTTATAGAAAATGCAGTATAAATCCTATTTGGACAAGTGTAGAATGAAGATCGCATAAAACTATTATTTCAAAATGTGTATAACTTAAGAATGAAAGTTAACTGGTTTCAACTGCACTTATTCTTTGATCTGCTCTGTTATGTTATGATCAGTTAAGTCAGTAATTCCTCAAGTTAAGGGCTCCAAAATACATTTAATTAGGTATTGCACTGACAGCAGAAGCCTTAGTTATCTTATGCAAGTCTAGTCACAGGAGAAGATTAATTTCTCTTATGAGGTTGTGATCACTCTTGCAATAAAAATTCCATATTTCTTTCTCATGTGCGTTTGACTGTTTGCTAACATTATCCTAACTCATTGGTACATCCTCAGGTACTTACAGAACATTTTGAGAGCACCTTTCTGAAACTGATGTAGGTTGAGATCCAACCAAATATCATGCTTCAAAGAAGTTTCTGAAAGGTGTCTAACTTCAGAAACAACTTCACACTAAAGTTCAACTTTCACTAATAACACTGATCATGAATGAAGATATTCTTTAAGAATTATTCCCATGGAATTTATATATATATATATATCTATAATGCTTGTTTGAGTTTTTAAACTAAAATTTATTTAGCAGTATCCTATGTGATCATTAAACTGAGGGCACTCATACATGTGGAGATTTGCTTATAGTATTCAGAAAGCCTGTGTAAATATCACTGTGTTTGTCTCCAAGGGGGTCTATTTACAACTTACATACTGGAATCATAGACATTAGTTCAGTTGTAGTTATACAGAATATTATACAGAACAAAAAAATAAATAAATCTTATACAATATTGCAATTAGTTCTGAAGAACTTTTTAGTAGAACGATGTAAATGAATTCACAGTTTTGGTCCAGAGTAAAAAGTTGCACAATGTAGATACTAAGGCAAGAGGTCTTAATAATCTAAAGAAATTCTGGAATGTACCTACGAATACAAAGTGTTTGCCTGCAAATACATAGTCACACATTCTCTCATGAACTTTAAAAAGAATAAGAAATTTTGCAGTAAGAATGCTGACTAAGGCACAACAGGATTTTCCAGAGATTAATCATATTATGATATTATGGGCTCATTTCCTCTTTAGAGATGTCTGATAACCCAGCCCTCATCAAGGTAGGCAATGGTATCCCCATATCTCCCAAAGGCTATGTATTTTCTTCCTCCTATTTCACAGTGAAGGCAAGTAAGTGAAAAAAAACAATCAACTTTGTCTGGAGTTTCTAATATTGTCCTTCAGAATAGTGCTGTAACACACCATGCAAAAGAAAACTAGAAGGACAGTGAACAACGACAGATGCTAGTAATGCTAAAAATGGTCTCTGAAAGATTCTCACACATAATAGAATGTGAGGGTTTCTCTACTGACTTATCCCAGCAGTTACTTTAAACGTGAATACTTGATGGATATTTGGTCTTGTTCCTGTCCTTGACCTTCTTCAATAAGGAACTGTTGCTGTGTTGCATTGTGAGCTACAAGAGGAACAAAGATATGAATGAATTATGATGTCACTGGAGCACCTTTAATGAATATTCCTTTGCAAAATTACAGATTATCAATGCCTCAGATCTTGATCAGCATTCCATTATAAGACCATGCTACTGGTGCAAAGCATATATGCCTTCTCTAAGCCAAATTCAACTCTATGTCTGAATCTAAAATACCTCTATTAAATTTAGTAGAATTTTATTCCTGTTTATAAATACCTAGCATAGATGCAAGCAAAAAAAGAGCTGTATTTTATATAACTATCCTATATAGATCTAGCTGTCCAATACAGATCTGACTGGACCTCCTGTTTATTACTTAATAGTTAACGGGTAGAAATACATTTTCAAGAAGTTTCAGTATGTCGTACCTTTTAGGATATCCTCACAAGACAAATAAATCTATCAGTAAAGGTGCCATCCATTTCAAGAGTAATACAGCCTCTCAGTTTTGTGTGTTATAGAAAATATATAATGCTTTCCAGTGGAATACAAATTCCACTTAGATGAAAAGTGCCTTTTGTATTTGCATGTATTTATGAAACTGTGAAAATGAGGTTGTTCTTAGCATTGCACAGTAATCCACTGAAGGATTATACTGAGGCACAAGATAGGTACAAGTGCTTAAAGTAATCTGGGCACATGAACTAAAAACAGCCAGAGGAAAATGAAAATATTAATAACAGTTCCTATTTCTTTATCTCCCTTTCAATTTTAATTAACTGCATAGTTTGACTAAAAATTCACCTCTCAATTTGTGTAGGAAACATTTTGATCAAAAAATAATACATAAAAATGGAAACAATTTTTTTTTAATTTTTGAGCATTCAATGATGATAGCTCTATTTTTCCTTTCTTGGTAGTCTAACTTATCTTCATAAAAAAATACCCCATAACTGGAAACCTAGCAGCTGGTTTTAAGGAAAACATCCAGGCAGAATTTTGTGTTCTTCTATTATAATTCCTCTTGGAAACCTTACAAATTAACTTTTATCCTTTTTTTCTATGAATGAGTTATTCAAAGACAGATTTAACTTTTTACTTATGTGCTGATTTCAGGCTGGGGTCTCTCAAGAGTTCTAAAAAAACTCTGGATATGACTGAATTTCTCAATGAATATTTGTTGTAGCAATTATAAAATAGAAGTATTGATGTAACTGATGATCTGTGTTCTATGTTACTGGGTTACCATATTTCTTGGATTATAGGAATAAAGATTGTTTAAGTGAATTCCGATAGAAGAAATTACCAAGACCATGTATTTAGATTCAAGCAGCAGTTCAAACACATTCACATATTTATAGGACCATTGTCTCCTGCAAACATTAATTCAAATAATAGTAATCTTTATTTTATTGAGAACTGGATATTACAGGCTGAATGATGTTACCGAAAACATTATTTTCACATGTGAAATCAGCAGAGCAAGGACTTATCAGGACTTAAGGATAACCACATTAGTTGTCTAAATCAAACTACTTTTATGGTAGCTTCTTAATCGTGTATTGCTGAATCCTGCTCTTCCTTACTGATTTCCAGTAATGGAAAAGTCAAATGAAGGTATAAATACACTTTTTTATCAATGCTTCTACATTTCCTTCCCTCCTTTATGCAGCTGCCCATGAAAGAAGAGATGGTCAATATTCCTATATCTGGCATGAGGGGTGATACAGCATTGTGGTGCAGGGAAAGCTGCTCTCCCCATTGGAAACACACACATTTGAAAACTGGGATGGCTGTGTGAAACCAAGTGTCACAATCACAGAGATTTGAAGCCCCAAAGAGAAAGAAGAAAGATAAAAACAAAGGAATGGCTTCACACACTTGCAACAGGAATAAAGACCGTAAGAAAAATAACAAAATATAAATATTGTTCTACAGACTTTTTATGTAAGATATTGGAGTGAGTCTATACTGAAAGTTGAGGGTTTGGAACCCTTGTGATACTATTCCTGTTTAGATGTATTGGCTTCTTTTTCCCCTCTGATTCATATTGCACATCACTGAGATCTCTGGAGAGTTGCAAACAGAGAATCATGTAATGTCCTAAATTAGAAGGGACCCACAAGGATCATCAAAAGTCCAGTTCCTGGCCCTGAGGAGGATCACATGAAGAATCACCATGCTCTTGAAAGCATTATCCAAGTACTTGATCTGTCAGGCATTGTGCTGTGACCACTTCCCTGAGAAGCCTGTTCCAGTGCCTGAGAACCCTCTGGGTGAAGAACCTCTTCTTAATATCTAACCTAAATTTTCCCTGATAGAGTTTCCCTTGTGTCCTAATGCTGGTCACCAGAGAGAAGAGATCAATGCCCACCCCTCTTTTTCTGCTCATGAGGAAGCTGTAGACCTCAAAGAAGTTTTCGCTCAGTGTTCTCTTCTTTCAGCTGAACAAGCCAAGTGACCTCAGCCATTCATCATAAAGCTTCCTCTCATCCCATTGCTGCGGGTGCCCCAGATTCAAAAAGTGTGCAAAAAATTTAACTCTGTCCTGCCAAAAACCAGGAGAGGGAAGGAGAAAAAGAAAAGAAAAATGTTGGGATTTACGGTGTCTGTCTTCCCAAAACACCTCTATGCATTATGGATCTCTGTTTTTGTGGGGATTTCTGGACACCTGCCTGCTCATGGGAAATGGTGAAGATTCCTTGTTTTGCTTTGCTTATGCACAGTTTCTGCTGATATGATATGATATGATATGATATGATATGATATGATATGATATGATATGATATGATATTAGTTATTATCTGTCCTCATCACAAGCTTTATCAGGTTTGCCTTTCTGATTGTCTCTCCCATCTCAATGAAGGGGAAGTGAGTGAGGCCAGGTGGGGCTTGGTTGCTGAATGGGATTTAACCATGACAACCATGTAACAAAGTCCACATGAATGTCACAGGACCTGTTGCAAGAAATCTTTATGATTACTAATTTAGTTGCTAATTTTTTAGCAACTTTTCATTCTTTAATTGAAAAGCTGGGCTACAACATACAATAAGTTGCAGTTATTGGTGCATTGGTCTGCCAAGGAAAGAAAGAAAACAATGAAATGGCTGAAGTCAATGGTATAAAAAATATCCTTGATTTGAGACTCTCCCCAAAAGGTAAGACTAGATATATAATCCCAGATGTGAGGAACAAACAGCCCAAATATTAAGGACTAAATGAAGCCTAACTGAGTGAGACTGGAGGCCTTCTTCAGCTATGTTCCAAAATTAATGCTATTCAAATAACTTCTACAAAAATGTAGTGCAAATTTTATCTCATTTCTTTCTTTAGAGATCATGCAACTTCACTTTGCATGATCCCTTTTTATAATACCTCCCCTCAAAAGATATGGTCGATGACTGGACTGGGAGAAAGGAATTGTCATTTGAAGTAGAATTTTATTTTAAATCATGTACTGTTTGTCCAAGGCACATCCACAAACAGAATAAAAATATAAGAAAATAAAATAATACTCTCAAATTCATGGTTTTTACTTTACAGAAAATCTTTATAGCAACATAAATCCATGCAACAGAAACAAAAATTATACACAGTGTACCCAATATCAAAACTTTTAAGGTAGATACATAAGAAATTTGAAGTGAATGATCTAATAAATGGTCATCCAAACTACATTAATTTAAGGGAACAAAAAAGGTACGTCCAATGTAATCATCTGTAATATGCCTTGACTTTCCAGTCCAAGATCCTGGCTCAGAGAAAGGTATTTCCATAGCTGCATTTCTGTACTCAAATGCAATGGCAGGATGTATAAAACTGATTTGCTACTGGCTAAGGATGCTTTGGGTTTGGAGATTCTTTGGTTTGGAACTGGACAGCAGTGATAGCACAAGTTGTGGCTGATCTTGGTATGGACTTCCATTTGTTTGACATAATCTTGAACAAAGTTCCACTGTAAGTACTCTTCATAATACCTTGTAAAAAATTACAGAATATGGATTATTTGATTTGTATGTATAGGCACTGAAAGGTGGTGGCTCAGTTTATTCTTGATCTGCACCTGAAATAATGAAGAAAAATTTAAAACCAAGTCAGAACTCACCTGAGGAAACATCTGAATTAAGCCTTATGTCCTCCTTCATCTTAAAAAAAATTCTTTTCAGAACAAGGAAAAAAAGCTAGATTCTTTTTGTTTGTAAACTTTCTAATGAGAAAATTAATTAATATATCAAAATATCTATTTTTGAAATTCCATATCTTTCCTGTAGAAAAAAATAAATTTATGCATTACTCAGTGTTCAGTTGCCACAATAATTAATTGAATGCTTTCTTTTAAAATTTTTTATTGCATTCATTACTCCTGAATAAATTTTTATTCTATGAACATAATGATTTCTTTTCTTTGCCTTCAAAGAGACACATACCATTCCAAATAAGTATCAGTCTTAAGAACCTATTGTTTAAAATTTCCATCATTTCATTTATAACACCATAAAGACTGATATACAGCAATTCACTGTCTGATTCTGGAAAATTTTCCAGATGTGTTTCTTTGAGCAGTACCACAGCAAATATTCCTTTATGATTGTATATTTCCTCTATCCTCTCACCAATTCCTTATTTTTCTAACAACTCTAGAAAATAAAATGTTCAGCAAAAGCCATTAAAAACATTGGATCACTGAGATCCACTGAAATGGTAAGACACCTTTACTGCTCATTTGCTATACCCAAAAACATTTAAAAGTGCAATGGTTGAATATGTAATTATTTCTTGCTTTTTTCTAGGGGGGTATTGACTGCCTTCATAAACCAACAAAAAAGGTACCTCAATGGCTTGCAAGGCAATCAATGTGACCATATGCTCAGTCAAAATTTCCACATTACCATAGGACTCAGGCAGGCTTCCTCATGCTTCCAAGGCATTTGGAAACATTTTGCAAAGATTTTGTTTTCATAAATTCTGAATTAAACTTTAGCTTAAAAATAAACTACTAAATTCTACTAAAAATAACTACTACATTACCAAAATAAGAGACTAGCAAAATCCAGCAAATGTTGATTCAATAGTTATCAAGAGAAGTATTAAGGTTTCTTATTTGTTAACATACAAAAACATTTCAATAGCTGTAAATATTTAGGGAACTTGCCATATGTTATCAAAGAATAAAATATGAGTTTAAAGATGTGACGAAGTATTACATAAAAAACCACTCACTGCTGAAGTAGGAAGCAGCTTACCAAGAAATTAAATTTTTTACAAAGAAAAAAGGTAGCCTTGGAGAGTAAATACAAAACTGATGAAATAAAAGCTAAACATATTTTTATAAAATAAATGTAATTAAGGGTAATTTAGGTGCTTTTCAAAGTTGTTGACTAGGAGAATTATAATAAAACCCCTCAATTATGACAAATGAAGCACTTAAAATATATAAATTATTTGTTTGTAATTTCACTCTGTATAGTAAAAACACTTTTACTTAAGCTCAGATTTTTGTACTTAGTAGAAAAAACAAATAATTATTATATCCTTTTTAGTAAATGTATAAAATTGAGATTGAAAAGTTTAACACTCATCAATTTCACAAGAATTAAACATTTTGTACTGGAGGACCTGTTAGAAAATACTTACTAAAACTCTTATTAGAAATAAAAGAAGTGCACTAATTTACTTTATTAACAAAAGAATTCTACAATCCACAGTACTTGTGGCAAATATACAATAATTAAAACAGCAAAGAAACTATAAACAAAACCACAATGAGAATATAAAACTGAATTAATCAAAAGTTTATATCCAGGATTTTGAAAGCATAACATAATTCAAGTGGAAGATCTCTTTCTACAGTGTCATGGTTGTAACCTCTGACACAAACAGCCACCAAAACTCTTAAACAATGACATATAGATGAAAATAAAACCCCCTGCATTTTGTTAGGTGATGCAGGTATTTTAAAACTTTCCTCATTTACTATATCAGTCTGCTCAGGCTGGTAAGCCCAGGTCCAGATAAGCAGATCATAGAATCAGGGCATATCTCAAGTATGAAGTATAAGTATCATCAAGTACAACTCCTTGCACCTTGCAAGACTACCTAAAGATTAAGAGCATCATTCAAATACTGCTTGAACTCTTATAAGCTTGGGGCTGTTCAGTCACTAACTTCCAGTGAAAAATCTTTTCCTAATGTCCAGTCTGAATCTTCCCTGATGCAGATCCATTCCTCTCACTTTTGTTCTAATGCTGACTTCTTGAGGAAGTCATAGACAGTGATGAGGTATCCCCAGCCTTCTTTTCTCCAAGCTGAACAAACTGAGTGACCTCTGCTGCTCCTATTTCTTGTCCTCAAGACATTTTGCCATATTGGCCACTCTCTTCAAGGAACTCTAATAAATTTGATGACCTTCCTAAAATGAGATGCCCAAAACTTCTCCAGGGGGTGCCAAGGCAGAATCACACTAGCACAGAGTACAGCAGGACAATCACATCCCTTGACTGTCTGGTGATGCTGTGCCTGATGCACCCAAGGACAGGGCTGGCCCTTTTGGTTATCAGGGCACACTGCTGACTCATATTCAACTTGCCAATTGTCCCAAACCCTGAGATCTCTCTGCCAGCCAATTTGCACACACTCGCTCTTGTTAAATTTCTGTGTTGGTTCCCTCTTGATGGCAGTAATTATCATTGATCTTTTCCAATCTCTTCCTGCATTTTAGCTCATGTAGAAAATCAGAAAATTACCAAAAAAAAAAACAAAACCAAAAAACAAAACCAGAAAGAGCTTCATCACCTAAAAATTGTCTACTGTTTTTAGGAACAGTAGAAAAAGACTATGTACTAAATCTGGAATTTACTTTGAATTCATGATGAATTAAGCACTGCAGGGAGTGTTCTGCTCTTGGATGTGAAAGGCAGAGCTTGATCATTGAAGTTTTCATTTTCTGCATGCATAATACTTCCCTTAATATCATATATAATTGTATATCCTTTGTATTTTAAAATAAAGACTTTAAAATTGAATTCTAAGCAGCAGGGGGAAAAGGTGCATTACAGGAAATAGGCTGCAGAACAGCAGTATTAATTTATAGAAAACACTGGATAGTTTGAAAGGAGAACTGTTTTTCATGAGAAAAATAGGAAAGATATGCGGGAAAAAATGAAAGGGAGAGACAGAAATAGATAAGCAAATCTCTCATATTCAATAGATTCTGTATAAAAGCAATCCTACAGCAAATTGTTGAAGATCAGTTATAGAGATCTACACTGAGTGCTCACCTAGAATAAAGCCAGTTCAGACACAGTGATTAAAATCACAAGCATGCCACTTTTAAATGCAGATCATCCATCAGCTTTCAGTTTGATGATCAAAAGATATCTCTTCACATATCATGTCCTTCTGAATTATTGTTGGGTACAGCCTTGTGATGCTTAATCTGCCAATTTAACCTTTGATTTAGCCACAAGTTTTGTTTTGTTTTCCTTTTATGTTTTTCTTTCTTTTTTTCTTTGTTACTATCTTTGTGCATTTGAGTTCCTTCAATGTTTCTGTTTCAAAACAACCAGTAGTTTTCTCATCTTTAATCTCCCATCCTCTTAACTTTAATCCCCTCCCTCCTGCTGGTTCTGTGTTGTTTCTTGCTGTTCAGGAATGAGATAATTGAAAGGGAAACTGCTATTCTTATAAACTAATGGAAAAGATTTTAACTTTTTTTTTCTTTAAGAAGAGTATTTTTATTTTTACAGTCCCACTGTATGAAGATAAAAAATATTAACGCAGATTACTCTGATAATATTTTTAAGGTTAAATTCCAAGTTTATGTGTCTGTTACAGAAATGAAAGGTCAATTCATCAGATGTGTTGATTAATTCAATTTCAGATACTGGTTATTTAACACTGTCTATACCCACACAATGTGAATGTGAAGGAAACAATTTTGTTTCTCATCTTTTCTTCAGAATGAAATTAGTGATGAAAGATAATTGAAATATTAAACATCCTTCCTTTGTACCAAAATCATTTGTCAAAAATACTTTGTGAGAAAAAGTCTAGATTACACTTAATTTAAAATTATGTAGTTTCTGGAAAACACAGTCATACATATCATAACTACAATGTTTTGGTTTTTTCATTAGAACAAGCATGGGAAGAGGGAAATGGAGACACATCCAATCAGCAGAAGAACTGTGGCATCTTTTCTTTTTTCTTAATACTCTTCCTTGTCATCACATTGCCTTATTTAAACACATCATTCATCACAGTAAAATATCTTGAGCTCTGCTCAAATATGAGGACCTCCAGATATTACTAGTGAGAGCTATCAACAGCTGTGCTTCCAAGGAATTTCCTTGCCTTTGATGCAGCTCTGAATGATACAGTACTGTTGGACACACACCGAGCATTCACGAGTATAATTTATTCTGTCATGCACTTGGCTTTTGGAAGAGTTGAATGAGGTACTTTTTCACTGCTAAGTCAGACAAACCTGACAAAACCATAGATTTTCTCAGAGACTACAAGGTTTTCTCATGACACTTTGTTTTCAGATAAATTTCCAATCTCTCTTCTTGGAGCTGAGCAGTTTTAACACCTAGACTTTTGGCACTGCCTCTCCTTCTCAGGTAAGGGAATTTAAGTGCTATTGAATCATATAAAACCTCAGCCTCTGTACTTCTGGGGACCTGCAGTATTCACCCTCTCATGACTGAAAGAAATTGGCCAGGAGACAAGACTCCTGTTTGATGCCTTTACTAGGATTCAGCTCTTGGGGTGGGGGGGCCCAAGAGACTGCTTGCACCACAGTCGTTCCCACACTGGCAGCTCCAAGGAGAAGGCACAATTCAACTCTTCAGCACACACTGCAGAGCTGGGGCTTCTGACCTCATGAGATTAGCCAGAAGGCCTTGTGTTCTGGTTCACTGTCTAGGGGGGGTCAGTCCTTTCCAGTCCTCTTGAGGTCATGGTGATGCAAGAAGATGGTTCCTAAGCAGGCTTAGCTGATGCAGGGAGACGATCTTTCATCATACCTTGCTAGAATATGTTTCCTTGTCCTTTTATTCCTCTGCTAGCTCATTGTTTTGGTGTCTTGCATGCCTTAGTTTGCATATTACTTGGTTGCACAGCTTCCTGGGAGTTTCTCTGTTCTAGTGTGGCACAGTGTCCATGGGAGTTGCTTGTTCTGTGGCATACCTTTCTAATGGGTTGCTTTTGTTAGTTTGATTTAGCCCCCATGGGAGCAGCTCTGTTACACAGTAGCAGGGAAGTAAGGGAAAGGGTACAGGAATGTCTCATAAGAACCTTTAAAACACTTCAGAAACTGGTAAGTAATTAACATTACTAATAACCATCAGAGTAAACAAGGGGCACAAGGTTTACAAATGGGATAAGAACATTAACTGTACAAAACTAAACACAATATTTTGACTGGGGTGGATTTCTTGAGAGATTTTATTCATGACAATGACTAAAACTGAAGGCAGTAGTTCCAAGTTTTGGAATTTAAGCACTGCCTATACATGGGAATAGGGTAGAAATGAAAAGGCAGAGTGAGACATCTAAAGGGATTATCTTGACACAATTGTGGGTGATGTGGCATTTGCAATCTAGTGACACAAGGCCCCCAGGGACTTATCAGCTGCACTCTATTTTCTGTATCTAAGAACAACTCTTTATCAGTTTAAGCAACACTATATTATGTGACTAACATCTAAATATCCATCTTTTTATTCTCAGACATTGGCAAGTAGTTAACACAAGCTAATATTTCATACCCTGGAAGTGTTTAAATACTGTTTTGTATCAATTCTACAAATTCTTTTGGAAGTTGATAGAAACAGAGCACTGTGAACTGAAATTTTTCTTGTTTGCCCTGTACTACAGAGATATGCATAGTAAGAAAGAAAACAAACTCCTAATTATATTATGTTACTTATGCTCATGAAATTTTTATGTGCCTCAGGTGGCTGGGGAAGTAAAATGTTATAGACACTTGTGAGATTTATTCTTTCACTACTCTGTTTGCAACAGGGCCTATAAATAGAATTGTTACAAAACCCTCTAAGAAAGCTTTTATGTGTGAGCTTTCCAACTGATTTTTTTCATACCAGAAATTCACAGAAATTTCACAGAAATTTCACAGAATCACAGAATGGGTAAGGTTTGAAGGGTGGTTTTTCTGTTTCAACCTCACTGCTTGAGGGAGGGTCATCCCAGAGCACATGGTACAGTATTGCATCCAGATGATTCTTGAATATTTCCAGTGAGGGATACTCCACAGCCTCTCTGGGCAAACTTTTCCAGTGCTTGGTCATCCACACAGTAAAGACCTTCCTCATATGTAGGTAGAACTTCCTGTGCATCAGTTTCTGCCTGTTGCTTCTTGTTCTATGGGTTGGCACCACCGAGTTGAGCCTGGTTCTCTCCTGTTGACACCTACACTTTAGGTGTATCAATCAATTATTCATTGATTTTAGATATTTATACTCATTGATGAGGCTCCCTTTCAGTAGCCTCTTCTTGAGGCTGAACAGGCCCAACTCCCTTTGTCTTTCATCATAAGAGAGATTTTCCAGACCCTTGCCCATCTTTGTAGCTCTTCATTATGCACCCCAGGATTCCATGGGCCTTCTTGGCCACAAAGGGTACTGCTGGCTCATGGACAGTTTTCTGTCCACCAGGAGCCCAGGTGATTTTCTTCAGAGCTGCTTGCCAGCAGGTCAGCCCCCAGCCTGTGCTGGTGCATGTTGAAGATCTTTCCCAGGTGCAGGACCCCGCATTTTCCCTTGTTACATTTCAGAAGGTTCTTCTCTTCCTATCTCTACAACTTATTAAGGCCTTCCGAAGGGCCATACAACCCTCTGAGCATATTGGCTGCTCCTCCCAGTTTTGTGTAATCAGCAAACTTTCTGACATTTCTGGACTTCATCCAAGTTATTTATAAACAAATTGAACACTGGGCCCAGTAAGGGAAGAGCCCATGAGTGACAGGCCTTCAGCTAGACTCTGTACCACTGATCGTAGCCCTCTGAGATGTGGCACTCAGCTAGGTCTCCATCCATCCCACTCTTTACTCATCCAACCTACACTTGTCTATTTTTTTTGCCTATGAAGATTTCATGAGAGACAGCATTGAAGGACTTGTTGAAGTCAAGGTAGATAATATTCACTCCTCTCCCTTTATCCATCCAGGTAGTTGTTTCATCATGGAAGACAATCAGATTGGCCAAACATAGCTTACCTTTACTGAATGAGTGCTGATTACTCCTGATCACCTTCTTGTCTTCCTTGTGTGTAGAGATGTATTTGACTGGATAAAAAATTTTGTATTCATCTGAGCCATAACTTTTTGAGGATTCCATCTTATTTTTCAGAGAACATCAGTAACACATTCAATAAATTATAGAATATTTATTACTAGGTTTTGTTTACCTTTGTTCTTCCTTTTTCCCTATCCTCTGTATAAAACAAAGAAACAAACAAAAACCAAAACAAAAAAAGCCCCAACAAACCTCAAAATAGACCATTGGCCTATATAGGTATGTCAGAATGCGTTTCACACATTAAAGGCTTTATGAAGTAATTTAGATAAGTCTTTCTGGGCCTTGTCATTTGGACAAGAGGAGAGCTCCCCTAAGCTTATTGTCAGACATTGGCACATAGAAGGACTTTATCCTTCTATTAGATTCTAGTAAATACTTTAATTTAAGCAAGGACACTCTTCTCCTGGTAAGGTATGTCAGAGTAAGTAGTTCCTCATTTCTTCAATATTTTCAGATATTTTATTCACTTCATCCACTGAAAAAAAAATCAGTTAAGTGAAAGCTGTAATTTCCTTTTAATCTAACAAACTCACTACAGACTATCTGCTTGGTGTAATTAAGAGGTTTTTTACTGCCATTCCAAACTCTACATTTGGATGTTTATCCAGACTTTTATTTACCCTTATACAGATCCCTCCATCTTTTTTTCCTACCATTTGTATTTCAAACAGCTATTCTAGTATGAAGAAAACAAGTTCATCAGAAGGTTAACGCAACTCTAGTCTCTGATCAATTTTAGCTGGGCACAAAGCAGAATCCTTCTGGCATGCAGAATCCTTGTCCTACCCTGCAATAGTAACCCTCTTGCTGTGAATTTCCTTATTTCCTCCCACATTCACATCACAGTTGGCTTGGCAAGGCACGCCAGTTTGTAGTGTCAGAAGCAGCCTCCAGTGAGCAGACTTGCAGAAGCCTCTCATTTTGGCTGAAAATATGACTGTCCAAGTTCTGAAAAAATTATAGGTAAGCCTCAAATCAGCAGTTAACTCAGCCCTTATTAGTGATGAAAGTGTTAAATTAATGCATTATGTAATTGACTATTAAAAGGCAAAAAGGTGATTAACATGTTTTGTCTCTCAAAACTTTCAAGTATCCAGAGACAGATCTGTACAATGCATCAGATACAATAGGGAACAGAAGATCTTCTGAATGGGTTTCTCCACTCAATTATGTATTGCAAGGATTTCTAGGTATCTTCAGCATTGTTTCCCCAGAATCACTTTCTTGTGATTAGGTACGTACCTAAATCCTGCCTATGCACTGCTACAATCAGATACCAGGAAGAGCAGCATCTGTGTCCTTTAAAGGACCTATGCAAGAGGTGGGCTCAGATAAATTAGAGCATGAAGTTATTAGTACTGTGTAAAAACATAGACACCATCCATAAAACTGCATTATAGTATGATAATCGCGTAGGAAGTCATCTTCTCAACTTGATAGACTCAAACCTACACCCTTGCAATTGGAATTCGCTTAACAAATTGAAACTTGCAGGAAATGGAAAAATAGAAACTTCTGCAGATGCTGGAGGGTTTAGTCTACAGCCTTGGAAGGAGGTTGGGCTAATGTAATGATAAAGGTACACAGACATCAAGTAGAGAAATCATAAATGTGTGTTCCTATAATTACAAGTAAGAATATGCCTTAAGTAACTGTATTAGGTAAGGTGTATGTGAGCTAACAATCTATTAGCTGAAAGACAGATGCAGTGCCGCAGAACTTAGCAAAGGTGATTGGTAATTAAGTAAAAACAAACTTCATGTCAACTGTCTATTGGACCAAAATGTTATGTATTGCTGTGTAAAAAAGAAACTCATGTCTACCTTTGAGCTATGGCTGACTTGTTGCTCCTCAAAATCTCGCACTTTTGAGACTGATACTTTATCTGATATATTTGAGCAATAAATCAAATTAATAGCACAGGTAATCCCATCCCTCATTATTTATGGCCTGACAAAACTATTTGGGTATATGTAGCAAGGAAGGGAGGTAGGCAGTGCTGGTGGTTACCAACCCTTTGTCTGGTGAAGCTTTGCAAAGTTCATAAGCTCATTAAGTCATTCTTCTAATTGAAGGATTCTATTTTTGTCATCTAAAAGTTTTTAGTTAAAAATATTGCATTCTGCTTTCTGGAATGTTTTTATGTTGGATAATCAATGGTCACACATGGAAAGATAACTTCTGGATGCTGATAGAGCACTGAAACTCAGATACACCTGCTTTGCCTGACCAATGTTTTCATTTTCCTTTTAATACAAAACTCTCTTTGACCACACGAAAGGAGACTTGTCTCCTAAATGGACAGACATCCCCTTGAGACTTGGCATCATAGGTCTGGAGATGACCTAAAGAACAAAGAGGCCACTATATTAGCAATTTCTACCACAGCTGAACAGTAAAGTGCTTTTGGGGATTGTCAGAGACTGGACTGTTAATAGTTGGTGACTCAAGTGACCATTTAACCACCCAGGTGCAGAGGATGTGCACACCCATCACCAGAGGCTACAGCTGGGTTTTGAAAAAGATAGGGAATAGGCAAATTCTTTGAGGTGAGGTAGTGCTTTTTATCATGACAAAGTCCTCACTCACACAAGTAGCTCAGCCATGATAACTCCACTCCAAAGGACTGGGACATTCACACCTAGCCTAAAGGTACACATCCCTGCTGATGGGCCATAACTGAGTCAACTTTGTTGATGTAGGAGTCAATGTAACCTCTTAAAAGAGCTCATAAACCATTCCAGTATTCCCAACTGAACCCTGAGAGGATGTGAACTCAATGCACTCTGTTTGGTGGGCTTCTCTTACTCCTAACAGATCAAGATAGTGGCCATCACTTTGACAAGTATGGGACCCTCACAAGACCAGAAGAAGAGGATTATTTAGATTCTGTTGGGATTCACTGAGTGGTGATATTTTATTGACTTAATCTATCTCTCTGACACTCTTTCTCTCCCCATTGCTCTGTTTTCCTATTTATATCTTTCCTTCTTTACATCATGTTTACTGTTAAATAAAAATCCATACTATTGACTTTGGCATATGATCTCATTTGCACCTTAATTTGGGCAGAGTTATCTCTCTAGTAATTTTAATAACAGGATTTTAACTTAGATTAGGATTCATACTAAAAGCCAAGCTTCCATAACTTCAGCTCTGTGATATCTAGAATTTCTACTCCCTGGAGTACTCTGACAATTTTAAATACATAAATAAAAAAATCTGTAAGTACCACTTTCACAAATTTGCCTTGCACTCTGAGACAAATAGTTTTCTCTATACCATTATTAAGAAAAGTTCTGCAAATTATATTAGAAGCTTAATGGCGTTGGTCAAACCCCATAATCTGTAAATGTACTAGAAACCTATCATAGACTGCTTCTCCACAACAGGGAGATGTAAGATTCAAGCATACACATTTATGTTGAAGTTTTTTGGGTTTGGGACTGATTCTTAGAAGGAGCATATGGACAGATACGTAAAATACTCAAAACTCTAAAAGTTCCAGAAATCCTAGGTTTAATTTCTTGGTTAAATATAATTTTTAGGTTTTAATTTCATCTGTCACATAACCTAAAAAAATGCTTTTGTCCTTTGATTCTACAAAAATTGAGGTTTTGACATTAGAAGAAGAAATTTGTATTTGTGTCTATTATTAAGTTCTACTAGCAGGAAGTTTTTTTAGGAGATAAAAGGAGATGTTTAAAAGCTCATTAATGACATAATTGTTATAGTAATAATCTGCAGGTGAGATGAGAACGTGCTATCTACTTGCTATTAGTGCTTTTGGAAAAAATAGGACAGTTATTACAGCTGACTCAAGAAAATTTCATGTCATATATCTTTTGTTTTTTCTAACTTAATAAAATAAATGGTGGATGAGATTAATAAAATTTTGATAACAGAGCTAGTCAAAATTAATAAATATCTGTCATAATCATTCTCTATTACCAAACTGACTGTAAAGTGACACCAGTGTTCACTTCCAAATTGTTGGGTTTAGTTATTCTTTGAGTAGCTTCAATAAATAGTTTCCAGTGACAGGATGGCAATGAATGACTATTTTCTTATATGTCATCATGCAAAGCCTGCATCAGTATTTCTGCTCTTCGACTGATGGCTGAAGCATTTTAAATAGGATAATAAGAGCTATCAAGTTGTGTATTAACAGTAATTTTGTCAGCAATCTTTGCTATTTCATTAAATTTTGTGAATAAAAATCAGGGTCTAATAGTAACTGTAAAGAAAAATTATCATAGAAGACAAAGACTCAAGAGAGCCTCCACAAAGCTGTTCAACTGATGATCAAATAGAAGATGATAAAATAAAAAGGATCAGCTTTCCAAGATAGGTTTTAAAACCTAAGCTGGAATACCCTTTGTTGATTAAAAGTTCATGCTACTAGTTTGGCCCTTCACCTAACAAACATATTGATTTTACTGAAGTGAGGATAAAGACCAAAATATCCAATCTCACTTTTGCTCTCTAAAGACTTGAATTTTTGATCCAAAGATAATGCAAATGAATGGGAGACTTTTGTTCTTTTTCAAGGACTTTTCAGCATTCATATATGTATCTGTAGTGAAAATCATTCTCATGGAAAAGAACTTTCAATCTAAATAACAGATATTTTAGAAGCAATCTTAAAGAGTAAAACTTTTTCAAATTTTTATGAATAGTCAGAGAAAGTAAATTAAAGTATTTCAAAAAAATACTAAAGTGCTGTAAAAATAGACATAGGGATTTACAACCAGAAAATATGAAAATGAAAACTATTATGGGGTTATCTTTGCTGTTTATTTATCTTGTGAGAGCACCGATAAAGACAGAAAAGTATAGTATTGATCTGAGAGTAATATTGCAATGTTTAGGAAAAAAAATAAGATTCTAAACTTTTTAAAAATAACAGAAAATCATCCATTATTCAAAGACATTTTTTCCCCATCTGAAACCAGAATTACACTGTTAACATTACAGTGACTCTGTATAATAAAAAAACAGATATATAGTCTGACTTTTTTTCTGTTGCAGTATATAATTCATTACAGAGGGTTTCTTTTCACACAGCAGGTGAAAAAAACCAGATTTTTTGAAACAGTGGGATAAGTCAAGTAAAACAAACCCCTTTTAGGGATCTTCCTGTTTATTTTTCATTAGTATTACAAAAATAAAAGGATATTAATTTTGAACGGTAGTATGTTTTTGTTAAACAAACTTAAAAACACCTAGTTTAATCAATGTGAACTTTTAAATATGGATTAGACTAAAGAAAATTAATATGCAGAAACAATTTTTTCTTTGTTTTAAGAAACATGATAGTCTATACAGAATCAAATTAATTCTACTACTTTTTCATTATGGACATGGGAAAAATATTTTTAAGATGAATTCTCATGTCAGGCTAGCTATTTGTAAAATTTTTGGTGAACAGTAAGTGAGGTTGGCTGGTTCACGCTATGTAATGTGAAATTAATTTTTAAAAAAATAATTTTAAAAAATTGTTTGAATTAATCTTTCAGCACAAGATCATTTGCATACAATCTGTCCATAATTTCTTGGAAGGCGTCCTCTTCAGAAAAATTCCAAAGCTCCTATGTAGAGCACCTGTCTGTATTTACCAGTATGGTGGTTATTTCATGTGACCAACAGGTGAGCATTGATCCTCTTAATATGTTCTTTTACATCTATTTTAATATCTGTATGTCTACTTTAATATCAGATAGAATTTCCCATTATCTGAAATATTCATTAGAGACTAAAATTATGTTTTAGTGTTATGTGTCTCTTTTGGCATTTTTCAGTCATGTAGAAAACCACACACAGTAACATTTCAGTTGTGTGTAATTTTCAGTAAAAGATAACACAAATAACACAAATGCAATAAAACATTCTTATCTTGGACACATGGACGACAGAATGGCACTGAATGTGCCTGAACCAAAAATGCTTTATTGTTCCAATCTAAATATGTGTGCCAATAGAATCCTGGATAAGGCCAAAAAAAATCAGAGTAAGGAGAGAGCTGTCTTCTGTATTTCTCCCTTTCACTGGCAATGTGATGTGGCTCTGATGCTTACATTTTCCTCTCTGAAGACTGAGATGATATAAAAGGATATTCTCCAGCAGCAGCAGACCTAACAGGAATGACTGTAGAGGTTGAATCAAAGACTCTTCTTGACCAGCATCTGGAATCCAATACTTGCAAATAAAGTATGTAGTAAAAATGAACTGAAGAACCTACTGTGTTACTTCCAGAAATTCTTGGGTCAAGAATTCCTGAGACAAAACATTTATTGCTCAAGGAGTAAATCTTCAGTATGTTTTTTTGGAGACACTAAGCAGAGCTGTCACTTCTGAAGTTTCATTCCCAAAGTACAACAGCCCATCCATGTCTCTCTCTTACCAGGGTGATATAATTCCCATATCTTGAATGGATGGAAAAGTCAACCCCAAATAGTATGTGTTCAAAACGCTGATTGCAGTAACCTACAGAGAAATCTCAGAGCTGGCTGGAAGTGGCTTTGTGTAGCTTGGGAGCAGCTTCTGATGTCTTCTTTGAGAAGCCACCCCTGTAGTGCTTTCCACTACCAAAACCTTTCCACATATACCAAAACCATTCCATTCTTTAGCATTGTGAATCATGTATTTACAAATTATCATTCAAATATATTCATAGCACAACCTACAATCTTTAAAAACTTCACTTAAATCGACAAAAAAATTCCCCCACAAAAATCAAAATAACTTCAACACAGCTCTAAAAAAGGTGGGTAATTTATGCCCCAAACATCACTTCACTACAATTAGAACAACAAAAATTCCCTACAGTCTTCAATCCGTATTTTTCCCATTACTCCTTTCAATTTCTGTCCTTGTCTCAAATTCCTCAAAAGCTCCATATTGGGTGCCAAGAAAAGACCGTAGTGTGTTGATCACCTGGCTGTCAGGTCCTCACCAAACCACTCTCTGTTCCCTCAGCACAACAGGGGAAAAAAAATAAGATGGAAAAACTCAGGCTGAGATAAATGTAGATTAATTCAGCAAGGCAAAGGCCTCACATGGAAGCAAAGGAAAACAGAGACGTTTATACCCCACTTCCTATAAGCTGGTGAGGTCCAATCATTTTCTGGAAAGTAGGTCCTCAGTACACATTGTGGTTTCTTCAGAAAATAAATACCTCTGTTACAAATACCCCCTTTCTTCTTTTTCCTCCGTTTTATTGCTAAGAAAATGTCACATGGTATGGAATATCCCTTTGGTGAACTTGGATCATCTGTCTGCTATAGCCCATCCCAAACTCTTGTCCCCCACCGGCCTTGTGTTTTGTAGGGATGAGGAGGCAATTTGAAGAGACATCCTCTAAGCTTGGGAGCTCTGCTCAGTAGTAGACAAAACATTGGTGTGTTATCAACACCATTCTAGCTAAAGATACAAATTAAATTACTGCAAGGTCTGCTGTGGGAAAACTTAACACTAGACCAAAGAAAAGAAGAAAACTTGGGTGAAATGAAGTCATTCTAAACCTGGCATATGAACCTGTTGACAGTGTTGCTCACTACTAGTGAATTTTTTTTAGCACTTTGACAAATCTTCATAATGCTGAGGATATATTATCCTCAGGCATTCAACACATCATATGTAAGACAACTAGAGTGTCATGGTCCTCTTCAATATATATTCTTAATTTGATGCAAACTCTGTTCAGGTTACCATTGAAGTTTTTACCATTAGAAATATATGGAAGTAAAATCTTGGTGTCAAAACATGATTTCTATTTTAAATATAAGTTAAAACATAAGTCATTAAATGAACAAACAATACGATTGAGTGTCTGCTTAAATTTTTTTTCTTCCTTTCTAGATAATAGTTAAAATTGTGCAGGACTTTAGCATATGGATGTTTTAGAGGTCATGTTGACAGGTGCAATTCTCATCTACAAAGGATTAATCAGCTTCCTAAGAGCATTAACATCTGGGCTTCAGGTCATGCTGTCATCCCTTTTGTAAGGGTCAAAATGTAAAGTATGGACTGAGAAATCATAAATAAAACTTCTACAGAGAGAGCTTTGTTCCAGATGGCAGCTGTGGGGAGGGGTCTAAGGGACCATATATAAGAATCTCCAGCATCCATAGACTTATCACTTTGATCCCTTACAGTCTCAATTCACATTTTATCAGATTAATGCATCACATAAAAAGATCAGTCATGCTTACGAACCTTCTCTTTTGTGTGACCTAATGAACACTATGTCCCAATTTTGGCACAAATAAATTTCATTTATTTATGAAAACACCCTGCTCAAAGCATGATCACTACTCAAATATTGACATGTATCATGACAAATATTTGCTTGCACTTTGTTAGCAATGGTCCAGGGGTAAAGTTTATAAAGTTGTAACCCTTTTACTTGCCTTTTCCTAGGCTTGCTGCAAGGTGGATACAATTTCTTTTGGATGCTTTCCCATCATGACAGAAATTGCTGGATTTTTTCCTTCTGAGACATCAGGAAACAAATGACAGGCTGGTGCTTTATGATACATCTGTGTATCAGACGAACTTCTCTCTTCCTGTTAGGAACTGCACTAACTGGTACCAGTACACCACAGTGCAAGGCCTCGAACTTGACTTGAGCAACATGCTTTGCTCTTCCTTTCAACATTGTGTAGGGCTTCTTGTTACATTCCAACACATGGTGCCTTCACCTCAGATCAGAAGATACTTCCCAAGCAATCTGTTCACCAGCTTCACAGTTTATTTCCTCTGCAGAAAACTTTAATGCATTTGAGGGCTGTAGTCATGTTGCCTCGTGTTGTCTCTTCATTTTCTCTCTCAGAACAATTACAGTCTGTTTATTCTTCTCTTATAGTTCATGTCTCCTTGATCTTGGATGAAGCCTTTTACTCTCCACCAGATATTCTCCAGCCACTCCACATATTTTTGGATTTAGGGACTCAAAACTGGATTCAAGCTATGAGCTACATTTTCCTCTTGTTTATCATTTTTCCAAGTAGACAAATACTAGGTCACATGATGAGATTTGTTTTCATTAGCTGAAACTTAAAACATGGGAGTTTAGCACTGGGAACCTGTACTTTGGCAGACATTCTTGTTAATGTTCATATGTATAGTTGTAATTTTTCTATTGGAAAGAAACTCCTACTTTTATCTTTAGTTTTACTCTGGAACAAACACCCAGCCCAACATCTGTTCAGTGCATGCTCGCTAACATCACTATTGAATGGCTTTAAACAATCTATTTACAGGAGAAAGCTGATGGCCAGCCACTTTTTTTACCCTCAGGAACAGTAGTTTGACAAGTGACCCTGAATTTCTTCCAGTAATGTATACAGCAAAAAAAGAACTGGCCCAAACCCAGCTGTCAGGCTTTGATTCAGGAACGAAGACTTTCCAAGGCAGGAGTTATCTATCAAAACGGCAGCCCCATACTCAGGGAAATATATCTGATCTAAAGCTGATAGAGTGTGAAATCAAAGGTTGTGAATGGCTACTCAAGGGGAACCAAATACATTTCTATGGGGTTGCAGTACAAATGGTGTTGGTAATAGGTTGTGGCAGGACAAAGAGCAGCTGAATTAAATACCGAGATCTAGTACATTAGCTTTACCGGATCAAAGTGTAAGATGGCACACTGACACTAGGAAAATTATCTCTTTAACTTTTCTGTACTAAGTCACTGATTATTACTTTACTTTGTCTTCATCTCATCAATTTATCTGATAGAAGAAGTTCATCCAAGAAATACCAGGAGGAAGCTCTGACTATACAATTATTCTGGATGAAGACTCTTTGTTTCTAACAGGTTCATACTATAAAGGACTAATTCCTTTAAAGCAAATGCTGTCATCCAGGTAGCAGGTTAAGTACTGACAACTGTTCATTTTACTGAGGGTTTCTGAAGACCTCAAATTTCAAATAATATAGTCTGTTCAGTGATATTTTCAAAACATTGAATGAAATGGAAGATGATAACATGTTAGCAATGGTGATGATTAGTAATCAGTATTTTTCACATGAACATTTAAAATGTGGATTTTGAAGAAAGATTAATATCTTTCTAGGTTAATGCTGAGTAAGGTTTAAAGTTATAAAAATTAAATTTAGTTTAAAAAAATTAAAATTTAATTTTATTAAATTTTTCTTGGATTTTATGGGTTTTTTTTTTTTACAAGCACTGAGATAACTATCCACAAAATTCTGGGCCAGAAAGAGTAATTACAAAGGCAATTACTTTACCTAAAAATATTATTAATTGAGCCTATGTGTATGCAAATAAAGTAACTGCTCTATGTGAATCAAAGTGGAGAAAAATATTTCTTATTCTTCCTACAGTTCTTGTTAAACTGATGTATTGTAAATAGGTTGAAACATGTCTGTACATCTATCAGGCATAAAAGTCAGTACTTGCTTTTACTATCATTCATTTAGAGAGCCAGGAAAGGAGCTTCTGAAATGTTGCAGTTGCAAAAATCAATGCAGTTGCACTGCAGTTGCATTAAATAATCATTTTAAATCATTATTTTATGTGTCCTAATTTAATATACTATAAATTAATTATGTTGAAATATCTAAAACATTGCACAGGTGTACCTATTTTTTTTTAATACAGCAAATCAAAATAAATAGTGTCATATGACTACTAAAATTTTATGGTTCAATACAGTAATAAGGACATGGTTTTAATAAAAAAAATTCAGTGGGATACTAAAAGTGCAGTGTTTATCAAACTGTTTAAATATTAATATATAGACTGTGAAAAACCTGGGAAGGGAGAAGTACAGAATTAATACAAAATGTTCTTGCTATACAGTATCTTAGAGTAAGATCAACACATTAATGAATGATGGTAATTGGACAGCATATGCATCATCCAGTGCAGCATTGTTAGTATTCAAAATCACTGCCATGAAGTTACTTTTGTAATAATGGGATAGAAGCTCTTACAACAGTGTCAATATAAAACCCACTAGTATTCCTTTTTCTTATTTTTTTACATCATTATTTATGTCAGTATTGTAAAATTAAAACAACATTGGGAGACCCATACAAGCTGATAATACAAAAAATTTTGAATGAGATTTGATTACATTTCTATTAAAGAAAATGCCAGCATTTTAACAATGTGTCCTGTGGTAATCTTTGCAATTTTCAGAAGATAAAATAATGCATCATTTACTAATGAGGTGTTAGATCATAGTGTTTGCAAAATTTTATTGTATTATTCACTAGGTTATGGTCCAGTATTCTGAGACAAATGCAGAATAAATAAAAAGGTACCAAAGGAAAGATGAAAATTGTGTCCATGAATTTTTGTTTAATTAAAACTTTTTGAGAAAACAAATAAATTAATAATGATGTGTCATATTAATAAAATTATTTTTTCCAGATTCCTGCAAAATGATGTCATCTTCAAAATCATGACATTTAAATACCTTCCAAATAAAAAAATATATAAAGAGCCAAGTTTAAAAGAAAATATAATCTTAGCATTACTTTACCCATATTTTTCAGCTGTTTTAGCTCTTAAATAATGAAAAAACTATTCTAACACAAAAAAGTCTTGCTGTCATCATCCAAATATCTTAGTTACTCAATTTATGATCCACTGCTCATTTTTCTCCCAACTCCTGCTTTCAGCAGTAAAATAATAACAAGCTTTAGGAAGACTCCAAATGGTTCTCTTACTACAGAAAGTACTATACTAAGAGATAGTATCTCTAAACTTGAGCAGCAGAGTGACCACAGCACTACTGGCCAAGCAGAACTTCATGAAGACCATCTTCTAGCCCTGAACAGCCTATTTTTATGGAGTCATGCTAGAAACTAACTTCTTTCAGGTCTTTGCTGCTTCTGCTCTTTGATTGGCTTTGTACACCAATGGGATGTGTTTTGAACAGATCTTTGGACATTTTGTAGAACATCTTGGCCCTAATATTTAGTTCTCTGAGTGCCATCCTTTATAGCACTAATAGTATCATTATAGTTACTATTAGCAGGAGTAGCAATCGTATGTGGTATTCCAATTTCTTCTTGTCTTCTTTGTAATAACTACTTAAGGGATAGTTTCAGTAGCATCTACGTTGGTCTTTGTAAGGGTGGCAAGGAGATAAATCTTCTGGAAAAAAAAATTCCTTGGTACTATTGCATGAAGAATATTTTCTTTTCTGAATGCTCAAATGTTTGGTTTTTTGGTCATCTAATTTTTGACTACTCCCAGATTTAATGGAAGGGATTATTTCTTCCTACAAAGCAGTCAGAATAGTACCTGGCATATTTCCTATAGAATGCCTGAAAACCTGACCTGCTTTTCTGGGACTCATTCCCAAATTCTTCTCACTTCATTCCAGAATTTTTTGTACTATTGGCATTTTCTGGTATAATAGCAAATAATAATAATTCCTTGCACACTGTTTAGCACCTGGAATTCAAGCGTTTCCGCTTATCATTTAGGGAAAGCTCCGCAATGCCACATTCCTCGTCATCTGTGAAAATACAGGTAAAAGCTAATTCTTCACCCCTCACATACACATATCACGCAAATATTTCACAAATATTTCCCTAGAAAAGTCAAGGTATACCTATTGTGTTATAGCAGGTGTCTTCTGAAGTGACTTATTATTGAACAGAACTGGTACGACTTCTAGACCCGCTATATCACTATGCAGTGCTCTGCTACTAGCACATTTTGCAGATAAAGACAAAATAAAGACAAATGCAGAAAAATCAGTCTCTAGAAAAGGCATAAACTGCACAACACTGAAAAATATCCCTAGAAAAATATCTAAAGAGAGTTTAAAATTTGCTTACAAACACATACTCTACAAGTGATTCCCCTAATGCTACAGATGAATTATATTTCAAAAACTGAAAATATGACTTAATGTAATAAAAATGCTGGTTTTTAATAATGTCATTATGGTGCTTTTTCTCATAAAGACAATGAGCATATTTTCAAAATAAAACCTATGGTATGATGTTAAGATAGGAGATCAAGAGTTACTGTGAAATATAGTGTGACAAACCTGAAAAAAGATAAAATTGTAATTATATTTATTATGCCAAAGTTATTGAATGCTTTTCGAGATTCTAGTTAATCCCTTTTAAAAAATACACTGATCCCAGAAAAGTTCTGAATCTCTACAATTGCTTTTCAATATATATCACCTTTTTATAAAATCAGTACTGTGCAAGCTATCCACAGATCAATTTGAAGACAAATACTGAGGTTTACTCAGTTCATCTGTTTTAATGATTTAAGATAATGAATTTTATTATACTAAAAATTGGATGGTTGAAGTATCTGCTTTCATCCCAGAATAACATTATTTTATGGAAAAGAGAGGTTTGTGGGTTTCTCTGGGGGGGAAAAAAATGTATTTATAAATGTTAGTCACAGATAAGTTTTCTGATTGAACATAAATAGCTGCCATAGTGTTAAAAAAGTAGTAGGAAGTACTATGCTGTTAATATAAAAGGGGTTTTTTAGGATACATGATTGTACAGAATGATTGCACATATAAATTTTTAAGGTTGTTCTCATACACTTAGATTACATTTGTCTAGGTTTTAATATTGAAACTCATGAGCATAAGAGCTGTAAAAGAAATTTAGAATTTTTTTATTGGAATAAATGGGATTTCACTTATCCAAAACACAGACTCTAGAATATGGAAGTTTTAAACTGGAAAGACAAATTCATGTTTAATTTTGCTATTTATGCTACCACATATTGTCGGAGACATAGTTTCCCCCACCACCAGCCCTTAATTTTTTTGATATTGCATTATCATTCTCAGCTGTGTGGCTCTGGCTCTATACTACACTCAACTACTAGAAATTAGATTTCAGACATCAAGTCATTGATTTGCCTTGTCTTGAAATATGTTTCTGGGAATCACTGCTATCCAGGCACAGTAGTTCTGGGAATTAAACTGAAAAGCAGCAGGTCAAATAGGAATATATGAATAAGAGTAGAATCCATATCTAGAGCTATGTGTGCTTCTTTCTTATTTTGTAGAGAACATTAATTCTGAAGGTCCTAGGACAGTCAGGATGTAATGATCAGCTTGCAAATATGTATGGTGCAAAACCAAGCTTCCTCTAAAGTATAACCAAGTCAATCTATAAACTAATTTAATGTGGATTGTACATCAGCCGAAAATGCATCATGTAGGACAAATGTATTTTAAATAAGGATGCCGGAGTCTCAGAGAGCCAGAGACAGGAAGGATGCACACATTGCCTGTTTCTAATAACTAACATGTCTGACTGTTTGCATAAGGGTAGTTTTCTTTGGTTATTACAGAGCCAATCATATGTGCTCTCCAGGCACACAGAATGAGAAATGCTTTCAGCTTTAACTGGCAATGCTAAGGACATTTCCACTTTGTATTTTGAATGGGGAAGAAAAACATTAAGATTCATTTTCTTGTGACCAGCATTACTTCTGCTCTTTTCTATATTAATTTTATGACATCTGGGTTCAGCAATTTTTCCCTCCAAAACTTTTGAAGATGTGTCTTATTTTAGCTTCTTCTGTAATTATCTCTAACATCAGTATTTTGTATAATATGTTTTATATATTCTCTCTTCGTATTATGTTCAGCTTTATGAAATCAAATCAGGCTCGGTTGCTATGTGATCATGTTGTGTTTGCCTATATTCTGTCTCCTGCATTATTTCTACAGCCTTTTAACTGTAATACTCTGCCACAATGCTTCTAAATCACTTTATCCTAAAATCAAATTACAAGAAAAAGCTGGAGAAAAAAAATCCAAAAAAAAAACCCCTCTCATTCTCCTAGATGATTCTATTTGCTTTTCCTTATAATGCATATCAGTTTGGGGTTTTTTTTAATATAGGTCATAGATTTTATAGCTTAGATGTGTTTCTTATAAATAACACAGATGAAAAATCCTGCATGATTGTAATAGTCTAATTGTGCATTTAGAGAAACACAAGAATCCAAGAGATAAGCTTCTCATAGGAAAAGTAATCCATTTAATCTGCACTTTTATGATATTTGTGATTTAACAAATAGATAAATAAATAGAACAAAGCACATTCAAAGGATTTAGGTATCAAGTAATTTTATGGCTCACTTATTAAAAGTTCATAACAAATTCAGTTCCCATGAAACACTGTAAGTTTAGCATTGGCACTGATACGACTATGAAAGTGCCCCAACACATCTGTCAGGTAGCAAGTAGTATCTTTATCTTGCAGGGTAGACCGTGGCATGAGAGATGTTACATTATGTAAAACTTGCACACAGGAACAAAAAAAATGTTGGAACAATATTGAAATACCAGCAGTAAAAAATCAAATAGAATATGTATAATGGTTTGTGTGCATATTGTACATTTATATAAACACTTAAGTATTTAATGAAACATAATACAGAATCTATACATATATATGTGCATAAGTATATATATTTGCATGCTTTTAAATGTTTTGCAAAAATATTACATGATTCAGGATTTGTCAAAATTAGACATCTTCAGTTATTCTGAGAACATTATTTTTCTCCTGTATTATTAATTTAGACAGGCTTTCTGAAGGATTTTTTCTTTGTGCTTCAAATGCAAATTCAGATGCAAATTGTCTCAACAACATGCCAAGATTAGCAGCAACCCCACACAGATTGTGCAGAGGGAATGAACAATTTTCCCAAATTCCTTAATAAATCCACTAAAAAAGCAAGCTTTCCCTGGGATGAATTTTAATCCCAAAAGAGAACTCTCAAGTCATTTGCTGTAGCTGATCAAAAGATTTATCTGAGTTATGTGCTCTCTTTTGATTCCACTATCCTACGAATTCTGAACATCTTGCTCAGTGATGCAGAAGATAGCATAAAGTAATTCAAACTTCCATTACAACTTACACCATCTTTTTTCTTGGCTTCCATGAGTAGGTACTCATCATTCAGCTGCCCAGTTTTGAGATCCATCATGCTGCATAAAACTGCAGTGTATCTTTCATAATATGCAGTAGCAGAGAAACTCACATGTAAAACTGCTAGCATCCTTTTGCTTTCATTTTACTGCCTAGCACCACCTCTAAGGCACAGTTTCAGATGTGTAACTAGAGACTCTGTTCATATTATAGAGAAGAGACACATTCAAGTCATTGCTTCTTTTGACTAAAAACACAAAGTTGTTAAATCAAGAACATCTCACATCGTGGTCTTGCCAATAACTTCATTTTTATTGTTTTTAATGTACCCATATGAATCCAGTCAATGGCTATTAAGTATCTGCAGCAAAGGTTATGAATATTTAAGTGACGACAAAATGCCACAACATCAAAATTCTTTTGAATTTGTTTGGCCTAATCCCTGATCTTAGGTTTGTTTTTTGTTTGTTTGTTTGTTTGTTTGTTTGTTTTCCTCCAGGCTGCTTGTGATGCAGGGAAGAGCATGCAAGAGGAACAAGCATTCTTAGCCAGATGGGTTCTTGTGGAATGCTAACTCCATTTTAGATGTTTTTTAGTTACTCAAGAAAAAACAAAACATACAACTAAGGAAAAAAAACCCAAACAAACCCAAAACCAGAACAAAAAACCCAACACATTTTTCCTTTAAGATGTTATTTCACTTTATTCTTCCACAACTCAAAATCAATTGTTGAATATTTCTGAAAGTCATGGGAGGTAAGAAATTTGGAAAATATAAATCCTTAAGGAGATTTAGAGTACAGCATCAGAACATTACAGGTTATACATAAATTTAAAACAAAGATAAACTGTTGCCCAAAACTGACTATCATAGTTTCCTGTATAAAATTTAAAAATATGATAGCAGTTGAGGGCCAAAAGCTGAGTAAAAGTTTATTTTATTTATTACTGAATTATTTTCTATTTGAACTGTAGTGAGGATTTCCCCAAAGTTTGTGCATGCATGACTGCCACAGTAGGTGATTTGTGTTAATATGGATTTAATTTTGTACACATAATAAATGTATAATTACTTCAAGCCAAACATTTGTTCATTGCTGTAGGATTACAGTAATGTAAATGTAATTGTATAGTACAGACCTCATTTCCCCCAGAGTCAATTGAGTCAGTTGTAGTTGAGTATGATGGTTGGATCTGGCTCAGTTATGTGATGATAATAAGGATGAAAGTAACCCCAGGAGTCTGGAGAGGATGAGAATCTCAGATCACAGTGCTTTCAGTCACCATTTTGGAGACTCCACAGTAAACACTAGGTTCTTGATAATTAATTTACTTAGTGGCACTGTCTAATGTGGACTGCACAGTGATGTAAACTTGGCTTTTGGAACAAAAGTTGCATTGCAACTACAAAAAAATCTTTTCAAAGAGCACCAAAATGTTGTTCTTTACAAAAAGGAATTTACCAATGGAAAAAGCATTTTTTTCACCAGTCTTTGTATAAGTTAAACGTATTTTATTTTCTTCTTTTTTTTCCTAATATGATAATTCTGAAAAATCGAAATTTTTCTTTCGTGTTCTCTCTACTTCCTATTTTATTTTTTTCTTCAGCTTTGTGCTATTTGAGTTCTCTAATTATATTAATTCTTTCCTGTTTTGGAAAGATGAGTAAAGGTATGGGAAACATAACTACTACAGCCAAGTCAGGAGAGATTACCAAGCCAGAAGAGATGAAACATCCCAATGGTTTGGATTCAGATATTGACCTTTTCACCCTTTGAGGTCCGGAACATATGCTTTGTAGAACATAACCTTCTATGGAAAACTAGGTTTATTAATTGCTCTGTCTTATAAAATGAAGACACAAAATTCAACAATCCTACTATACAAAGTAGCAAGTTCTTCCCTGATTTTTACTGGATATTCCTTTTCTGTATCTTCAAATACCTCAGTAGACTTCTTGCCACAACACAGCACTAGAAGCTTTTATTTGGGACAATAATAAACTATGCTCACTAATTTCTTGTCCAGGTTCTCTCCTAGAACCTTCTGCTCTGTATCTCTAAAAATGTATTCTTTTTTCCTGCATATTTTTTCCTGCATTTGACAAGACTATGCAATGGTTTTCAGGTTTAGTTGTGAATTGTGTGCTTCTTTCCAATATTATATAGAATGGAGGGTACATCTCCCACTTTTTTTTTTTTTCAATTACAGAACAGAAATCATTACTGGATTATTTGAGGAGTTAGGCATGTCCAACTGTATTGTTATCGGTATATAATTAAGAGGTCATTTTAGTATGTTCACAAGCAAAACTTCAATCTCTTTGTTAAGTGAGATAAAATGAATATTTGGAGTGAATAGTTCTAATTATGAAAATATACAGTGCTTCCTGGACTCTGGAAACAGAACCATCCTGTGTAACCATCATCCCACAGAGCACACTGTAACATCTAACAGTTACCCCAGAGATTTAAAGCTGCCCACCAGAAGAGCCTGAAGAAAGGCTCAGCTCTCTTCACTTCTGTTTGCTATGGAATATGTATAAACTACATTTATAGGTAATTATGCTGCTGTTAAGAGGACCAGCTAAGATACAATGTGAATATATGTATATATGCTCTTTGAATTTATGATCAAGTCACTCTTACCTAGAGTCCTAGAAATTAAATACATTCTTAGAAAAGAAACCCCATCATACAGTTCAATATTATCTTTGAAGTCTAACATATTAAGAGGAGTTTTGGAAGAACTTTGGACTCTCAGACTGTTTTGTTCTCTTCATAAAATGTATTCAGCTTGACAATTTTGACTTTTTTCCCTAGTATTTATCTGCTGTTTTAAATGCAGTAGAAATAGAGAAAGATGATGGGGGAAGAGAGAAATCCTTTCTCTGAGCTAAACAGAGGGGTAGATCACTTAATTATGGATCCATTGCCCTTAGGCACTGAGAATGCTCTCTGTCCTACTAAACAGGATGAAGCATTCCCCCCTATCCGCCCACCAAATCCCCACCCCTATAGCATGTACTTACTCATACTGAAATTGCAAAATAAACATACAGCAGTGTAGCCCTGGAGAGATTCGGGAAAGTTAGAGGATGTGCACTAAGGGTGAAAACAAAGCTGACTCGGTCAAAAGCTCTCCAACACTATCAGGAAAACTCTTTATGCAGGTTAATCCTATTTGCCAGCAGGTAGGCATGGTAAGTTTGTCCCATGCTGGAGCTGTCGATGTCAGAAATTCTACTGACTGCAGTGGGTAGCCTCCTTTCCCTCCAGCATTGTCAGAAAAATCCATTCCCCTCCATGTTTTCTGACATGTAAGGGCCCAGGGGTTGTAATTAGAATGGAGGAATGAGGGCAGCACCCTTATTCTGCCCCTCTAGTGAGAATGTTTTCCACCAAGTAATTTCCTGACTTTAATAGTACTGGAGTTAAAGCAAGGAAAGCTCTGGTCATCTGGCTCCAAAAATTTCATTCATCAGGTAAACTGCTAAGATAGGGAGGAGGTTACCGGGACATGTAATGAGAAATTATAAAATTATCTATTTCTCAATAACAGACAATATGAATTTTACATTTTAGCTGCTTGATTATCCTGCAATACTCAAAGAAATTACAAACGTATCAAATGTTATGCTGGTTATAAACTGTAAAATATTACTGCAGACCATTACAGCTTCTGCAGAATCCAAGAAAAAGTCTGTCTTGAAGAAAAATCCCTCTGATATTTGTTTCTTCAGGCAAAAATAGAATTGATTTTTATATAGTCTAGAGAAGAAATGCTAAAAATACTGCTTGTTTCCAAATGATCACAGCATGTTTGATAGAAATATAGTCTTGAATAAGGAAATAACACTTTAAGCAGCTTGCAAAGAACATATTAGTCATGCATCAATAAAATCTATGTTTGATGCTTATTAATTTTCCAGTTCAATTTGGGGTCCTAATGAAATAAATTTTAATTTGAGAACTGAATTCAGAATTACACAGATTTTATGATGTTAAAAAGTCTGCTTTGTAAAGCATTCACTCTGGTTTTTAAGCTTCAATCAAGTTCTACTTTCAGCATCATTTTAGTTATATTTACTGACATGCTTGCAATCACAAATGCTTGCCCTATAGATTATGTCTGAGAAAGGGCCACTGTAAGATATTTTCCTCCATGCAAATATGTCATATTTCAATAACCTAATGGCAGAATATAACTTATTTTGAGTAATGACGTAAAATTCTTAGCCATTAATATGTAGAGACAAATTGTTCTCATCATTTGAGAACACCACAGCAATTCTTTGCTGCAAAAATAATTTCTTTGCTATGCACTGCAAGAAGTAGGTACTTTAGCATGCCTGCCAATCTGTAAAGGACTGAAATACCTGTAGTTGCGTGACATTGTGCAAAGAATTGTTCTGTTTACAACTGAATGTCAAGTGGCTTAGCTGACAAATTAAGAACTGCTCTTCTTGATAAAAAATTGCTGGATAAAAAAGATTATATACATTAGTAAACAAAGTAATAGAAAGATGGTATTTTACTGGAAGTTTTTCAGTATTGCTATTGAGAGTTGCATTTGCTGTCCAATAGGCCTGCCACCTGCTTTGAAACTTTAGGTGAAACAGGGCTGACACAGTGTCTACTTCCATCTCATTCTGCATGCATTGTGTGTCACTCACTAGAGGCTGGGTGAATGCAACAAAATAATTTCTATGAGTGTTTGCCTGAGTTTGAATTAGTTTCTTTTCTTCTTATACTCTTTCTTATGGTTGTTTTTTTTTTTTTTTGGTGGTTTTTTTTTTGTTGTTGTTTCCAAGACAGGTATGTGTGCATTGCATGGATATTTGCAGAAAGAACATTTTATGTGGGGATATTCCAAGTTTTTATGTGAGTATATTTATATACTGCAGTAAACCACTTCAGAAAACAGAGTGTGTGTTTCCATACAATACAAGCACAGCAGTGCTTGAATGAATCAAGATGGACAGGCTGGTGAAAGTAAGTGCAATTACACTTCATGAATGAGAGGAGAGAAAATAAATCCCATCATTTCAGGCACGTTGCTTTGCGTAAATCTAGTAGTAGTAAAGACCCACTAGATTTTCAGTCTGCCATCACTTCCTATGTCAATTTTTCTCTGTGGCAGACTTAAACCCTTAGTGATTTACAGTACTTGTTTCTCCTGTTATAGTCATGCTTCTGTAATTAGAGATCAGACACCATACAGTGTGACTGTAGTGGCCAGTCACAACTAAGCAACTAAGCTCAGCTTCCTAACACCTACTGTTGAAAATTCCTAGTAAGCCATACGTATTATCTCATAAACAATACTAGAAGTTACAGAGACAAATCTTTCCTATCCAGTTCTCAATCTTCTGTTCACCTGCATACTCTAAGCAAAGAAGAGCTTACCCTTGCCTTTGCTGCAAAAGAAATCACAAGCTCACAGAAATCACTATTAAATAGGTGGAGGAGGGAAGGGTCTAAGAACAGATGATAGAAGACTAGAAATAACAGTGGCAATAAGCAATAAAATACAAGTGATAATCTTTAGGGGAAAGAAATATACAACATATACCTGTTAGAATCGAGCTAGGAAAAAGCATACTGTTAAGGTAGGTTGGAAATTCATGAGTTGCAATGAGTCTTCGATTTTCATAGGAGAATATATTAAATAACATATAAAATGATCAGTGTGGTCAAATGATCTGTGTTATCAAGGGATTGTGTAATGTCAAGAAAAGAGTAGAAATTGCTGTTATATGTTCAATAAATCTAGTAGTATAGGTTTTGTCTTATATATAAATAAAATGTTAGCCTTATTTGAAGGGTAGTGACCCTTTATTCCTACAAATTGTAATTTTATTTTCTTTCAAATATCTTCTCCTATAAATCTTTCACTAAAATCCATGTTAAGCTTTCCTAAAGACAGACTTTTTTTTCCTAATCTTCCTCATACCTCTTCCTAATCCATGTCTCTGCTCTGTGTGTCTGATATTTCTGGATGAAGCTCTACATGGCACAGTACAAATATACTCATTTTCTAGTATTTTAGAGAACAAATCTTCTGAATTAAAGCATCAACTCTATTCATGTTTATCACACAAACAAGAAATACCCACGTGGTGAAGGGGTGGGGTTTATTTTTCCAACACATTTGCACAGCCCATTAGTGATGTCATCTTTAATGCAGTCCAAATCACTCATTTGTTTAATCTTATCAAAATAAATGATTGCTTATTTTTCTATTTATTACTCAGATGTCTACAATAAAAGTCAATGAGCATTCTTCTTTTACAACCCAGATTACCTAATATACTGACTGATTGTCTTGGGCCTGGTTGGCTTTCTGATTCTTCCCAAAACAAAATGATAAAACTCCTAGATTAATGCCCAAGTGTTTCAGGAAGTAATTCCTTTATGTATTGTTTATTTTACCAAATAAGCTTCCTAGTATTCAGAATTTCCATCTTTTCCATATCTCCTTTGATTTCCTTTCTAATATTCACATACCATTCACTAACTTTTAAAATAGCTCAAAATCTAGCTCAGAATTTTAAAATCAACTCTCACATTTTGAGCTGCAAACTTAAGTATTTCTTTTTCACATTTGCTTTTCTTTTCTCCATATGTAGGACAATGAAAAAACATAGTGCATTGAATTAACAGAAAAAACAAACTTTCAAGCATGTAGAGTTCACCATTCTGTAAGAACGCATAATTTCTCTGTAATTCAGATGACAGTCAACATGAGTGTATCATCACAGTCTGTTCAATAGAGTTTTCTATGTATTTACCACACAAATATTTGTACATGTCAATCATTGCTTGATTTTCCAGTCTGTTAAGACAGACTACTGACATCCCATATTTTTGAAAGCCCCTCTTATCCCACTGTAACAAAAAAATGCTTTGGCTTTTACTCGGCTCTGTCATTAGAAGTTTCCTGCATTAACCTTAATGACTCCAGGCATTTCACAAAAACTGGTAAAATCCTTATGTCTTCCCTAAGACAGTTGGAAGCACAGTGATCACAGGTGTACAAGGGCAGGAAAATGACAGAACTAGAGCATGCACCTTCTTGGTTTCTTCCATCGTGTGAATTAATATCCTATGAACTACAACTTAAAAATATAGTGCGTGCACACTTAATTCATACAGTCTATAATTTTTACCAGGGGTCTAGAGCAGAATGGGTATATTAAGAAGGACAATGTTTAGTAACCCAAAAAGGGTATGACACTGACTTAATCACTGACTTTTTCTGTGTGGAATTCCAATAGCCAAAAGATTTCTCTCAATCAATTCCTCCTGTTAAATGGAGATAAAATCTGTCTAGGTAATGCATCAGTTTGCTGCATAAGCAGTGCAGAAATCTGCTGAAACAGTCTGGGAGCCACAGCAGACTGTACATATGGAGGGAAATGGAGAAACTCTTTGGATGTATAGTTTCACCTATCTTCCAATATCAGAAGTGTTTGCTAAGAACTCTGTCCTCTATCATTGTCACCAGACTGGTAAACCCAGACTTTCTGGTCAATTGCAAAAGATGGATTTGGATATTTTGACATATTAATATCATTGAAGGTCATACTGTAATTTTTACACAACTTTTGGCTCTCCCAACATAAGCATCAAGGAGTAGGGCATTTGAAGATGTGTAACCTGAACGGACAAATTAGGGACAAAAGGAATATTCATCAAGCTTTGACAAGCTGTGATGAACTGTGAAACCCAAACCATAGTTACAGCTACTTAACAGTGCTTTTATTTCACTGCCTGCCTGCTCAAATAAATATTGGTTTAATATTTTGTAGGCTGATTTTGCTTGGAGGACAGGGTTGCAGTAGTATCCAAGTCAGTTTAACCTCGGGATTATATTTGCACACGTTTATTTAGCTGGCAGCTTTTCCATGTATACACACATCTTCTCCATCCAATCTTTTCCAGCCCTAAAAATGTTAAATATCTTTGCTTTATGAAAGTTTGATCTAGATAGTGATGAAATAGTTGTCAGGCAGAGTAAAATATGAAATATTTGTCTTTTCGGACAACTAGCCTTCTTTGTGGGGGAGAAGTAATGTACTCCAGTGTAAAATAGCCTACTGTCATATGTATTCATGGATTTGAAGTGCTGAGAGCACTTGATCTTGCAGACTGCTTTGTATTAACAAATCCCAATGAAGTCAGTAGGAACTGAAATATATTAGAGAGCTCAGATACGCAATATTTAGGATATGGTTAAGTTTTTAAAATTGAAATATGCAATCTGAGTACAGGAATTTAATATCCTACTTCAGGCTGCATCCTCTGTCAGCAAGGAGACATCCTCCTGTTAATTAGGTTCCCTTCTGTTATGCACCACATGTGAAAGAAAACACATGATCACGTACAAACACATGATCACATACATCTATGAGAACAGCCACATTTCTTACCTGCCTTACATGTAATTTAAGTCTTCGGCCAGTAGCCTATGGTCCTTTTCACAGACCCTGTTTCACTGCAGTTTGCAAATTTGCAGCTTCATTAGGCCAAGTTAATACAACAACTCAACATTTTTTGGTTTCCTAGGTTAGATTTCTGAGGAATGTGGAAATAGTGCTTTTCAAATGTGATAAAATCTCCAGAAATTCTATAACCTTCTGCTTATTAACAAATCAAGCAAAGACTACAAAGATAAAATGTTACTTTTCTCAAGTTATTTTACTAGTTTTTTTCCGAATGCTTTGTTCCTGTCCTGCAAAAGTCACCTGGAATATTAGAGAAGGACGATGATTACTAATTTCTTAAGTTCTAATAGAAGAAATCCAAAGTTTCTCCACAGGAAAAGAAACCAAATCCTGGACCTCAAGGTCAGACGAACATTCTGTGTTGGCAGGTGATAAAAAGATCTCTGTAATTCCTAGTTGAGGAAAGGGAAAAGCGGTCTTTAAACTCAGTAAATGCTAGATTTTCTGGAATGGAAGGCTTCTTTCAGAGGTTTGAGAATGGAGAAATAATCAAGATGACTGCCTTATGCTCAATCTGTCAAAAATGTTCATCTTTTTCAACTGAATCTTTTCACAGTGTTCTGCAGGCTCTGAAATGGGTTCAGCTAATACAAAAAGGAAAAGCTGTTGAATGCATATGCTAGTTTGTGCCTGTGAGCAGTTATTTCAACAGAATTTCACCAGACCTCCATTAACCACCTTTCAAAATTCATACTGCAGGCCTCTGAAAAAAGTCACTTGTTCATGTTTCAGCTATAAAAATAAATTTATTCAATATAGAACACAGGCAGAAAATAATAAAAAAAAGAACTGCTTCCAGTCTAGTTGTGTAATTCATACGGTATGTTTGAGTTGCAGCAGTTTAGGTCAAGAATGTGTCTCATCAGAGACCAAATGCCATTTTAATGCCACTTGGTGTGATTATTTCCACCTGCTCCATTCCTTCATGTCTTTCTCTTCATATACTTTGCTCACCCTATGAAAGATCTTGCACATTCCACCTAAATGCTTATATTTGCTACCGTGTAAACATATCTTCTCAAAACACCAATTAGATATACTAATGTTTAAATTCATGTATACACATATCTATATGTATGCATACACACTGTAGCCTTATGGCCTTTCCTAAATGCTGCCAAACACACACCTTCAGGCACTCCTGTGGTTGTGTGGCAGGACTATCTGACCCCATATTTAAACAAACACACACACACACACACACACACACACATATATATTTTACACACATATATAATGTTATATAAATATTCATTTATATACATCATATTTAATAAATACACATATCTAATATATGAGATATATATGCATTTTATATGATATATTTAAGAAATGGACATCAGGCAATCAATCACAGACCCATGTGAAAATATGTGGGTTATGTGGTTTAACAGAATGGCAGCTCCCTGCCATAAAATGGTGGCCAAAACTCAAGGGTGTCCTCATGTGTAGGTTGGAGAGGAGCCTCCAGGGTCTGATGTTCCAGGTAAAGCAACAGGGGTGGCTGGTTCAGGCAGTCATGGCAATGTGAGCAGGGAAAAGGAGTCACTGCTGCAGCAAACGGCCTGTGAGCTTGGCGGGCGTGGGTTGGACGTCTGTCAGACATCGGGGACAGGGCACCATCACTTCTTGCCCAGTTATCAGTGGTATCTGTCCTACTGGCCAACATGCAAAGAAAAAAAACAAAACAGCCAGAATAGGGAAAAGATTTGTAGAGATTTTTCTTGTTCTAAAAAAGCTACATTTTGGTTGAAGCTTGCAAAATCTTCTGTATATGACACATTTTTATCTTTATCACAACTCAGTTTGCTTTCTCCATCTTTCAATAATTCCATAAGCTTTCCAGTTTTGAATAATGTTTCGAGGTTCAGGGTTAAATCAGAATAAGTATATTAAAGTATTTATTATGTTTCCTCCAGATATAAAATATATTGCTCACTGATCACAATAAAATCATTGCTCAGTGATACAAAAGTTTTTGAAGTCTGAAATAAGAGACATTTCTGACATTTTTCGTGGAAGCAGAAATATTTTTCAAATAATTCCTATTCTTTCATAACATTTGCAATCAGTGATGTAAGAAAGTATAACAACAAATAAAATATATTTACATATTTTCGTCTCCCAAGGCTGTGACACATTCACTTAAATTTTTGGTAAAGAGGTAACTTGTGTATCATTATATATTTAGATTGCACATTATATTTTTTAACCATAACCTCTAAAAACAAATGTCTTAGAATTCTAAGATGAATCTTAATTCTGACTTCTGTATATGATGCCATTAAAATTTATTCTCATTAAGCCAGCTGCAGAATCAGGGTTTATTAATCATCTATTAGCTATCAATCAACTTTTAGCTCAGCTTTACAGAAAAAAACCTAAAAACAAGACAGTCTCCTCTGCAAATCCTACAAAAATTCTGTTCTTTGTAACACCCCTTCAACATCCATCTAACCAAAATTTAAAGCCAACCTAGCAAACTCTACCCAACTGTTTGTGTCATGCAGCTTATTCCCTCATTACAAAAAAACATGACTATAATGACTATAGAGATTAACTAATTTGTGGAAAGTTTAGCACCTCAGCCCTTTGCTTTACATTAGTAACTCCCTTTTCATATAAGTATTGGATTTGCTAAGAATTTTGTGATGTTGACTTTTAGTGTACTTACTATAAATACTTAGACTCATTAGATATAGAATTAGATATCAGTTTTCAGCTGAATTTTAGTTTTAGACACATGTAATTTTAAAAGGCTATGGAATTTTTTAGAAAAAATAGAAAATCTGAAACTCGCATCCCAAATGTATTATATATTATTTTTATACTACAGGAAGTCTGAAATAGTTCTCAAAATTATTTGCCATGCTTTAATACCTCTCAAAAATTAATTATTCATTGTTTTTTTTATCCATTCTAGAAACATTGCACATTATCTGTTACTTAGTTATATAATTTTATAATCTACTATACATAATTTTACCTCTTGCAGCATTTTGAGAAGTACTTTTAAGAAGTACTCAGCTGCTAACAAAACTAGTATTGTGTGCTTGCTTTATGTTCTTAATAAATCTACCAATCTGCAAGATCAAATGACAAGAAGGAAGTGGCATCTAATACGATACTGTTGATATACCATCTTTCTCTGGTAGTATTTTGTTACTGGGATATCTATGTTCTAAACACAAAGCACATTTAATCCACTACTATACCACCAACCACAATGAACTCTCAAAAGCATGCTAAAAGCCTCTTTCATCAAAGAATAAGAAAGCATTAGGAAACACATGCTGACACCCACATCAATTCAGCTTAACCAGACCCAAAACACAGAGATTGATGCATTTCATCATGTACAAATATGAGAAGGGAACCAGTCTCAATTTGGATGGGGGAGAAGGTCTTGGGCAACACCAGCTTGCCCAAGCCTGGAGAGGTGAGGCCCTTCTGGGCACCCAGAAATTTTCTCTCCTGTCTTGTTGTGAATAGCTCACCTAACAGTCATACAGATTTATGCACCACTTGGAAGGCCCAAAGGAATTAAAGCTTGTTGCTTTAGAGAAGTGTCTGACTGCAACAATACTGATGAAAAAGATCTCTTGATTCTTCAAGTAAAAAAAAAAAAAAAATTAAAAAAAAAAATCTGAACAATTATAGATAGGGGAGATAGAAAAATGGGAGGAAGGAAGGAGAAACAGACTTCTGAGCACAGAACTCCACTGAGTGATACATCTGGGATTATATTGCTTTTTGTTCTGTGACATTAAGACAACCAGGACTGTATCCCCAATCTGGTTTAAAAAGTTATTTACCTGTTACTCCAGTTATAATAAAGGTATAGCAAGAGAAAAACAAGCATGCCACTGACTTACCTCCAGGTTCATGGTAGGTTTTTGTGACTTCTCTAGCTCAGTTAAAAATAGTAGAATAAACAAAACATCCATTACCATTATCTAAGTATTTTAAGCTCTTATTCATATGTAGCACATAAAGAAAGGCATCTAGTAGAAAACTACTTGGAGAACAGGATGTTAAATTGTTGCAAAAACAATTAATAAACTCTTTAAAATCTAGTCAGACACTCTTAATCTATTTTCCAAATCTGAAAATTAATGGAATTTCTAATTTAGAAGATTCTCAAGTGAGAATATCCAGATGGGCTTTTATTTTCCATAAGTAATTTTTTTTCTATAATAAGGTAGTAAATAAACAAGTACACTAAATTTCCAACAAGCATATATCTGACATTTTAAACCAACTTGAATGGCACCTACTGGGAATAATCAAATTCCTTAAACAATTAGACGTAAAAAGCAGTGTATTTTGGGCCAGTTTTAGTATACCTTGGGTAGTGGAATAAAATATTAGACTCAAGACCCAAGTGATTCTAGTCTACTGTGAAGTATAATAATGGCCCTGAAATGCGCATTGCCTAGAGCAGATTATTGTCATTATAATTTAGAACTCATGCAGAAAAACAATGGAGTCTCACTAGACTCTTTTGATAAGGGTTTGACATTAGCATCAGAAACTTAAATCTGGTAATCTACATTAACTTTGCAGTAAAGACTTCATTCATTGTCAGATCTCCCTTTGTCTTTCTCTTGATACCAGCTTAGTTGTGATTTTTTGTCAAACAGAAAAGCTTCTGTTCTGGGCTACCACACAGCAGTTAGTTGACAACTGGAGCAGAATCTGAAGATTTACACGGTCCTTTATGGAAGAATAGCTGAGATATGTTTGTATTGTCACTGGTTATTATTTCAAAAATAGTATTTTAGTCAATGCAAATCTCCTTAGCTAGCTCATTTAGAACAGAATGCTTTGTGGCTCATATTGTTTACTGCCTTTAGCTAAAATTTTGGATGAAAACCGTGAAGTACTGTCTTCAATATAATGCAAAAAGAAATAACAGTCAGCTAACATTGTTTACCTCTTCCTTACAGGCCTACCAAAAACATTTATAGGATTTTGCTTTGTTGCTGCAAATGGATCTCAAGAATCGGTGGTAATGCCTTTATACTTGCCATTAAAGACTGCAGCACAAATCGTGTCGTGAAACACTGAGAATAAAATATTTGTGTAGTTGTTATCTGTGCTTCATAACAACAATAGCAATTTGTATGCACATAGTTTTCCACAGATTCTGAACTACTGATATAATTAATCAGCCACTCATTCTTTTGTAGGAAACAGTCTAACAGTTTGTGAGACTAGACTTGCTGAAAGAAAACTCTTCTGGAATTAGATACTTGGACTTCTAAGAATGAGTCATAAAGACTTTACCATTGTAGAAGTATTAGGATAATAAAATAAATAATTAAAAAAAAAAACTTGTCTTGCATTATGCTGTCTTGAAGCAATATTTTGGAATTTGGTGTATCTTACTGAGGAAAATAAAAGGTGCCTTTAAAAAAAGCTATTATAATATTACAAAATCTTTTTTTTTAGGTATTTAGAATTACATAAGAGATGTTCACGAAAATAAATCATTCATATTTTTCATTGACATGCTCTACTGTTTTTTTCTTCTATATAGTACCTTATCTTTCAGTAGAAGAATCCTGTTGCATTTTTGTACCTTTAAAACAGTCTTGAAACTGTTTCCAAAAGGCAGAAATTATAATTTGTGAGGAAGACTTGCATATAAGCAAACAGTAGAAACTAATAGAAAAAGGATTAATATGTTGCTGACTGAGCTAATACGATTTCTCAACTATCAAAAGTATTAGATATATATTGTGAAGGGAAAATGAATATAAATGTGTGTTCCTCATATTTAGTACAAAAAGGCAGTCTATTACATAGCTGCAAAAACTGCAGCAAGAAAGTAGGGGCTTTGATGTCAGATTTTCTAACTGTAGGATCTGAATGATACTATATTTCCCCAGGTTTAACTTCATGAAAACATACCTCAATTCATCCGTGTCAAACAAACATCTGTCAGTTATGTCAGTGCTGCTTTGGTTAGAGAATGATGTTGCCCCTCTCCTAAATTGCGTTTTCTTCATTAATGAGAGAATTTCCAGAAAGGCTATGTATGTGTGTTTGTAGTCATCACTTCAGCGAGGTCGTATCTATAAAGTTTGAAAACCAATTTTCATTGAAATGACAAATGCATTTGGGTACTCTCTGTGAACTTAAGTGCAGATGTATGAATTGGGAAAATGCCTGAACTGGAACAATGTCCCGCATTTTCTGTTGGGAGGAAGGGCATCCTGCAAGTTGAAGTTTTCCTGTCTAAGACAATGGTCTTTCACTTTGTAAAAGCATTAGGAAAATGAATCTTGCAAGAAACACTTCAAGGAGAAAATACTTGATTCTGTTATTTACAAGGATTTACATGATCGAGTTCATAGTCAAGTACTAGAAATATACATTGGACATTTTCAATTTTAAAATTATTTATGAGGAAATTACCAGCAGTGTTTCTGATATATATATACACATAGACATGAATCTGTACTATTGAGAAAAATAATCATTTTCAGGCCAAACATTGGAAACTATAGACTTTTCATTGTAGTTTGTGAGTTCTAGTCAGCAAATTTTGAAGCAGAATGAACTTGGGACCAGGAAAAAGATCTCTATGGAAACCTCTGCACTGAGGGGCATTTCAGCCCTACCAATTCATCTATAGTCAAGAGCCTCCTGCCAGACTTCAGTTTTTTCCTGCAGGCCTTGTTTCATCTCAAGGTAAGCCAAAGCTTGGGGGAAAAATTGCCTATCTCAGCCTGGCACGTGTTTTGGACTCAGCAAGAAACTGAAATTGAGCCCTGGAGCTAGGAGACAGTCTTATGAAGCAATCTGTGAAAATAGTACCCTCTCCACATTATTATACCTCTATGTCAATTGGTATTAAAAAATCTGAGCACACATTACCATACCAATAGGTATTTCTCACAGAATTTCCAGATTGACTTTTATTTCAGTCCACTAAAAGAGTAGGTTCTGCTTCCATGTTCAGCACTGGATCCAGTGTATTGCAGAAGATAAGTGGTCAAACGTGGATTTTGCCTACTTCTGATACAAGCTAATCACTGCCAGCATTGCACAGCTGTTGCTGCATAGCCTATGAAAGCAAGTTACAGTCAATTTAGCTTTCTTTATGCAGTAAAATAGCAAATGGAGTTTAGCATTCTGAAACAAGTTTCTTGGTAAGAAGTGGTTTGATATATGAACCAAGAGAAAAAGCTTGTAGTTTTGGGGGTTTTTGGGTAACTGGAAAAGAAAGGGACGAAAATATTTTCTTCTGACATGCAGACTTAAAAAATTAGCAATAACCACTGAAGAATGAAAATATACAGAAAGTAGATAGTTCTACAGGATCCTTTCCTATCATATTTTCATATTAATAATTGTCAATAAATAAAAATATAAAGTAGACTTTCACAAGAGAAAGTTTTCAACAGTGTTTCAGTTTTTATTTTCACTGACAAATATTCAGAGGTAATCAAATCTTCACCAGGATAAATTTCTATTTCAGTTGTATGCACAGATTTAAACAGAATATATCCCAAATTATTAAAACTCAGTTAAATGAAAGGATTGAGTTTACCTGAAAGGGATCACAGATGATATTCTAATATTAGTTTTACTCTTCTCTAAAGAAATTCACTTTCTTGAATTTCTGAAGTCATTATTTATTTGTTTGCTTGCTTTGATAGTTTTTTGGTTTGTTTCACATTTCAGTTGAATGAGAAAGCTTCATTAATCTCAAGAAGATGCAGAGCTTCCTCTTAGAGAAAGTTAGAGTATTCCTAACATAATTTCATTACTAGAATAGTATTTGCTGTCCAATGTTCTGTATCAGCCCTTCTGTTCTTTCCTTCTTAGTACGGCCACAATGGTTGCTACCAACATGGGCATGTGATTTTCTGAAATTATTCACCTGGGGCAATAAAGCAGATATCTGAATAAATGCAGTAGAAGCCTTTGTCCCAGTTGGGTTTTTTTTCCATCATAGAAATGTTATACAGGGTCTTCTGTTTGAAGATACATCTCAGCTTTAACGAGGTCTGCATAAATCTCTCTATGCCTAGGTTTTCTGCTTCTGAAACTTTCAGCCCTAAAGCAACACCTAAAAAGCTGACCTCAGATCAGATCTCAACTCTGTGTTTGCCCTTCAGAAAACAGGTGTGTTTTCTGCTACCTTCCAGTTTTGTATCTAATCAGGAACAGGCAATATCTGTTGATTTAATGCCTTTAGTTATTTACACTATAAGATTATTTTGAAAGTCATAAACTGGCATAAAAAAAAAAAATAATCTTAAGGATAAGTAATTGAGCACAAAATGGAAATCATGAGCATTACAGTGGTACCTATCAGTTCTCCATCACAGATATATGCTGAGCAAAAACTCCTCCTTTGTCACTCCCCTCAAAAAATCCCAAAGAGAACTAGAAAATTTACAGAGGATGAAAATAGATGACCAAAACTGTAGAGAAAGAAGGGAAAATTTCATGACCATCAGCCTCAGAAAAATGAAAATGGAAAAGAGAACATATGTAATGGCATTGCATGTGATTATACTATTGTCTTTGCTCCTATTTAGAAAGTACTTTTGAAGTGAAGCCCCTGATTATCAGCATTTTGTGTATTTGAAATTTAGGAAAGCTGCTGATTCTATTTGCAGGTCCAGCCAGTAGCAGGAGTGAGTGTGAATTTCCCACATGCATGCGCACACACACACACATGCAGAGAACTCAAGTTCGCTACCTAAATATACAAACAACCCGGTCTGTAGCTGCTGTCACTTAGACTTCCCAACTCATGCACACATACAAAAGAGTGGAATTACAAAACAAAAGTAGTGAGGCTCAGTCTTACAAGTGTACTGACCACCCATTTGCTCACATGCATAAAAGCCTCCTCCGCTCCTTGTTTTTCATAGTTGTACTTCTCTCCTATCCACTTTGATCCTTCCTTCTCCATCGTTGTCTGCTCCTAAATAAAGAGTGTATATGTAATTAGGTGTTTTGTCTGATGGTCTCAGTTCTGCTGCATCCTTATCCAAATTTGGTAGTACTTATGCTTGGTCATCGAAGCCTTACCTCATGTGACCAATATGGTTACTTAGGTGTTCCTCCCCCTAAGGGTTCCAATACTACTCACAATTATCTGTGAATCTTGGCTGTTTCTCACATGCCTCCTCCTTAGCCATCTGTGCAATCCAGCCATTTCTCACAGCACTATCTGTAATTTCTGCCAGCTTCTCACTGTGTTATTTATGGTGTTCAGCAATTTCTCACATCACGTTCTGTAGCTTCTCAGAGTCTGTTTGGATAGCTAAACTTCGTGCCAGGGCTGCATATCTTAACACTCAGCACCAACCATTTCACTTTAGGGTTCTGCTCTTCCTGAATGACATTGCTTAATAACATTGATGCAGCTGCTACTATCATTAAGTGCCATAGGAAAAGAAAAATAAGGATTCACACAGTATACTCTTGCACCTATATCCATTGAGGGTGGTATGGGGTTCAGTTAACCACAGAGCAAAGCAACTTTTCCACAAAAATTAATTTAATTTAATGGAGGGGTAGATGTGCAGAGAATGAAGAAATGCATGCAAGGACAAGAAAGGCATGCATGTATGGATATGTTTGACGTGAAAAATACTTTAAATTGTCAGTGCTAACAGACAGCAGCCATGTAATTTTTAACTACAAAGGAGTTCATCCTGACTAAATTGCAATAAATACAAAATGTTTTCCCATCATTAGTAAACCTAAAATAGTAATTAGTAATTAAATTAGTAAACCTAAAATAATTGAGCAAGCTCTTTAAGCATTTGTGAACATGCCTTTAAATGGAGGTTTAATACTCTGTATTCTTCATTACATTCTCCAGTGCAGACTGTAAGTTACTCTGTGATTCACAACATATTAATATATGCTACAAGATATAGCTACATGAGACTGGTGCTATATCTTCTTTTGTTAGACCTGAGTAAGCTTTAATTTTTCAACAGGAAGCTTGGCCACTGAGTATATATATCGCCATATACCATTTCTAAATTTCTGAGGAGATGAAGACACCAATTAATACTTTAATGATTTTCTAATATTCAGTGTCTGAAATTGTCCTCATTGTTGGTCATGAATGTAATAAATTTATCCATGATTTTCATCAATAATGATAAGCATAAAAGAGTGCTCTCATACATCTTGCAAGAATATGAGACAGCAACATGGGAAGAATTAAAACATGTTTGTAACTTCATGGTAACTTGCAACTCAAACTAAAATCAAAACACTAAAACAAGAAAAAGAAGGTGGATGTAATTGATTTACAGTACCATTTTCCACAGATTCTCTTAACAAAAATTAGAAATTCTCCTTAGCCTAAGTTGGAACATGAGAAAGGGATGATGAATACTTGATGGGTTATTGACAAGACTACAATACAAATATGTTTCCAGGTAATATATTGTAGCTCCACAGAAAACACCCACTGAAAATTGTAAACTCATTACAGCATTTGTTCTTCTCTGGAGATGTGAAGGTGTATTTTAAGATCTTCTTTCTGTTTTTAGTCATGAAACCTATTGTCTTAAGAAGAAAAAAATCCTACTGTCTTAAGAAAATCACCCAAATAAAAAATTAGACAAGGGAATCAGAGCTATGCATCTCAATAAGAATTTACCTTTCTGAGATTAAGCTAAACACATTCTCTTCTGTAGTGTGAATAAAGAAGGGGCTGAGCAAAAAAGACAAAAATCTAGGTAAAGTAAGCACCAAACTGGACAAATGTCTCATCTTCAGATTGTATAGTGGAAATTCTAATATGACATTTAACATGGTAAAAAAGATATTTTTTTTAATGGAGAACACTGAGTTGAACCCAGCTTCTCCCTTTTCTTTTCCCTTTGTAAATTAACATCAGCAGTGGTGTATTACTTAGACAGTCAGTTGGACTCCTCCAGGTGAGGTTCCACACAGCAGAGCAATCACCAGCTGTCATTCTGACCTCATGAAATTAATGTGTGGATTAAAGAAAGGACAAGGCATGTAGAGGTATCAGGGATGAGAGGATCTAGGGAACTAGTATATCTCTTGTTTTTTCAGTTCACAGAAACAGCTGACTCTCTTTATAGGTGTAATAATCACTCACTTGTTAGGATAATAATGACTGAGATTATTATTTCTAGAACAATACCATAAAAATCAGGAGTGGATAAATGTGCAAGTACATGACACTTATTCATTAATATAAAAAATATAATTGCCCATTTTCATTTTGATGAATCAGCATTAATTGTCAATTATTGCTTAGAAGTCAATATGCTACTGTATCTATTATAAATTTAGTGTTGCCTTATTTTACCCACTGTTATGCTTTTTAATACATTTTCTTAAGGAGAGCAAAATTTTGTTACTTTACAGTGCCATCTTCACCATTACAGCCTTGTAAATGACATATGGACATTTTCTTCATCTAATTTGGTGTGAGACATTTAAACTAAGATAAATAAAAGAATTATTAAATGAGTGCCTTTCTTCTCACAGAAACCTCATTACAACAGCATTTAAATTCATTAAGACTTGGCATCTTTTATTTAATCCTAATAAATGAAAAAATAGTACATAACTCATCATACCCACTCCAACAATAGCAATTCACTTGGGCTTAATTTTAAACTGTTAAACATCCATTAATTCATTTTTATTTCCTTAGAAAAATGTCTCACAGTGGCTTTCTTTCTATTGTTCCTCTTTTAGTCCCAGGAGGATTATTTAATTGTCTATACAGTAATTCATATCTTGGCTTCATAACCTCAGAACTCAAACAAGCACTTAAAAACTTCAAGAAAAAAAAATACATGCCTAGTACTAAACCCTGTTTCTTCTAGAATCCTTTTTCTTTATATCTTTTGCTTTCCCTAAGGTTTATCCAGATGTCTTGTCCAGTGGTCATTTTCGTAGGTTAATAGTCTTCTTACTGAAAAAACAACCACAAAGTACACAAACCTGAATTATTTTTTTTAACTTTTCTATTTACAGGTGATTATGATATGCCATGATATGACTCTTCCAAGAAAGTCAAGGTGTACTAAATTTTCAAAAATCCTGTCCATGCCTGTATTCACAAAAATTTAAATCATGCAGAGACATGTTTTTTAATTTACAGTATCTTTGTAATGGAAAACAAATTTAATAGTTTTATAAGAAAGTCTGAGGCATTCTATATAGTCTTTTACAAAAAATCTTGAAATAAGAAACCTGAGGACTCTTACTAATGATATTATCTATGAGCAATAGAACTACAGTACTTAATTTAGGCTTTTCCTCTGAGAGAACAGGGGCTCTGTAGTGGGGCAAACAGTGTCAAAAGGTTTCATATTCTCTGTGCTGATACTCAGAAAAATAGGCTCCAGTTCAGGGGGGTTTATGATGTCTTCTAAGAACACATTCCCTTGACATCCAGTATTTCTGGAACTGAAGTTTTGTGGATGAAGCCAGCAAAAAAGCCTTGTGAGAGCATAAGAGACCTTAGACTGACAAAACCAGTAGGGTCTGAGGGGTGATGACACAGTGGAAGTAGGGGCTGCCAGTTTGATAAGAATTATTTTTGTTCATCACATTATATCAATGGTATTCAGCTTTAGAGTTTCATCAGAAAGCCTTCAGGAACTTTAAGTTGCTTGTTTTTTTTTTTCCTCTCCTTTATTTATTAAAATGTCTTTCTCTGAACCCGTGAGTTTTCTTGTTTTTCCTCTTCTCCTCCTAGTCCTCTGGGGCAGGGCAGGGTAACAGAGTAGCTGTGTAGGGACTTAAACTACTGCCCTAGGTCAACCCACCATACCAAAACCAAAATATTCTATGTCCCTTCAGCTTCCCACTAATGCATCTGCAAGTCCATGTGTGGGCAGACAATCTCATTTTAATAGCTGAGCTCTGTTCTTCAGCCAGAAGTCTGTACCAGAATGAAAGGACCTGACTTTAAACTTACCTTTCCAGGAAAAAATGGGAGTTTACATGTCAGCTTAGTCTGAAGCTAAAGGCTGAGTAAAAATTGACTTAAAATAAATTCAGGGGGAGCAGAAAGGGATGAATATATGAATGTATAAATCCAGTGTCTCTGCTTATAGCCTAATAGTGAATCAAAAATTCATTAATAAGGAAAAATTGTTAGTGCTACAAAGAAATTATTCCTTTTTCTATAAATTTAGCAGTAGAAGTGCTGCAGGCCAGTGTTAGCTTTCAGGCCAGTTTGTTTGATTTGACGTTATGGAGTAATCTGGCCCCCCCTATATCAGAACAGGAAATAAGAGAAAGAGAATTGTGAAAACCTGAAATAAGATAATTTGTATTAATAAAGAAAAACAAAAATGTTGCTGCTTTTTCCTACCTGTTTGCTTCTACTCATCTTTGTGCTGTACCTTTTCTTTATCTTACAAGCATCCAAGTCAAGGTCAGGCTTCATCTAGTTATCAGAAAGATGTGATCAAGTGGAACTGAACTGCAGCATATGATATTGCCCTTCTTTTCCCCCTAAATAGTCTCAGGTTCCAGGACTGAAGCCTAACAAAATGTATCAAAGGAAACAGTTTATATCTTATAAATGCATTATGGGATTTGGATTGCTAGGAAGCAGTGTGCAGATGCCCCTGAGGAGGCTGGCTGCTCAGACTATCACTCCCTGTCTAGCAGTACTGCCTCACTAAGTTGTTTTTTTCTGAGCATCATCCTACAAGAAAAGTTCTGGGGACAAAAATCTGTTTTTTAATCTTATGTGTTCTTTCAAATTAAATTCTTGATGAAAGAGGATACAAACCAGCTACATTCTCTGTGAAATTCTCCTCCCTTTTACATATTTCATCCATGCAACTCCTCCATGGTGCTTTCCCTATATACTGTTTCTCATTTATCTAGGCATGTCACTGCAAGGTGGCATTCACCCACAAGAAATAAACAATTTTTTCTGCAGCTCATCAGAATTTGAAGCAGCAGTGCTAGCAAGTCCCTTATAGTCTTAAAAGTGCTCAAAAGCTTTGAAAATGGAAAAAACTGCTTTTAAAAAGTCATGAGTTCTGTTTTTGTGAGAGCAACACAAACTGGGGGATAGGCTTCTTGAATTATATGGATACTGTCTCAAGAACTCATGGTGTGAAATGAAGCTCACTCCTTACCAGAAGTCAGAAAATTGAATTTTGCTATCTAACTTAATAGAATGTCAGTAAATCATTACTTCCCACAGAAGAATTGCAGTTTTCTATACAGACTGTCTACTTATTAGACTATGAATTAGCAAAGTGGTTCAGATAAGAAAGGATAGGAAGTCTATGTTCTTACTAACACAAATACCTGAAGTTTCTCTAACTCTGTCAGAAAAGACAAACTGACTACTTTCCTCTGTTTGTCTCAAGTAGTCAAAATCTTGTTCATGTAAAGGTCATCTGAACTTTCAACAAAATAAAAGCTGGGATATCACTTCACTGCTTGTCATATATGGGGTATGATGTAAGAGACACCCCAGATGAATGCAATCTGCATGAGAAAGAAAATATAATTTTGATTCTCTCAGATTCTTTCTAAAAACATACTTTTTTTGACAGAAAATCATTATAATATTGTTTTTTTTTCCCTTTATATATGCATTTAGTGTGTGTGTGTGTGTGTGGTTACCAGCACAAATATTTCTTCTGTTTGGTTTGCTGAATCACATCCTAAATGACATCTAGTAAGCCAGTTGAGACATGGAATAAAGAATCTGAGAATGACATGAAAGTGAGAATGAAGAACATAAAATTAGGAGAAACAAAGGATTTCTGTCAGACTTGAGAGTGTAGGATTTAGCACATAAATTTGTATCTTAATATTGCAGGAAATAAGCCACTATTGTTTGCTAAGCAGGCTTTAGAATTAAAGAAAGAACATATTATCCTACACTGATTTTTCAGACATTTTTCACTGTCAAGGGTTTTTTTCTTCTTCTGGGGCATCTGGTTCTGGCCACTATTAATGATACATTGGCTGGAAAGGACAAATTAACTAAATTAGGCTGGCAGTGCTTACATTCCTATGACATCTGGTGTTTCTGCCATGTTACTGATATGTCACTTTGACAAATTATGTTACATCATGTGATAGTGATAAGCAACATCATAGAATCTAAGCAATGCAGTCTGAAGTAACTCCAACAGTTTAAAACAATCTGTTGGGTTTTTTTTTTTCAACTGTCTGTTACCAATTTAGAAGCAGAGAAGAATAAAACAAGAAGATAACTTAAGTCCATATCTAACTTCCAAAATATACTGTTTCTACTCCAACAGGTTTACTTCCATGACTACAGATGATTTAAGGATATCTAAACAGAATGTAAAATTCATTATGAAGGAAAAAACTGATAGAAATTAATTTCATAGCAGCATAAAAACATTGACTATATTCACCAATTTCAGTTCTGTTCATGATTGAAAGTAGAGAATGAGATCAGATAATTCTCTGAATGTCTAACACATGATTTAAACCTATCCAAAACTGATTGAACTGAAGGATTTTGTAGCCTCATTGCTTATTTCCTGGGATGACAATGTATCAAGGATGAAGATATTAAGCCAAACACAACTGGTATTTTAATTACATAGGTGTAATATGATATTGAAAGATAATGGAACTTTATTTACTAATGTGCTTTTTCTGCCATGAGCTATTCCACGCATATTTGAAGATTCATATTCCTTTACTTGCCAGTTCTAGATTTTTAAGTAGGTGGTTGATTTAGAGCTGATTTCAGTGCTAAAGTACATCCATGGATCTCAAAGTACTTATGAAGATGACTGTGGAGATGCCTGGAGCCTACGATTATTTTGCCTTTCTAGTAACAGATTTAGGAATGGATTTCTTGGAATAATGTAGTTGGAATGGAAAGGAATGACTTTGACTTCTATTGTGACTGGTCAACAGCTGAGCTGTAAAATAAACCTACTGCCATCATAGTACTACCTAATCCTGAGGTTTTGTTAATACCTAGGCAACAGTGACTAAACAAACCCCTCCATAAAATGCATATAGTGAAATAAATTAAAATATGTGAACAAAGCAAATATTTCTCCTTTTGGGATTCTAAAACAACAGCTAAACTTAGCACTTGATAAAGATACCCATTAATTGTCCTTTGTGCCAAACCACTTTCTAAATAAGAAGCATGGAGAAATCCACCCCTATTTTTATTAGGCAGTGATGTTATTAAATATTTGACACAGCCTGAAGGGAGAAAAAAATTTCAATTTCAATTTTCTGAGAAATAATTAAATTCTCACAATTACATGATGGTATTTTGTGAGTGGCTTCTTCCTGTCCTTGTCTCAACTCATGAACCTTTAATTATATTTTCTCTCCCCTGTCCAGTTGCAGAGGGCAGTGATAGAAAGGCTTTGGTGGGTGTCTGGAATTCAGACAGCATCAATCCATCACACCGTCCAAAACAAAAGTAGAGTAGGGAGATAGTAATGAAAGACAAAAAAACAAAGTTAGAAAATAATTTTAAAAACCTGAACAAATACAAATATATTTTTTGTGTTCTTTAAGGAATGTGAATCTCACTGTTTCTGCACAGTGGCCACTCTTCTTGTACAACAGTAAGAATGAAAGCTGAAAAAGCTGTCTGAGAGCTTTCACAAGAGCTCTAGAACTCTGAGATTCAAGCTCCATGATTTATAAGTTCATGTATAACTAGTTGTTTGACTGTTTAGATTCACAAGACTGGGTATTAGTCCAAAGGTCTGAAAAAGGCATGTTGATGATTTTGCCCTGCAGTTGATTCATATTAGTACAGAGTATTTATTATAAATTATTCTTTGCTTCATAATTTCTGAAATTATCTGAACTGTTATAAACAGTACATTTCAGTGTTTGTAAATATATAAACTAATGATAAAATAATTGATATTTTTATAAGAAGAAATTCTTCCACATAGCTAATTTTACAAGAAAATAGTAATTCTGCTTATTTACTTATAATGAATAACCAGCAGTCACAAAATTGTTACAGACATAAAGCCAATATTTTATCATTTGATTTGCTTCTCAGCATTTGGAACCCCTTTTAGAACTTCAGTACTTTCTGAGAATCATGGAATCACATAATATGTGATGTTGGAAGGGAATTGTCATCTGTTTTCATTTCATATAAGTTTCTATAAGCAATGCAGTAACAACTTCCAATAATTACCTTTTTGATATGGATAAAATCTTTTGCTAATCCATCTTTTTCAAAAAATTTGACAAAAACTTTGACAAAAAAATTCTGAAAGAAAGAAAGTTAGGAGGAGCAACAGTGGTATGAGGTTTACTGAACATTACAAATAATATTCCTTAAAAATCTTAAGAGTTTCTATATTGCAAAGCTGTCTAGACATGTACAGGCCTACTTAAAATTCATAAACTTTCTTCAAATATTTAAAAAGGCTTGAGGTCCATTACCTATTTACAGGATTGACACTGAGAGGATTTGTACTGGCCTATTCAGAATTGCAATTTATTAGAATGTAGAAATACCTACAACACAGAAGCATGAAATTTAAGCATTATTTTATTCCAGTGTTTATATTTAATGGCTCATTCATTACTGAGAGCAAAATGTTGTGCAAAAACATGTAACTAAACTGCCTATTAAACCCACTAAGAATCATGTCTACAAATCTGAAGCAGAATTTGAGCCAATGTTAATTCAATATATAAAATCATCGTGTAGTAGTGGTGAGTTAAACTGAAAAACAACACAATTATACTGGACTCTTACCTCTGTGTGAGTAGATGAGTCAGGAAGAAAAAAACAACCATTCTGCCATATTAATCTCCTGTTAATAATTCATTTGATGAGAGGATTTATAGGCATCCAAACAATTATTCTAAAAAAGCAAAGAAGAGGACTTTCAGTCTAACTGAAGAGAGGAAATGAAAGGATGAAGCAAAAAAGGCAAAATCCAGGTTTGAATCCAGGTTGCATATAAAGAGGTTCATATCTTCTTTGCCCCTGAAGAGAAACTCATTTTCTGTGGCTGCCAGTAGAAGCAGTAATTTATTCCAGCCTTTGCTAGGAACTGACTGGCTGACACATCTGGAAAAGGCAGCTTGTCCTGAATCCCTCCTCTTACAATCCCAGGTGTAAGAGACGGTCCGAAGATTCCCTCATCTGTCTCACAACCGTCTCAAGGACAGAGACTGAGACCCTGAATATCACAAGGGACTTGGTTTGGGGGTTTGGGCCTAGCGGAGATGGATGTTTGCTAAGTGATTGTTTGCAGGTGGTTGCACGGTCTGCTCTCTTTCCTGCTGGTGAGCAGAGGCTTGTGCGTGGTAACCTGCGCAATGGGTTTTCCACGACACATTGCCCTCGTTCCTGCTGGTGAGCAAAGACTTGCAAGACATGGATCACTCTGTACCCTACATCTGCTCCCGTGCAATGGAATTCATCACAATGATCATCAATCTCATCTGGTTTTGGCCCTGCGCCCCTCGCTTTGCAAAAGACTATAAAATAATACCCCAAACTTACCTTCCTTTGAGATCTCCCCAACGGACAGAAGACTCTGCATTGTTGGACGGCTGAGTGGACTTTGACGTTGGTAGCTATAATCCCCTTACTCTCTTTTCCTTATGCTTTGCTTTCTCCTCTTTTCTCTCTATCACATATTAGTGCTGATGAGCACTCAATAAAGTGTGTTTTGCTGTTTAAGTCCTTGGTTTGCTGATAATCTTTTGTACTCTAAGACCAACTAAATGAACCACATCACGAATACCACCTTGCAGATCGTGACACCCAGGTTTAATCTCAATACTTCAGTAAGAGTTCCAGGAATACAAAATAAATGCCCTTCACTTACCACTCAAATTCCACCTGCATATGAGGAAGTCTATCTGAACTAAGAATGGAAGTAAGCAGAGGATTAGCTTGGGTCAATGAAGTGCTTGCTGCTGCAAATTATCTACTTATAGCATTGCACTATGTGTCCCTCTGAAACACTCATGCATATGGATTGCACTTACCCAGCTACGGTCCAAGAGTGTCTACATGTGTGACTCAGCTCTGTGGTTCAGTTGTCTGTAGGATATCTGATCACAAGGAGCTTTATAGATCAGACATTCACACTTTGGAAGATTCATCAAAGACAGAGATGCTATAAATGGCTGTCATCCTGGAGAATCAGCATGGTGTCTGCATAAATAAATCAATAATAATAATAACAAATGCAAAGTTTCTAGTTTGCTGTGCAGCCATCTCAAGTGCACATATTTCAGGGACAGCAGCCCGAGAAAAAATCATGACAGGATTGATGAGCACAGGAAGACCTACATTAGTCTCAGAAATGTTGAGGTGTGAGAGTTTAGTAAATGTGCCTACATGCAGTGTCAGATATTTAAAATAAATTGTTCCTGACTTAACAGAAGCCCAAGTAAATGTCAATTATGCTGGCTCTGAAATTTCAAATGATAAAAAAAAATTCAGAAAAATGTGAAATCTTCCAGAACCATGCCCAAACATAGTAAAAGATTAAATCCATCAAAGGAATTAGTTATTCCAAACTGTCAGATTACTATGATCATTTTTTCCTACTGCATATGTCTTTAGGTTTTTACATTTCTTTTAATACAAGGATATCCACTAGCACATTTATTTTTTCTTTAAAAATAAATGCAGAAACTAAAATGAGGTGGCTGTGAATGATGCTGACTATAAGCACAGTGAATCAGGTAGAAGGTAAAAATATCGTTCTGATATTCCTGTTGTATATTTTCAGAACTGCAAGTATGGAACTTCTATTTTTTTCTGTTTGTTATCATTGAAATTTTTAATAATTTGTGTTGTTCTCTGGGCACTAGGAATACAAGAAATTTATTTCCTTCAAGAAACAAACTGCTCTGTAAAATCAAAAACTTTAAAAGAATTGCTTGATGGCTTGTGCATCTCAGTGCAATACCTACAGAAGTGGGAAGGAAGTTTGCTAAGATAACTTAGAGCAATTCAGGATTCTATTTGTGGGTACTGTACATAATGAAATAATGGGGTTACAAAGCATGTCATTCTCAATTTGAGGGAAAAAAATTACATTAAGTGTTGTTTGAATTGTCATAGTGAATATGTTGTTCATTTAGCAAAATCTCCACATGGTTCAATTTATGTTGATTACAGTTGTAAGATGTTAAAAATAAAAATATTGGAACATAAAAGTACTGTGAAAAATAATGACATAAACCACACAGTATTACATCATTTTAATAGTTTGAAATTTTTGGTGTTCCTAATGTAACTTCAATTGCAATAAATCATGCAATGTAATTAAAGAGACAAGGAAATATATAAAGGAAGACCAGGACAGAAATAGGCTTTTTGGATTTATAATTTTGAAATCAGTTATTCAATTTGAAATGAATGAAGAAATGGAATTATACAAGCATTCAGAAAGTAGATGAAAGGGGAAATGTTGAATCTTGCTGAAGAAAAACAGGATTCTTCTGGAGCTCAAAAAGAACAGTTATTTCATGTCATACCAAGAGATCACAATCTCCAGTACGCCACATCCAAAAGGAGGCAGTAGAGAAGGCCTGTGGAAGAAGGCTGGGTCAGAGTGAGCAGGAATTCTTGGTACTCTGCAACTTCCTCTCCCAGATCCCTGACACTCCTATATCAAGAACTTTCTGCTTCAGAGATGGAATTTATTAATCTCAGTGATTTTCACCATCCCTGTTTGTCCAGTTGGCTTTCTGTGTTTCCATGTCGTAAAGGGATGATAAAGGAACCATGATTTGGTCCCTTTATCAGAGTCCTCAAGTATAAATGAGTGAAGAACCATCTTTTTTGTCTTGTTTTAAATGCCAGCTTCCACTTTATATGATCACCTCTAGATATTTTGTTAGATGAAGAGCACAAACAATAGCTTTCTATTCACATTCTTTCTGTCATTCTTGCTTTTCATCATACTGTTGTTCAGTTGTCTTTTTCTCAGCCCAAAGAGTCCTGGTTCACTTGTCCATTACTCACAAGGAATGTGGGAGAAATTATCCTTTACTACAAATTTCAGATTTTGTGAAAAGCAGGTGATTTGCAGGCAAAATGCTCACCAAGGCCTGATGTGGCCTGACGTGAAAGGAGCTGGCACCACCCCACCCCAACCACACTTGTCCCTGGCCAGAAACCATGCCCCTTCTTCTCAGAAGTGAGAGGGAGAGCCCCTTTCTCCCAGCCATGGCCATGGTGTGAAATGGTACCAAATAACAAAATGTCTTGGCCACACCACCTTCCTCTGATCTGGGCTGTACCCTGAAGACTTCTCCAGGCTCCTTGTCCTTCCAACACTGTGGACCCCAGAGCTGAATGCAGCTCCTTGCAGTGTGCCCTCGCAGCCAGGAGGGTGAACTCTGTCCTGGGAGGCACCAGGCACAGCATGGCCAGCCAGGCAAGGGAGGGAATTGTCCCACTCTGCTCTGCACTGGGGTGGCCTCATCTTAAATATGGTGTGCAGTTTTGGTGCCACAAGAAAGATATAAAGCTATTAAGAGACCATCCACAGGAGGGCTATGAAGATGGTGAAAGCTTTAAAAGAGAAACCGTATGAGAGCCCGAGGTCACTTGTTCAGCCTGGAAAAGAGGAGACTGAGGACAGAACACATCGCGGTGCACAGCTTCATCACAAAGGGACAAGGAAGGGCAGGTGACCAGTGACAGGACCCAAGGGAACAGCATGAAGATGTCAGGGGAGATTTAAGGGAGAAGGAAAAGAAGGAAAAATGCTCTTCACCTTAAGAGGTGTTGGGCACTGTAACAGGCTTCCCAGGGAAGTGGTCATGATACCAAGGCTGCCAGAGTTTAAAAAGAATTTGGACAACACTACCAGGAAGAGTGATTTTTAGACTTGCCTTGTGCAGAGCCATGACTTGGATTTGATGATTATTGTGAGTCTCTTCCAACTCAGGATCACTTTTTTAAAGTGATTGTGATTGCCTTAACAATTCATATCGTCTATATGCTGCAGACTTTCCTACACAACTTGAAGAAAAACCTGTTCTACAACTGCAATGTCCAAAGGAGTATTGTGCTTTCCCTTTCTTCTCTTGCTTTGGGTTTTTTTTGTGTCAAAATAGTAGATATCTATATCATTTTATGCATTGTATCTACATTATATGTAAATTGTATATAATTGCTTATATATTATACACAAATACTATTCATTAAGTTACCTACTGCAGTAACACAACAATATTCTGAAGCCAAATAGAATGAAAATAAAATAGAAATTTATTTATAAATTCAGTTTCCATCTCCATAGCTATGGACCTTATATCTTACAGAACTGTAATTTCTTTCATGACTTCTCAAATCCTATGACTTTCTGTACCAGCATTACTTCCAGGAACTGGCTACTTCAATGAAAATTGAACTTCAGATCATGTTTCACTATTTAAATAAACACCCTCCTTTTCAAGAATGTCTGTCATTTGTGCTGTCTGTGCTTCGAGTTAACTTTGACCAAAAAAGTCACCTTGAAACTCATTCAGCTCACTCTTAAAAGGAGCATGGCGTGCCTAATTCCATAATTTATTTTTAACATGAGTAGTGGTTTATATCCAATATGACTCATGCACAGATCAGCTGTCACCAGCTGCTAGAGACTATTATGATCACTGGGAACCAAGGGAATTTTTCCCATAAAATAATTTAAAGGATTTAACAGTGTAACATCTATAAGTGTTCATTTAGGAAATAACTTGTCTGATCTTGATTAAACTGATTTAACTACAGTATGAAAATAAATGCCAGCTTTGTTTTCTTCATGGTATGGCCATTTCTAGTAGGGTATATTTTCTGCTGTATGAAATGCTTTTGTCAGTGGTAAAATTCTACATTCTAAGAATAGTCTGTGTTAGAAATGCACCAGGGTTTAATGAAAGGCTATTTAACATAAAGATAACTTTTTGGCACATTGTGGGATAATGCCATTAAAACTATCACTTTATTTTAGGATCTGTTTTACTATGACCAAGACAGTTTCTCAGCAATGATACTTGTAGGGAACTGAAATCTGTATCTTTGCATTCTGCATTAATCAACCTTCCATGACTACTCACTTCCTCTGTTAAAAGGGGTTCTCTTACTGTATTTGTTCCTTCTAGTATGTAACTAAAAGAGTTTAATATTCCTTCAATTGCCAAATAAGAATTATCATTAAATATAAAATAATTAGATAGAATTTAAAGTTAAAAATATTCTCTGCTAGATTTTTCCATCTCCCACTAATCTATTCAATATAAAAAAGAGCATTGTTCTCTTTCAAATTCAGGATTTTCTTTATAGACATACCTAAGAATGATCAGCAATGTTGTTTTCCTTCTGAAACAGGTGTTTTAGACAAGACAGAGGCTTTTGATAGTACTTGACAATTGGCTCTGGTATAAAGGTTCTTTCTCTTGCTGCAACTACCTTCACTTCATTATATTGCGGAAAACACAATTTTCATTGCTGAACTTCTTCACTGAATAAGCAGATCATAAAATACTAATTTCTTTTAGTTAATAATTCCCCAAAAGATCTGTCCTGAATCAAAGTTGGATCATATACAGGTTATATGCATGGTGTACTGATAGAAATATTCAATCAATTTTCAGCCTTGGCAGCCCAATCAAATGCCTTACAAATTCTTCCAAATTAATAACTCATGCTTTGGTAATAACATTATATTTTCAGGACCTTAGAAAGGGTAGAACAAAAATAAAGGGCTTTCCCTCAGTTTTAATACAAAGATGAACCTGGCCTTTAAAATAGATTCTTTTTCTTACACCAAATAAATATAGCTAAAATAGCCAGAGCAGTAAAAAAAAATCTTTTCTTCCTTCATGAATCCACATGAAGAAGTTGGTGGACATTTGTAGAGATAAAAAAAGATAAAAGCGTTGGGGAGTTTATATACAGATTTAGCAAGTGTTACTTAGCTGAGTTAATTTGCTTTATTTGTTAAACATTACATGGACACTTTTCAGCACAAACTCCATCAGTTATCATCACATGGGTAAGCCTTACAGAGATATGTATATTTTCCTTTTTGCTTTCTCAGAACTAAGAAACACTGTGATTAAACAGTTCAAAGGTCTAAATAAACCTTAAAGTTTAGCTGTTTGACTTAACCAAATTGTTAAATTTAAAATACTTCGTTTAAATAAGATTCTGTCCTTATTTTCCTATGGTTGTATCTTAGAAGGAGAAAATCCATGCCTTTCCAGAAATAACTCCCTGTATGGGACACTCTTTCTGTACGCAAACCAACAAAGTATTACGTGCTGTGTGGCTTGATGTGATAGGCATCATTTGCTGCTGCAATGTCAGATGCAGACTGTCTTCATATAAATGAAACACAAGACTAAAACTTGCCCATAAGGAATAACAGTGAGACATCACAAGCATGCTTCCATCTTTCCCATGTTGCTACCATGTGCATAATATTCCCTCGGAAGAAGGGACAAACACCAAATATGGCAAACATCAGCAAGATGAATAATGGAAATTAATTTAGCATCTCAGTTGCTAAAATAGTCTTTTAACTGTTTACAGAGAAGAGCAGTAACTGCTGTTCTTCCAAAGCCACCACCTAGCATTCTATGGCATATGTCAAGTATAACTCCAGATGGAGCTAGACATAACCTTTAAAACTTGTACTGACTTGAATTCTCATTTTAGCATTATATTCATGATAAGTGATTTCTAATATACTAAGTAATCTCATGGAATTGAAGGAAATTCAATTCCTCTGAATGAGGCTGCTTTGTCGGGATTTAATACTACTTTACACTTAAAGGAAATCCAAAATTAGTTGGTAATTTTAAATATATATGACAGAAAAAAGTTGCCAATACTGCAACTGACTTATTTTTGAACATTTGGAAACATTGTTTCTAATTATCATTTGATTACATTTCATTGAGCCAAACCTAGCATGGGAAGGGAACATTAACTTTGATGTTCTGCTGAGAGTCATAGAGCTAGCCATATCCTCACTTAACTTTGATCTATGCATAGTAATCAACCAGCTAAACTATTCAGACTATTCTGATATGATGGAACCCAGTCATAAGAAAAAGATGGGAAAAACTTAAAGTATGGAACTATTTATTTTTAAATGTTGAAATGTTTACTGACCTTATATAGAAAAGCAGTTGACAGCATAACTACAATTCATTTTTATCTTAACAGTGTTACAAATACCAAATCCTTCTTTTTCATATTTCTGCAGTAAGAATAACTTAATATGTATTTTGAAAATACCTGTTTTTCAATACTGTTTGAAAAAGTATGTATGAAAAAGGGGATTGTATCATTTTTCCAATTAAGAGAGCACTTGTAAAACAAGAAAAGTGGACTTTCTTTTACATTTAGGACAAATTCTTAGTAGTGAAAAATGTGTTACTGCTAACATTGGTAAGTTATGTCCTGCCTTTCTCAGCCATATTCAGTACGCTGATGTCAGGTGTAAAATATCTGTATTGTTTTCCTGGTTTCAGCAAGAGTTAATTTCTTCTCAGCAGTTACAGTTACAGTGCTGTATTTTGGATTCAGAATACAAATGGTGTTGATAGCACACTGATGTTTTGGGTTTTCCTAAGTCAAGGACTCTTTTTTCCTGTCTCATACTCTGCCAGTGAGGGGTTATGCAAAAGAAACTGAGAGGGAGCATAGCTGGGACAGGTAACCCAAAGTGACCAAAGAGATACTCCACCCCATAGAACATCATGCCCAGTATATAAACTGGGGGGAGTTACCCAGAAGGATGGACAATCTAAGATTGCGATGAGGGGTCTGACATTGGTCAAGAGTGGTGAGCAATTGCATCATATCACTTTGTCTTTTTCCCTTTATATTATTATTATTATTATTATTATTATTATTTATCATTTTAATTTATTTTACTTTATTTTCAAATATTAAACTATTTTTATCTCAACACACAAGTTTTACTTTTATCTTGAGATAAGAGGATTCTCCTCCCCATTCCACCAGAGAAGCAGGGAGAGAGGGAGTTGAGTGAGTGAGAGACTGTGATGTTTCATCTCCACCTGGGCTTAAAATCATGACAACTCTCTTGGTCATTTTCAGTCCTAAACTAGGCAAAAAACTAATTCCACTTAGTCAGACACTCATTTGTTTTTGATATAATCAAACAGTAGTAATGAAATACATTTGTAGGCTGCATTTCCAGGAGAAAGTGTAACAATACTTTTAAAGCTCTACCCTTGTTGAAGAGGTTGAACGGAGGGTAGAAGGCTGGTTGATAAGGGGAGAGCAGTGGATATTTCAACACTATAGGGCATAAAATCCTCCTTGAGAAGCTGGGGGAGTTTGGACTGTGTAAGCAGGCAGTGAAGTGGATTGCAAACTGACAGAACAGCCAAGCCCAAGGAGTGGAGATCAGCGGCATGTAGTCCAGTTGCCAGTGAGTAGCAGTGTACCCCAAGGGCCAATACGGGGTTCAGTTCTGTCTGAAATCTTCATTAATTATCTGGATTACAGGGAAGACCATGCCCTCAGCAAGTTTGCTGCTGACACCAACCAGGAAGTAGTGGCTGATATGCCAGATGCTTGTGCTGTCTTCCACAGGGACATGGACAGGCTGGAGATACAGGCTGATGGGAACCTCATGAAGTTCCACAAGGCTAAATGCAAAATCTTGCCCACAGCAAAGGCCTCCATGCACAAGTATATGCTGGAAGCCAGCTGCTTGCAAAGGCAGCTCTACAGAGGGGACCATGGGGTTTTGGTGGACCAAGCTGAACACGTACCCCCAGTGTGCACTTGTGGAAGGGTTGGGAAGCTGGACCAAATGACCCCACTGTGGCCCCTTCCAACCATACCCACTCTGTGATTCTGTCTGAAAAGAAGGTGAATGATCTCCAGGGCTACTTTAAGTGGACTGTTGCCAGCAGATCAAGGGAGGTGATTCTTCAATTCTACTGAGCACTGGTGAGGCCACACCTGGAGTACTGTGCCCACTTCTGGCTTCCCTCATACAAGAGAGAGGTGGAGCTGCTGGAGACAGGGTTCAGCTAAGGGCCACTAAAATGATTAAGGGACTGGAATATTCCATATGAGGAAAAGCTGAGTGAGCTAGGACTGTTCAGCCTGGAGAAAAGGAAGTTTAGGGATGATCTCATCAATGTGTACAAGTATCTGAAGGGAGAGTGAAAAGGGGACAAAGCCAGACCCTAGAGATAATATATGCCTAGAAACAATAAGCACACGCTGAAACATGTGAGGATTCTTATGAATATGAGGAAAAAAAATAAGTTTCCTGTGAGGATGACCAAATGCTGGACAGATTACCCAGGGAAATTGTGGAGTCTCCATCTTTAGAGCTATTCAGAGTTATCTGGGCACGGTATTGGCAACATGCTGCAAGTGGCCCTGCATGAGCAAGGATGTTGAACCAGATGACCTTCAGAGGTCCCTTCCAAGCTCATCCATTCTGTGATTCTGTGAAGACTGCTGTTTTTCTGTAATGAATAATGTATCTTTTCCATAAAACATTAACCAGTCATGTCTTTATCTGATATCTTTTCTGACATTGATATTATTGCTTTTCTACATCTATTGAAGAACTAAAAGAAACAACGGGATGGCATCAAATATTAACTAGCACTGCAGTGAGCTTTCTTACGCAGGTCATCTCAATGAAGAACAAATGTAATGTATATAACAGCAAGAAAAGAAATTAGGAACTGTGAAACACGAACCTTTAAAATTACCAGAGCCTTTATGCACTGCATAATGCTACAATTACAATGCTGTTTTTTCAAATGGTGAGCTAAACAGCAGGAAGGAAGTGCTGAATAATCATCTAGATGCTGCCACATCTAGGTGTAAAAAAAAAAAAAAAAAAAAAAAAAGACATTTGATCCTGTTAAAGTTACTCATTACCACTACAGACAGAGAAGACAGATTTCCCTTTTTACTAGAGAAGTGTGTTACACTTGTCATTTTACTTTTCCATTGTCATTATTTAAAGAGTAATTATAGCTGTGCTTACTAGAACAGCTCTATTGCAATCCTTGTTTTCCGGGAGTTTATAACTCGGTGAATTTAATTCCCCCTTGAATGGAACTCAATTTACAACCTGGTCAGCCTGGTAACATTTTGTTCCTAAAAGGCTTACTCAAATTGATTAAGCCATATTATATGGCATTGAAATCCAAAACAGGAAATTTCTTTTCACAGATTCTAAATTCTTGCATATTCCTGTGATACCACTTTAAGATACTGTAAGCAACTAGCCATAAGCCTTCAAATGAGAACTTCTCATCTTCTTCTGTACTGAAAGGCTTCAAGGAGCAGATTTATTCATCATTAAAAAGAAGCTACTCCAAATATGCATACACCACATTATGTGTGAGCCATTTACTACACAGACACCACAGAAACAGATCAATTCTCTAATTAGAAATGTTTCAACATTCCAATGCTGGAACCTTGAAAAAAGTAAAGTTCACTTGATCATGGAGCTATAGTACACATTAGGCCAGGTACAGTAGGGTCAGCATGTCCTTCAGAGAACTTGCTGTAATGTTCTCTATTGTTTTGGAATAACTTTTTCCACATTTCAACTGATTCAGCCACCTTTGAATGTAGTTGGACTTCAAAGCCTTTTGGAGGTTTCTTTGAAATGGAAAGAAACATGCAAGTAAGACAAGAAACATTAAAAGAGAAAAGAAATAGAAAAAAATTCCTAATGAAATTTCCCATTTTGCAGAGCTGTAAATACAACAAAGTAGAGTCCTCCTAGAGTCTTCTAGAAACAGTTTTTGCTCTCTGTAACCAATATAACTGCTCTTCAAATAATCCACTGTCTGACTGTTCTGAAATATAATCACTCCAGTCTTGTTCCCAAAATCTCTAGTTTCTATTCCTGTATCATCTATCATTTACCTGTATTTTTTAACCTGTGAAAAAGAAAAAAACAAAAGATAATCATCTAATTAAGTCAAATAATTACTAGAATGTTTAAGAATTGACAGCTTCAGGGCTGTATCATTACATTCAGCTTGTATGAACTGATGTGGCAGAAACAGCAAGAAGAAGAACAGCACCACTGTTCTAAAAAAAAGATCTGTAAGAAGTAATAGAGTTTTGAAAAAAAACCCAAATGCAAAAATACTTGATATAATGGAAGGAACCAGAAGGGGAAAAGCTGAACAAGAATTCAATCTCTGTATGGGATCTGGAATCTTTAGGACCTTATTAGAGGTAAGACAGCTTCTGTTAATGTAGGTAATTTGGGATTCCACAACAGCATAGCCACACTGATACAGTGTTTAATAAGTCTATAGATTTTGCTTCTCATCTGTAGTGATGAGCTTGGTCCCATGTCCTTCTGACATATTCTTCCTGGATCCTGAAGCCTATCTCTGTCCTTACTTTTCTTCATTAAGTTGCACAATTTCTTTCATGGTAATCCTTCTTTCCTTCCTATATATTTTGTGAGTGTCAAAATCAGGAGTGAAAATGAAAGCAACCTGAGCAATGAAGAAATGTTAAGTCTCTAAGTAAAAGACTGAGATACAGAGATTCGCTTGTGAGGGACATATAAGTTTTAAAAGAGAGTATAAGACAAAAATTAAAAAGAGGCCAGAAGTAAAAAGGTAGAATAACAAGAAATTCAGTGGAAGCTAGAGATAGCACTTCCTACCCTTTGGTTTATCATTGCCACAAGCATTAAATTTACCTTGAACCTGAAATCCAACATTTTGTCACTTGAAGACAGCAAATAAGAATGAGAAATTCACAAACAGGGTGGTAATGATGCTCTCCAAGGCTGAGTGACATCTCTCAGGCTTCCAAATAGACTTTTCTCATTAGTTCATTGTGTTGAAACTTATAGGAAGCACATTATATTACTTTAAATGGTACTTATCTACTTTGGGAGTCTAAAGTCAGTCATATGAAGTGAGCTGAGGAAATACAGACATTATCCTTGTTACAGCCAAGCCATAGAAATTCAATATTGAATCCACATGCAACTTGAAGAATGATATCTTAACACCACCATAATGAAACAGCATACTGCATATTCTGCAGTAGTTCCACTGGAATTTTTTGAATTGGTATTTTTGAAGAGAATTGAGAAGTCACTTTCAGAATAAAATACATAAAATCATAAGAATGGAGGGACAAAGAGCACTGGGTCCACTTAATCTATTGTATAGCATGTCCTTAAAAATAATTAAGCCAATGTCTAAAGCCATCTATAGTGGAATTTTAAATATTTAGGCATCCACATGAGTTACATATGGTTAAGTAACAGACAGGTGAACATTAGAGAGGAAGTCTCAGACAACAGAAATGGGAGGAGTGAAGAGATCATTCCCCCTAAGTGATCTTAATATCAGCCAGAATTTATTACAATATACAGCAAGGAGAACTAGGAAAAGTTAGTAACTGAAATCTCCAAATCACTGTCATGAAAAAAAAACAGCCCACACCAGAACCAACTTTTCCTTGTTGAGGAAAACTTGTGACTCAGTGCCACAAAAAAAAGGAGAATAAAAAATTGTTTTTATAGCATCCTTACCAATATGTGAAATAGATTGAAAAGTGTTACACTGGATATAACTTTTTGCTTTTAAAAATATTATGTGGAATTTCTTCCAAGACTAAATTCCTTTCTTCAAATACTAAAGCAGCCACTGCTGTAAGATATGGTACTGAAAAAAATAAGAAAAAAACCCAAAGAACTGATGTGTGTGCTGTGAATGGACATATATAACATGAAAGAAAAAATATTATTGAATTATTGAATTATTATTATTATTATTTATTTATTTATTTATTTATTTATTTATTTATTTATTGAAAGAAAAAATAATCATTTCATATTTATGAAAATACAAAAATCCTATGAGAGGGGAGGGAAGGAGAGTCTTTTTGATCCCATAAGGCATTGCAGCCTTTGGTGATGCAGGTGACAGATGCTGTGGGTGTATCCTAACACTGAAGGATAAACACTGACCTTATGTGTAAATATTTACAGACTACTCATAAGCACAGAGGTAGTATTAACAATATTTGTAAGTTTAATGGAGGCATTATAAGATTTTTGAAAAACTGGAATGAATTCAGAAAAGGGTATTAAAAATACTATGCTCAGCTTGTGTAATTTTTCCTGTAAAGGTTAGGGGGCAGGTAATATTGTTAATATGTACATTGGGAAGAGATTTCTGACACTGTTTTTCAAATGGGAAGAAAGTGGTAGAGGAAGACACTGAAGGAAGTTTTAGGTGGTTAGCTAAGAAAAAAAGTATGGCATTGTAATTTTTTTGTGTTTTTTTCTTGGGGTTTTTTAATCATAATGACTGGAGCTATTGGGTAATCAGGCTCACTGGACTTTGAATCACTTGAAGTACTTATATCAAAATGGAATAAATTTCTGGGGGGAAAAAACAAGTTTCAGATAGAAATTATGCCTATTAAGACTGAAATCTTTTAGCCTATTTTATATAAGAGATCAGATGAGATGACACAATAATCACAGTTATCTTTTACTACATGTACATCAACACCAGCTTAATTTCATTGTCATATTTTTTTGTTTTCTTAAGGTTCTTAGTAAGGTTGCAACATTTATTTTGCAACATTGCAAAATAAGTGAAGTCATAATAAATATATTTGATCAGAATTCTTCGTATTTTTCCTACTTTCTCTCAATTTCCAGATATTATTTGGATTGTTGCTAATTCACTCTGAGAATATTTTGGCAGATGTAATTACAAAGCAAGTAGATTTGTGGCACTGATATAATAGGAAGTCCATACATTAAGTTTGATTTTTAATTTTTAATATCAATTGAGTGTGCCTTTTAAAAAAAGATGTGTTGATGGTCACAATTTTTTGTCAAAATACATGGTTTTCAAAATTTTTCAAACTATTCAAGGTGTTGTTTTGAGGGACACCTAAATGAAGCTCAAAACCCCAATATTCAGTAGATCATACTACCCATATCCTTTTCATAATGAAAAGAAATCAGTCCAAACACTACAATGTTTTAATATTACTATTTTTTTTAAATAAAATTTCATCTCATACATAAAGTACTGAAAATCAAATTACAACATAAAAGTCTTGAACTCAATCAAAATTTTAGCTCATTTGGTTTTAGATTTACATGGCATTTTACTTGTTTCTAGAAAATTTTCTCATTTTACAGTAAGAGGAGATAGTACATTTCATATTTTGAATAATTTTTTTTTCCAGATAGGCTATAAACACCTCACATGGTTAAAATAAGAATGTGAAAAAAATGTATTTAGACTTCAAGCTTAAACAGAAGAACAAAGGCTAAACATTATTTTAAAAGTTTATGCTCTTTGACAAGTTTTGCCTCTTTTCAAATACAAGAAAAACTTCAACATCCTGTTTTGGTTACCAGCTACCAATGTTGTGATGTCTTTCTATAGAATACTCATGAAATATACAATTTTTGTTTTATAATATGAAACTATAAACCTGGGAATTAATTGCAGAAAGAATTATTTTTCTGATAATTTTAGTATATGTGACTCCATGCAGAGTCAAACTAAAATGCACTGGATCACTGGGTCAGGACTGTAACAACAGAGCAAATGAAGTGGATACCAGACAATATGAGTTTTTGAGATGTGTATGTTTAAAATAACTTGAAAAAGGAGAAACTCTTTCTAGGTCATATTAAATTCTCCAGGCTATGCTTCCTATTTCTTCCACTCTCCCTCCCAACTGCTTCAAATCAATTTCTTTTTGCAGTGACCCCTTGATTAGGGAATCACATACAAAACACTTAAGAGAACACCACTGCTTAAAAAACTACTGCTTGTCTTATGTGGGTTAATTTAAAGTCATGCTATAATATTGATTTATATAAAAAAACTCAATCAGTTGCCACAAAGTAAAATCAGAAACCAATATGAGAGGAATGGGGCAAAGAAATAAAGTTAAGTCTTAGCTCCATCCCCCCATACTCTCACAAAAGTAAGGAATAAGGCTATGTCCAGTTTCTTTATCCTGAAATTATTTGGGGTTTAAAATCTGATTTTAAAAAATAGAAACAAAAAACAGCCCACAAAAAAGCACCCCACATCCCCCAAAAAGCCTGTAAGACCTTTCTCCACTATTCCTATATATAAACCAAACATGTGTTCTATTTTTGTATTTGCAGTAATTTCATGGGCAAGATTCAGAATGCAGAAATTCAAATTTATAGAGACATTGAGTGTAATCTGGAGATTCTACATTCCAGCACCGTCTAAATTTTGGTATGTATCTCCTGAGCACTGTAATAGATGATGTCCACATGGCTGGATACTGCCTGGCATTCACTTAGCAGGCTGATGATGTGTGGACCATGTAGCATGCCTGAGCAAATATGTCTTGATGAAATCAATGAAACTGGTGGTGACTTGGACCTCTTCTTCTGTATATGTATTTTTATTAATTTCTTTGATGTGAATATCTAGTCTACACAGATTCCCTCAGGGGACCAAATTTATTTGCCCAACTCTGAACTTGGCATCTATTAACTCTCTTACCATGCATGGTTTCATTTTTTCAATTACTTTCTCATGGTAGTACAATTCTTCTCTCTCTAGCTGTTGCACTTGGTAAGATCTGGTGGGTTTCTTGACATCAGTTTTGCTGACTTCAGGGGATAGTTATGTGAGTTTCATTAGATGTATTGATCTTTCCCCAAAGGGGATTTCTTTTTTTTTTTTCAAAATTCATTTTGTTAGTAGTTGATTTTTGTCCTGAATATGAAGGTTTCTGTATGTTTATTTATCCTAATATAAATGCACATGTTTTCATTACTCATTTTAGTTATAAAGTCCTGTTGCAGTGTGTTCTTCATACTAATAGTGATTTAAAAAAAACCAGTTTCACCGAATATGCCTCTATTTTTTGTGCTTTAAAAAAAAAAGGGGGTGGACTGAACTTGTATTTTGAGGCTCATTTGTTTCTGTTTGTACTTTTAAGAGTAAATCTATATGTAGCTGGAATTAATGTAGGAAGGTAGATAATGTGCTCAGAGGAAAACACTAGTATAGTATGGATACAGAAAATAATTAATTATGCATTTTTAAACTCAGCAGAGATTAAGCCGTGATCTAATCCTTAATATATTTGTCTAACTTTATTCTTTGTGATGCAATTAGATTTGACGTCCTCTTTAACCTCTTCAACCTTTGTTTTTAACACTGTTGCAACTCAGTACATCTCTATTATAATGTTTGCTTTTTAAGAGCCTATAGTCAAAAAACTGTATATTTGCAGCTGACCCTATAAGCATTTAACTTGTATTATAGAATCACAGACTCATAGAATATGTGTATATATAGCTAAATATATGTCCATATATGCTTAATGATGCGTAAAGAAAGAATGAATCAGAACTGAAAGTCAGATCCTACAGAAATTTGAAAGAAAATGTATAAAATCTTTACCTCAGAAAATCTTTATATCCTTCTGTAGGCTGCTTTCAGATGGACTCGCATGGATAAAATTATCTCATGCAATTCTGATGTTTGTCTGTGAAGCATGTGACAGAACTCTGGTGGCATACAGTACTTTATTTGTCTTTTCTATAGGAGAACCTGTCTGAGTTACAATTCATTTAATTTATCATCAGCACTAACAAACTGATGAAACCTTTAGTGTCGTACTGCACTGCTGTGAATTTTTCTGTTCCCTGTAAAGTAAATAATTAGATGTCATTCATGACTGTATTGTTTCTGGCTGATCTGGAGTTCATTGTCCCATAGCAGCCCTCTCTCTCGGTGCTGTGCTTTGCCCTGGTAGCTGGAAAGGTGCTGATAACACACCGCTGCTTTGGCTACAGCTGAGAAGCACCAGCACAGCATCAGCGCTCGCTCTCAACATTCCCCACCCCATCAAGGGTCCTGGCAGGGAGCACAGCTAGGCCAGCTGACCCAAATCGAGCAAAGGGATGTGCCACACCAGTTCACATCAGCTCAGATATAAGAGCTAAGGAAAGGAGGAGGAATGGTGGGTATTGCTTATTTACAATGTTTGCCTTCTGGAGCGCTTAGCTATGTGTGCTGAAGCCCTGCTTCCGGGGAGGTGCCTGAATATTGCTTGCTGATGGGAAGTAGAGAATAAGATTTTATTTCCTTTGCTTGTTCATGTAAACTTTTAGTTTTGGTTGGTTTTTTTTAAATTTTACTTTTTATAGCCTAAAAGTAATTTTCCATGTTATTTTCTCTCCTTGTTCAGCTGGAAAGGCAAGTGATAGTGCTGTGCAGTACGGCCTGGTGTCCAGCCAAGGTCAACCCTCCACAATAACATTTCTAATGAAGCTATAACTATGATTTTTTGCTGTAACTCATCAAACATACAAACACAAAAAAACTAAAAATAAAAGAAACCAAAGCTGGAGAAGGAAGCTACAAAAAAATTGACAAAAATATCATATTGCTTTTCTTTTGTTCTTCCCCCCAGAAGTAAATAAGTAAAATAATTAATATATACTTCCACAGAAAGCAAGTCTTTTTGATCTGAAGCAATACCACCATACCAGGTATTTGTGAAAGAAACAAATTCAAGAAATCACTACCATCACCAAAAAGCCAAATGAATAAATTTTTTTAATTCAGAAATAGTGTTTAGGGATATTTATCAAGGATAAATAGAACTGTACTTAAATTCTTGTCTCTACCTGAGGAGCTTTTGAACTCATCTGTCATATTTGAAACATCTGACTAGGCAATATTTTTTCAGTTAAATATATGGTTAATTATTGTCATTCACTATTCCTTTATTTGGAAAAGAATGTTGGTATGAATAATTGTTCCTTCTTGTTCTGCCAAAAGCTGTTGACAGCAGCAAACTATGGATTTTTTTTTCTGTACCTCACCAGAACCTTGTAAAATGCCTCATATCTTCAATGCTAATAGGTTTATTAGAAAAGCATCTGAATCCATTTCTTATGTACAGGAAAATATTTAAATTGTATGATTATTTTCTTTGAGCCATAGTCCTCTTGACAGGATATGCAAACATCAAAAAGCTATTAAATCTTTATATCTGGAAATTTCAGTTAATGAAAAATTCAATCCATCATTTATGGTATCTCAAATACATATATCTATGTAAGCCTACATACTTTTCTGGTTTCAAGATCCTGAGAAATTATAGAACAGCCTGATATATAGGCAACCTGATGCACATTTTTGTCACACACCTTAGGGACCTCCTTGCTTATATGTACCACGCAAAATTATAGAATCCTCTTTTAGGCTCTTGTACATCTTATGCTGCAATTCCCTCAGAAACATCAGTGATGTTTAATGGGGTTTAATGAACTCCAGTGAGACCTTAACTGAACAAATAAAGAGCCACAGAGGCACTTAATGAGGTATGGAATCAAGCACCATCACAGAGGGAGTAAGACCCAGCAGCAGAGAGTGCAGAAAAGGCTGTAATGTTATATATTATGAACACTAGTGGGGGGAAAAAAAGAAGTAAAAAAATTTCTATATTATCTTCTGCTGCTCATATTCTTGAGCACTGCCAATAAATCTTAAAAAAATACAAAACTCTTATATTGTAGCAATTTCTACGCTTGTGTTACATGAATTGTTTCTTAGTGATAACATTTTTATTTAATTATGTCTGTGAGCATCATAACTTATATTGATGAACATGGATTGGCATAGTTGTTTAAGCCTATAATGAACTAAATGTTATACAGAATACAATTTTCCTCTTCATTTACTTTAATTATTCTAGTTGTAAATGCTGCTGCCTTCCATGATTACTGAATAAATCTCACTGTAGGATCAATTACTACAGTTTAAGAATTAGACTTAAGAGTTCTTTTGTAATTATGTAGTTTTTGTGCCATTAGATCTCAGCATTATTCTTCCTAAAATATTTGGAGACCTAATGACACAGAGATTCATAAAATCATTAGATTCAGTGTCCCAGGACAGTTAAATACTGAACTTCTGTAAGCATCTCACTACTTAACTGAACTATATTTTGTTAATTTGGCCTCTTTAATGTTTTAAATGAAAATGCTGGCAAATTAAATCAAATTTTGCTAATTTATGCCAAAGAATAAAAACATCAATAAACTCAGGTGGTGGAGACAGATCCATAAACATTGGATAATGTTTAGGAAGGAAAGAGTGATCTAAACGTTTTTTACTATGGTTTAAGAAAGTTTCTGAATGGTTCCTATAGAAATGGACAGGCATAACACTCCAGCAGAAAGAAGCAATTCATTAAAAATCTGCTAGCTTTATTCAGAAATTTGTTGACAACTGAAAGCTATTATTCAAACTAAAGAATTCAATAACATGTTAAACTGATCCTAATTCATGGCACAATCAGAATGACCCCATTAGTGTTTAATCTCTTATCAGAATATAGAAGGTTAGGACCTCAAGTTTTCTCAGTTGATATATAATCCCAAATAAATGAAAGACTGATTCAAAAGCATTGTGACAAATTACCTTACTGATATATATGCTAATCTGCTCTGCTATCCCATTATAGATGTTCTGAAATTAAAGCTTGCATCCCTCATTTTATTCTGTAGAAAAAGAAAAATGACCCCACTTCTGTTAACATCAGTTGTTATAAACAAGCAAAATTTGAAGGATGAAATGAAAACTGATTCATGAGCCAGTGACCAAATTCAGAGATGAAGTTATAAATTAATCCAAATAATTGTTAGTGAAACTACTGAAAAATATAAATTGGTATATTTACATGTTTCTTACATGCCACTTACTGTACAAGTTATAACTGCTTAAGCTCTATCTAATTTAATTTAGTATTTCTTTTCTCATTTTAATTTCCTTAGACTCACCAATAAAGGCCTAATTTAGAGATGATGTGCAAGCTGACTTCCTGTGTTATTGTTCACATCCAATTGCTCTTGTCTGCAAGCGTTACATCCTATGATACTCACTGAGAAACAAGGGAAGGGGAATTATGTCTCAGTAGTTTAGAGTGCTTTTATATTCATATTTTTTTGCATCTTTTAGCAAGCAGATGTGAGTTATAAAATATTAAATTCTTTACAGACAAGAAATACAATTGTGTGTTGTCATGTGGAAGTTACTGAAAGGAAGGCTGGAAGGAAGGAAGGCTGAGTATCACCACATCTGTTCTGCTGACCAGGTCTTGGTCCAGCCTGTAGGCTAATTCCTATTTTTTTTTTTTTTAAATTATGCAAATAAAACACAAAAATCTCTTTGGACTTGTACAGAATGGTTTAACATGATTAAATGTATTAATAAGGTGATTAGATTACCTGCTGCATCACTAATGCAAAATTTAACATGTTCATGCCAGTGTTTTCATTTGTAATGTATCCTTACATTCATTTCACCAGCCATCTTCAGTGTGATTCTGTGTAACAGGAAAATGGATGGTGAAACCAAACCAGAAAGTCGAGGAAGATTTGTTTATTGCCCCAATAACATCTGTAGATAGTACTGTACCAACGAAACCACCTAGCTGAACTTTTACTGGGAGTTAAAGGAAAAGAAATTAAGCAGCCTTTTAGGCTGACAGTCAGATTTGTGGGAGCAACTAAAGTCTGGTTTTTCCATTTTGCCCCTGTAAAGTACAATACCTGGAAGAGGCAGAGTATTTTTAAAGGATCCTTTATTCATATTTCACCATCTCTGCCTCTCATTGAGGCATTCTCCTGAACCTTCCAAACCATTGTGCAACAAAACCCAAATATTTCCTCTGTATTTTGGGACAACACAATAATTTTGAAAAGAGGCCAGTTTAAAATATAGTAAACAATGCTGAAAACATTCACTTCAGTCAGTTAAGTAATAGCACTTAAAATTACTTCAAAGGATATTAGGATCATATAACAGGATCTGATTAGTTTCTTTTTTCTTGATTTTCAAATGGCTACTGTATATGACGCTAATCTCTTCACTTTGATATTTGCCAATTTACTAGTTTCAATTTATTGTTACAAATAATTCTTTTTTCTAATGTAGAAAAATATTTTGATGAAAAACATAAAATTATCTTTAATTTTTTTTTTTTTTTAAGAAGACTTCCTTCTAGGAGTTAAAATAATGACTCTAAATTCATTCTGGTCAACTAGGTGCATTTGAACTTGAACACTTAAAAGTGTATTTGCACCAACTCCACCTTCAGTCAGAGTAAAAATACTAACAGATTCAGAGTAGTTTAAGTTCCTCCACTGTGAATTGCTCTTGGGAGAATCTTGTCTTTTCCATTGACTGTAGTGAAAAATTAGGACTTCTACAGGAAAATCTAATTTGCTTCAGTCCTGCTGATATTGGGTTGTTCATGCATTCTGTTTTGCTGCATCTGGATGAATTGAAGATGTTTAAATACATTTCATATACATACATGTATAATATTTGTCATTAAACTTATAGAGATTGTTTTTTTCTTAATCTCTTTTCCATCCTCTTGCATAAGTTTATTACATTTCCCGTCTGTTAAATTAATTGAATTTTTCCATGTTTTTGGAACTCAGAAACTGTACTTAAGCAGATTCAGAAACATAATGTCTACAAACACAGATATGCACAATGGACATCCCCAAAAAGTCAGTACTGCAGGAAATAAAAAAAAATATCCCAAAGATGGGATACCTTTTTAACACCTACAAAGAATAATTTTCCAGCCTTAAATTTTAGCTATGTTGAAAATGAGTCCTGTCACTATTTTAGAAACACTATTGAAATATTTTAGAGCCCAGATGACTCCAAAAAAGGAAAAGAGATGTTATGCCAATTTGAGTCCTCTTTTGAAATACATCTTATCTGATATGTGGTGTAAATTCCTGATTAGCTGGATGAAGAATTAGTAGTAATCCTGTTTTTAGAGTTACCTGATATCAAAACATACAGAGAAATTTACAGTCTGGCTACCAGAGCAAAAAAACAATGGCAAAAATCCTCTCAGATTTGTAGTCTTTTCTCATGTCATTAATGAGCTGTGCTTTGATAGAGCAATATTGCCCAAAAGCAATGTTGAGTACTTTCATTACTACAGGTCTCCAAATTAGTGAAATGTCTTTGAAGAGTTTAAACTTGTGATGGAGAGCATTTAAACATTTAACTGCCCCCAGCTTGATTGCTTTCTTAGACTAGGGTCTAAATGTTTTGCCCCACTGCATTAGTGAAAAATGGCCATCAATGCAGAATAAGCTGAGGTGAGCCATTTAGCAGGTATTACAAAATAGTACATATATTACTATTATACTGTCCAGTAATTGCACCTTAACAAAAAATGCAAATCATTTCCTACAAATGTTGATTCATTTTCAATATCTGAGGGCAATAATAGGAACTAGAAATATGTTCCAATGAATAATAGATTATGAAAGACTGTCTTGCATCATTTAATCATCTTTCCCTTGAGAAAAAAAATAGTCATGCTTTTGAAATCCTTAATGTTCCTTGCCTATTTGAGGAACAATTATGCACTCCACAGGCATAGTGATATTTTAATTTATTTTGCTTTCCAAATTAGTACAACTGTAGACTTTCTATTCTAGACATAGCCCCAGAACCCAGGGTTTTGGAACACTATGCTAAGTCTTTCCTATATGTCTCTATACAAATCATATATCATTTTCATACATCAGGATTATGTTTAAGAAAATTCTCCCAGAAGGGACTTGTTGCAGTCATTTAAGAAAATACTGAATGGGAATCATTTAGGGTACATAAATGGAAAATATTCTTGCCATTCAGCTAGGCACACATGAAAAATTCAAGAACAATTTATCTTTCACAATGACCATTTTGGCAGAATACTGTAATAAGGTCAAACTATTTTCACATATGGAGAGAAGCTTTATTTATCAATTGCAAACATTAGTGCAATAATTCAATCTTGTAATAGTTCTGCTTTCAAGGATACCAAGTGGTAGACTAGTATTGTCAGTACCTAAATGTCCAGTCATTTGCTTTACCAGCATAAACTTTTCATTCTTATATTTCAAATCTCTAAAGATCTCACCCATAGGACTTACACACTATAATGGAGGAAGATAATGTAATGTAACTTAGAGAAACCTACCAGAGCCTGACATGCTTCCATTGTGCACCCAGATGATATTTTTAGGAATCTTTGCCTATGGGGAATAGAAGTTTCTGCCTGATGCCTTTGTGCATCTTCCCTACACAGCACATTCTGATGAGCTTTATCTGACAAAAGATGCCAAATCAAGTGTCTTTCTATTCAACCTGATCTAGTGACTCCTGTTTTTTGAAATATCCTTCCAGAAACTGAGACATACCTCTGTAACTTGTATGGGTTTATTACTCTCTACACATTTTTTCCTTTAACTGCTAATAATTTTGGATAATTTTTTTCCAGTTGTGATTATTAAGAGGTGTTTTGAGTGAGTATGGTGTCAAGATAAATGCTTTAGACCTTTCTAACTTCACAAACCCAAAACCAACGGCATATCAGCTACACTGTCAGATTTACACACCTTTATTTAGTGAATCACCTTATGCAGCTGTACAGCACAAACTATAAATTCACTTTTTAGAAGCCTTTACTCAAGGCAACATTTCCCCCTTATTAGCTCAAGAAGAAAGGACCACAAAAGGTCAATCCAAGGAGAAGAATTACAAAAACGTTGGCTAACAGATTCATCTAGGAAAGTATTTGGTCCCCACATGCAGATGCACACACAGCACCAACCTATATCTGCCTCCACACCTAATGACCAGTGAGCTGACGGGTCTCTTGTGGGCAAACTGTTCAGATTTGAATACTCCTGTCTGCACAAAGAAAGAAAAGAAGATGCAATAAATAAACATGGCAACTGCATTACAGCAGATTACAGCTAAGAGGTATGCTGATTCATTTATTATGCTTTAAGATGGCAACTAGTTACATACTGGTGAGGTGGAAAAATAAAAGGAGAGAGATTTCATGGTAGGAAAAGCAATACACTTCTACCAAATAAAGGTAAGAGTATAAAAAGCTAAGATAAGAGGACTTCCCCTCCCACTTACAAAAATTTAGAAACTTCTTTTCAAAGAAAGGGTGAGACTCCTAAGCTGGTGTTATTTAATACAGTGGAGATATTGTCCAAACTGAATATATTTTCTCTCTTTTTTTTTCATCATGTTCAGGAGTAATAGCAACCATGGCTCTAGTAAGCAACTGCATTCAGGCAAATAAAATATTATCTAGAAGGAGACGCAGAGGTGAAGCTTGCAAGAAATAACAATACCTCCTGTGAGGTAGACTATAAAAAGTAACTCTGTGGAAAGATACCCAAGGAGTATGAAAGTAAAAAAGATAACCTGGTCTACTCATGTATGAACACATATATTTGTGTGTGAATTAATGTGCCTTTTGGGTACCATGTTTATTCTGCACTTCCAAGTAATATTGTGAAACTGGCATTAGACTAGAGTACTAGTACTGCTCAGTCAACTGAAAAGACAGTTTTGACCTAGATCAGCCTCATAACTCCTATCTGCATGCATTGATTTGGGATGCTCTACATCTCCCTGTATCTTAGTACTGAGTAGTATTTTTTTCTTTTCTTTTCTATTAACAAACTATCTGTTTTGAAAGGTACAGTATTTGTCTTCCTGGAAATTTTGCGGTACCTAAGAGCATTAACACTCTACTGGCATTTGAAGTAATGTAGAAAGAAAAAATAAAAGAGAGAAGAAAAAGAATGCCTTATTATCTAGCAGAAAATATTTGTAAAATGTTTTTTGCATTTACAGTGAAAGCAAAAAAAGTTTGAAATAGATTAGTTGTTCACCACCAATGGTAGATTTTTCCTGAATTAGTATACAACACATATGAGCAAGCAAAACAGCAATGGATGCATAGTAATTATGTTAGAGCAATGTAGACATTATTTAGGAAGGCAGAACTTGGAATGCATCTATGGGGGCTGGATGATGATGAAACTGAAAACCAAGTTCTAACATGTGAGTAAATACATGTACACAGCCATACAAAGCCATTCATGCTGTAGCACATGTAAGAAATAACCTTCAGTTTTCATTTATGTCACACTAAGAGATAGACTATTACTTTCAGTTTAGGAGATTGCAAAGAATACAAAAGCAGATCAAAAATCATGTTGCCTATTAAGTAAATAAAAGAATATTCAACAGGTATAAAATACTTGAGTAATTGAGTTTTAAAATACTTAAAAATTATTGAGCATTGAATACTTCATTTTGTCATCTGTGTATTTCTTTGTAATTCATTTAGGCAATTTTTTTTTCATTAATTTTAAACTTTTCAGCTCATTAATTTGCTAATTATGTCTAATTACTCATTCACAGCCATATACCTGCTTTGCAAGAACTATCAAATTTGTACTGTCGAGTGTTCTGAGAATTTGTTCAATACATGAATTTTTTTTCACTTCATTTAAGCTCCAACATACTAATTTAGGAAAAAAATGGGCCAGCATTTTCTGATCTATAAATATAAATTTATCATCTTAAGGTAATCTTCTCTTTGTCTTACAGCCCCTCTGGTATTTTATGGAAATTAAGTAACAAATAGGACATTTGTCCTTGATTAGAATGAACAGATTTTTTATTAGATTCTATTAAAAGTTAAGACCATAAGTAGTTAACCTGTTTTAGAAGCAAGATCACACCCACATCTGTTCTCTGGTATCTCTTTTATATTACGAAAACATACTGTGCTTGGCAAAACTTCAAAATGTAAAAGTTGCATTGTCTTTGTTTCTAGGATGTTACACATTTTCAATTTATTTTAATATTTCTTATTCTAAAGGAGGGCTAGGAAGCCTTTCAACTTATGTCTCTGTTGCTGGTTTCTCTCTAGAGATATGATATATCAAGCTGAAATTCTTCCAGTTGAGTCTTGTTCTTAGAAGGGAGGAAACTTTAAACAGAAATTTAGTAGTACGTGCATCTTTGGTAAGTGGATTCTGTAAAGTTACAGAAAATGTTTCTGTTGTAAAAAAACCTTCTACCTTTGTGTTTCACTGTGCTGTCAGGCCCAGAAGCAATTTTACACAGCTCATGTGTTGATCACAAACTGGCAAATCCAGGGGTTTTGGGGGAGATTTTTTTGGGGGTTTGTTTGTTTGTTTTTTTGGTTTTTTTCCACAGAGAACAGACTGAACTTTTCTGTTGGAAGATACAGCACTGTTCTGTTCTTGCAAGAGTTTATCTGAAGAGGACAGCAAAATTTTATCATCCTAACTTTCCTAAAGTAGGTTTGCATCTTATAAGCCTATGGAGATACACATTGGTCCTGTAGCTTGTTGGAATCTGAAGGACTGATGAATTCAAAGGCTTATATTCACTGACTTTCGAAGGCTATGCTATCCTGTAGCAAATCTTGGAAGCAAAAGAAAGGGAATTTTCAGTTGTGCCATCTTGATACTTTTTCTAAATTAGTTTTTTATAATTAAACTTTATTTTTCTTAGGCAGGAAAAAAAAAAAGGTAAGAGGACTTTCTCCTCCTTATACTTTCACATTGCAGCTGGAAGTCCAAAGAAAAGTGTCCAAAGAGAATTCACAATTAAATCAGGCATAAATCTTTGCAAGATCTTGAGAAATGGATAAACTGTCCCATATAATTATTGTCTTCCCTAAAATCTGGGTAGAGGATGACATCAATGAAGAATGGAATTTTCACAGCTGTCTCCAAAAGAGTATTAGCCTTCCATTTGGTCAGTTAAGCTCTTGGTTGGTTTTCAAACAGAATATGCATACATTAGTGCAGTAAAAGCCAGAAACTTGTGATAATTTATTGGAAAATCCTTCAGAAAGCTTACTATTCAAACATCTTTATGACCCAACTGGATACAGTCACAGAATTTTTTTTCCAAAATAGGCTCAGCCAGAGCAAGAGGTTTCCCATCTGTCTGAGGAACTGCTATCTCTAAAAATAGCAGAGGGAAAAAGGGAAGTAGATTTTAGCGCAAATGTTTTGCTGACAGCATCTGAATGGGAGTATAGGAAGGATTGCCTTTTATCAATTTCCATAGATTCACAAGCAGGGATTAAACATCAGGGCAGGTTTACAGTTGTCTGAATATTGGCATTGTGACAATGAGCTGTTCTGCAACTTATTATCTGGCCAGCAGCTTTTGTTTCAGAAAATCAAGATTCTGCTAAAGGACCTTTTATTTATTTTCCAGACACATGCAGATTCTTGAGGCACCTGAACTGATTTAATAAATGCATGTTTTGAGAACTGAATCTTACCCTAAAAGTTTATCAGTTAATATTCTGCTGTATATTGGCCATTTGAAGAACAGGTTGACTCTAAACACAACAGAACTGTATCCTTTCCCAAGAGTTAGATGACTTCCCACCAAGAAATCTGAAGGAATGCAATCACTTGTGGATGTCTCTACTGAGAACAATGTTATAGCCATTACTCTAATAATATGCTGTAGAGAAATTATGGATGACCAGTGAACAGAAAGTCAGCAAGAAGCTTAGTTAATTTATTTGTTACAGAGATCCTGTGGTCCAGGCTGTAATTAAGTTTTGGCAGGCTCCCAATCCCGTCGCCATACACTCAGACTGCTGCCTGCAAGACATGCAGCAGGTTTTAGTAGCAGATTCTTAGCAATAGTACAAACTTTAGCAGCTGTTGTGCTGTTGGGTTTGGGAGCCTGTAAGGAAGGGCCCTGGTTTGCTCCTTAGTCACATAATAAATCTAACTTGATTTGGCCTGGCACAGCCAGAGGCAGCCGTGTTACTTCTACGGGTTTGTAAACCTGTAGAAGCCAAATACTAGCCAAAGCTCCTCTGTTCAGTGATGTCCAGTGGTTCTACCTAAATCATTACCAATTTTTAAAGAACTACTACTACCAAAAAAGTCTTCCAATAGATTTCTTAAGTAACATGGAAATTAAAAAATAAAGAAAAAAGAATGAAAAAAACAAGATTATCAAACAATGCTCTCATTTGATGACAGGAAGTAGGAGATTTAAACACAAAATTATAACCTTGTACAATTAAGTGATTTTCACATTAATATTTTATCAGTCTGCCTCTCAGGAGAATATGTTGAAGGGCACAAGAGAACTAAGAAGCTAGGTCAAACAGTGGAAACAATGGGGTAACATTTTTAATATTCCTAGCAATATGACAGAATGTTATTAATATGAGAGCTTGCTTGCAAATGAAGGTGTTAAGTTTTATCCTTTCCAGGGGCATGGTGAAACTGCTCCTTGATGATGCTAGCTATCCCAGGATGTATCAAAGCTGCCTTCCTTTAGAAATCTACATTCTTCTACATCTCTTCTTTAGAAATCTATATTACTGGACAAAATAGACAACATTTTTCAATTTTTAGAGTCCAACATCATTATCAGTAGTAGACTGGATTAGAAGAGTGTCTAGGTAAATGAGCGTTGGTAAATGAGCATTCACTTTAAGTGCTGACTTTTAGAGTTCTACTGAATTAGATAGGATAACTCATTAGATAAGATTAACTCATTTCTAAATGACTGAAAATCCTTAGGACAGCATAGGGGTTTGGTTTATGCCTTTAAATCTTATCTGTATGATTGCAGAGAAAAAACATGCATTAAACACCAGTATCACTGTGTGAGCACTTTGGAAACACTGCTCACACATGTATTTCCCAATGAAACAATGTATAATTTACTAGTTCTGGTGACTTTTATCCCTCCAAGGAGTTAAAAGATTTTCTGTGCTAGGTAGTATAAAAAACATAGTTGTAATGGTAAATATATTAACTAGTGTCTTACATTGCATTGGATGAAAAATGAAGTCTCAGAGGTGTTTCTGGTATTTGGAATAAGAGTTCTTATCACTTTTTGACATGGGATTACTCCTCTGGGCCTCCTTTTCAGAGCAGCGTTTCTTATTGTGATGCAGTGATGATGGCAAATACCCAGTGGTGGGTCTTTGCTCCTTAACACATGCCTGAAGGATTTTAAGTACTGTCTCGTCAATGTCATACAGTATATGACTTCTCAAGTTTCTTCCCTCCCAAAAGAGAAGAATCCATGCATTATGTCTTTTACAGAAAAAATAAAAGAACTGGGTCATTTGACCATGAAGAGATTGTGGCACTAAAAGAAACTAGAAGTGTGAATTAAAACAGCTCATGTGGAACTTTTTCCTTTACTTTATTCCTTTAACACTGTCTAGCCTCTGTTCTAGGTAGCCTCTCAAGGCATGAAGTAAGCACACTCAAATCTGCAATGCAGCACTCTAAGCCTCTGTCCTGCATCTGCAAGTCTTCATTCCATATCTGTGACCAACAACATTCCCAAATTAATAGTAAATTTCAGAATAGGTCTATTTAGCCATGTCAGACATGAGGCTACAGAATCTCAGGAAGATGGTACAGAAATACAAATAATTATGGTACAGGCCCAGCTGTGAAGGAGTAAGACACTGGAAATAATTCTAGGTCAGGTTCAGTATGAGAGATAGGACAGCTCTGTATCTCTGAACTCTAGTGTCTCCAAAAACCACAAGCAGAAACACAGTCCCATTACAATTAATCCCAATTACTGACATCCTGATAGTTGAGATGAGCATTTGGAGACAAGACCACTTCAATTTCTGGACTACATTTTAGCTGACATACTTAGTCATGAGGAGATATGAATCTAGGAAATAAAGCTGTGGTGTTTCCATCAAAAGAAGAATTAATGTAATTTTCTTTGCTTTTGGGCCAAATTCGCAGCATCCAAAAAATGTTATCAAATCAAATGGGATAGGACTCCATGGCTTTAGAGTCTAGCAGAAAAGCTGATGTTTCACATCAGATGACAAAAAAATACAATTAACGGTTCATTGAAAAAGATGTTATTAGTAGAACATAACTTGCTGAAACCTCAAAGCTGTCTACTAGATTAACAACCAGATGATAAATTATTACTCAGTGTCTAAGACCTTTGAGAAAACATAAGGGAAAGTATTTTTTTCTTATTTTTTTTTACATATGGCTTGATTTAATATCTGAACTAATAAAAAGTACTCTGTGGATATTTAAACAACTGAAAACAGTCAGGAAAATGGCATCAGCATTTAGAAACCCACCAATTTATCAAAATGGATTTTCTTCTTTCAAAACATTTATTTTAATCAACATTGCTATTTGCTGCATCTTTTAGACCACAAACTATTTCATCACTACAATTTCTCTGTATTTAAGAAGGTAATTTTTCATATTATGGGTACCACAATAGAAAAGCCTTAATATTTTTAAATTTAATGAACAAAATATGCATTGATTATATACTTGAAATTGCATTGAAAGTTGATAAAGGTTAGAGCAACTGTTAATCCAGGGTATATAGAATTCAACATGTGTTTCACTTGTGCAGTTTTTGTTTCTGGGTTGTTGATGAGTTTCTTTGGAAGAAACTCAGAGTAATTGTGTTTTTCATCGGGAATGAAGAACAGATGTGTGTAATGAGTATTTGGGGTGAGAAGGAAATCTGTGCAGCTATATATTACGTCAGATTTTTTTTTATCATTCTCAATTAGCTTTGGAGAGCATTGACTACAATGTCACCAGCTGCTCTTTCAACTGATTGTTCAATTTTACTAAGTAAAATGTACCCTATATAGTCAATTTTATTCCACTGTCTTGCTAAAAATTAAAAGACAGATTATAGCAAGCCAATGTACTTGTGCTTTGTCATGACCTGTCCCAGGAGACAAGAGCAAACCAGGTTCTTGTTAATGGAGTCCTTGAGGTAGATTAGAGTGAAAAGACACTGAATGATCAATGTTTGTAAATATATATATACACACACATATGTAAAAAAGTATTATGGTTTATTTTGGAACAATTTGGTTGCAAAGGAAAGCAGGAATGTAGCTGTTTTGATTGTTATGATCTATAGCAATAATATGAAAGCATTGCAATGTGAAAGCACAGAAATATCACCCAAGGACACATGTAAGGATAAAGAGAGAGAGAGAATAAGAGTGTCAAAATCTCACCACCCTGTCAACCTTCCATGAGTCTTGACTGTTGCAGCTTAGATGTCCCTTGGTTGAAGTGATGGTAGATCCGGGGTGGGGTGGAGGGGAAAGCCTATGAAACACAAACTCTTCTGGGCTAAAATACACTTAGGCTGGGTGGGAATTCCCAGGTACCTCCCCGCAGGGAGGAGCTTTCAGTCTTCTCATGGAAAGCCTCAGAAATGAGTGTGGGAGTGCTTTGGGAACTTTTGATGTTTTATGTCACCTTCTAAGAAATGACAGCTGCCTCTCAGGCTTGTGAGCCAGGATCCTCCATGAGTTCTTCAATGGGATAAGGGAGGAGGGGGAGTTTTACAACCCAGGGGTTTATGTAAGCATGACAAGATACTCCTTCCTTTCTCCACAGGGTTTTCTTCTCTTATCTCACTCATAGCTCATCATTCACTCTCCGCCTTAGAGGTTGACCATTACACACCCAAAAGACTCCTGCCTCTAGATGAAGCTCTAACAAAACACTCTGATGCCTTCACAACTGGGGAATGTTTTGAGTCATTGACCCATAGAGGTCCACTCTCTCATATGATTCTATCACCCTTCCATTTTTAACACCTTTTTTACTGTTGTTTTTATCAGCAACTGAACAAAAAGGAAGTACATCAAGTATAACATTACGTATCTTGTATCTTACCTTTGAATCGCTATAATTTCTTTTTCTCAAATGCTTAATCTATAATGAAATTAAAGGATATGGAATATGTTATTTATTTTCTATGCATTGAGCTAAAATTGAGTTTGCACCAAGATGCCTACCCCTAGGTTATATGAATGAGTAGAGCAATCCCCCTCAGAGAGGAAACCATTTCCCTCTTTACAGTACTGTATTGAAAAAAAGAACTGAATTATAATACAAATCTATTTGGTTTGATATATTTAGTCCAGTTTATCAAGTAGGATCTCATTTGTAAACCAATGACTTCTTTCAAAGGCAAATTCCATTATAAATTCCTGAAAATCTTTGAATTTCATCTCAGTCAGTATACCCTTGTACTCTGCTTAGATTGAATTCTAGAGACAGGATACAAGATTCATAAAAGTTCTTTGATCTCTCCTTTAAACTACATAAGAGTTATATCCTGTTAAAGATGTACTGCAAACACAGAGGCATCTGATAAATTTAGAAACTATTTTTAGAAAAACATATTTGTTTTTTCTAATTATTTATACTCCTGAAGAAATTAAACCACTTCAACATGTACAGTAAAGATTATTCAAGAATATTTGAGAAGAGATACAGACTAACTAAATTCTAATTTAGGTTTCTTTTTCACATAACCTGAGTTTGGACCTTACCTCTGTAGACACATCTTTTATGTAACAGCACAAGTGGGAACACTGGAACTATATGAGACCCTAATATTTGAACTTTAACAACCAATAGATATCTATACATAGATTTTTTATTCGTTCTAGCAAGGGCAAACTCACAGTTCTGTGATGACTAAAAATTGAACAGAGCCACACAGCTGCGCTGTGAATTGTCAAGCCAAGTCTGAACATGTGCTTGGCAGGTGTTTGGCACAGTGGGCAAAAGAGAAAATATTTCATTATGATTAGAAGACATGGTTCTTGTAGGCATTAATTACTTAATTCCTTTCTTCAGGAATGCAATATCTTTTTAAGCAGATAGTATGAATATGCTTTATGTGAGTGCATTGTTTCAAAGACACTGGAATATAGGAAAGAGGATTTGTTTAGAGTGAAAACTCTTAGGGTTCAGGATAGCAATTAGAGGTTATACATTAAAAATTATTTCATCTATCCTTTAATCAGGTCAGCCAGACCTCTGCAAATGTCTACTCAGTAATTCTGTGGCAACACAGACACACATCTCATGCATCATTTATCTAAGAAGTAGTGGCAGCCAAATTTTGTTGTGAGGCTGGAAAGAACATTCATGAAAGGGCATCTGATGACTTAAATAACATCCCTGAGTATTGAACTGTGACTTCCTCAATGAGAGGAAAACCTCCTGCAGGTTGAATGAGATTCTAAAATTACAGTATGAAGAAACACATGCCTAAAAATATATCTAAAATAATTTAGATCACCAATGAAAACAGCTTGAACAAAGATTAGCCATTAATTCTGCTTAATTTGTTATTTAAAATTTATTTATGCTGCAGTAGATACTGACAACCTTATTCTTTGATTTTTCCCCTGTGATTAAAACAGTGGATTCTTCACTTGTTAGGGCTGGATTTTATGACAGTGTGTTAATAGTCAATCACTTGCAATTTCTAAAAGTGCCTCATCTAATACAATCAATATTTTTTCCCCTTCCTCCAGGTGTCATCTCTGTGATAAAATCTGTCTTTTATGTGGCTGTAAACTGATCATGGGTCATGAAATATAATGAGTGCATTTTACAAAGTGAACACATCATTACTCATTCTCAGTATTCATTGAATGCACAGCTAAATGAAAGAAAGTTAAGTTCATATACAGCTAAAACTTAAATTTGATTAGAGGCTCACCTTGCTAATGGTCCATATTCCACTCTTAACCATGTTTAATTCCATGAACTGTTAAAGCTGAATTTTTCCAAAGGTTATAGGGTGTCAAATCACTCAAGGAATGGGATGACAAAATTTTGAGTGATCAATTATATACTGAACAGAAGAAGACTGAAGAATCAGAAAAGGAAAGCTTATGTGTTCCTGACAGACTACTGATTTATGTCATTAAGACTTTTTGTCATCAGAAGAAACATTTTAAACTGCGACTGACAATTCTAACTGCTTTATTGAAAAATGCATGGGTTTTTTTATATTTAGTAATGATGCTATTTCTTCTAGTTTATGAGCAAGTGAATAGCTATTATGGAAAAAATATTTTTGTTTTAATACAGGAGCATAATTAAATATCTAACAACAGAAAAAATTGTAATAGATACTTGTACTCATGAAGTTCATGCCTAATATCTAGTATCAGTTTGAAGTTCAGAATGAGACTAATTATCAAGGAGTTTTCAGTAATACATTTCAAGGTAAATCATTTGATTGCAAGTGAAATCATTTGATGCTAATGCATAAAAACCTAGATTCACAAAATCACTTTTTATACTACAATGTTCAATGAATTGTAGTAAACTTCAGGAATGTCCAGGACCCTACTAGGTCTGTAAGAGTCCACAACTTCATAGGAAATGTTGTCTTATCACATCTTGCCTTGCTGGATCTTCCTGTATTTTAAACCATAGCCATCAACCCCTCTCTCAAAATAAGATTCAGGGATGAGTCCCCCAGATAACACAAAATTCTATATTCAGTGAACCACCAGACAGAAATTGCTCCAGAAGTCAGGAGACACAAATTCAGCTTATTCTCTCAATGACATGAATGTCAGTGCACACCTTCCAGAAGACCACAAATCTAGTATGATGTGCCTTGGTGGGTCTTTCTCAGTCCTTATAGTCCTGAAGCTATTTGCTTTTGAATAAATAAATACAAAGAGAAAAAGGAACTAATTAAGAATCTGGAGTTGAATACATTATCTACATGCTTAGCTTAAGCATCTAAAAATTATACCTGCTGTCTGTTGTGCTCACATGGGTCTCTTTTTATAGTCAGTGAAGAGAAATAGGCACCAGGGGGACATTTGTCTTGTGCTGCTATAGCCATATAAGACAGCTCAGATGAATTTCCTCTTCGGAGGTTCTTGTTCCTCTTCTTTGACTGTGAGTGGAGCGTAGGTGACTATCTCATACTTGGATGCATAAATTTTATATGTCTAAAGTTATATGAAATAAATTCCAACCCCAGAGTCTAAGGCAGGATTCTAGGACAAGAAGTCATAGAAAAAACAGTCATTGCTCAGATTGGAAGGATTTTAAAAACTAGAACTCCACTTTCCCAACCCCTCTCTCCAAAATCTGTAAGATTAAGCAGACAACTCAGTAGGAGCTAGAGACAGGAAAAGATTTCTTCTGTGGAAAAAACAATATCTTACATAGGATACCCGTATATTTATCTTTTGTGATGTCTATATTTCTTAAAAGGAACTCTCACCTGCCTGCTGTATATTTAACTAATGAAAAACACTCCTTTTGAATAAGTTTCCTCATCTAAGTTTTCAATTTCTTTATGTAGCACTCATTACCAACAATTAAATCCCATAGTTTATCCCATAAAACCTTCCCATAAGCAGTTACTACATCAGAAACTGGCAGCATTGTTAATAGCCACACAAAAACACATATCTTTCTCTTGTCCCATTGCCAAGAAGCTGAGGACACTTGTACAGCCTCAAATCCTGCACTTTATAAAGTTTATAAACTTTATATCTTGTGCTTGGTGAACTAGAAAGCAGCACACTTTAGAATACCAAGCTAATGAATTATAGACTAAAATATACAAATCCATACTGATTTGCCATGCTGCCATGAATATACTGGAGTTATAATAACTGATGTATAAGGTAAGTTATTTATATGCTTTGAGGCTTTTTTTTTTTCACCATCACTGAAATGTAGATAACAAAGCAGTAACTTTTTATGAGGTAAGTATATGTTAAGGAACCAAAATATAAAGCATTTCTAGTAGTTCACCTGTTGCTTGTCAGGTTTGACTAATATTTGCTCAAAACAATTGAAGACAAGCCTTATGGCTTTATTGGCTTTATTGGCAATACAGGCAAGTAAAGACACAGTCTCTAATTCACATTAAATAATGTGACTTGTCTCAGCCAAGCTCAAGTTGCTGGTTGGTGTCTTTCCTTGAATGATAAATGTGCAAAGACTGGGGGGCCTCTGATGAGACATGCCTTCCTAAAACATATGTTCTCTTCAGACTGACTTCAGACTGTTTATCATTTCTTCCTTTTCTTTTAGTACTTTGAATCTTTGCAATGGGCACACTTACCAGAGCTAAGTGTCAACAGATCTAGATACACGGCGAAAACCAGTAAGATACTGTTGTTTGGAAAGCCATTTTTTTGGATGTGACCTACATCTGCCTAAGACTTCTCAGCTGACTAGTATAAAACATTGATGAGTTTGTGTCCTGGTTTCAGCTGGGATAGAGTTAATTTCTTCTCTGTGTCTGCTACAGTGCTGTATTTAGGATTCCAAATAGTGTTGATAACATACTGATGTTCTGGGGTTTTTTAAGTCATGTTTGTCCTAAATTAAGAACTACTTTTTTGGTCTGTCTTATACTCTGCCAGTGAGAAGGTACAAAAAAGGAACTGGGAGGAAGCATAGCTGGGACAGGTGATATTCCACCTCATAGAATGTCATGCCCAGTACATGAAATGGGGGAGTTACCTTCAAGGATGGCCAGTTTGGGTTTAGGAAGGGGAGTCTGGCATTGGTCAGCAGGTGCTGAGCAATTGCATTGTGAATCACTTGTTTGTGAGGGGTTTTTCTTATTTTTCTTTATTTTTTAAATTATTTTTTCAACTATAAAACTATTCTTATCTCAGTCTACAAGTTTTACTTTTGATGCTCCCCCTTGTTCCACCAGGGTGGGGGAAAAAGAGAAGAGGATTGAGTGAGTGGATGAGGGGTTGTCATGGGGTTAGTTTACCTTTAAGGAAGTTAAAGTTGCTGGGGACTCCTGGGAGTCTTTTCTCCTGACCAATTATCGGTCATTGCTGAGAATTGACAGCAGTTTTAGCCATTGAAAAGTAAAATCAACTTGTGAACCCCACCTTAAAGTGTACAACCAGAAGTCTGTGGGGTTCTTTGTTTCTTGACTGTGAAGGGTGGCGGAGCTCCGGCTGGCCTCCGGTTCCTTGCCCAGGCCATGCGGCCGGGGGGGGGGCCGGGCCGGGCCCGCCGCGTCTCTCGTCTCCCGGCCGGGAGATGAGGCTTGCCCCGGGCCAGGTCGGGCTGGGCCGGGCCCGGCCCGATTTCTGGTTCAGCTGGAGGTTTTGCTGTAACTACATTGACTAGAAAACTGCCGAGTGAAGAAGGAAAAGAGCTCTGAGCCCGCAGCAAGCAGAGACGGAGGCCACGCTCTCTAAAGCAGCTATAAAGGACTTTCCATCGCAGACGGCTCCAGCTCCTGTTCAGCAGAGATCACCGAACTATCTACAAAAGCTTGGGCAAGATTTTAACTCTTTCTTATCCACATGAGACTTGCGGATTAATCTTTTTATCCAGAGAGAAAAAAAGGAGAGTGATCAACATGAGAAGAGACTTTATAAATTACTAGTGGCAAGAAAGAAAAGAGACTTCAAGAAAGGTAGAGAATTAAGAAGATGCTTTAATTAAGCTGAAATATCTTTCTGTTAAAACTATGGAGATGGACAATGAAGTCCTGAAAAGAACTCCTTTAATTCATAATAGAGTATGGGGAGGAATAGAGTGTTCAAAGTGTAAATTTGAGTAAAAAGCAGAGTAATTGTGGTATAGTGAAGTGCTGGGAGATTTGAAGCCTTGGGAGGCAATGAGAAAACTTTTCTAGTGAAGCGCATAGAAACAGATTAAAAATACTGTTTGCCTTTGACTAACTTATCCTTAAAAATGCTATCCCCAAACTCATGACCCATAACACATTTCAGAGTGATGTGGAATGGGAGGAGTGAACTTTGATAGCAGCAGCTCTGAGCAGCTGATATCAAGAAGACAGAAAACTATAACAAAATAGCTTTCTTGTGAGAAACTCCATAAATTAACAAAAAAGGAACTTCTGTTTCTCTACAGAAACTGAGGAAAAGACTATAAAAAGAATTAGAACTGTTTAAACCATCAAAATTATAAAGTTTTTGTCTCTGTTGTCATGTGAATGAAAAAATAGTGAGCAGTGAGAAATGAAAAGGTTTTTCTAAAAGTTTATTCTGGTGTTCTTATTCTTGTAGTTTGTCAATAAACTTTTCTTTATTCCTTTTAAGTTTTGTGCCTGGTTTGCTCTTATTTTGATCCATATCTCACAGCAAGAGATAAATAATTCTTTTTTCCCCTTTTTGTTAATTACTGGTTCAAAACCACGACAGGGGTGCTTACTTTCTAGCTGAGCTAGAACCACAACAGCTCAGTCATGGCTCTGGCTCTTCCATCAGTCAGGAAGAGTACAGGGAGAAATACATTCATTATGCTGTCAAGCACAAGAGGTGCTATGGGATAACTTCTGAACCTCTGAACTTCTGAACAACTGCAGTTTACCAAAGAAAATGTGGGTGTCACTAGTTGGAAACTTCCTGTATTCACCTCAGTACTTATGTTAATTTAAAGAAAATCAAATTTAAAAAGCTTATATTTTTATTAATAACTTGGTAGAAAAAAAAACCTTTTAAATCTTCAATGAGCATTATTTAAAGTCAGATGTGACTTTAATCAAAGTGATGAGTACAGATGGTATTTCACAGCTAGAATTCTGGATAGAACTTTCCTCATCTGGAGAAAGTTCTGGTCAGGGATATACATTGCAACTACTAGGATTTGATTAATCATCTGCAGAAATATGGGGGTTGGGAATAGTTTCTTCACAGAAGAGGGATTTTGCACAGGTGTATGTGAGAATTCCCTAGGAGTAATGCTGAGTACAAAACAACAATGCAATATGATTTCCAACAGAAATGAAACTATTATTGTACTAGAATGGGTAAATAGGAGTTAATATCTAAAGTAAACAGAGTCCATTTTTTTCAGTGTCAATAGGTCTCTGCTTATTCATTGGTTCATTTTTTTTCCAGATCTGAGTACTACCACCTATTTTAAAAAAGAAATAAATGTACAAGACAGTAAGAGCTAAACAGTAAGAATGTTTAAAAAATAAAAGGAGTGGAGAGGAAAGATTATTTCACTGATTTTAGTAAGCGTTAATAGGAGCTAACTGAAGGGAACAACTGTCTTCAGATGAATCCAAGATCAGTGCAAAGACAATAAAAACCTGTTCCATTACAGATAAAACAAGGAATGGTCTTAAACTGAGACAGTTATTCTAAGACATGAGCACAAGGGGTAAATTAAAGTTACACCAATAGCCTGACTTTTGACCATTTGCCTCCTTGAAAGTTTGATGTTCTTTTTGTGTATTTAAAACGTTGTACTTAAGAGCACATATGAAAGAAAGGGATTTAGCCATTAAGTTTCACTACTCTTTTTTGAATGAGTAGAAATATATATATATCATTGCTCTAACAAGTGCAGATTCTTTTTCTTTAAAAAGGTTCATTAATTCCATCTCCAAAATCCTCATTAGGTACTTTAGAGTGTTTTTAGCAGTAATACCAATTTTCTCCAGTTCTTTAAAGGCAATAGCTCTCTTTAGATTGCAATTTGTATTTTTTTTTTCTTTACAACAGCCCCAGAGGTGAATGTTATCTCATAGTAACACACACTTTATTTTTTATCTCACTGCCTGAACAAGCAGGTATTTTGTGAATAGAATTTTTTAAAAATCCTGCATTTCCTTTTGCTTCTACATTCAGAACACATTAAAATAAGCAAGGGGATTTTTCTATTCTTTGTATGTCTCATAAAAATCGATGTCCTCTTTGGCGCCAGTATGACCCTTAACTTATCATATGAATAACATTGGAAAAATTTAATCATATCACTCTACATGTACTACACCAGACACTTTGAGTGGCAACAGTGTAAACTATGCTACTGAATAGTCTGTTTAGTGTTCATGACAAAATGTGGCATAACAGTTCATTTCTTCAGCAAAACACAAACTAACAGTGTAGGATATTCATATATTTTACCTATTCTTTGTCACTATTTAAATTTCAAATTTTAAGACACCAAAACAAGCTAAATGTATTTCTTGAACGTGTTTTTGCTTCATAACTGTATACATGGAACTAAATATAAGTATGTCTATTTAGTGCAAAGAAATCGCTTATCAGTAATACACAGACCCAATGTGTTAGGCATGCTTTCCCTCCATTATCAAAATATAATTTTTTTCAGTGTGCATCCAGGTCAGAAAATGGTTGTTTTTGGTTTTTTTTTTGGTATTGTGAAGAATTAGAATTCAGAATATATCATGGAATTTTAAATATAAGCTTCAGGGCAGGGAAAAAGTATCAGTTAGTGCTGCCTGAGGGAAGATACTTCTCTGAAGATTGCATTAATTGTCCTTGGAAATGTCTATTTCTTGCCACTGGTTGAAGAGGCAAACCAGCAGACAGCTAACCCTAGATACCCTTCGGAAAGAAATCATTCAGTGAGCGGAATTCCATCAGTGCATCTTCACTCTCCAGTTTCTGACAATTTAGAAGTCTAATTTATATGGCCTCAAATCTAAGTAAAGTCAGTATTTCATCTGAGGGTTCAGTTAATCTGGAAATACACATTTTTGTATACAAAAAAATACAGATTTTCCTCACAAGGCTACTCCAAAAAAGTCAAAGGATATTTTTTTAAAGGATTATGGTCCAGCAGTTTTCTCCATGTTACCATCGTCTAAATGCCACAGCAGCTACCCAGTAGCTTGCCACTTATTGAGTACTTCTGAAATTCTGAAGCATTTTTGCAACTCCTGTCAAAGGACTTGCAAATCTTTAAGAAATTTAAGGATGGCATTTTATTTGATAGTATCTGTAAAAATGATAAGTTAAAGTCCCAATTACAGTAAATCAAATACTAAATTATAGACTTTATGTGCTTATGAAATTATATTTAATAAACACATACACACACACATATATATACAAAAAAAAAATAGAGATAGAAAATATTTTGTTAACATGATTTGTACAGATAGCCCGAAGCAGCAACAAAGTTCAAACATTTCCAGGAATGTCAACCAAGCATTACAAATGGTAATTATTTTCTTGCCCTTTTTCCTTTTTTCTCTACTTTCATTCCTTTTGTAGGATCCTGATTAAATACCTTCTAAGCCTGCTTACGGCTTGTGAGCCTGTTTTTCTTTTAATTTTTTCTTTCTTTAGTCATCTGAACATCTACACAGTGTTGTGTTCTTTGGCTTTTGTCAGACCAAGTTGGAATAAGCAAGTTGCAGCAAGAATGGTAGAGCCATTTGTGCACAACAGCCACACTGAAAGAGTATCACTGTTAGGATCCATTTTTCAATCTGTGCTTAGTCGTGATAGAAATAGATGCATCTCCCTCTGGACTTCCATAACACTAACTATAAATAAAGGGCCTAATTTCAGCTTGTTTCCTCCTACTTCCTCCATGTTCAGAATTTATATCCTGGCAGCTTTTATCAATAAATTTCTTCAGATGATATTAGATTTAGAGATAGCCTAATTAGTGCCATAATAAGTGACACAAACTCAACACTGTGTAACAAGTGGGCAGGAAAAAATATGCCTTGTCGTGATTTGCTTCACTGAATGAAAATGGCCTGACAAGTCTGAATCTCACCAGATTCAGTGCAACAGAAGAATTGTAGTATCCCTATGATAGCCTCATATAGGATTTTGTCATCTCTTTTTTCAGTTTTCCCTTTGTATTTTTCCTGTTATTATATAATTTTAAGTGGATATAAAGTCACAGCACATGCAATATAACCAAATGACCAAACAGATTAGAAGCAAAACTTTAATATAACATTCTGGTTTAAAAGGGATTAAACATATCCTCATTAAAAATTAGAGATTAAAGTTTGAAGGAAAAGATAATAAGAAATTAGTATCCCCCCATGGTAGTCTAATTACTTTCCCCCACCTACAGTGAAGTGAAAAACATTAATTGATCCAGTGGATTATAAATGTGACTGAGATAGAAAAAGTGAGAAATACAGTGCCAGAATGCTAGAAATACTAGAATTAGAAGGAAGATCATCCAAGAATAATACTTTCTTTGTAAGAAAACACTTCCCATAGGATCTAAACTTGCAAGATTAACTAAGCATCTTATGTTGCAGAAAGAGTCTTCAGCTTATTGAGTTTCAGGGGGAACTTGGGGTTTCAGCAAGAAGGGCTCAAGAAGAGCTCAGAATTTGGCAGAAATAGTCCCATATTAGTGTATGAAACCTTTAACATGAATAAACCTGACTAAATTGAAATGTTATATTCATTTACAGGTGATTTCTGATAACTTCAAAATATCATTTTCAAAAGTTAAAGCCCCTTCACTGCCAAGTGGAAAGACTAGATGCAGTACACTGAGCAAAAATAGCTTAGAAATTCATTATTTTCACAATGGCTCCATTTCACAGTGAAAGGGTAATTTTTCTGCCAAAGTTGGTGATAAGAGCAGCTAGCTAAAAAAATCTAGATTTATTTGAAAAATTATAAACCAAACTTGTTTGAGATCCCACCAAGAGACTTTGGAAAACTCTTCCCCGTATATCCTTAGAAGTCCTCTCACTTATAATCAAGAAGCTCGCTCAATATGAAAGAAACTTTTGGGCAACAGGAATCAAACATTTTGACAAAAAAACCAAAGTAATACCAATGTGACAAGAACATGTACAGTCCCATAGTATTTTGGATAAAAGTTCTGTGCTTCAGTTGAAAAAGCATCCCAGCTCTGAAGAACACCCATCCATTGCTTCCAGCAGGAACATCAAGCTAATGATCTCTTATGGAAGTTTATCCAACACCACAGTCAAACACTCATCTCAAGTATGTCTCCAGTCCAATGAGAACATGAATTAAATGCATGCCTTGTGTCTGCTCTGCTCTGCAGTGGTGTGGTCTCACCTTAAGTACTGTGTGCAGTTTTAGGCACAACAGTATAAAAAATACATAAAGCAATTAGAGAACATCCAAAAGAGTTCTCTGAAGATGGTGAAGGGCCTTGAGGGGAAGGCATTTGTTGAGCAGCTGAGGTCACTTGGTCTGTTCAGCCTGGAGAAGAGGAGGCTGAGGGGAGAACTCATTGCAGTTACAGCTTCCTCATGAGGGGAAGTGGAGGGGCAGGCACTGAACTCTTCTCTCTGGTGATCAATTTCCTCCCTGAATTTCTGTCAGGGAGGTTTATGAAGAGAGTATTATGAAGAGGTTCTTTATCCAGAGATGGCTGGACACTGGAACAGGCTCCCCAGGGAAGTGGTCACAGCACCAGCCTGACAGAGTTCAAGAAGAATTTGGGCAATGATTTCAGGTTCATGGTGTGACTCTTGCAGGGCCAGGAGTTGGACTTCTATGATCATCCCTTCCAGCTTAGGATATTCCATAATTCCTGGCAGTCTTCAAAATTCTCTGCATTTTTACTGTATACCATTACCTGCCATCACTCCACTACCTCCATGCTAGCAGTCAACTTAGGTTTGATTGAATCTGTCACTTTCATTTTGTTTGTCTCTAGTCAGCCACACTGAAACTATTACATCATACAACAGAAATTGATGTATAAGTTAATATTCTTTATTACAATTTATCAGGCATTTCTTTTCCATTAAAGCACAGGATCAAATTAGGGAGCAAGATCTCCTTCAGGCTTTATCCATGGCCACCGTTGCAACTTATGTTTTATACGTTAAAACTTCTTAGCAAAGCAGAAATTAAAAGTTAGCAAACAATATATGAAGAAAAAAATGAAAATAACTATAACTTTCAACCATTCTTTCAGGCTGAATATTAAGTGTATGTATTTATAATTTTAGACATTCCTAAAGCATTTTGTTAAATGCACTAAATTAACTGACAAAGATTACCCAAAACGATGCATATCTACATCAAACCACAGATAACAGTTATTATGGCTTTTAGAAACTCAAAATCCCACGCTAACATGAGGACATACCAAAATAAGCCACGGTTTCTGTATTTCAAAGTAGAAAGTTTCATATGGATATGTTCGTCTGTTCTTTTCTTCAGCAAACCCCATGAAAATATAGAATTTCTTGTGTAGGAGAGAAAGCTTTCCACACGTCATCACACTTGCAATTCATCCATTTAAAAAAAATAGGGGGTTTAGGGTTCAAATATTCCCTTTCTGATTATTAATTTTATTGTTTGCATAGATAGTAATACTACCATTTTTATCAATGGGTAGTAGAATCTCCCAATTGCAATGAACATTATGAAAGATATTTGAATTGTTCTGCTTCCTCTCATCCAGACTTGCAGAGCATTACCTGCCACTTTGCTTAACTGCTATAAGAATAGATAATTGTTCATGGAGAATGAAGGGGCGGGGGGCGGGGGGGAGGAAAGGATGTGAAAGACCATGTCTCATCCTTGCAGTCTTGTGCTAAATGGAAACTCCATCACCTACCTTTGTTCGTCAAAATTTCCCTTACCAGTGAGTCTGGTAGGCAGAAAAACACGATCATTGCTGAGTGTTTTTTGCCACTGTTGATCACTGCACTATTAGCTCCAATCTGTGTCATGAGCAAGCTGGTGATCAGAACTTTAATGCAATAACATAAGAACTCTCAGCAGAAATCTCCTGTAAAACATGAAACCCTTTCAAGGAATTACATGGTTCGAGCTATCTCTTAGGATTCAACAGACAGTCCTAATTTCCAAATAAAACATCCAGTCCAGGCTGGATTCTAAACTACCAGACTGATATTTTAAACTCTTCCTTTAAGACTGAAAGGATAAGCGTGTTCAACTAAAGAAAATAGCCACAACAACTGAAAAAAACAGCTGCGGCAAATAATTTTCTTTCTTCTAGCAGCTTGAATTTTTTGGCATTGAGGTCCATTCTCATAATTTAGTCTGATTGTATTTATATACAGTATTATTTTTTTAATTTCTAGAATGCTGAAAACATGCAGGATTAAAGAATGGGTTTTGTTGCTTCTTCAGCAGAGGGAGAGAGCAATTAGGCAGAACACAGACACACAGAACAAAGATGGTTTCAATTTTTGTTTACTTCACACATTTTCATGAAGGAAAGTACCACCCTGCTGCCAGGAAAGCAAGACAAGATGTGTGCAAAATGTAGACTGACACTGTGTACATGCCATACACTGGTATCAGGCATCCCTGAGTAGCTGCTGTGTCTGTGACTGGAAGCTCTGGGCGAGCAAAGCAAATTTGGTACAAATTTTTGTACTAAATGGTCTTTCCAGGCAGGGAAGATAGTCTTAGTAGTCTTCAAACTGGGACAGAGTTTGAAGCACAGCAGGAACACAGCTGTACTAGTGGCATTCAGAGCTGATGCCAGCCTGGCCTAATGACTGCAACAAAGACAGCTTTTCCAGAAGTGAGTTAGACCAGCTTGCTCAGTACACATGAATCATTTAGGCTATATATTCTTTCAAATTACCTGCAACTGCCAAGTAAATTATATCCACAACAGTTTATATTTATTTCACCAAGCTTGATGGTTCCACAGTTTGTTTATTTTTTGTGATCTTGGTGCACCCCTGATTTTCAGTTTTCCAGAAAAAAGATACTACAAATGTCTCTTTTTGGTGTGGAGATTTAATTGGTTGTCTTCTCAGTTCTCATATTTATAGTTTATACATATTTGTACAGATTAATATCTAGACCAAAGTCAAGATTCATTCCCCTAGGTTTTAGATACTTTGTTGCCTAAATTATTTATTCCCACTATTATACAGGTAAAATGGTAGGTTAGGATCCATTTCATGTATCTTATTCATCAAAATTTGGGGCATAAAATAGATTTCTAAGAGGGTCAATGGAGGCTATTGCCACATCTGCTTAATAGGCTATGTTCTAGAGCGTGTTTTAGGTAAATTCAAGTTGAAATAGTCTAGAAATAAATATTTCACTTCCTGAATTAGTATGTAAACAAATAAGATCTTGCATGAAAATAACTGCCAAATCTGCTTTTAAGGAAAAGGCAGAAATAGTGGCATCTTCTGTGAAGTCTAATTGCACTCAATTTGATGTGTTTCAAATGCACCCCCTTTAGGGGACTAAGGTGAAAAGATGTCTTATTTCTGCATGATGATTGTATCCATGAATGAATGTAAATTGAGGTACTCAATGAGTCAAAAAGTCATCAGCAAAGTTACAAAGTCAAATAAAGACTCTTCATGACCATGTGTATCTCTATAAAAATTCTAAATACAGAGCAAGGACAAAACAATTATTTACTCTAACACTCTGATGGAATTTTAATGATACATCCAAAGTGGCTTTATGGATATGCCCTGGAAGAGAGATATTCAGTACACTAAAAATACCCTCATAATAAATAGTTTTATTGTGTGGCTCTCTAGAAAGGGTGACAAGGGAGGAAATAGGTTCATTTACCTCTGTTATGGTTTAAGACAATTTATAAGGCAGACTCCTCTTCCCCCAACAGCCAACGGGGAACAAGGACAAAACAAAAAGAAACCAAAAGAGTCTTTAAACAGTCAAATTCCCCTTGATCCATTTGCTCCATGCCATCCAACAGGACTTCTTTCCTGGTGGAAGCAGCTCCATCAACAATGGCAGATGGAACTGGGTCAGAGCTGGAACTTGGGCTGCATCTGGAACTTGGCTGGAACTTGGGCAGTGACTGGAATTGGGTGGGGTAAAGCTGTGGTGTCAATTTCTCTGCTTTTTTTCAGCCAGCTGGACCCAATTGGTGTTGGCGCTCCAGTTCTGAGTTGATTTTCCATTTTGGAAGGAAAGAAGCAGATGTGCTGGGCACTGAAACCAGCAGCTCCCATTAGCAGAATTTGCCCTGATACAGTTTAAGATTTAGAAATACATTTTCCTGGAGACCTGAGGCAAGCAAGGAGCCCAGAGAGAAACAAAAGAAGGCTTCAGTTTTGTCTTGGTAAAGCAACTCTTTTAACAATCTGGCAAGAACCAAAAGAGAAAGAGGCTCTGCATGAATGTCCTCTTATTCTTAAAGTGACCTTGGCACCTTCCTCCTTCCTGAACCCAGGGCCAGACAGTTCGGTTCTGCTTCTGGCCCCTGGCATCTTAGGCATATGATGTAGCACAGATATGGAATACAGTACACATTTTTTGGGTTAACCAGGACAGTCTCCTTTTCAAGTCAATAGTGCCTGAAAGCTTGCAAATTGGCTCCCTTAGCTGTGTATATTGTTTATTTTTTAGGGGATTTTGATCAGGTGTGTTTCCCAGCTCAGAAACACCAAGTTCACTTAAGAAATGTGGAAAGTAATTAATGACTGTGTTGCACCCAGGAAGTAACAGACAGATACAATACAAACTGCATGAAAATGGTTCTTGATATGCTGAGTTATCACAGACTTGATTCTGTAAACACTATAAAATAATTATATATATTATGTGCTTTATCTATTTATCAACAATTTCTATGATTTTTGTGCTTCTAATAGTACTTTAAAATAAAAGGTACTATCCTGCCTAACTTTAACCAATCAATATGCAGAGAACACTGGGCCAGAAGATGACCCACCTTAAATATGGCTTATATTGTCCCTAATGCAAGAGTCCTTTAGTCCTTTATTGATCACATCTCCAAAGTCTATTTTCCTAATTTACATATATTAACATGAGCCTGTCTTTAATTTTGCCTAGTATTTATTCATAATCAACATAAGGTCATTACCACTAAATTACAGGTGCAAAGCAATACAAGATTTTTAAGATTTTTTAACCTAAAAAGAGGAGCAGAGAAATTAGATGAACTGGTAAAGTGGCATAGTTGAATGACTACCAAAGGTGTGCCTTCCCTCAGTAAAAACAAGTAATTAATGATACAATTGGAGGATTGTAAATCTGGATCTAATTTGTAAAAGGTATCAGAAACAAATCAGACTATCACAGAGTTTGGCTTAAAGCCAGAACCAGTGGTTTGAAACAATAAGAAACGTAGCAGGAACAAGATAGATTTTTCAAAGGAAAATCCTACTTACCAAATTTTCTGTATCTTTGAGCACATCAGCAACATGGAAGAACTGTCAGACACAGTATATTTTGTTTCCGAAAGGTCTGAGCTATGTCTTCACTGGAGGTTATTTGGAAAGTAATTAGCCTAAATCATTTTATGAATATGGATGAACCATGAAAGTAGAAAAAAAAGTTATCATATACACAAATGACAATTAAGTGTACTTTTCTTACCTTTGGTTCTATGTATTTGTATGTTCAGTGAGTGGTTACCACTATAATCATAGACATGCAGTAAAATTAATCCCATTTCCTTTGTAGTCAGTCAATTTGCTTGAATCTCTTGCTGTTTACTGTCAGGAACCTACATACACCTGTCAAAAGGCAGAAATTTGCTTCTCTGGAACATGTTGACACACTTCATTTATTTCAGGCTGCAGCAATTTATGTACACTCACTGTCATCAGTTAAGATCAGTTTGGAGTTTTGGTGTCATTTTTCCCATATCAAAAGAGACAGGACTGTTGTCTGTCAAAGAGGAGATTTATTTACAGACAAGAACATATGACTTGAGCAAGAAATTCAATATATTAAAAAGAATCACCAGGTTAATCAGTAATTTCTGCAGTCACCTGGTTTATTTGGGTTTGGGTGATACAAAGCCTGAGAGCATTCTTCCATCCTCCAGTTTTAAGAAAAGTCAATCTGACCTGTATTACTTCTTTGTTTGTCAGTCCTGTTGCAGGAGTTCTGGATGCCTTTTTACTATTTTCCCATTTGATTAAATATAAGAAAAGCTTTTCTCAGTGGTGCTGAGCAATAGGACAAGAAGCAATGGGCAGAACCTGATGCACAGGAAGTTCCAACTGAATATAAGGAAGAACTTTGTTACTGTGCAGGTGACTGCACACAGGAACAATTTGCCCAGAGAGGTTGTAGAGTCTCCTTCACTGGAGATATTAAAGAGCTGTCTGAACACAATCCTGTCCTGTGTGCTCTGGGATGGCCCTGATTGAGCAGAGAGGTTGGACCTGATGACTCTGTGGGGTCCCTTCGGACTTTCCCCATCCTGTGATTCTGTGAAGGCATAAGCTGTATCAGTGCAAGCAGTAAAACAAAGTGACAGAGAAAAAACCCTTGACAGTCCATCCTTTATTTCACAGACTACCTGAGAAAAACAAAAGCTGTTCCACATCTCCCTTTTACATTGCATTTTTCATGTAGATGTTTTCAGTACTTGATTTTACATGGCAAAGGAAAAAGCATTTGTATATGTCAGACTAAATATAGCAAATAAGAGTAATTCAGACATCCTGAAAGTAAATACTAATATTAATTACTAGAAATATTTTAAGGTTTCCATTTGAAATGCTTTTACTTTATCAGCTGATAATTTAATATTACCTGTTAGTGAGGTAGAAAAAACAACACAAACCTGACACACAACAATATCACATCAATTGAAACACTTGAATTGAAGCATTCAGTTGAATTCACAAAAACTGAATTTTAGGTTTTTCTCCTGTGTTTTTTCATTTTGTTAACATTGAAGGACTTTGTTAAAACTGTGGTAATATTTTTGTTTCCATTTTTAATTTCTGTCAAATTATATTTTCTGGCAGGATAATTTTCAATTAAATTCTTTTGGCGATTTGTGACGTACCTATTAAGTAAATGATGGAATAGACATACATATGAATAATGTCTGAACAAAACAACGACTGCAGTGAAGAGAATAAGTTTATCTTGTATTGTGGGAAATAACTTATTACGTCATGGTGCCAGCAGGAAAAAATTCTTCTTTTGTGAGTCTTCGTAGCAAATATTAAATTTGTTATGTTTCCTGGTTAGCCCAACCAGTTTTTGCTGTGCAATTTATTACTTGGATATAAAACCAAATAATAACAAAATGTTTTAAAATACATGGATTATGTTTCTTGCTGTTATAATTTTTGCAGCATTTACTGCTACAGAATTGTCATGGAAGTTTTACAAATCTGCTTCTCTATTTAGTTTACATCGAAGCAGAAATTAGCCCTGAAGTGCTACAGATTTCTACAACCCTAATGATAGTCTGAATGCAAATTTAATAGATGTCTTTCTTCTCCCAGCTGTTACCTTTAGCCACCTGGCATTATGTCAGTAATGAGAATCAGATCTGAAATAAAAATTCCATCACTTTCACAGAAGGATAGGAAAAGCATGATGAGAGTCTCAAGGCTATGATACCAGAAAATGTGGGTTGTTTTTGGTTTGTTTTGTTTTCCTTTTCTCAGTCAATTATGCTTTTATTTCAACCTTTTCTACCTAAAGAGAATTGGCAGGATGATTAATACAATTTCTGCAGGCAGCCTGGCACTTACATTTTCTAACAGAGGAAGTGACAACCTAAAGCAATTCCCCGGTCTGCTAAATCCAGTATCAGACCTCTGGAAGTGGAAAACACTAGCTGCTTCAGAATAAGAAAAAAAAGAGTTCAGTTGTGGAATGTTTCAGGAATTTGCAACTGAGGCTGCACTCAAAGAGCTATGTAGATTTTAGAAAAAATTACTCCATCAGCCCACTACTTTCTCAGATCAAGATGCAGTGACATAGAAATATTTCCCTGCTTCCATTGCACCCTGTGTCCTCTAGAGATCAACAAGAACAAAGGGCTGACAAGAATTATGTCATATATTACATTAAGAAATTGTGTATAATTTGGAGATTTGGCAATTTAAAAATCAAGTGTCTGGGATTTACCTTCTCTATCAGTTTGGAGGTTTTTCCTTTCTTTCCTTTTCTTTTTTTTTTAATTTCATTGATTGTAATCAATGCACAAGAATCAAAGATGCTGAGCACAACCCAGCAGTACCCCTCAGCATGTATCTCACCGTACCTTCTTTACACAGTTAACTACTAGGGTCTTCACACAGTTAACTGCTAAATATTTGAGGTACTCTAAACATAGCAGTAACTCACAGAAGCACATGTAGCTTTTAGAGAGCAACATGTACTCCTTCTTCAGTACTTCTCAGGTGCTTGGTAAGAGATCTGCTTCTGTGACAGCATTTGGATTGTACCATAACCTCCTTCTTGTAGTAGTTCTGTGAAACCTATAGTACTTCTTTGGGTAGTGCTATTGTGGTGGAGGTATTATTCTTTGGTTAGGATTTTTCTTTTTTCTGATTTTTAGAGGTTGTGCTGACCTATATTCAGGACCTGGACTGTTTGAACACGTGAATGTTGTGTAAAGGCAGGAATGAATCACAGTGTAGATGATGAGTGGGTGAAGGATGGGGTTCTTGAAAATACTGAAAAGACTTTGAAAAATACTTGAAAGTACTGAAAAAAATGCTGGCAGGACTTATGAGACAAGCTATTCTAAGACTTTGTCAATGTATGGTATAATATGGGTGAAAAGGCAGTTCTCTGCAGGTGCACTAAATTTTTCCAGTGATGCGCTGTTGGAAGTCTATCAACTGGTTTTGTTGTGAAAATTTTGGAGAAATTTGACAGAACAATGTACACAAAGCCACAGGATTATTGCAGTGTGTGTATGACATACAAAATACACATGTTCTCTGTCAAGACAATCTGAGATTGCTGTAAAATTACTGCTGAAAACAATTTTAAATAACATATAATTATTGACCATAAGCCCACAACATCTAGCCAATAAGAAGATACCTGCTACTGAATATATTGTTTTGCTCTTTGAGTACCCCAACATTGATTAATAACAAGAACAGTGCCAAAAACATTTGTACTCCTAAATTTCTGTAAGCTTAATAGAATTTTCGGAATACTAAAATCCTTAAAGTGCTGTTCAGAATCACAGAGAATATGTAAGAGACCCAAATCCCTGATCCTTGAATATCTTTCTACCTAAGTTAAACCCCATGCTCTCTGTTTTTTTTTTCTAGAGACATTATTCAGATGTCTCTCTTCTGCCTCATGAATTTTCCTCAGACATTTACTTTTGAAATATCTGTTTCTATGACAAAGCTGCTTGAAGTTAATCAAAACATTTATAAATGTTATTGTGAAATCAGGCAGGCAAACCAGGAGGGTGTACACACTCAGATCACATACCCAGGCATATAAATTCAAAGTGTTATTGATTACTACTGAGAGCTAGTTATTGAAAGACTGCCAGCTATTCACCACTCTTCACAGAAGTAAACGTGAACACCGTTTATTTCTATCTTTAGCACACCTTTTATAGGGTTCTACAGGGTCTGTGGGCTAAGCAAGTTACCATTGGCTAATACACACAGGTTTACATTCTTTCTCTTATACACAAGGATATTGTTTTGCTTTACTCTCTCTTCTGCAGGAAGGTTTCAAGGACTTTAGCTTTTAATATCACGACTTATTTCAAAGACTGGTTTGTGCAGACAGGCCTTTACTAAATATAAAATATATGAACAGCTAGTAGTTATATTCTACGTATAAAATTCTGCACTTGGGCAGGCAATGTTATCTTCTTGCTGCATGGAGCTCTGTCTATCAATTTCTGGAGTCATGTTCAGCCACCTGCTTCCCAATGCAGTTTTGGAACATGACTTGCTTGTTGTGTCCTGGGAGGGTATTCTTTTAATAAATAAATAAGTAACTAACTAACATTTAAATAAATTCATTCAGTTATTTTAAAAAATTTACTGTTCAAGAATATTCTCAGGTTCACATGCTGTCATACTTGTCTTGGTGGGAGGTCTCTGAGTTCTGGAGGTTCTGCCTTCAAAACTCTTACCTCTCCTTCCATTAAAGTGAAGGTTGTCTTTTTGTGTGTGATACAATGGGTCCGTCCTAAGGTTGGAAGACTTGCTCCACAGAAATAGATAAGCCCGCTTCACTAGTTTAATCATTTGTAGAGTAGAAGATTTCATTCTAAATGAAAATTTTAAAACTACTCAGATAAGATTTCATGGATAAACTTCCTTTGAATTAATGCTGCATGATGGGGCCTTCCAATTATAGGTGTTTGTGAAGTAGCTTGTTCATCTTATTTAACCAGATTTTGAGAACATCATCATCTTCTGTTTTGTGATATAGACTGCTTTCCTACACAGAAATATCTGAAGTCTTGAGATAGTGTCTCCCTCTTCTTCCCCCTGTAACATTTTACTATCACCTCTCCAGACAGCCACAGGCTGTCTATTGCTGTTCTGATAAATTTAGTTCCCTTCTTAGATCACCATCAATTCAGAACACTTAATTTCCTTTAAATGACCTAGAGGATAGAAAGGAAAATAACATATTTTTATTCTTATGCTTAGAGATGTATATGAAGATTATCTGGACTCTTTCCAGGCAGGTATTTGTCCTGTTCTATGAAATTTGTAAGGCACAAAGCAATATAACCTGTTCCATGCCTGAATGTTTCCTGCAATAGGATAATTTCAAATATTTTACTATTCTCAGGAGTATCTGCTGTCTCAAGACCTCCACCCTGACTCATTTTTCTTCTGGTTTGGTGTGAAATTCTAAGTAGTGAAGTCTTAAGTGGAACCTACTTTATCTTCTTCTGATCCATTAAGCAGTGTGAACAGTATTTTTCTGTTCTAAGGCAGCACCGGAATTTAGAAGTCTTGATTTAAGGTAAGTATGTGGGCTCCTGTCCCTTGTGGCCAGTTTCCTTTAGTCAGCAGTTCAGTCAAATTAATTAATCTCTCCATGTGTCTACTTTTCTCCATTGATAACAGTAATTAGCTTAGAGGTGCATGTTTAACTTGTCCATCTGCAGCTGGATCAGATCAATCTCTGTGTACACACTCTGTGGTTACACACAATGGTACTGCTGCCACTGTAAAGATGTTCACACTGGTTTTAACAATTCAGCAAAGCAGCTCTGACAAGGCATTCAACACCAGCTGTAAAATCTTTCTGGATTAGGTCAGCTGCTGCACTGTTCTGCCATGCTACGTGGCTGGAAATGTCTGCTTTAAATGTAGTCCTGTTCAAACTGCAGCCATTGCAGAAATTATTTAAGATTAGATTTTTACACTCGTATAGATTTACAGATCTTCACATGTCTTTTAAATGCATTCTGCTGAGTTTGAGAGAGTCAAGAGTTATATAATTTTCATGCTGATAAAAAATAACTCTCTTAAGGAGTTCAGAGAATACCTTAGAACAGGAATTCTCTAATTAGCATGGCATCACTGCAGAGGAAGTGATTAAAACAGAGACTCTGTCATTTTAGTCCTGGATCATCTTGAATAGAGTTTAAGGTGGAGATTACTTTAAACCTACAGAGATCTTCCAGTCTGAAATGGGTGGCTACCACTACCGAGTCTCTGAGAAAAATATCCTTTATGCAGTACTGGAGATTTTTGAGAGATGTTAACAATGGAAACCCTATGGAATTTTCCTGCATAATTTTTCCCAGTTAAACTCACTGAAGTACTCCAACTTTAATTTTTCACATGAAATAATCCTGAAATGCAATTCAAGTGCAAATATATAGACATATATAGTCATATATGTAAAGACCTACTGTACTCAGTCTAGCCAATACTTTCCATGTAATAATAACAATATTTATTATTATTATTATTATTATTATTATTATTATTATTATTATTATTATTATTATTGGTTTTGGTTTTGTTTTGTTGTTGTTGTTGTTTTTTGTTTTATTTTTGTACTTTCTCAGTTTCACTTATCTGGTTACCTCAAGGAGCTTTGAAAAAATCACATTAAGGACCACTCTAGACTTCTCTATATTCCATTATAACATTTTAAAAAGATAATTATGCTGAAGGAAATATAATAAATTTATTTGTTAGGAGAGGAAAAGTAATTTGTAATAAAACCAATTAATATGTGTGAGTTTAGATATGGTAATTGCACCTGGAGGTGAGTGAACTATAAACACTGCAATGACTACCCAGCCACAACCCTGTTAATAAACCTTGGTTTTCACATCCCAGCAAAGGGCTCTTTTGAATCTTCCACAATAATTCTTTCCTATCTAATCCAGATTAAATTTGTGACATACAGATGTCAAGAAATGCAGTACTCAATATACCATTTTTGACTAATTGACCATTACAACACTATTAAGGAAATTGCATATGTTGTTTCTAATATAAAACATACATATATAAAAATATTGTTTTGTATTTCAAATTATTAATGATTTCTCATATTTGAATATATTAATTAAATATAATATGCTATAAATTTTGAAGCATCTTTAATAGGCCCATCTATATTACAGATCTATATTACAATTACTGGAACAATTTTCATTAGCAACAAATCTCACTTAATACCATAACAACCTCCTTATAAGCATTAAGAAGCTAAATTCAATTGAAATCCCAGTAAAAAGTTTTGAATCTCTGGCACATCTTCTAGCATGGTAATTACTAGGGTTTTTTTCTGCACACTCAGAACTATGAAATAAACTACACATACTGAAGAAAATGTGTAGATACAACTTTCCACTCATAATGTGAATATATATGTCTGGAAATGATGAAACCTCATTTGCCATGTTTAGTCAGAGAGGGGTATTTTGCAGAAATATCTGCAGCTAATAAAAATAGTGTGTAAAGGCTGAAAGGAATTCCAATGCTTCATTCTATGCTGAAATATGTAAGAAACTGAAGAACTTTATAAGACAGCCAAATTTTGGCCAAACTCAATATCCAGCCTTTCTCTTACTATTTCAGTAATCCATACTTGCCAAAAAGGTGGGGAAAATGTAAACAGGCTTTTTTCAGCACTAAGAGAGAGCAGCTCTTGCCTATATTCTGCTCAGTAGGGTTTTGCTGAGAGTGATTGTTTACAAACCCCACTGGGCTCCTGGTCTAGATGAAGTATCCAGCATAGAAATCTTGCCTTCCTTCCCCAGGCCAGTTTCCAGGAGTGCAATCCTGAAGATTGCAGAGGGCAATGTAATAAAATCACCTATAGTGACTTTAAATCCCTTCTGTCTAGGGGAATGGTCAGCCTGACTATTTTGCTGCCATCATAAAAAAGGCACAGTGAGGATGGAGTGGAATGCCCTGCTCTTGCACTGCCTTGTTTCCTGCAAATCTAGCATATCATTTATTGCTTTCATTAACCTTCTCTGAAATTCTAGTATTAAATCTTTTGAAGTGGTCCTATGAATGTGGGACTCAGCGCCTACCCAGCTTGTAATATTGCTTTGTATAACAGGATTATGGTATTTATATGCCATTCTTCAATGCCTATAATTTGTCCAAGCAACCTGTTTGCAACAATACACCGAGAAATGGTCTTCATTGAACAGTCACTCACATTCTTCTTTTAAGAGGGGTCAGAGCTCCATGTTAAGTTCTTTGCATTGCTGATTAAGTAGAAAGCGAATCCTTGACTCCTGACAAGGAAATGAAGGACTTTATCCTCTCAGGAACACTCAAATACTTATTGAACCAGGACCAAAGCCTTTTAGAATGCACAAGAAATTCAGACAATTTTTCTTGCAAGTGTGTGTTAGCTAACATTTACCCAAATTGAATTCTGTCTGCCCTTATGCACCACCTACATAAAATATTTCTTAAAAAAAATTTCTTTAAAGTCCTTTCTCTTGTGTATGCTTTCAGACAGATTAAAAAATTAAATGAGAAAGTGAAGATGATGAGAGAGGTTTAAAATTAAACAAAAGAAAATGTGACCAAGTACAGTGTTTTGTACAGGTTTGACAGATGTAGAGGCCCTCATCAGAAAAAAAGACGTGGCTAATTGAGCTAACTAGCAGACCCTGGATTTTGCTCATATGAGCAAAAGCGTGGCTACCAGCATTCAGATCAACCTTGTCTATGGCACTAGCAGTACCTGCTATCCTGAACCATGTGCAGAAAACAATCCAATAATAGAAAATGGCTCATGTTTTAAGTCAAAAGGATTTCTGCTGCTTCCAAAGTGGTTTGGGTTGTGGTTTTTTTTGTTGTCTTTTGGTACAGATATTTCAGTTTAATATCTCTCTTAAAAAAAAGGTCCGTTTTTCAAATCCTCCTGTGGTCATGGTATCTAAATTCACAAAAGCTATAAAATGCTGTAAATTAAAGATATCTAATACCTGCTGACATGCTCAAAAGGCACTGTTTGATGTAGCTCATAGACCCCACCTCCATGGATGCTGATAGAGTATTCAAGTTGGGTGCTCCTGTTGACCAGCAAACACCTTGAAAAAAACAGGATGGGATCCCCTGTGCCAGAGCACCCCTGGGATTCTTGCATATTGATTCCCTGGGATGTCTCACAGGCAACCTGTGTATTTTCTGTGTCTTTGTAAAGTAGCATAACCATCTGTATAAAAAGGTTTTTCCAGATCAGGTTTTCAGAGGATTGTAAACTAAATCAGTAGGGATTTATTACAATATCTTGGTGTTTCTCTAGCAAATTGTTGCCCTGAAAACTCAGCTTCTGAGCTTGCTGACATGGTTTTCTAAAGACTTTCCCAGGACAGTAACTATAAACATAGATATGTGTACATTCTTTCTGTTACACGTCTTGTGATGGGCATCTCTCATGGCCAGTGCAGTAAGAAAGTGTTATCCTGACCATCCAATCCCCGGCTGTGGTCAGAAGCCTATAAATCCTGGGAGGAAAAATAAACTCTCTCTTTCCTTCACCACACCTCGACCTGTGTCCGTGTGATCTATTCATCTTCAGCGGCAACAGCAAATCCTGTTGGAATCAATGTTGGTGCAAGCACCTGACTGCTTTATTAACTATTACCTTTACTTCTCCTGATATTTAGGATGATGACTATTGCTGGCTGATTATATGTTGTAGAAAATAGTTTTGAAATCTCCCATCATTTAGTCTTACACAGTATCCTTTGTGTTTGTGTAATAAGAGGTCAAGAGGAGATCATGAAGTGTCTTTTCTGTTCCATTAACTGTTTCCTGCATTGTCACACACAGTACGACAATATATGTGAAATTGTCTTCAAAGTTATTCCTAAATATTTCTGTATCTTCAGCTTCATTGCAGTTGCCCACCTGGCATCTCACCATCAATTCAAATTGTATTGCCAAGGGCTGTTGAGCTGATGCATAGGTGAGCTTGTCACACATTTCTCTGATTGCTATGATTCTGTCCCCTTTCTTTGGTTACCAGCAAATTTTTGCAAATAAAAACTCTTAAATTGTTTTTAAAGAATATGACTCCTAGATACTCATGTTATTTTGTTTGGCTATACCTTTTTTTTTTCTGCCAAAAAACTTCCTTTAAGTTTTCTCTACCTTTATGTCAGATTTATGGTGCAGAAAACTGAACAAAGGAGGAAGGTAGAGAATACTGATTTTCAACAACTTCAGCTAGAGCCATGTTTTACAATGTTCTCATTTAAATTATGAATTAAAATTAATAAATTATGAGAAAATGTGATATGACATGAAAACCTATGCAGAATAGTGCCCTGAGACTTTCAAACTGCTTTTGAATTCCATCAATTAAAACTATGTAATAGCGAGTAGAGAGAGGCTGGATTTTCATAATTTCTTAGACCTCCAGAGGCCATGCAGATGATCTCTTCCAGAAGTATTTGCTGCTCATGTCTCTGCTTATATACTGCTCTCCCTCACCAGTAGCCACATATACAGATGAAGTGAGAATACACAGAATTTGCAATGAATGAAGTGTTCCTCTTCTTCACCAGTCCTACTGCTGCTTCATGAGTGAAGCACATTAAAACTATCCAGGAACAAATTCATTTTCCACAGGGTGAGAGATAAACCAGGTTTTATGATATCCATCCTTGCTGCACACTGGAAAGAACAGAATCAGAGCAATAAAATGGCCTACAGCTTTCACTGCTGTAAATTTTCTACCTCTATTGAAATCAATGGAGCTGGGAAAATTTATATTATGTCAGGGATTGGTATCAGCAGTTTCTGGGTGTGATTCTTCTTTGCTTGTAACTAGTGGTCCTAGTTACAGCTATGCAAAGTAAATGCAAACCTTTCATTCTGCACTGGTTATGCTTTATGCCTACTATTTTCAATTACTGCTTATCCTTTCATCTGCAGCTACCAGACTGTGAAAAAGTTTTAGTTGTGTGTATATATCATGTGGTTGCTAGGCCTTTTAGGGCAGGGTAGTTGCAAGCCTTTAATATTACAAGTGTAAGTGACTGTAAACAATTTTGTGGCTTATATGAACAAAAAATCTTAAATCTTCCAAGAATAAATAAGCTATATTCATAGACTCGCAGAATCACAGAATCAGAAAATGGAGAAGATTGGAATGGGCCACAGTAGGTCGTCTGGTCCAACCTCCTGACTCAAGAGTCATCCTGGAGCACATTGCACAGGATTGTATCCCAACACATCTTGAATATTTTTATATTAGATTCCACATTTATGCAGAGTGAATAATTAGACAAAAATCTAAAATAATACAGGTTGTGTAATAAAGAGTTGGATAGTTGCTCTAAATACAAATTTGAAATAGTTTTATTAGTAAATTAATAGAACAGTGTTTGTTTGGATACTCTCTCACTGATACACAAAGGTTCTGATCTGGGATTGCACAATGGCACCAAAAAAAGGGCGATTCAAAGGAAAAATTTTTTTTGTTTCAGGGTAATGCTCATTCATCTTGGGACAAGAAGGACTGGTACCATCTTTTGAACTAGAACATGAGGCTGTAAAAATCAGAATGACAATTACAAGATACAGGAAGTATAGTAAACATTGCACGGCAGTAACTTTCATGTAATGGAAGACAATAGAGCTACTTCATACTCTTTGCATGTTTTCTCCAATCCCAGGACTGAAACATTCTGTAATTGATGAGGTCATGTGTTTAGTGCAGAATTTGATACTGAATTTTTATATCCTCACATGTGCCAAGGCAGATGCTCTTATTACTTCCCATAATTGCATTAACTTCCTTTAGCTATGCCTGTCTTCTCCATTGTGCGTGACTTTTTTTGGGGGGAGTCTGTGTCTTTCAAAGACTGACACATAGGTGAATATTAAACCGTTCGGTCCTACAACAAATTTAATATCAAAATATCAAAAAAGTACAGTCTCATAAAAAAACCCCCAGAGTTTAAGTAGAAATTAAATGCAAGTGAATTTCAAAAAACCACACACTCTTTAGAAGAAGAATTTGAGGACTGTTTTTTTGGTTGGATTTTATGTTTGTTTTTATTGTTATTTTCCTTTGATATTTCTTCCTTGCTAATTTAAATGAAAAGATCACATATATAGCTAACACTGTGGAGAAATGAGAATTATAAGATTAACCCAGGCTTGTACAAAACAAAGTACTATTAATCTTTGCTTATTTTGAAACTGCATAATACAGATAAAGGGAATTGTATTAAAGCTCTCTGTAGCAATCAGGAACTGTATCCTGATATTAGTTATTTCGGGGTTTTTTTCCAGCTAATGTGATTACTAATAGGACAAAGAGATTAAAGGGAATATAAAGACAAATAACACTAAAACACATGTCAAGAAATGGGTTTTTTTTTCATAAGGAGAATTAATAAAGTGTAGCACAAGCCTCCCAGGCAAGATTGTTGAGGCAAAAACTCTATGGTAATTAAAGAAATAATTATATACCACCATGGAAATGATATACTAAAGAATAATATTATTATGGAATCATTAAGGTTGGGAAAAGAACTCCAGGATCATTGAGGCCAACCTTTGACCAATCAGCACCATGTCAACTAAACTACAGCAGTAAGTGCCATGTCCAGTTGTTTCATGAACACTTCCAGGGATGTTGGGCAGCCTTTCTGATACTTGACCACCCTTTCAGTGTAGAAATTCTTCCTGATGTTCAACCTGAACCTCCCCTGGTGCAGCTTGAGGCCATTTCCTCTTGTGCTTTTGCTGGTTGCTGAAAGGAGGAAGAGGAAGAGGGAGAGGGAGAGGGAGAGGGAGAGGGAGAGGGAGAGGGAGAGGGAGAGGGAGAGGGAGAGGGAGAGGGAGAGGGAGAGGGAGAGGGAGAGGGAGAGGGAGAGGGAGAGGGAGAGGGAGAGGGAGAGGGAGAGGGAGAGGGAGAGGGAGAGGGAGAGGGAGAGGGAGAGGGGAGAAACCCAAAACTGGACACAGGATTCAAGGTCTCACCAGTGCCAGTACAAAGGGACAATCACTTTCTGTAGGCCTGCTGGCCGCACTATTTCTGATACAGATCGGGATGCCATTGGCCTTCTTGGCCACATGGGCACACTGGTGGCTCATGTTCAGACAGTCATTCACCAGCATCCCTAGGTTCTTTTGCACTGGGCAGATTTCCAGACACTCTGCCCCAAGCCTGTATCTTTGCATGGGGTTTTTGTGACCCAAGGGCAGGATCTCACACTTCATCTCGTTGAAATTCATACCACTGGCCCCAGCCCATCCATCCAGACTGTCCAGATCTCTCTGCAGAGACTTTCTACCCTCCAGCAGACCAACACTCCCACCCAATTTAGTGTTATCTGCAAACTGACTGAGGATCCACTCAATCTCCTTGTCCAGATGATCTATAAAGATATTAAACAGGACTGGCTCAAATACTGAGACTTGGGGCTTTAAAAGTGTAAAAACCTAAAGATCACAGTTGCAGTGTCAAACACTGTTAAGGTCACAAAAGGACTTTGCCATAAAATAAGCACAGAATGGAGTGACAGGATGGCAATAACTCCAGGCCTGGCAGAGGAGAGATCTGGGTAGCACATCCTGGGTAACACATCCAGGCAAAATTTCCCTTTATGGCAAAATATGTAAAGAAACAGATGTTTGTGCACATATCACAGTTAAATAAAGATCACCCCAAGTTATGGGACAGATGGCATGTGTGACCACCAAAGTACATACATACCCCTCCCTCAGATATGCCTCTGTGGATACCCAGAAGTTGGGCTGTAAGTTAAGTCACCATGACGGGAACTAGAGGTAATATAAAGGTGGTATTGTTGTCCGGGTATTATCTCAGACAAAGGATGAAGTTATCAAAACTGGAGGAGAAGGATGTATCACTGATAATAGACATAAAGAATGCAGAATTTATGTGCCACAAGGAAACCCCACACTGCAACTGTGCTGAGATCGGCTTGGACTGGGTAAAAGGTGATTCTGTCAGGGGGACATCATGACCAACAACTCACAGCAGACTAACTCAAAAGAAGAGAAAGATTGAGCATGCCAACTAACTAGCATTACAACCAAGCAAATCATTTAATCAATAGAATAAGAGAATTGTGTAGCAAATCAGTATTAATTCATTTCCTACAATGTATGAATACTGAAAAGGTTTAACTTATGTTGAGACCCCTCCACCAATGAGTTGCCCAGAGTGAAGAAGGACCAACAGGATACCACAGAATCCAGAGTAGTATCTTCTAAATCTGTCTCTTTCTCTCCCTTTCCTCACTTTTCTGTTTCTTTCTATCTCTCTACCTCACGTGTACTGTTAAATAATATCTATATTATTGACATCAGCATATGGTCTCATTTGCACCTGAATTTAGGCAAAGGCTTCTCTCAATAATTGTATAACAATAAATCAATCTGCTTCACTAATTTTCTGGAGGATTTTTTTTTTTCTCTGTAAATCATATTTGTTTAAGCTTGAGGATATGTGGGGTTTTTATACTGAGGAAAAAGAGAATGAGAGATATAAAATTCAGGGTATATATTATATAAAAATGAGTAATTAATAGATGAGCCTCACTTTAAGGCATCACACATCACACTTTGTGTACACAGTGTTGAAATAAGAGCTGATGCTTTTTCCAGTTACGATAACACTGTGTAAACTTTTGACCTCATCATCTCAGTTAAACTATCAATATTAGCATAATCAGCTGTCTGTTTACTCTTTGTTTCTTCCTCCCTTTCTCCAGACTAAGAATGTACTGCCACTTGTTTAATAGCCACTCCAGAAAAATGGCTGATTCTCCCAACTTATCAGACCAGTTCAGGGCTCCAATCTCTGCAGTAAAGATTGTAAGGGCTATGGCTGTATCTTATATATGAATAAAGCATGCAAGTATCAGCACTGAGGAGTAGAAATAGCTTCCAAATATTTTTCTTCCTGTGGCAACACTCGTCTAATAACAGGTCAAAATTAAGGCTAAGTGTTTAGTTAATGGGTGTTCCAAGTGCAGTAACACATCTGAGGAAACCATTACTTTAATCAAAGTGGTACATATTGAATCAATAAATATTTGCAATCAATCTTAAGTAATATAGCCAATCCTTAGTAATATAGCTAAGGATGACATACTTTATTCAGGCCATTCAGATACCCAGGAGCAAAAAAAAAAAAAAAAAAAAGAGAAGAATGCAGGATCTGCCTGATTCTTTCAGGGCCTTTCAATTATATTTTGTACTGTATAAAAGCACAGTAAGCAATTCCATCTACTCTGTAACTCTACTCATTCACTCTATAACCTAAAATTATATAAATACACTCAAAGCACTAAAACTAACTTAAAATTTGGAAAGAAATACACCAACTAATACATCAAGGGAATCTAGTCCATAAAGTAGATATTTCCAAGTGAATCACTACTTCACTGTGACTTTGTTGTTTCTATTGATGTCCTGAAGTGATAGCCTTAGTGCCCAGAATGACAAACCTTTTGAAAATATTAGGGGAAGAGGTAGCAAGAGGGAAGCATAAAACCATCAGAGAAAAGAGCAATGAAAACTCTTCTTTAATATTTTTTGTACTTTTAGATACATTTTGAAAGCTTGTGTTGTGCTATGAAGACAGAAGATACCACAAAGCAGAAAGCCATGCCTGGCTATCATCAGAAGTCACAATTTTTCTGGCTAGAGAGTGCTCAGCTCACTGCAAAGTCCTTTATCAAAGGATGGTGTCCCTATTGGGAGCAAAACAGAAGTGCTTTTGTATTTCCCTGTGAATATGGACCATCCTGTAGGCTACATTAACAAGTTGACAAGCACATCTACTTCTTTGAAGCTACCACTCATCTTTTTGAGCAGATGAATTTAAATTAAAGATAATTAATTGATGTTTGACTGGACCCCTTAGTTCATTAACCAGACTAAGAAAAGATCGGTTGCTCTTTTAACTAGATGGATTCCTTCCACTGGGAATATGAATGGACTCATTAGACACAGCTTCCTAATGATTCTGCTCTTGGAGTAGTGCTATTAAACAGAAGCTAAAGCTTCAGAAGAAGATAAAGCCTTTATTTCGGAGAAATATACTGCTGATTCAGAAGGGTTGATCTGATGATTCAATAGATTTTTGTCAACTTAAATGAAATGCTGTACCAGTTCAGGAACATCACCAACACCTGCATTTCAAAGGCAGGTTATTTGTTCTCTGCTGAGCTTCCTGTGCAATGCTTCAGAATAACAGAGAGAACAGCAAAAGATCCATGGCTTGAGATCAGTGTGCTTTAATCAAGGCTGAATTCAGACCTGACCAGAATAGTAATGATATTGAGCAACAGCTCAGGATCTTTCTTTAACCTCGCAAAGATAGATGGGTATGGGGAGATGTGCTTTACTCAATAGTAAAACTTTTCTTTCATTCACATAACAGCTATTTTGTGGACACAGAGTTTACCTCTATTTGTACAATAATAAGGGCAATATGCCAGGGTAAGCCTTTAAGTTCCACTGTGGTGGAACTATACTCAGTCACACATCATCAGCTGTATAGCAGGTAGAGCTGGATGGTCTGGAGCAAAACAGCAGTGCTGCAATTGAACATCCTTTGCTATTGAACCAGCTGAGCAATAGGTGCTTCCTGAAAAATAGCTAGCAATCTCTTTTTCCTGCTGGCAATTTATCTGAAATAGAGATTTTCATTCATCCTCCCTTCATGGGTTTTTATGTACATTTTTTTGAAAACTGTTCAGCATTGGAGAGCACTGCCACATCAGGGGTAATTAGCTTGGTTTCCTGGTTGGGTCCATCTGGGTTCATCCATGCGCCCTTTTTAGATAACTTTGAAAGATTGTTTTCTTAAATAAAATCTGGCAGAAAAGTAGAGGCTTCAAGGATATCAACTATCTACATATTTTGTGAAAAATAGACAGCTGGCTGCACTTTTGTTTTACTCAGATTTCTCTAGGTAATGTCATTGGTACAGAAAAGAGCTTAGTGCTGTATTTCCCTGAGATTTGTACCAAATGGTTCAAGTGAATACCCCAATATTGTAAAAAGATAATGAAAAAACTTTCAGCATCTTGTAGTCTGGAAAATCCGATGATCAAAGAGTTCAACCTTCATTAATTCTGATCAGAAGCATTACCTTATGGACTCATACTACTTGAAATAACAGTCTGGCATACATTTTATTACTTCTACTTCTCAAGACACTAAAAGAAAGCTTGAAAACTGCCCCAAGTGTGTTATACAAACCCAAAACACAACAACAAATAATCTGCCCTCATATTTTCACACAGTAATTAAAAAAAAACCAAACCAAACCAAAAAACCCAGATATAGTGGTTTAGGGAGCACATTCCCCAGTTTTTTCTTCCTCCTGAAAACACCCCAGACCACGAGCTGCTTCCTCACTTCCCTCCTCCTGCTCCTATGGTGGGATGCAGAAGTGAATGGAAGGCACAGAAAAGATAAAGATTGTGGCTGGAGATAAGACCAATTTGCTGGAAGCAGCAATTAAATAAGAAAACGAAAAGTAACAATACTATTAGTAGAGTGTATAAGAGAGGCGAAATGATTCATGCATGATTACCTGACCACACAGTCAGCAAAACACAGAAATAAGTGACCCTACTGTGTATGGTGTGGGGTGGTATGAAATAACCTCAGGGTCCTTGCCCTGCTCCTCCTGGCTGTTGCAAAAATGAACTCTCTCCTGGCTGGAACCAGGACACCAAAACAAGAAAAAAAAAACAACAAAAAACGCACAAAACAAAAATCCCACAGTAAACAAACACACACACACACACACCCCAAGTTTAAAGATTTATGGGGTTTGATTATTTTGAAATAATTGGGGCAGTCAGTAATATGCTGGATTCTTTTAGCCTGTGGAAAACTTCACTTATTTGTACAACAGTGGATCAGAAGAGCACACTTCCATTATGAAGCTTGTAAATGACCTCTTTACTATTATTGAATGCTTAAAAAAAATCAGTAACTGTGTCTTCAATAAAATATACAGCATAAACACTGAGTATAGTGTTTAGATACCAATTGTAGAATTTTAACATTCTCGAACTATTGGTTTAGAAATCATGAAAATGAATTGTACTGATCAAACAAACTTTAACTCATTGCATAATGTACATAATTTTTACATAAGTGTTTAATAAAAATTTCTTTACATTCTTCCTTGGGAAAGCAGCAAGAAGAAAACATGATGATATTTTTTTCCCCATTGGTCTAACAAAGGCCAAGACAAAGGTCTAAACTTATGCTAAAAAGAACATTAAACTTTCCAGTAGAGGATTTTAATTAATCTCTTAAGACATATGACTTCAGTGAATACTGCAAAAGTTTTTCTTTCTGAAAAAACTTTTTATTCAATAACTAGCTCTATCAGAGTCTACCCAAATTAATTTGTCATGAAGTTTTACTCTGAGCATAAATTCATCTTTCTGTGTAAACTATTCCAATGCAGCTCATTAGAAAAGCAAATATAAGTAAACCATAACCAGACTTTAAAGTACCAGCAAAATTTATTTTCACCCAAAAAACCCCAACATATAATAGAATTTCACAGCATCTTATATTTATAGAATTTTTTGAATGCTTATATTTTTTTTCTCCATTGATAGACTCAAAAAGGATCAAGCTGTTAACAATTTTTGTAGGGTGGGCTTTCTGCCTTGCATTCTTCAATATTTAGGTAAGAATATTATTGACCTTCAGTGCTAAGTACAATTGTTGTCATGCTGTTTATTCAAATCTTAAGGAAATTTTCATGTCTGACCATTCAGGAGATGCTCTGGCAGTCACACTTGCATCACCAGAGACTTTCAGTGCTGGGAGTGAAGCCCCTTTGCACTGGGCAGCTCCAGTGAGCTCCAGGGAATGCCCTGTTTGACTCCTCACAGACACCACACCCACACAGCTGGACAGGGTCTCCTTAATGCCTTCACTCGCAGTTTCCCTTAATGGCATCTCAGATCTCTGGATCCTTAAAATTGTTTAATCTTGGTGCAGCTTATGCTTGAGCTTGTGCCTGCAAGGAGGATCCCTGAACAAAAGACTCCCTGGGCATTTACAGTCTGCAGCTTATGCACTGCTAATCTAATATGGGATCTTCCTGCTGAGTCCTTGTCTCCTCCTGTGTCTCTTGAGTGTCCAGTCACCTGGCTGATGCCACAGCATCAACTGTGCCCTCTGTTGTGCAGTGTTGTGCACCAGTTCAGGGCCTCTTGCCTCAGGCTCCTGCCCCTCAGAGCTCAACCTCACACTGTAGTCGTACACAGAGCTACCTGCACTAAATGCCTTCTTCAATGTTAATTAATGGTTTTACCTGCAAGATATGGAATTATGAACCTCTACAACCTGTATTTATCAGATCATTGCTTATGAAAAACAATTTCAAGCACAAATTCCTATTTATTCCTGTACCAAAACAGACAGAATGTTTTCCTTATTAAATAAGTCAGTGACTTGTAATTGACTCCATGTTCAGCAGGGATACTCCAGGAATTTCCTCTTGCCTGTGCACCGGCTGATGCCATGACTGTTACGTTCTTGGTTGAAATGTAAGCAAGTTTCAAGAGGAGGGAAAAGAGCGTTCCTATTTTCATAGAAAAACACAGAAAACGGATTTTAAGTCTGAGAAGGCTCTCTCATCCTGGTGTTCCCATGACAGGACTCTGGTTTCAACTGAGGAATCTCATGCCAGTGTTGTCCCTTGAGGCTGATGCATAAGTCAAATGACATTTTGCTCAAAAATTCTGTCTTGTCTTATTTCAGAATAAATTATGTGAAATACTGGTCCAGTTTTGGATGAGTTAGATTATTTTCCTCAGCTAGTATGAGGCTGTGCTTTGGATTTGTGCTGAACACAGAATTGATAACACAGGGATGTTTTTGTTACTGCTGAGCAGGATTTGCACAGAGCCAAAGCCTTTTCTGCTTTTTATGCTGCCACACTGACCGGGAAGTGGAGCGTGCATGTGAGGTTGAGAGGGAGCACAGCCAGGACAGGTGACCCCAAGTGGTTAAAGGTCATACCATATGACGTCATGGTCAATATATAAAGCGTGAGAAAGAAAGAGGAAGAGGGGGGATGTTTGGAGTAATGGTGTTGACTTCCCAAGTCATTGTTACATGTGATGGGCTCTGTTCTCCTGGAGATGGCTCAGCCCCTGCCTGCCCTTGGGAATCAGTGCATTAATTATATGGTTTTTTTTGCTTGTGTGCACAGCTTTTGCTTTCCCTATGAAACTTTTTATCTAAGCCCATGAGTTCTCTATTTTTTCCCCTTCCAAGTCTCTACCTGATACCATTGGCATGTGAGCAGCTGTGTGGGGGTTTCATTGCTAGCTAGGGTTAAACCATGGCACATGCAGCTTAGGCTACGTGTACTGAAATTTGTTTGGCTAGACAAATTTTGTTACTCATCATTTATTCCTTAATCATATATGATATATGCATCTTAACAGTTCATCAACATTTGTTGCTGGCTATTATGCAATTGATTGTCTTTATGGAATGCCATTTGAGTTTCATCTTCTTATAGTGAGTGATCAATAAAGTCACTGACAAGTTAATAACTGTTTACCTCTTATCATTACTGCTTTGTTTTGATTGAGCATATGACTGTTTTGAGAGAGAAGTTCATGCAGGAGGTATAGGACAGATCCTTTCTGAGAGACAAGCTTTCACTGTTTCTTTCTCATAGTGGATTAATCTGGAATTTAAAATTTCACAAGTAACCATTTTAATTGAAAAGTAAAATTGTTTAGTTCAATGCAAAAAATAAAGTTAGGTGTTTCCTCTAGTTGTATTTGCTGCCATGTTGAATAAAAGGAAATATCCTAGTGTTCTTTTTTTAAAAAAAAATTGTATACTGTATTTGATGCCATTATTAGGACAGTGCACTGAAGGCCTTTTATCACACTACTGTGCTCTTATTCTTCTTGTTTCGCTTACAAGGATTTGAGTTATTGTCATCTGAGATAAACCCATACTTGTAAAACTGAAAAATAAACATTCTTTACAGTCCTGCTTATATTTATATGCAAGGTGAAACATTTTATGCAAAACCCAGTAGATATCAAAGAGGGCATCTTTATCACAGTAATATTTATGATTTTATTTGGTCCTGGAGTTTAGGTTTCATCTCTTTCGAGATTCACTCCTTGTTGTGCCATATTTATTATTCATCTGTGGTATCAATTTCTGGTTCAATTTCTCATTCCAGCTTAGATCACAAGAAAAATATTCTTCTCCATACTAAGGGCTAGTAGGCCCTCCACTTAAATTTTACTCAGAGTATTGAAAGATGTATCAAGGTAAGAAGAATAAGAATTTAAACAGGAGAAACCCATCATATTTTCTAGGCAATTTTCAAGGTCACAAATGATGTAAAAGACTCTCTTAAATTGTGTTCCTGTTGTTTTGGGGTACTCTTGAGTACAAATATTTCACAGTATTAGAAAAAAATACAAACACCATGTTTGAGTATTTATTGTTGTAAGAACATGGAGGTCACTATGCATTTGATAAGATGTGTCATCCTGAATATCAAAACCTTAAAAAAAAAGTAACAAAAACCCCAAAAATTTTGTGTGTTTCACATGTTTTTTACAAGGGAATTGATACAACAGAAACTGTTGTAGATAAATTAGTACCTAGGGCTAACAACATCCATATGCAGATAATAGAAGATGATAATTTTTTAACAGAGTTGTAGATATTGCAATGTTTTTTAATGCCAGAAAAATTATATTAGCAATGTCAGGACTTGCTGCTCTTTATATTCCACAGTAAATTAATGACAGTATTTAATTAATGACTGTATTATTCAGCTTATACTTAAGAAAAGAATGACCACTCTAAATAAAAGACTTTGCTTTTTTATACACTTTAATAAATAAAGTCTCACAGACACAGAGCTGTGATTTCTGAGTGAGAAAAACTGCCACCCTGCACAATCCAATAGGTAATGAATTCCTCATGGATCTTCCATCTTCTTGAACAATGATTACAGCTTGAAGTAACTCTGAGAAAAATAGATAAAAAATACCTCCTTTTCCATGGGATCTGTGCTACATGGTCATATGTAATTATGAAACATTTCACTTAAGAAAAAAAAAGGAAAAAAAGATAATATAAAATATTGCAATAGCAGCACTAAAATGCTGCATGGTAATAACTGCATGAATATGCATCTGAAATTTTTTAAAAAGTGAAAAAATATAAACAGATTTATCTTGAATAAAAAAAACTCTGGATTGTTTCTTTTTTTATATTCCCTTTCAATTTCTTCTTTTACATTAAATCTTTCCAACTCAGCAATTGTTTTGTCTTAGCTTGTATTTTGTTCCACCAAAAATAATCCAAACAAAACAAAATCATGACAAGTTTAAAAATATACTTCTGCGATATAATAGTTTAAAAATTTTTCTATAGTCATGCATTTTTACCAGTGCTAATGAAATTCAAACTATGAAAAGTTTTCCATCAACAGCTATAGGCAAAAATTTCATTTGTTAATTTATGTGAGAATTGTCAGCAACTGTTCAGCACATTGAGAAGTCTTAATAGTGACCCTTAAACTAGTTTCACAGTTCCGTGGTTCTAAATTTTCATGTGTTGTGACATACAGATAATGATGCCCCAGAGCAGATTTATAAAATGTGTGTTTTTGTTGTTGGAATTTTTTTCATTCTACTCATCATTTTTAAATGCTGGAGAGATGGCTATTATATTGATTTGTATTTCGGCATCCTGAAAACATCTATTTAGAAAGGATTCAGCAACCACGTTTCAGAGATTAATTTGCAAAGATACACATTACTTGAATATCTAAAAATAGTGTTGCCAAGCAACAAGCTAAAATACAAGAATGTTACTAGAAGAAACTAAAATACATATTAAATTTAACAATATATGCAGATTAACTCTATCCTATAAACCTATACTTTTCTGATATCATATTTTTAGTATGCAATTTTCCACTAATGTTCATCATGAAACAGGTCCTTCAAAGATCCATGTTTCTGAAATACTTGCCTTTCTGTTGTGATTTGAAGACATTGGATGAATGTTTAAAACAATGCCAGCTGTGTTTAATTATTCATTATGTTACTGAACCAGTATTAGTATTCTGTGGGACTCTGGAGTAATATCGAGCAGTGATTGTGGTGATGTTTCCAGATCTAGTTTGTTCTTTGAAGCTTATGCCTTTCTACACAGACCACTTCCTGAGGGACAGGGTGATATTGGCAGGCCAGCAGAAATGGTAATTGTGTCAAAACTGTACAGTGAATGACGAGGTGCTCTAGCGGGAGACTAAAAGAAAGTGCAGGGTTTAATTACAGCCTGCAAATCTTCACAAACTGTGAAGAGGGAGAAGTCTAGACTGTGTACTTGGGATTGATTTCTGAGCCATTATTAACTTTCCAGAAACACTTCAATGTTACGAAAGATAAAGCTTCACATAACAAGAGCTACACCTTTCAGTTATTCAATCCTAGATAGTCTAACTGCTGTGGACAAGTGTCACCCAAGCAGCCAGAGACCATTATGCAAAGCAGAATAACTACTTTCATGCCTGTATAGATTTACAGTAAATCTCAAAACAGACTTCCACTTCACATTTTAAAAATGTGTACTTGAAGGATTCCAAATCTTTTCTATTTCCCTTCTTCGACAGAGCCTTTCAGTGGTGAAAGTTTAACCCATCTGCAGCAATTTTCAATAGAAAAGGATCAAGCTGAATTCTAGAGGTGGTCAAATCACACACAATGGATTACCAACAGCTTTTATATCACCTTTTTAAAGCTGAGAAAACAAGCACATACAACTGTCAATTACCTAGGAATACAAATAACCTTAATGAAATTTAATACTCTTTTTGCATTCTCTGAGGGCAAAAGTGACTAATGCATCACTGGTCTTTTGTTGCAGCAAATACCATCTGGGGAAACAGGAAACTGAAGGACCAAAGAAAGCAGGACACATAATCACATCTTGTGTGATATTGTGGGGTAAGACTGGGGCAGAGAGCCAGGCAGAGCCTAATGGCTTTGCCACAGAAGAGCCCTGGAGGATGAATGGAATTGCTCAAGCATGGGTGGAGCAGCCTGGGGGCGACCAGTAGACATGCAGTGTGCACATGATGATTTTTGACTGTGAATCTCCCTTTAGAGGAGGAACCTTCCACACCAACTTAGAAGAGTCCTGTAGTGATGACTAGAGTGATCTTCTAAACTTCATGCTTTTTTTCTCTTTTGTATGCATTTTATGTCCATTGCTTGAAAATTAAATTTCAGCTCATATAGATTTAGTCTGGCAGCTGTGTCTCTTTCTGAAATGTGTTAGGTGCTCTACGGGGTCCTTCTGTCCTTTTCCGACACATTGGAAAAGGAAGTAGGTCCAGCTTAATATCTTGCATCCTAACAGAAATCTATGTTTTTCAATATAACACCTTGTCTCTTGTCTGTATCTCAGCTGACAGTTTGCACAAGCAGTGATTCCTTACATGGATGTTGAATTTTGTATTCTCATCTTCTAAGGTCACCTGCCACACCACTCTGCTAGCACATCCAGCACAGAAATATATTTGTCATAAGACATCTCTTCTAGAATTCTTCTCTTGTCAAGAGGAAAAAAAAAATCTTATTTTATATGTGTCTTTAGGCATTTATGTTGGGAGTGTATAAACATCTGTATATAAATTATTATATTCTATATCAAATATATTAATTATTATTCTATTCATGTTCTGGCAGTGCCTATACGAGTAAACTAGCCACTGCATGAGAACACTCAGAAGCTGAGAAACACTGATCTGTATAGTTAAATAGAACAATCCCTTGTAAAGTTAACATCTCTAACACTTTGTACTTTTACATGCAATCCCCAGACATAGGAGCTAACGCATGCCAAAGATCTTTGCCAGTATCACAGTAAATGAGCTCAATATTGCAAAAAAAAGTATTTTCCCGTGTCTACTGGCCTTGTCTTATTTCTTACTACAGATATAGTACATGGTTCCCACGAAGTTAATTTAATTTCTTTTTTTAAAGAAGCTGAATGTAGACCTGCTTACAGTCAAGGGAGTGGCTTACCCAGAGTATTCTCTTCTTGAATTTTAACAACAGTGAGTTTGAACAGCAGGACTGTGACAGATGACTGACATGCAATGGGAGACCCTAAATGTAGTGCCTACAGTGTCATGCTATGAACATGCTATTTCCCAGGTTTCCAAAGATTAAATTATATTTTTCGCATCAGTATTTTCTGATAGTAGAAGTAAATATAACCAGATTTTTGCAGATAGAAGAAACTAAAATGACACAGACAAAATAATGAAATTTTCATTAGTAATTTCCTACTTAAGCTACTTCCTTTTTCAGAAATCTCTGTGTTGCCATATGAGATACTTAAATTTCTCAATTCTGTTTTTAACAATGAAACCAGTAGCTCAACTTATTTTCTTTCTGGGTCTTTTTAAATTACTTCTTCAGACAACAAGTGAAGCTTCTTAGTCTTGAACCATCACACCCAAAGGCTCAGTGTGATTATTTATCAGTCTCTTAACAACTATCTGATCAAGTATCATCTTCAGACACCTATTTGACTCATCTTAAACAAAGAATATCTTAATGAAGACATGCAAACATGTAATTATTTACTTGATGAAGTTGGTAATAAAATGAAAAATGCCTAAGCTGTATGTAGATTCATTTTCAAAAACATAAGGCTTCAATAACTGGTAAAAATTCAGTGATTAGTTAATGGCATCAGTGCACATTTCTACCCATATATTGCTCTTTTAAGCCATTCCAAAATCAAGATTCACTGGAAAAACTCTTAGATTTATAACTGAAGACTACATCCCTTCCATTACTCTGATGGAATTTGAAAAGTCTCTACATGTTCACAAATCTGTTCCAGTGACATTCAAGGTAATGGAAATCTCCAATAATTTTTGGTGAGTTTAAATAAAAAACACATTCTCCTAAACTCTGTCATAAACAATCGATTTTGTAAATTACAGAAACTAGAGTGCAAAATTTGGTCTAGTGGGATATATCTTTGATTTCTGTATACTCTATGGAGTTGTAGATCATTTGATGATTGGTTTGTTTGTTTTAGGTTTAGAGTTGCTGGAGTTTTTTTTCACTCTTCAATGTTACTTTGTGTCCATAGACTCTAAGACCCTGATACCTAATAAATGATGTATTCAAAAGCCTCAACTATAAACTGTATGTTAAAATATGAACTGCAGATAAAAGACTTTTAACAAAGCAATGAGTAGATACTTAAGTGGGTAGCTTTGAATGGGGAATTCACAGAGCTGGTTGGTGTGTATCTGATGTGCTTGCATGGGTATGAAAACAATTTTTACTTTTCTTTTTTTTCCTGCTGACCAGCAACAATCTTTTTGCACACCTTTTTTTGCCAGAGTATTTTTTTCTATTTAAATAAAATGTATAATGAAAGAAAGAAGAAAAAAAAAACAAGTTCAAATTAGCCAATTTGAAACACCTATGGAAAAATATCAAAGGGAAAATTATGTCTCCATGGAAATGAAGAATTTCCCCTTTTATTGAGAAGAGGTCAAGATTGATTTTGCAGTTTTCTCCATCATTTCTAGTCAGCTATCTATATTTAGAGCTAGAAGTTGTTCTATGATTTTTACTTTGGCCATAAAACAGAATTAACAGGAGTGTTCTCTGTATTTGAAAACTTCTTTTTTTACCAAGGTCCTGTTCTATAAATGAGATTTCTGTTTCCTTTGACTTATTTTCCTAGTCTGTTTAATCTGATTCTTAAGCAGCTTGGAGCAGAATCTGTCTAGCACACCAATATTTTCCCAGATTCAGACAAATCAGTGTGGTGCTGCTACTACTCAGTAACATTCTACTCCCTTTTATTAATAGAGCTGTTATAAATGCTGATATAAAGTCAAAGGAAAATGGAACTTTTTCATCCTGGTAACCCAACTTATGATCAAGGAGCTGATTGCTGTTGCCACTGAAGGCACCAGTTTAAGTATTTTTATGAAGTCCTTAAAGGAATGATTCACAGAGTGAAACTTGCAAAGGTCTAAATCTGGCAAATTCCAGAATTCCATTGTAAAATTTCCATATTCATCAGATAATTCTTTAAATATCCAGGGCAGTCTTTTCCAAAGGTAAGTTATTTTAGTTAAATCAATGGATGGTAAGGTAATTGACTTTACCTTCCTATTGATAACATTGTTTTCTCAATTCAGTGGAAGCAGTTCTGTTTAAAACTAACACTTTAGAAATGCCAACATTCTACCACTGTTTTCTTTGGGAATATTTCTGGATAAATCCACACAATCAGGTTGCAGAACTAGCCAAAATAATTCTACAAATTGTCACTGATTAATCATTGCAAGTGTCTGCCCCATTTGTTAAATAAACAAAAGTCATGAAAAATAAAACTAACAGCACCATATTTCTTATTAAATACACTGCAAAACACACAAATTACTTAGGGAATATCAAAAGCATAAAAATAATCAAAAGAGCACTATATCAACAATAACTGAGAACTAAAAAATATAACCATTTTTCATTTAATTTTTTTCATTAGAAAATAAACCCCTACTATTTCAACACTTCTTTTCAGATTAAATAATAAGCTTATTTTATGGAAATTAGAAGTCATCTGAGCCACATCTTCCAGTTAAAAATCTTTACTGAAGTCTAATCCACAATTCTGTCAGCAATGCACTATATTCCTGAGATACATCTTGCTCACCCTGGCGAAACCTTTGCTTTTGCTAGATGTGCTTGCATCTGTGTGTGGGGCCAAAATGTCAAACCTCAACATCTTTGTGTTTCCCCAGAGAACTGTGTGATCTAATTAGAAGCAATTCTATAATTACTTTTTCAGTAACTGAGACCTTTCTTAACACCTTTCCACAATAGCTTACAAAATTACCTCACTTTTGACAGATTCTTCACCATTAACAGTTTTCCAGAAGATGTATGTTTGCTGTCAGGCACAAGAATAAATGCAACAGGAGAGCTGCTATCCTGGGGAAGAAAATCACAAATAATTTCTTCCAGCCCTACAAGGCTTATAGCGGTGGATGAACGTAGATTACCCATATTCCTTACACAATGCTAAAATTGAGAAGGAGTCCCTCCCACTGCATGGATTTTACAGCCTTATCAGCGGGTGTAGGCTGAAATGGAAATTTATTCCACAACCTCCTTACACTGTTGTTCCCCCAACTAATCTTGCACTTCCTTCTGACCCAATAAAGATTCACAGTTTACCAACATTACTGTGCAGTAGTCTATGGTTTCCAAATCTGCTGACAGAAATATCTGGATGGGCTGAGCTGGCCCAGCCCTCTATTGCTACTCAGTGGTCTACATTTAAAAGCACTAAGTTTCATTTTGAGATAATTTTAGTGCAGATTTCTCAGAACTGGCTGAGAATTTCCACAAAAATTAAGAGATGTTCCCTAAAATAAGTAAACCATTCTCTTGATACAGGTAATTTATAATTAATGTCATTCTGGATATGTTTCCAGCTGATAATTTCATGCACACTTGCACTTTTTCCTTCAGTGTAAATGTTGGTCTAAGTTTGGTGGAATGTAATTTAGAGCTTAGAGTCATTTTGTGCCCCCAAGATATTTTCATACATAGTTCATTTAATCGAGTTTATTATTCTAATATAAACTAGTTCAGGTCCCCCTAGCTATTTTATTAATTTATAAACTTTTCAAGAAGACAGCAGCAGAACATACCAAAGATGACAGCAATTGCTTGTATTTATACTGCTTAGATGGTATCACTCAGTTTGCAGGAAAATAAGGGTGCCATTATTTTCCTCAATGGTTCTTTCATCTTCTTTCATTTCTAGTGTTCTCTTCCATCCCATTTGAAATGTATAGGTCAGTCCTTAAAATAATCCTAAGAGTTAGAATGAAACTGTAGGATAAAAAAAGAGTTTAAATGTAAAAAGGATATAATGCAGAACCATTTTCCCTAGCCAACCCTATCCTCATACAGTATTACTTTAATAATACACTGTTACTCTTCCTTTCCTTGCTGCCATCCTCCAAATGTTGCAAAAATGGCTTCTGAGGAACTTTTCACATAATTAATTCTTTATGGTTGTCTTTATTATACAGCACATCCAGTACTCCTATAGCCAAGACCTTTTTCTGTTTGTACATTTTATTTCTCACTGAATTTTACCTATTTCATTATGTCATTTGAACTCAATTTACTTGAATAATGCCCTTGAAATGAAATAATCTGATTGTACTTGGGTTTATTAACCTCTTCTGTCCAGATTATCTACTTAAGTAAGTGAGAGCTTGAACAGCAGGTTTGTACTTGGTTGTTGCTGGAATTTTTCCTCATCTTTTTAAAGTAACTATTTTTGTAATGTCTCAGTAGTTAACAGAGGCATTTCTTTTTAAAGAAGTGTAACTGTCTACATTAGATGGTGCAACTTTAAAATAATTCTCAGAGCTATTTATCTTCTTTGAAGAGAGCTCTTGTTAAACTTATTTTTTCTTTGTTCTCTTGTTTAGCCCCCAGCAAAGCAAGCTAACTGGGTTTTTCTCTTTTAAAATTTACTGGGTTTCTCCCCAGGTGCAGAAAGATGAATCAACCCAAAAAGCAATATAACATAACCAGTTTTCCCAAAAATAAAAATTTTCTATTTTCAAAATTTCTTAGGCAAAGGAAATGCAGTGCTTCTTGTAAATCTATGACCCTGATTTCTCTTCTCATTTTAGATTTAGAGACAGCAAATGGCTTTGTATAGCAGCAGTCAATGTGGTGTACACATACAAAGAAAAATTCAAATTTCTCCTAAAAGTATGAGGCTTCCTTGTGAAAAACCATATATGATGCCTTCTGAATTAAATAGCAATTGAATAAACATTATGCATCAGAAATAACATGAAAGAAAAGAGAGATAAAAAACTGGATCCAATTAAGAGCTTGAGGAAGAGCAGGGATAACAAAGCTGAGTAACTTCTAGGTCCCAACAGTGCAGACCAGAGGTTAAATTGCCTAGAATTCCTAAGAGGCCATGAAAGTAGACTTGCAAGCTAAAATGAATTTGTAATGTGTGTGTGGGGTGAGGGTACAACCACAAAAGATAGGGCAGAGAAGTTGGTGCTTGAACAAACCAGCCGCAAATGTCTAAGAATGAGAGTATTTCCACTTTCCTGAACTCAACCATCTAACTTGGGTGTAAGGGAAGAAATCTCCTTCCACTTGAGATCTGTGCTCTCAAATGTAATTAAAAGCATTGTCTAGGTTAATATTTTCTGTTTCAATGAAGTTGCAACACTTCCCCTCTCAGTGTTCAAAATTCTAACACTGAGCACAGAGATTTTTAGTATGATTTCGTTTACTTCTGGCATTACTTCAACTACATAAGTTGCTACACAGTGTTTTCAGGCAGACCCACAATATAATTTTCAAGCTTTTCCTTAGCTCAAAAAGTGTTCCTTAGTTCAAAAATCCAGTGTAGGAGGTCTGCTTACAAATGGCAGTAAAATTTTGAACTCTGAACATTTCTTTGTTGAGAGTATATTTTCTACTAAGATTTGCCTTGTTCATGTACATTTGGACTTTATCTACCCCAGTTAGAAAAATAAAAAATTTTCTAATGTGTTCTATAATTAATTTGATTTTTGGGAAGTTGCAATTAAAAATTCAATTGAAGGACAATTTTATCCTACTCAGGACAACTCCCCTAACACAGAATGTCAGCAGCGTAATGAAATAGATGGGCTGTATTTTACTTTTTTAAGTCAAATTTTCTACTGGGAGGGCTTAAGTTGCTCACAAAGTGATTTCATTTATAAATTAAATACAGCTCTTAACAGCCCTTAGCTAAAAATTAAGCTTCAATATCCAATGCAAAATTCCTGAGGGCATCCAGTTTATCTAAGAAGTACATGTCATTTAATCAGTTTGTTTGGCATCCTTGAAACAGGGGTCCGTCCACTTAACACGAACCTTTGACCATTTGAGCTCACCTCACTTTAGACTTTCTTTCACAAAAACTGGATGTTTCTTGTTTTATAAAAGTAACATTCTCTGAAAGTGATTAAATCAAATCCTACAAGTAACCTAAGAACAATGAAAAATAAATTCCTTCTCATCTCAGTGAAATGTATCATACTGATTCTGGTCTGTAGACCGAAACTAATTTTGTTGTCACATTTTTTGGATCTTTAATGTATTCATAAACTTACAAAAGATACAAATTTTTCTGACATACTTCTAAGAAATTATTTACATTCTTGTCTATCAAAGCTGATCTGTCGTTTCTTTCTGACAGAAAAAAAAAAATGTCATCTAAAAGATGTTTGAAATAGCCAGTATACCAGAATGCAGTGCTGTGATTATTCCAAGAGATCAAATGAGTAGAGATCAAGTAACTTGAATAAAACCAACAGGTACGGATAAAGAAAAGGAGTAAGCTGTGTTAGTGGTAAAACCAAGCGCCCTACCTGAAAAAGTAATAAACCCCATCAGTGTTGGATTAATCATCCTTGTTATTTTTGCTTTTACATCTCCAAAATGTGTCCTGTTTTAGAGACAGCCACAAAAAATTGCCTCCTGGAGGATACAGAAAATAAATAGGAGAAAAGTTTGTGCTCATTTTCTGATCTAAATCAAAATATCAATATAGTTAGGATATCTTCAAGAGAGTTCACCTCTCTTATACTTAGCTTTTCAAGATTATTTAGGCACTGCAATCTGCCTAAAATCAGAACATCTGGGGCCTGAAAACAACCTATACATATTCTGTAGTATAGCCAAGTACAGTGCCATCAAAGAATCCCTCGTACTTTGGTTTGTGCTGTCACAGATGCAGCCAAAGATGGTGCGCCATTAAGACCCCAGCACACTGCCTGTAAAAGAAGACAGAAGCCATGGGATTGTCCTTCTCTCTTAGCATCCTTACAGCTTTCTAAGGTTTTATTCTGTTTTTTTTTTTCTATAGGAAAACCATGTACTATCTTTCCAGTAACTGTGTTTGCTTATTTGTCCTTAAAATAGCCTTGAGCACCATTTCCCCAAGAGCTAAATAGTGTGAGTGAGTTAGTGAGTGAGTGAGTGAGTGAGTGAGTGAGTGAGTGAGTGAGTGAGTGAGTGAGTGAATCACCTTTTTGAAGTCTCAAACATGCCATCGAGGCTACTTTTAAAAAGTTACCCACACACATCTATTAACACCTTTGGAGATGTGGGCCTCAGCTCATGTCATGCTGTTATGGAGCAGTGGTTGTACCATTACTCCATTACTAGGAAGAGGTATGGATTGAAGCAATCAGGAAAAGCTCCCTTGTACAGATTTAATTAATGGGGATTGCTTTTATTTGCAGTTTTATTTCTTCCTCTTTTTTTCCTTATTCATCACTATCGTCAATATAATTTCTTAGACATATGTCAAAATAGCTTTGTGTCTCTGTGATGGTGTTAACTCCAGCCTGCAATTAAGCACCATCACTTAATTATTAAGCACTTGCTCATTTCTATCTTCACTGCTACCAGCAGGATACAGGAAAAGATTAGAAGAGCAAAATTGAAAAAAAATTATAGATCAAGATAAAGATGGGTAAACAAGCAAAAGAAACAGAGAAAAATCCCAAAGCCACCAACAAAACAAAGCAACAAATAAACCCAAACAAAACCAACCAACCAAGAGAGTGATGCAAAAGCACTCACCTACTCCTAGTCCGCAGATCAGTGCACAGTCAGTCTCCAAGAAACAGATACTATGGAAAAAGTGCACCATCACCTCTCCAATTTTTTTATTGCTGATCATGACATTACAGAGCACTGAATATCTCTTTGGTCAAATAGGAACAACTGTCCCAGCTGTGCCCCTTCCAACATCTTGCCTGTTCCTAGCCTACTTGTTATGGGGACAAAGTCTAGAAGAGAGATGTTGATGCTGTGGAAGCACTGTTGATCAACATTAATATTGGAGGATCTAGGTTTTGTTGCACTCAAGTGATTCTAACAATTCCCCTTGAATTGGTCAATGACTCCTGTTTCCTGAAAAGGTCTGGAAAAGTCTTCATGGATTTTTTTGATTAATTTTTTTACTGTGGAATTTGATAATAAACATAGAATCATTGAATGGATTTCAGGGGACCTTAAAGATAGTCAATGAAGCATTAAAACCAGAGTGGACAAGAGGCTGTGAATATGCTGTTAATATACACTGCCCTACTGTTAGCAACTAACAACTTACAACAATGTCCTAATATGTCTAATCTTGATTTTCACTTTCTGAAGTTTTTTGATTGCTTGTTTGGGTTTTTTTTCAGGCAGAAATAGCAGGAACAGGGAGAGTAAGACAGTAAAATGCAGCTGAAGTTTCAGTGTTAGGTATGTTTTATGGTGCAATATCAGAAAGAATAAAATATAATTTTAAATTATTGCACTTAGGATCATTATAATTATAGGTATTGTCAAAATGAAGATAAATACTTTTAATAAGCTATCTGGAATTTTACTTAATATTTGATAGGAACAACATTCTTAAGATAATTAGTTTGTATTTAAAATACTGCATAGGAGTTGATAACAGCAACTTAAATTTCAAGCAGGTCCCAAGTTGTTTTTCTTGAAAGAAATTAAAAAATTAGAACTGTTATTTGCAAGACTAAAAACACTCATATGTAAATGACAGCTGTGATCATAATACAGTATTTGATCAAAAACTTTTCAAATACAACCTAAAAAAGGAACTTTTCAAAAGTCTGGTTCAGACACATAGTTGTGTGACAGTAGTGAAAGCAAACTTGTTAAAAGAGAATTAGGAACTTCAAAATCTAGGACTTAAAAAAAATATTATTGGAGTTCACCTGAGTCTTCAGAATTCTCTGCTAAGAACTTCTAGATACTAAGAAAATAAAAAAGCTTGTCTGAATTATTTAACTGTCTGGATTATTTAAATAGCAGTTCTCCCACAGTGATTATTTTATAATTTATTTTTATTTTGCAAAACTTGCTTCAAAAACATATATCTTACAGAAATTACATTTGGATTTGTCACCTGAAGTAAGCTTTTTGTACCAATCCAGTTATACCAGAACCACATTTTAACCAAAATGACAAAAGCAGCAAATATCATTAGGCCTCAGGATAATGACAAATGAAGACTGTTATTTTAACACCACCTTTTTGTAATCCAAGTATAGCATATAGATATAGTATGTTGCATTGCAGTAACAATTCCTGGCATTGTTAACACATTGAAGAATTTAAATGTCAAGTTACTAATATTTGGAAATTTGCCCTTTGGTATAATTCCCTTCAATAAGGCTAAGCCATTGTGTTTCCTGCACAGTGTATGTTCACGAGTTGCATGGTGCTGCACCAGCCTGTCATCGCAATCACAAATAAAAATATTCAGGCAGGAGATCTCCTGAATGTAAAACATTCTACTACATAATACATTTTAGACCTGAGATAGGAGAACCAGAGGAAAGATGAATAAAACAGAATTCAAAGTCTTGTAATTAAGTCACTCATCTTTAGGTAGCCGAAAGAAAATACCATTTTTGCTGTTATAATAAGAGTTTTACATAAGCAGCCTGAAGTCTGTGGCATTTAAAAATAGTGAAAAGGTGTTGGAGGGACTTTCTTCTTTATTTTTTTTGCAGCATAACTGTACTGTATAACTGTATTGCCCAACATCAGAGAAGGCTAACAGAAAAATAACACTGTAAGTAATACTAACTGCTTAATTTTTTCAAGAAAATTGTCTGTCCTGTAACATAACCATCTCCATGGAGGTGTAGCTGAGAGCTGTTGGTCAGCCTATCCTGAAGCCCATAAAAGTGCCAGGCCTCCACATGCGTCCTTGGCGTGTCCCTCTCCTGCTCAGCATGGTCTTTCAAGCAGGCATTTACTGGAGAGGATTATGGGGCAAGCATTCAGAATTGAATTGCATCTTGGCTTGATGCATGATCTTACATGCCCCTTCAAAATGCTTCAGCCTTTTAAAGGAGCATGAAAAGGGAAAATGAAAGCAGATTTACATCTTCAAAGAATGTAAGATACCTCAAATGCCAGTGATGCCAGAGCTCTAGCGATTTTAATTTCATAATTGTTTTTGTGATATCTGTTTGAAATTATGGGAAAAAACAAGAAGTTGAAATGTTGAAAACGTACTGCAAGGACCAGAGGGAGGAAGAAATTTAGGCTTTCTGACTATAATTTATTCTTAAATAAATTCAGATCCAGCATATCAATCCGATAGAGGAGGCTTTAGTTTAGTGGTTCATTGAGAGAAATGCATTTTTAGAAGAATTTGAATGAACAGAAAATAGAGTTTTGGCATAGACGGAAGTCACTTCTTACCATATATGAATATGGAAGGAAGTACAAAAATGAGAGGAGCAAAAGAAAGTTTCCAGGCACCTCAGCAGCAGACAAATATGAAGGTAAAAGACACATGACATCATTTACAAGGTAGCTTTTTTGTTTATTAATTCTTTTAACAAATTATTTTCTTCCTCTGGACAGCTATGTTAACTATCACAATAGATGACTGCACAAAGAATTAAATTTTTTCATTAATTCTTATTTGGTCCTATCCTGTGCACCAACAGACAACCTGAACTATGTTGGAGAGACATATCATATTTATCGGTATCATAGTAGGGACTTAAAGTCAAACTACATTATATCTAACTATATATACACATATATACATATACATACATATATGTGTGTGTGTATATATATAAGTATGTACATAAATATATATAGTTATTGAATAGCAAGGTCCTCTGTGGGACACAGAGTTTGTCAGCTGCACCACTTACCTCTTTATTTTGCTTAGTTTGGAAGATACTAATAAAAACAATGGCTCTGTGCTTTTCCCTTGGACCAAAGACCTTGTTGTGCTGGGGGAGTTATTTTCTGTGGGCAGTGATGGAATACAGTTCCCTCTCCCTACCTGAGACTGATGTAAATGGTTTTATAATGCAGGCTCCCATGGTCATAGCTCATCCTTAAGGTGCTTAGTACTGGTAATAATATTAACTAATACTGTTGTCATACTATGGGGCTTGTGGAATCTGGTGTCATCCTGGTGTAACAGAAAACAAACTTTAGGTGTGGCGATATTGAAACGGTCCCTGAGGTGTCCAGTTCTTGGGTGGCAGGGTATGTGATAAGATTTGGTAGATTCTTAGGGCAGTCATCACCCATTGCTGGGACTTTATACCTGAATAGGTAATCAATCCTGAAAAACTGAGGCATCACCTGACAGAAGGACACCTTGCCAATCCCAGTGCAAACCAGCAACTTTTCTCCCTGTGCCTATTAAGCCACAATTCAGTACTCTCAGACGACTGTAGTTGAATTAGAAATCTGAACTGTATTTGAGGACACTATGGCTGAGATAGGTACTCAAACAACTGCAGTAATTTCCCCAGCAGTGGTAAAGGAAAAATGGATAAGGCAAGCTACAGGTCTACATCATCGATTAGAAAGGGTGGAAGAAGCAGGAGAATCAGGATAGGAGAGGTCAGAGTTGGTCTTCCAACAAATAAATTGAAAGGAGTGAGACAAATCAAACAGAACACCAAAGTTACGCAGTCCCTGACCTCATCAGAACTTTGAGACTTTCTAAAAGATTATGGCCTCCAGCCAGCTAAGGGGATTTGTGCCTGGCTGCTTCAGTGCTGGATAATGGCACTGACAGTGAACAATTAGAAGGTCATGAAGCCAAACAGCTGGGATCCCTTGCTAGAAATCAAGAAGAAGAGGAATTGCAAAAGAAGAAACAATTTGTAGGTTTTGGAGACAGCTCCTCTCAAGAGTGAGGGCAAGATATCCGTTTTGTGAACTTCCTAGGCAAGTGGACCATTACAAATAAAGGTATCCACTAGTTGAGTGTTTTAGCAGCACTGAAAGTCGTCTGTAGTAAACTAGAAAGTGATGACTCCACTAAAGATCCAGAGGATGTCTGTTGCTCAATGGCCACGTGGAGGAAGGTGATTCAAAATGCCACTGCATCACAATCCAGCAGGTTGGTAGCAAATGTTTTACCTGGAAATAGGTACACCAGCTGTAAACATGGCATCCTCCTGGCTCCAAAACAGAGAAGAAACACTGTGTACTTCCACATTTCTCTGGTCCAGCACCTCAGCTCTCAGAGGCAGCCCAAGAGACCAGTTCTCTCCTGCCCCAGTCAGAGGGAAAAGAAGCCCCAAGCAAAGGTCATGCAGCAGACTTTGGTTCTTTCTGTGTGATCGGGGGAAGACATGAGGAAGTGGTATGGAGAACTTACCTTTAAGCTGGAAGCCCATGTACATGAACTCAGAGGGAAGAGAGCTGTTAAGGGGTCACCCAAGAGGACTGTCAGTGTAGCTGCCACAGAAACACAAAAGCATAATCAGTCAGTGTTTTCCCAGACAGAGAACAAAAATCACCTCCCTTGATCCTGGTGAGGGGACTTCTGATCTGGTATCAAAAAGATCAGACAGTGAATACCCTGACCAGGAACAGGAATAGAGGATGCCTGCCTTTGGCCAGGGGGAGGAAAGGGGTGACCGGGCATGCTGGACTGTGTGGATTTGATGGCCTAGCACATCAGATCCACAGAAGTATAAAGCTTTAGTAGATACTGGTACACAATGTACCACAAAGTGCACAATGATGCCATCAAGACACAGGGGTGCAGAATCCTTCTGGCTCTCTGGAGGCACAGGGAGATGCCAAGAGGTCTCTGTATTAGAGGCTGAGGTGAGTTTTAACAAGAGGCAAAAGCAGCCTGCTGTGACTGGTCCAGGGGCCCCTTGTATCCTTGAAATGGACTACTTCAGGAGAGGGTACCTAGGGATCCAGAAGAGTATCAATGAGCTTTTGGTGTAGCTCTGAATACAGAGAAGATCAGCTACCTAGATACCCTGTAGCTGAATCTCAGCTTTCATTTAATTCCAAATAATTTTGGAGGTTCAGTGGTAGAAAAAGATCTGTCAGCCTCTGAGTAGTGACCCAGAAAAATGAAATCCCTGGGCCTTTACAGCCCTACATCTGATCTTCCAATCCTCACAATCTCTTCATGCACCTTGCACTGTCAATCCAATGTTGATTTTTGTTCAGGAATATTTTTTGGTTCCTGACTGGATTCTTTCTCTGTCTCCTGGCAGGCCATTATATGTTGCTTATCTGGACAGGTTTCAGCTTCTGCCAACTGTGGCGTCCTTCATATCTTCCAGTTGCTTTGGTCACAGGGCTTCCCTCCACAGAACTAAGCAACAGTTCAAGGTATGTTAAGTGGGAGTTTGAAAATTGTGGACTAAAGTTTCAGCAACTTTATCTACTCACATAAAACTACTTTATGATGCATTTAAAAGAATTCAGTTAGCTAAAATTATATTTCAATACAATTTCTACATACATGTCACATAGAAATGTTAGAGAACTACTTGTGCCAGTTCTTAATTTCCTTGAAGGCTGTATTTATTACACTAACATCAATGATTTAATACTTCTTTATATACATGTAACATAGAAAATGCACAACAGATCAATACACAGTAAAATAATAATTCACAGAATCACAGAAATATTTAGGTTGGAAAAGATCTCCAAGGCAAATTACCACCTTGTCAACTAGACCATAGCACTAACTGTCATTCAGTCATTTCTTGAACCTCCTCCAGGGATGGTGACTCCACTGTGGGTAGCCCGTTCCAATGTTTAACAACATTTTTCATGAAGAAATTCTTTCTGATATCCAAACTGAAGCACTCCTGGAGCAGCTTGAGGCCATTTCCTCTTGTCCTGTCACTGGTTGCCTGGCAGAAGAAGCCAGCCCCCACCTGGCTACAACCTCCTTTTACAGGATTGCAGAGGGTGTCTGCCTCTTTAGAGGATGTCTCCCACTAAACAACCCAAGTGACCCAGGCACTCCCCATATGACTCACTCTAGACACTTCATCAGCCTCTGTTGCCCTTCTCTGGACATGCTCCAGCCCCTCTATGTCTTCCTTGTAGTGAGGGGTCCAGAACTGGACACAGAACTTCAGGCATGGCCTCACCAGAGAATTCATCTAGTCCCATTAAGTAGGATAAATTTTTAAACAAATAAAAGGCTAAATTCAATACATAGTTGTAAGAAATTCAGAGGTTACTAGGTTTTCAAATGGTCTTACCTTTCCCTTAACAATTTCTTATTTATGTCATGTATGGAGTTTTAAATAATTTTGTATCATTAAGATAAGAAGACATAGAAAACGCATAATGCATTTAAATAATTTTGTATCATTAAGATAAGAAGACATAGAAAATGCATAATATCACTCTTAAAGTCCTCTTTATTTGTGTATCTAAGTCTATCTTTTTTGGTCCTAGGCAAAACTGTCATGTTTAAAGTTAGTGACAAGGTTGTTGCTTGTCATGAAATAGTAAAGATCTATGTTTTCTTCTCTGTGCAAAACAGTTCCCATAAGACATTTTGACGGTTTTCATTTAAAACAGCAATAGGCATTTTGTTTGTTTCCTTGGAATTTATTAATATTATTGTTTCTTATTGTTCAATAAACAGAATAATCCAAAGCAATTTGAATATATTAATATTAATAAACTTTCAACCTGCAGACATTCTGAAGCAACATTCTGGGAATAAATCATACATGAAATAACATCTTGTGAATAAATCATAAATACAGATGTGCACACATTTGCACACACACAGGATTTATTATATACATAAATATATGTATGCATCAGATGTATACACTAATACCATATTGATTTAAAAAAATTATTTGTGTCAAAAAACTATGATGGCAGAAATAAATAATTCTGCCATCTGCTCCTTCTCTTGTTCTTTCTAAATAAACTGTGACTACTTACATTCTAGCAAAAGTAGGAAAAAATGCCAAGAACTAAAATAATTAATTTCTGACGTAAGATTCTTGGAATCTTTGTTACTGGGCCAAATACTACAATTCTCTAGCAATTTTTAAAAATGTCTTAGAAGTAACTTCTAGAGGTTTTTCAGAGAAACCAGTTCAAAGGCTGAGTCCATAGTGCTTCTTGACATCAATTGCAGAGATGTGACAAATTATCTAATTCCAAAAGTCCTCTTTCATAATTTAAACTAGGCTTTTATAGACAGCAGTTTGATGCACAAAGGATTACTTAATTTTTGGATAATTGGATTGGGTGTGCATTGTGCTTAGTAGCCTTGGACAAACAACAAACTGGGCTTCCTGACCTCTCTGAGTGCATTCACATCTGACTGCCTGTAAGGTGTTTCCATTTCCATTTCAGATGCTGTGGCCTGTAAACAAGAACACGGATACATTTCAAGCTACCTACATCATCCATCTGCCAATCTTTTGAACATGCGTCCTCACCTGACATCTGTACCAAAACAGATGGGATACACTGTGGTTTGGCTGGACTATACACCCTACAGACAGACTGGATCCACACTCTGACTAGAATCGAGGTCCAATTTTTGTCCCCCAAAATTCCCTGAGAGTCTTTTCAAACCTGTCTCTGATCTTGATCCAAGGGTAAGAAATGAGCCTGAGTGTGGATGAAGGCATGAATCCATGCTCAAAATGGAGAGTAGGTATTTTTGTTGTGTGACCCAACTCGACACTGAGGAGACCTGCCAGAGGTATTTAATTTCTTCTGCAAGATATGAGGCAACCTCATTCAACAGGAGCAGTGGATACAGGATATTTATCTTAATGTCCAAACTGCATGTACTGGCTCTTTATGTGTCAACTTCTTTTTCACTGGCAATTGCAATGACTACAATTTATTCAGCTTCTGCAAATGTAACCAGTAACTTCAATTAGTCAGCTGATTTATGAAATCCAAAGCAAAATTCTCATTAGCACTCAGTAAATATAGACCACTAAGATGAGTCTCCTTCTGGCACTTCAGAGTGCATGACTCTAATTCAAGATGATCATGCTCTGCCAAAAAGCCTATAAATACCATAAAAAAGATGTATACAAATGAAAAAATAATAAAACAATAGCTCTTGAATTTAAAAATTTAAAATTAAATTTAATATTAAATTATAGTTTATAATTTATTAGTTTATATAATATTACATAAAAATTAAAAATTACTATATTTATTAACAGATTTCATTCTTTATTTACAATTTATTCTCTCTGCAAAAAAGGCCCACATTATTTAGTTGTACTGAGTTAGGCACAATAATATCCATTTTCCATTCTGGTTATAGTTTCTATGAAAAGGATAAATCTCATAATTAAAACATTTTCAGTCTTCAGAAAGGTAGGATTTTGCTATCATCTGAAGAATCCATTACTCTTTTCTTCAAAATACTTAAATATGTGCTTGAGATTCTTTAGCAAAAATAGACAGAGCTTCCACCTAAATTTCACATAAAGACACTACAAATACAAAAAAAATTAAATTATATTTCTATTAATAGAAATATAAATAAAATAAAAAATAAATTCTTTATTTCTCTTAAAGGTCAACACAATTACTGTGTTGCAGTACTGGAGTGCAATTTTCTTAACAACTGTACTGCCTTTTCCTTTTTCTGGTGTTCTTCAGCAGGCTCCCTGTCCCCGTCATCAGAATTCTTGCACCAAAGCCAGACAGGAGGTGTTCTTGGCAGTTACATGATCCATATGTCAAGGCATGAAATATTTTTTTTTAAGTGATGGGCTGTGTCTACATACCCAATGATCCAATTTTTGTCACTAATCAAGTATTTTGCTGGAGTAAGAGGAAAGCTCAGCAGCTGACTACCTGCTCAGCGTGGAATCTGCTTCCTAATTTTTGTCTCTGCTGTCAGAGGACAATTTTTTTTAATTTTTGGCCAGTTTATTTCTTTGTGCATTTTGTAAATAATGTCTTTTCCTATTTCCTAATGAGATACATATGCAAGTTATTCAAAGGGTTGTAGCCTCATGGCCATGTGTGATTCAAAGCACACTGGCCAAAGAACCATTCACAGAACATTAATCAGGAATTAGAAACAAACTAAACTTCTTTTCTACATAAAAGCAGTGAATTATTATTGGCTGCTATTCAGCAAAAAACAGGCTTATATTACTCTTCACAGAGATTGCCTGTCCATCTGGCCACATGGATGCCTGCTGTCTGATTAGTGCTTTGATAGGAGTTTTGATTTGCTCACAGTAACAGAAAGTGTACAATTGTGTCTCCCCATTTAAAGTTAGAATGGTCTTCCCAAAACATATCAGTATTCAGTAATGGTTGGGAATTTGGTTGTTACTGGCTTGTCTAGGCAGAGCATAGACAAAACTCTACATTTTGTTTCCTTATTATTTTGCAGATTTCATTCAGTTTTTACTAAGCCTTTAACTAAGCTTTTTTCATAAAAAGAATATACTAGTAGCTGTTCTTTACTCAAGTCAAAAACTAAAATAAAACAATTTTTTGTTACTTACAATTTATTTGAAAACTCACTTTTATGTGTTAAATATATAGGAAAATATTTCAATGGATGGAGGTATTGCAATGTTTAGAGCTTGAAGCAGAAAAAAAAACTAGGAAGAAAAGCATTTGTCGTCATCTTAACTCTTTCCTAGTATCCCTGAATGCTTCTTTTCAAGTAGGAGACATTTTACTTGACACAGTATCTTGAGATATATATTCATATTTCTTCTACTTTGATGCAAGCATTGAGTCAACACCAGAAGTTTAAAATGCATGGAAGTAATTGGGCTCAGGCACCCACCTGATCATCTTGAGGGTTCTGTGAATCAGGATGAATGGCACTGTGTAGACCAAAGGAAAGAAGCACAGAGTACTGTTTTATTTTGTTTAATCCTATTCTGAAATAAATACTATTGGGATGACTACATTTATAAAATGGAATTCTTTATTTCATCCCAAGCAGTTTTAAAAAAAGACATTAGCTGTCAAAATTTTCGCCCTTTAGGCTTATTAACACATACATGCAATTGAACAAAATAATTGCTTCAAATAACAGCTTTCAACATTACACTTAGCTTCAATTGGGCTTTCCCCACCATGGCACATTAGGTTCCTTTTTTTGAATTGGATGAGAGCAGAGTTCAGTTGCTGTCTCTTAGGAATGGACATATTTAGTCTCAGCTGTTTCCAGCTGATCCTCCAGTTAGTGTTTCTTCAACCCTTTTTTCCCTTTCAGAAAATCTATGTTTTCTTAAAATGAAAGGATAGAAAAAAAACCCAAAGAAACGAGTCCTTCTGTCATTTCCTTCCAGAAATCAATCCAGTCAGTGTTTCTCCAAGACCCAATTCAGAGCTAGAAATGACACATAACCTCTGCATAAGAAATGTGGCACTTCTAGTATTAGTCCAATTTCTACCCCAGAGCTTTAGAACATTTTTTTTCTCCAGATGTATGTGCAAAAGAGCAAAAGAACTCCTCTTAGCTGTAGTGAACTTATCCCCTCTTCTCTATTTGAAGGAGAAAATTCTTCTGTTTTCTATAGGTGGTTTCTCTTTAATAGCCAGTTTGGCCTGACTTGATGTTTTGCAAAAAATGGTAATAACTTTCAATCCTTTTGATGCCGCTTTGGAAGCTGCAGTTGAACAATTTGATACCAGTGAAAGGCTCAGTTCAATTTCCCATACATTGGAGCATGTAATGGGGTTCTTACAATGAAGACAAAGCAAAGTCTAGGTTTCATAATAAATACCATTAGCTATCTCCAAAGCATAAAAAATGTCAATCACATCACCATGATTTTGAAACTATTTTAAAATTTACAATTTACCAATGTAGAAACTTAAGTAAACACTTTATTGTGAACAAACAAGAGAAGGAGTGCTTTCATTATTAATTTTGTGGTCTCCTACACAGTTCTGTGATCTCCTACACAGACCCTTAGAAGTTCTAGTTTATTCTCTCTTTCAAGGATAAAAAAAGGCCACTTAGTCCTCACTAACATCACTTGGCTCAGCTCTTCTTAAATGCATCCTGAGACTGAGACTCCCAGTCAAGTTAGTTACATGCTTCTCTGTCCTTTCTGTTGCAAAGCTTTGCTTGTGTAAATCAAATGTTTCCAACTGCTCTTTAAGTCTTTTTACTACATGCTCTCTTCCCAGTGAACAAAGAGAGAACTTAGTTCATTTTTTTTTGTATACTCAGAGTAATCTGCCAAATCTCTATTCAGACTCCATTGAAAAAGCTCCTATAGGTTTGCCTCTCGGGGTTAAATATAACTCTTCTCTTTCCTCCTCCATGTAAATTTTTTTCAACAAAAGACATAAAAGTGTGCGTTTCTATTTTGCTGAAATTCTCACAATAGCAATTTTAAGATTATATCTATAGCGTGTTTTTGCTGGGTTTAATTGGAAGTATTTCAACTGGTGCTTCTAGTTGGAATGTCTTAGATTGGCTTAGCTAAATATTTTTCTACATGTCTTCTTTTTGTCTCCAAAAGTATAAGCATATCTTTGTGCTGCTATTAATGACTACTCATGTAATTGATAAGAATTGTCCAAATGTCAGCTGTAATACTGGAGCACATTGAAGGCTGTTAGACAAATCATCAGACACAAGAAAGCCCACAAGTTAAATGTGATGCAACTTAGGGATTTCACAAAGGGCTATTGCAGTCCTAAAACTGCAGATACCAAATTTTTTCTCTGTCCAAATTTTAGTACTATTCTAGTGGTATTAAATAAAATAGTTCTTTACTTGTTTGTGTGAATAGTCCAATTTGTGAGTCCATTCTGTTAGCAGATTTAAGTAAGACAGCTATTTAACATCCAGCTCCAACTATTTAACATCTATGGAGAAAAATGTAAAGTTCATAGAAACCATGGGATCAGGACACAGGAAGCTAATTTCTTTGTGGTAATTTTAATAGTGGTACTTTAATAGTATGATTGAGACCATAGGCAGCTCGTGCACTTCTGACATCACAAATTTCTGACAGGGGTTAATTTCATATCTGTCATGATAGCTAGTAATTGAGTCTCAGTGTAATTAGAAGTAATGGCTTGTGTCAACAATACTTCTCAGAAACACAGATTTACACAGTAAAGATTTCTTGGCATGTACAGTTTACCATTAAGCCATGACTATAGAAGAAGCTGAATATTACAGCTGACCGATAAAAACCCCATGACAAAAACTGCCCTGAAGAGCCATTTTAAAAATTATTCCTTTCATATTAATTTGTAAGTCAGGACTGAAGCAATATAATTACTTGACTATTTTGCTGACCTTTTGTTGTGGGAAGTGGAATCAAAAAATAATCTTTTTCTAAAATTGCAGCACATACAGGGTAGACAGAGCACTTAACTGTGCAATATGGACATTTCTCCATAAAATGTTTACATTTTATTGTCCTGCTGTTAAGTTAAATTTGCATGTGTTTAATACGGAGGTGGAAATACACAGAACAAATAATTAGATCTGTAATTTTCAGCTGTAGGTTAATCAGTCAGAATATGGATATAAAACATAGCATGTGATCATGATAAAGCAAATGAAATCCTAGAATGTATGAAGGGAAGTAGAGATAAGGAAGTGTTAGTGCAATTAGACGAGGCACTGGTAAGACTTCCTCTGCAATAATGCACACACTATTCTGATAGCCCATGTTTAAGAAAGATTAATTATACTGCAATAGTTGCAGAGAAAGACTGCTAAGATGATCAGGGAAAAAAGAGCTTATCTTGTAAGAGTAGACTAAAATAACTTAATGGAGTCTGATAGGGTATATCATTGCTCTCTATAAATACTTCTGAGGTAGATAAATGCTAAAGAAGGAGAAAGCTATTTAAACTAAAAGACAAGGTTGACACAAGAACAAATGGGTATAAATGGAAAAACAGGCTGGAGATTAGAAGGAAGAGTGAGGGTCTGGAAGAACAAATCTTACTGGTTTAAAAGTGAGACAGGACAAGTACATAAGACATGCTTGTGTGAGAATAGGAAGGAAGTTGTCAAGATGACTAAGAAAACCCTTTCTGAGCTCTTCTCAAATCTTGCCTGTATGACCACCTGTAAGTTCCATATTAAGAACTCTGAAAAACAACCAGAATGCTATTGTTTTATTGGTAAGTAATAAAAGATCGTCATTATTGATTTAGTTTGGTCATTCAAAATACAATGCATATCAAACTCCAGATTAATGATACATAGAAAAACTACTAAGTCTAAAGTCTATGCTTAACTTGGCTCTTTACCTTTGTAAAAGCAGACAATAAAATAGGGGCTTTCAGGGGATATTCTTTCTTAGTGTTTTTGTGGAAAGAGAGTTGTGTAACTGGAAATCCTGAGAGCAAAGGAAGGAGAGCCAGAAGCTAGACAATTTCTTACCTCCATTTAGGGAAAATTTTGAAAAAAAACCAAACCTAGCAAGAGATTTAAAATTCCGTATATCCTGCAAAGACATGTCCAACTCCTTCTGACTTTCTTTTTTTGCTCTTCAGATTTGATATTGTTTTCAGTCCTTTTCCTTACGATTTGCACAAACTTTTTTCTTAGATTCCTTCTATGTCCAACATTTGCCCACTTTTTTTCCCTACAAATTTATTTAATTTTGTAAAATTCACTGCTGTGAATGTTGTATTTCCTAAATCAAACTTGTCTAAGTGTCCCCTGACAATCAAGCTTGACAGGGCTGTAGTTGCTTATATGAATTAACAAAATATTGTGGAGCAACTCAACTGAATGAAATCAGTCCATTTTTTTTCTCATCTGCTCGTTTTCTTATTTCCTTCATCATCAATCTTATGGTACCTTCTGCTGAGATTTGAGAGTACACTGTACCTCAAGACCACCAACATGTACAAGTGAGATTTTTGGGTATCTGTAAATAATCTAGCACATAAAATTACTTTGCCCTTAAAATGGGAGTCATGAAAAAAAGAAAAAAACAATAAAAAAGTAATGTGCAGGTCCAGTTAACAGTCCAAACAAAAAAAAATATTTTTTCAGTTACATCTTTTGACAATCATTTATGGAAAATTCTGCATCTGTTGAGCAGGGTGCTTTTTGTTACGTTTGTTTTTATGTTCCTGTTTGCCATCATGATTATCTGTCATTGTGAGTTGAATTTGACTGGTGACCAAGTGCCCACCAAGCTGTTTTATCACTTCCCCTCCACCAACAAGACAATGGGGAGATAAAAAAACAACAATGTTATTGGTTGGGTTCAAGACAAGGAGACTGCATACCAATTACCAACACAGGCAAATCAGACCCAACTTAAGGAAAATTAATTTAATTTATTGTCAATTAAGTAGAGTAGCATAATAAGAACAAATCTAAAAACTCCTTAAACCCATGTCTCCCTTTTTCCCAGGCACATCTTCACTCAGCTTTTCTAATACCATCTTCCACATGAACAGTGCAGTGAGATGGGGAATGAGAGTGTGGTCAGACCATATACCTTCACTCTGACACTCCTTCCTCCTCATACTTTTTCCCTGCTCCAGCTTGGGATTCCTCCCATGGAATACAGTCATTCATGACTTCCAACAAAGGTAATTTCCACAGGCTGCCTTTCTTCATGAACTGGTACAGCATGGGTCCTTTTATGGGATACAAACTTTCAGGAATGGAATGTTCATATGTGGGTACTCCATAGGGTTGCAGGTCCTTAAAGAAAACTGTTTCTGCATGGGTGCCTTTCTCCATGGGCCACAGATCCTCTCAGTATCATAGTCCAGTGTGGGCTTCCCCTGAGCTGCAGCTTTCTGTCAGGGCTGCTCTGGCATGAAGGCTTCCATAGACCATAGTGTGGCTATCTGTTCCACTGTGGACCTCCATGGGCTGCAGGGGGACAATGTGTGTCACTGCAGTCTTCACCACAGGCTCAGGTGACAAACTCTTCTCCAGTTCCTTGAGCACCTCCTACCCACTTCTTCTCTGGCCTTGATGGTGTCAGAGCTGTTTCTCTCACATATTCTCAGTCCTTTCTGTTCTGCAGTGTTATTTTAACATTCTTAAATATGTTATTACAGAAGTCCTACCTATGTCACTGATATGCTCAGCTTTGGCCAGTGGTAAGTCTATCTTGGAGCCATCTGGAAATGGCTCTGTCCAACACACAGACAACTCCTGGTGTCTTCTCACAAAAGCCACTACTGAAGCCCCTCAAGACCAAAACCTTGCCACTTGAACCAAACACAGCAATATATTAAAAACTCCTATGTTTACTATGATTCTCAGGAAATATACATAACACTGCCTAGAATTTCAGTAAAACTTTTTTTTTTCCTTCTGACATTTGAGACATATCTATTTGCAATTGAACATATTGGTAAAATAGACTAACTATACCATAGCATATACCCCGTAAAGCTGAGCATTTAAAGTTCATCAAAATACACAAAAAGAGAATGCCACCCATGAGAAACCAGATCATGGGTCCATGTGGCATATTATTTAGCCTTCAGTGAGTCCAGTCCAGATTCAACCCAGTAGACATAAATGGACTTCTGGAAAAGAACAAAACCAGTACAAGCTGATATGATATTTCCCTGGTGTACTTCCCCTATAATTTTCTGGTATTTCAGTCAGGGACTTTGCTCAGCCATGTGATTTGCCTGATATTTGTGATTTGCCTACTCTGTGACTCTCAGTATAATCTTCTTTCAGGTACTTTGCCAATCTTCCCTTCAACCTACACACAGTTTTATGCATGCACTGTCCCTTGATACAGGGTACCTGTTACGATGTGGTTATTAAAGTTGTTAGAGAGATACCTCTGCCCAAATTAAGGTGCAAATGAGACCATATGTTGAAATCAATAGTATGGATTTTATTTAATAGTTAATATGAAGTAGGCAGAGATAGATAAAAAATAAATAGAAAGGGTGAGGGAAGAGAGAAGGAGTCACAGTCGACAGAGCAGAAAATATGACCACTCTATGGATTCCTATGGCATCCAGTTGATCCTCTTCTTCTGGTTTTGGTGGTGAAGGTCACACAAAATATAGAGTTCAATGGATACATTTGGGCCAAGTAGGAATGCCAAGGTACTTCCCCTGGAGAGAGGAACAGTTTTATGCTGTCTTTTGTAACAGACTCTGGACCTCTTGCATCACCTGCAGGGCTCTGGAGCAAGGCTTCAGGAATGAGTCTGGGGGGCACGTTGGGGGTCTTTGATGGTTTATGACACCTCCTCATTTGCATCTCATGTGAATGTCCTATGTGTATGTGGCCTTCCCAGGGTGAGGGAGTTTCACAACTAGTGACAGGTCACCAGTCTGCTGTCACCTCATTCACTACAACCCCTTGTGCCTGACCCGTGAGTCAATTGCTCACATGTAGGATGTGTTTATCCAGTTGAGTGCTGGACAGAAGGATACTATAGATACAGCATCTAAAGCCTTATTGAAAGCTAAAAATATTACATCAGCTGGCTTCCCTTGATCAACTGGGTGGGTTACCTTATCATAAAAGGAAATCAAATTTGAAAAACAGAACTTTCCTCTTACAAAGCCATGACAGCTGTGACCAGTGACTGAATTGTCCTTCATTTGTTTTTCAGTACTTTCCAGGATAATCTTCTTGAGGATAATCTTCTTTACTCTGACTCAGCACCTTACACACTCTTTTTGATGTATCGCTTTTCAAGATATATTATCAATATTTGGCCTTCTAAAAAATCAATCGCTCAATTACATCCCTATATACTATATTCACTTTAAAAGAACACTTTGGAAATAGAACATTTCTTCACCCTGCTCATCAGAATGTGCTGGAGTAAACTAGGTTGGATTGTCATCTAACATTTTGTCCCTAGATATCTTCCAGCTCTGTTTTGGCCAAGAATGAGGAAAGCAATGAGGTCCTTTGTTACCATTCTTTTAACAGAAGACTTCAATTATATATTCTAATCTGTCATTCCTAATTAATATTAAATAATCTAAAATTAAAAAAAAAAACAAACAAAAACAAACAACTAATGCTGAGTCAAACTACTACGATAAACTCTCCTGTCTTCTCTTAACAATTCTTCATAAATCCATACTAAGTAGTAAGTTAAATTAACTACATCAGAAAGTCACTTCAGAATGGGAATTCATTAGACAGTGACAACTTAGTAGGAGACAATGCACCACTAATTTCAAAAGCTATTAAGAAACCTTACTTGATCAAAAAGTTTGCTTATTTGGGGAATGGGTAATTTAATTATCTACCTTCCTGACAAAAGGCATCCTTGTTGACTAGGGATTTAGTATTAGCATATAAGGAATTTATTATTTCACTTAATCTAACAGCCCAACATCAAAGAGGCTTTGCCCTATAAATAAGCACTGAAAAGTCACAAACCAAACAAGCAAACAGGCAAAGGTTAAAAGACAAAAGAGGACATGCTGCTGAAAATCTCATTTTCCTGGCATCAATTTTGCTGAAGTATAGCCTTATTCCACTGTGCTGAAGGAAAACATTTACCTTTGCAATGCTGTTTGAAGTGCATATATTAACCTTTTTGGAAGTTTGAAACAAGGCAATGTAAGTTGTTCTCTCCTGGCCCAAGGAAGTGCTGTCTTTGTCATTGTTGCTGCAGTCAATTGCAGTTAATTGTCCAGCACCTGGTAGCCACCTCCTTAGTGAGCAGGGAACTGCTGTCAGCTACTTCAAATCTGGAAACAGACAGCTATTTCTTGATTATTTTTCATGACCACTCCTCAAAACTTCTTCCTTGCCAATCTGTAGCTGACTGAGCAGTGGTGAATCGTTTGTGAACCCATGAACCCATCTTCCAAGCCAAATCTTTCATTGACCACAACATGGAAACATTATTGAGAGGAGTAACATGCCTGACAAAGAAACTTTTAGAAAAGGCAAAATAATGTTTCTGTGGGATAGAGCTTGGAAATATTCTGTGTTCAAGTGCATAGAAGGTAACCTTATGTGGTGGTCAGAGAGAGTAGGAAGTTCTCAGGTAAGTAAAATCAATGAGTTTTGTAAATATTACAGACTCTTGGATTCAAATAATGTCTAAAAGAGAAAACTGAATTTTTTTTTTTTTGCAAGACATTCACAGAAGGAGAAAAGGCAGGAGCCTTCTGTGGAATTTGGAAAGTGAAAGTGAGATGGAGAAAAGAAAATTGTGAGAGGAAAAACTCAATGTATTCATTCTGAGATATCTGCTGAAAATATCCAGTAGCCTTAACCTTCAGTTTAAGTGGAATGCTTTACTGTTTTTCTCACTGTGTCTTTGTCAGAATTATTCTTCCTTTGCCTTTATAATCAAAAGGGGTTTTTTGGAAAAAACCTCTGGTGTTTCTAAGCCAAACAGCCAGCTCTCTATGGATTATGAACTGATCAGTAGAATTCACAATCTGTTCTTGTTCTGTGGAGGGACCCAAGGAGTTGCTTCGAGGTATGCATACATCACACAAATGACAGTGTTCCCTCACCATACAGTAGCTTCTGCTGTAACTGGCACAGCCATAGAACAGAGCATTTGGTCCACTTGCAAAGGGAGCAATGTCACACAATATATGGATGTTGCCAAGGAATACTTCATTATAGAATGCCAGCAGAAATCTGAAAATCACCAAGTACTTCTGCAGTTCAAACAATTAATTATTTGGATGAAAGATCGCAAAATAATTATATGAGCAAGCAGATATAATCTCTGCATTTAATTCAACTTATTATGGCTTTAAAAATATTTTTAGAAACATTTAGGTATGATTAAATTACATCAAATATAGAATAATACAGTAAAATACAGATAAATGCTGTGCCAAAAAATGCTTGCTACATACATTTGGTGAGGGAAGAAACAGCACAAACACATTTACAGAGGGTTGTTTGCTTTTTTTTTTTTTTTATCTGGGAGGGGTTTGTGCAGAATTGGACAATATTTTATTTTTGTGTGTTCAGCATGTGAGGAAGTTAGCTTTGCCTGTTGAAGTTTCCCTGTAAATAATGCCAGTATCAGCAATCATTTGATTTTTCAAAGACCTTTTTTCACTTCAGTCTTCATAAGGAAAAGTTGCCTAAGGGCGTGATCCCTAAAACATAAATAACAAGTTGTTTTGTGCAAATGCAGCATTTATACTTTCTGCATAATGTAAACACTAACTTAACAGTAGATATATTTAAATATTTTTCTAATAGCTTTTAATTGAGTTTTGTGTTTTGGTTTGGGTTGGGTTTTGGGGTCTTTTGCAAGAATATTTGGTATCATTTAATTATGAGACAGAGCAAGATAAAATAGTGTTTAGGGAGATAAAGATTTAAAAAATATAGATGATATTTAAAACAAATATTAAATTCTAATTATGGACGTTGGTTATAAACAATGACATGTAAATTCAAAATAAATGCTTAATAATAGACTGTGCATGGTAGGAAAGAAAAAGATTGAATACTAAAGGCAGTCATGAAGGGGTTAAGGCCTAACCTTTGTCATATCTCTGCTTTCTTATTTCTTTATATTGTTTACCCAATAGGTGCATCTGTGTAATTGCAAACAGCTGCTGGCAGGATAACAGATTTAGTTGTACTTTAGCAATGAAATGGCAAATGCTGATATCTTTTACTTCAAAAATCAGCATATCTTCATTCAAGTAAACTTTCAGTGGGTTTTTCAGTGGCATTTGATCTGTTTTAAGAAGTCCTAATATACTTCAGGCAAATCAAAATTGTGATTTAAAAGTTTCACAGTATTCAAAGAGCAACTTGTGTCAGTCTCATTCTCCATTTCATATGCTGCAGTATCTGAAAACAATTCCATTATTCAGAACAGACAACATGCTTGTCTCTTTTTTCTTATTTTTTGGGTTTTTTTTTATTTTTTTTTTGCATTTTTTAATTTTTATTTTTATTTTTTCTTAGTACAGTGTGCATGTTTGAGAGAGAAACGTGCACAGTCAGATGCATTCCTGGTATACTTAATATTTCAGTTATTCTGAAAGCAAGAAGCAGATATCTGAAGATGCTTTCTACTCCAGAATGGCCAGATACTATATTGTAATTGAACTCCCTTCATATATGTGGTAACTCCTCTTACTGCTTTAAAGTTATTTAAGGCTATCACCTCCTACCTTTTTTTACAAAGAATAAACTTTCAATAGGCCAAAATAGGATCTTTGATAGACGTAAAGCATCTATCTGTAGTCCCCTTATTGCTGATACAGTAATGAATGCATTTAGTGTGCACAGATATTATAAAGCATTGCTAAATAAGGTGACTGGTTACACAGTAGGTCAAAGTCCAAACTTGAAAGCAGACATCGATTCCATTAATTTCTTGGAAAAATTAATTTCATAGTCCTTCCTCTGAATTACCTTAAGAGTGCCGTTTCATTTAAAAATATCGAAAGATAACTGCGCTGCCTTGCAGGTTACAGTTACAATTTGATGGTCAAGTAGTAGCCTTAGCAATGTTAAGGTGGACTAAATCTCCAAATGAACGTGTTTGTGACAGGCTAATACAAAATATGAAGCTGCTATCCAAATTTTGCTTTACACCAAAAGTATCATAAATAGAACTCAAAGTTGAGCATATTGTGAATGACCATCTGGACCACTTACATCAACAGTGAAAGCAATAAAGAAACTACCATTCAGTCTGCATATCTGGACCTGTGTAGGGCAAGACAGAATTAACTTTACAGTCTACATTGAAAGTTCAGCATCTGAACTTTCAGTTGGAGTAGGGATGGACAGGGAAACAAAGGATCTATCCTTTTTACAGGGGTCAGGCAATCATAGAAATTTCTTTCTTGAATTCGTGTTTATATATTGACTGTCTGTGTGTTATGGTTTAACCTGCTAAACACCACAAAGCTCACTCTTCCCCAACAGGATAAGGGAAAGGAGCTGCATAAAAAGTAAACCTCATGGGTTGAAATCAAGAGAGTTTAACAGGACAGAAAACAAAGGGAAAATACAAATCCAAAACACAACACTGTACCACCTACTAGGTAAAAAATTAACTCTACCCCAACTGAAATCAGGATTCTGCAGTATATATTAGGTTCAGAATAAGAAAGGTAACCATCAAAAACCCACACTTACTTGAGGTAGAATCTATGTTCAGAATGAAATAATTGGTTTTTCAGGGTCCTGTTTTTAGAATTTTATAGTGTTGTTGTCATAAATTCTGCCCATTTGTTTTGTCCAGAAATTACGAGATTTAGAAAATGCCAAGTATTTCTCCCTGGTGGATGTATGCAGAATACACTAAATTCTGCACTGTGAATAGTGGTTCTGAACTTTCTGCTGCAATTTTTTCTGCTAATAACATAGGCAAAAACCTAGTTTGGAACTGTGGTTTCGATATGTCCTCAATTCTTATTAAAGCTCTGTAGGAAAACTAAAAATAATTCTGAAGACAGAAATGAAAAATGTTAATTCAAGAAATAGGGGAACAGGACTTTTATTAGCTAGCTCAAGCACAGACTAGAAAAAGCATAAAATACGGTATGGTCCTCAACAAATGTACATTTAGAGATTGTGTCAAAATATACTCTGAGCTCAAGCAGTATGGCTTGATTCACTTACCACCCTACCTTCATTTTGTCATCAATGCTGATGCTGTTATCCCTGTTACACACTTTATGAGGAAATAACCCTTGTGCCAGGGTAAAACTGGGCAGGTAATAAAGAACATTTCTACAGTGGATATATTCTCTCTGGTATTCACAATCACACAGTCCAGGATTATTGTGGATTCCTGAGTCGCATTCAAAGTTTCTAGGCTGCTCACATCTGCCTGTATTTATTTGTAATTGCTTTCCTGAACAACATCATCTAGGTAAGGAAATGGGGGCAAGCAGGGGGTTGAAAGTCAACAGCTTTGCTGATAAACACAGCAGGTGTGTATTTAATATCATTTTTGTAGCCCAGACAGCTAAGTTCCCTTTTCTAAAGTGGAACACATAACACAGATTCAAAAAGCAGCATCATCTTTCAGTGTAATAAAACTATTAGTATTTTCAGAGACTCTGGAGGAATAAAAATCTTCAAGTGAAATATGCCTTTTTGTCCCTTTCAAATCTAGAGTTCATACCCTTTCTGCTGTTGAATTCACCATCTCTTGTTTATTGGTGTACTTATTGAGTATGGTCTTATCATCTCAATTTGACATGTCTACTCTCCCAGAAGCCAGTTCTGTAATTTATTCCTAGTTTATTCCTTGCTCAAGAAGTATTTATCTTTGAAAAGTGACTGAGGTAATTTTCTACTTCACAATCAAATATAGCCAAGCCTATAGTGTTACAGCATATATACAATAATACAACATATATACAATGCTTTAGTGAAAACATCATCAGGACATTTTTATGAATATATATTCAAGTGGAAAAACAAATAATTTGGTTTGTTTTCTTTTGCCTTAAACAAAGGGGCTGTAGCCTGTCTAACAGAGTTTTTATGCTTCTTTGTGCGCACTCAAGTCATTCAATATGTGGTAGAAGACAGATGGATGTGTTTAGTAAGATATTCAAATTTAAGTTTAACCTTTCGTAGGGTATAGAAAATGAATGACTTTTTCCCTTCTAGCAGAAGCTTTGGGGTTTTTTTGTGAATTGGCTGAATTTGTCCAACTGAGTGGAAAACAAGTGCATAGACACAGAGTTAATGTCTTTCTCAAAAGTAAACTTCTCCATTTAATTTTTGGCTAAACAATACAGAATGTCTGGAGATTCAGGTGAGACTGTCTGTTCTTTTTGAAGAGATATTCTCTATTTCTCCGCCTAGGGAATTCTAATCCAGACATTTCTTGAAAGACCATTTCTCAGCACAGCTGACTTTTGCAAAGGCTGATCAATACCTAACTCTGCAGCTGATAAGATTCAGGCAGCATATGAAATGTTCAGAGGAGTCTTTTACTGGTGAGAAATCAGTGAAATGAAAATAGGTTGAATATTATTTCCCTTTAAACTGTATTTAGAGCAGTCACTTGTTTGGTTTGGGAGTTTTTTTGCACAGCTTTAAAAGAGAACTTTCTACTGCCTTATTTTTCCTATTTCTCCAGAACACTGCTTTTAAGTCTTTTTTGTTTTAAGCTAAATCTCTGGAACAGCAACTTTCACACTTGTATTTTCCATTAATTACAGCAGTGTTGCTTCTGCCCAGTCCTTGCATATATTGTGTTAGTGTTTCAAAGTTTATTGGAAGGTATTAGAAACAGTTTGGAGGTCCATGACATGTGGTATTACGTAGGATGTATGTTGAAGCTCTGTTGTTTAAGGACTCTAGTCTTATCAGTCTCTTCCAGTCTTCAGCTCTGAGAAGTAGCATTTTCCTTCATAGTTATGTATATGTCTCAGAGCACATCCATGTAAACCAAAATTATGCATGATCAAATGTCAGAAATCATCACTGAATAGTCTCATGGGAAAAAAAATCTCTGTTCAGAGACAACTACTTACATTTCTCACTTAGATGGAAATACACCTAGATTTTTAGCCAAATGTAGTTATGTCCATATAGACTTTACAAAGACAACTTATTAAATTTTAGAAACAATTGATTGAAAAATATTGGGTCTGTTTGAGGAAGTAAAAGAATAATAAAGATGGAAATTTTTTTTTATTATTTATTTTCTGTTCTCAGCAGTTAACTAATTTACCAGCTTTGTTTCTACTACATGACTCAATGATTAAAAACATAGAGGGGAGAAATTAAGTTTCTTTATTTTAAGTATTTCTTGCCTCTCTTCCAAATTATCAATGCTATGATTAAAATTCTTCCTGAGCATGTTTTGATATGCTCAGGAATGACTGCTTTTGAAAAAGATGTGTTAACAGGATTATTCACTACATATTATGCATAATTTTCTGTGTTATTATTACGGTCCCATTTCAAATACTTCAGTATTCCAAAGGGGGAAAATTATAAAAAATATATAAAATTTAATTTAAAATGGAATCCAGTTCTTTGACAAGAATAATAGTTAGCACTGATCTCAGTGCTTTCACAGTAATACAGGGAGGATTTGTTAGCATTAAAAACATTGAACTGAAACTTGAAAGTAGAAGTACTTTCTAAAAGACTTAAAAAAAAATATGTAACCTACAAAATTCAAAATGCTCTGTAACATTGTGAAGATCATAATAACTTCCAATATATCCCTCTTCCCAAAATGAAATACCAATGAAAAATTTTACTCTACTGAACATATCTGTCAAAATGGATGATTTGAGAAGCTGACAATTTACAACATGTTTGTACAAGTGTGGAGTCATTACTGATGTATACACTCTTAGATCCAAATCTGTTCCATACTATCACTGAAAATCTGGTTTTTCTATTATCAAATCAGCAAATTTCAAAAGCTGATCATTTTGGAGTGTAGAAAACAGCACTTCAAACAGAGCAGACACAAAGATGTTGGCAGGTTTTAGGAATGTAAGTGCATCAGCCAATATAATTAAATTTGATTATTATCTTGGTAACACCCTCCTGAGAAACTCTTTAGAATGGTATAATTTCATTCTTTTATCTGTCAGGTATGACTGCAACCTGGCATCTTAGCTAGATTAGTGCATTTGTGACCAAAAATAGCCCAGAGTAGCTGTCAGTCTTGTTCTTTGTGAAATTCAATATAATAAAACCATGAATTTCAGGCTTAGAATGATAAAATCATAGAATGGCTTGTCTTGGAAGGGACCTTAAAGATCATCTGATTCCAACACTCCTGCCATGGACAAGAACACCTTCCACTAGACCAGGTTGCTTGGAATTCCATCCAGCCTGGCCTTGAATACTTTCTGGGATGGGGCATTCAGAATTTCTCTGGGTAACCTCTTCCAATGCCTCCCTATGCACACAGTAAAGAATTCCTTTCTAATATATAATCTAAACCTACTCTCTTTATGTTTGAAGTCATTCCCCTTTGTCCTGTCACTACATGCTCTTGTAAAATGACAGGATTCATCCTTCTTATAGGCTCCTATCAGATACTGGAAGGCCACAATTAGAATGACCCCAAAGCCTTTTCTCTTCCAGGCTAAACAGTTACAATTCTCACAGTCTTTCCCCATTGGAGAGGTGCTCCAACTCTCTAACCATGGTAGTGTCCTCCCCTAGATTCACTCAAACTAATTGATGTCCTTCCTCAGATGGGGTTCCAGAGATGGCTACAGCACTCCAGGTGGGGTCTCACCAGAGTGGAGCAGTGGGGCAGAATGCCCTTCCCTAACCACTTGTGACACCAATTGTTCCTGATATCCATCACAATCTGAGTCATTGACCACCAGATGTGACTGTCCAACCAACTTCTTATCCAGCTAACTAACCGATTCATTTCTCTCCAGTTTAGAGAGAAGAATGTCATGGGGTAGGTATCATATTGTCATAAAGTTCCTTTACCTTTAAGAAAGTTAAAGTTGCTGGGGTCTCCTGGGAGTCTTTTCTCTTGACCAATTATCGGTCATTGCTGAGAATTGACAGCAGTTTTAGCCATTGAAAAGTAGAATCAACTTGTGAACCCCACCTTAAAGTGTACACCCAGAAGTCTGTGGTGCTCTTTTGTTTTCCTGACTGTGAAGCGTGGCGGAGCTCCAGCTGGCCTCCGGTTCCCTGCCCAAGCCATGTGGCCGGGCAGGGGCCGGGCCGGGGCCGAGCCGGGCCCGCCGCGTCTCTCGTCTCCCGGCCGGGAGATGAGGCTTGCCCCGAGCTAGGTCGGGCTGGGCCGGGCTCGGCCCGATCTCTGGTTCAGCTGGAGGTTTTGCTGTAACTACATTCACTAGAAAACTGCTGAGTGAAAGAAGAAAGGAACTCTGAGCCTGCAGCAAGCAAAGACAGAGACCACGCTCTCTAAAAGCAGCTATGAAGAACTTTCCAGCGCAGACGGCTCTAGCTCCTGTTCAGCAGAGATCACCGAACCATCTACAAAAGCTTGGGCAAGATTTTAACTCTTTCTTATCCAGATGAGACTTGCGGATTAATCTTTTCATCCAGAGAGAGAAAAAGAGAGTGATCAACATGAAAAGAGACTTTATAAACTACTAGTGGCAAGAAAGAAAAGAGACTTCAAGAAAGGTAGAGAATTAAGGAGATGCTTTAATTAAGCTGAAATATCTTTCTGTTAAAACTATGGAAATGGACAATGAAGTCTTGAGAAAAACCCCTTTAATTCATAATAGAGTATGGAGAGGAATAAGGTGTTCAAAGTGTAAATTTAAGTAATAAGTGAAGTAATTGTAGTATAGTGAAGTGCTGAGAAATTTGAAGCCTTGAGAGGCAATGAGAAAAACTGTTTCTTAGTGAAGCTCACAGAAGCAGATGAAGAATACTTTTTTTGCCTTTGACTAACTTATCCTTAAAAATGCTATCTTTAAACTCATGACCCATAACACATTTTCAGTGATGTAGAATGGGAGGGGTGGGCTTTAATAACAGTAGCTCTGAGCAGCTGATATCAGAGAAACGAGAAACTATAACAAAAATAGTTTTCTTGTGACAAACTCCATAAATTAACAGAAAGGAACTTCTGTTTCTCTACAGAAACTGAGGAAAAGACTATAGAAAGAATTAGAACTGTTTAAACCATCAAAATTATACAGTTTTTGTCTCTGTTGTCATGTAAACAAAAGAATAGTGAGCAGTGAGAAATGAAAAGGTTTTTCTAAAAGTTTATTCTGGTGTTCTTATTCTTGTAGTTTGTCAATAAACTCTTCTTTATTCCTTTTAAGTTTTATGCCTGGTTTGCTCTTATTTTAATCCATATCTCACAGCAAGAAATAAATAATTCCTTTTTTCCCCTTTTTGTTAATTACTGGTTTGAAACCACGACACATATCAAAAGCTTTACAGAGACAGGGATAAATGACAACTGTAGGCCTGAATAGTCTTTCTGAAAAGAAATCTTAACTGACTAGGAAAAGAATAAGAAAATATGCTCCAGAAAGCAGTTTGGATATGGTTGCAGGCTGCTTCTTCTCTGCTTTTGGTTTTCATAGTCTACAGCCAGGGTCCTGTTTGTGGCTCATATTTAACCAGGGAGTATGGATGTACATACTTACGGCATGTTTATTATAGGCTGAATCCCACAGTTACCACTCAGTCTAGTTTTCACTGTCAGATGCTCACTTGATGCTTTCCACCACAATTTCCTTTACCGGATTTCCAAGAGCCTGAAAAAGGTTGTGGAGGAAATGCTCTGACAGATCTCATTACACAATGCGGCTTGCCAGCATACCTCTGACAATCTTTAGTAACAACTCCTAAATCCTACTAGTCTGAGAAAGGATAATTAAACCCATTCAGAGCCAACTCTGCTTCTTCCAGAGACAGTACAGGAGCTTTTTTATAGTGAAGTAACAGCTGACAGTAAGACTGAGAAAGTCTTGATGCAAGAAGCCTATAATATGTATCTAATTACATGGATTGTTTGACACTTGCTACATATTATAATGGTAAGAAATACTATACTATAATATATATACTATATTCTATACATTCAATTTTCCTTTTGCTTATCATTAGGAAGCTAATTCTTTAGAAAAATGTTTGCTGGGACAACATGAATAGTCCACAAATGTATTAAATTTTTTAACTGAAATTTACTTTAACTGCATTAGCTTTAATGGAAGAAATAATAATTTTTGATTCTGTTATTGCTGATTTCCTTCAGGGAAATAAGGACTTCAACCATTTGCAGTCCCATGCATGCCAGGAAGAAAATGTTTTAAGGTCATGACTCCTCCTGAAAAATGTAACCTAACTTCAATAATTTTTTTGCAGTGTTAGAAATCTATTAATTAATTTTTTCCAATCATTACCTTGAATTCAGCACAGTGAGTTCACTATGACATTTAAAAATATCCTTATGATTTTGTGTGTGGAAAAGCAAAATGAAAAATTATTCTTTCAGTCTTTAATTTGCACATGGTTGTTTAAAACCAGCTGGAAATTAAACTCCAAGAAAATGGTTCCCCTTTCCCCCACTTCCCCAGTGGCAGAAACTATAGGTAGAGATAACAATTTACTGAAAACAAATGGCAGTGGAATAAGAAATTAGTATAAGAGCAACAATATTTGTAACAAAAGTATGCAAAAGAGAGGGTGATTTGCACACAAAATGTGCTCACCACCTTGGCTCAGTTTGGCATGGCCACTGAGACAAAGACAAGATTGCGGATGTTTCCACGTTCCAGCAGTGACACAAGGCTTTTCCCAAGGCAAAGACAAGATACAGATATTTCACACCAACACCACATGGCCTCCCAAGGCAACAAAATAGCAGTGATGGACAAATCCCCCCAAAACCCGGATTGTCTCCACTGCACCATGCTGCCTGCCCCTGGGGCACTCATTCCACTGGGCTTGGCTATGGTCCACAGTATTCAGCTGGGTTTGGCTGGGCATGACTCAATTCAGATCCTTTCAGGTCAGTACCCACATCTAGGCTGGGTTCTCTGCTTGGAATTGCATTCTCCTGAGGAGTGGGAAGGGATAGGCAACAGCAGAAAGGGACAGAGTATGCAGTGCTGGTCCTCGAGGAAGAAATGGAATAAAATGGCCCACTTCTGGTGTACATTCGCCTTTTTCTTTCCCCTGAAGCCAGGACTGGCCAGTAATGATGTTTGGCATAGAACAGCAACCAAGCTATACCCACAAGGCTCTAGGGTCTGCCCTTTCTCAGCACCTGCGAGCAAAACTAGGGTGCTCTTGAAGAGTTTTTTGTATTTAAATGCTTCAAGTGTTTACATATATTTTGACCAGTGTAGAATAGCTTTTCTTTTAATTAGAGATTCTCACTCAATAAAGGATAACATTGCAAGCTAAATAAGAAAAGCATGGAACTCTCTGTGATGACAAGGCATTTAATAAAAAATAGAATAAACAGGTTGGAAGAAATCTTGACAGATAAAGTAATCCATCCCCAACTGAGGACTCAGCATGCCTTCTATTTTATTAAGGTAACCAGTTCTCAGAACCTGTCAGTTACAGATGGTGCACTACTTACTCAGATAATCTATTCCTGTGCTCAACCATTCTCACTTTAAAATACTTCTACCTGATGTCTCCCCTACCTCCTCCTTCCTTCCATGAAAGCCTGTTACTCATCACTATATCTGCAGAGAATAAGAAGGATGGATTATTCCTTTTCTTCCTGACACTTTTTTTCTATATAAGAATGGCTTCTATATGTCCTCTCAGCCTTCTTTTTTCTTGACTAAAAAGCTCAAATCCTTTTTCATAGGTAAATTTTCATGGAGTTCCGACCATTTTCAGTCCAATATCATTGACAGTGATATATGCCACTTTGCTGCATATTGACAATGTAGCAGTAATCAGCTTCCAAAAGATGATCCTTCCTCTCTGCTTACTGTCTAGCTTCCATAGTTGGATAAAAACTGTGAAATACAGCAGTAATAAAGAGCACTGTACTGTCCCACACTTTTCTACTCTATCAGGATAGTAGACTTATTCATACCAAATTATCTAAGAATGACAGTGGATGTAGAGATTAAGATAATGCAATCAATAAGAACATAATTCTTATCCCTTGCTATCAGATGCAAAATCTGGTTTCACTACATTTTCATCAAATCATTGTAGAAGATATTCCAAATTATTTTTAATTTAATTTTAGATTTATAAAAATAAAGTATCTGGTATAGATTACAATTAGAGGGGAAAAAACCTCTAAAACCACAAAGTAAAGATCACTATCAAGGTGATACAGGTATGAAGGTACACCTTCATAACACTGTTTTTTCAAAAAGTAGTCTATTTTGACAGGGTAAGCTTAGCTTTCCTGTTTTAAAATAATTCAGAAGACATTGTCCCCACATGAAGTATAAATCTATGAATAGAGACATAATCACCATAGACAATAATTTCCTCATCCAGAATTGTGAGGAAAAATAGATTTAGTGTAGCAAATTTTGATTAAAAAAAAATTGGTTGTCATTAAAATAGTAAGAGAAGGTTCAATTTAGGATTCAAAGTACCAAAACTACTTTAGGAAAGCATACCAAAAGTTTTAAGCAGCTCCTACAAAGAGCTGTGCTCTCAGATTTTCAAACAGAAGGATCAATGTATTTAACGACATATGCACCTATCTACTTAGGCAAATTTGCCTGTTAGAAATACTGCTGAAGTAAGGACAAGGCTGATTTTCTGAAAAAGAGGAACAATAAAAATTTGTGTGAGACAGGAGGTACAAGTCAGAGGAAATATTTTTTCTGGTAGCCATGATAATCTGAGGGAAGTTAACTTAGATTTCTTAAATATTATTACTCTATCTCAAAATTAATCTGATCCACTGAAGCAGAAACACTTTACATGGAGACACAAGCTATTCTGGGATATTCAGAGCTGCATTTCTGAGCAGCAGCAGTGATGACTTATGTCTATAACAGGCTCAGAAGCTCTACTGTGATGGCTGTTTCAGGATTCCTGCCCATCCTAATCAAAATTGATGCACATAACTTGTCCACTAGCATGGCCATCTGTTAGCATGGCATACTGCCCACTCAAAAGGTATTATGCCAATTTCAGTGTTCCAGCCTAAGATGGATTTAGAAGGCAACAAACAGAAACAACACAGTGCATTAAAACCAGCAAATAGCAGTCTATCCTTTGGGAATCCTTTAGCAAGGGCTTGCAAATTATACCTGATACCTTAGCAATCTGAGTTACAATCCATATCTCCTGACCTGAACTGGAGAGAGAATATCAAGAGAGCTCCAGAAAGTATCAGCAGATTTCTGTGCTGCCAAACAGCTAATAGATAAGGGAAGTGATTTTCCCCTTCAACACAACGCTCATGAAACCACACCTACAGCACACGTTTAGTGTCCAGGTTGGCCTCACAGCTAATCAACCAGATCACAAGGCTGGTCAGAGGCAGGAGCACTTGCTCTGTGATGAAAGACTGAGGAAACTCTATTTATTCAGCCTTGAGAAGAGGTAGCTTAAGGGGAAATTAACAGTAGCCTTTCAATAATCGTGGTGATTCTGAGGAAGACAAAGCCAGGCATTTTGCAGGAGTGCATGGTGGGAATATGAAAAGCAGGGGGCACCAACAGAGAAGGTTCTGAAGGGGTGTGGGAAGAAGAATTTTCACTGTGATGATGGCCAAGCAGTGGGACAGGTTGCTGAGTTGTGAAGATTACATCCTTTGAGGCTATGAAAGGCAGACTAGCTAAAGCCCTGAACAGCCTGGTCTGACCTCAAGGCAAACCTCCTTTTGTGAAGGATGCTGATGTCGAGTCCTCCTGGGATCCATTCCAATCTGGATCATACTGCAATCCTTCATGCAGTCCATAAAGAAGTTGAGGCTCTTTCAGAAGACACCTCAGATAATTCCATTTTATATTTTTGTCTATCTCGCATCAGAAAATAAGTTTCATGAAACTAGAAGAAAAATGTCCTTTTACAGAATTTCATGAAAACACAATAAATAAAGAATTCAGGGTCCAGCCTTATTTATATTAACGAAAACATTGAGAGCCTGGCTACTTGGGATTTGTATTCCATGAAACCTCGAAGACAAATCCTGACAAATCAGATTTCCCTCTGATTCCTTTACATGAGCAGTGATTGCTACTGAGACTAAAGAAACACTCTGATACTGGATGTTCCAAAAATATCCATGAAGAGGACACAGCTGTCACTGAAGCATACACAGGATTGATCAGCTACTATTAGCCTGTGGTAAAAACAAATCTCTATTAGATTCTCATTTTTATAAGTAAAACTTCAACAAGAAGTTATACCTCGGTTAAGCAATTCACTATCACTCCACAGATATATTACTGTAAACATACATAAATATACACACAATAAAATGAAGGTAATTACCTAAATTGCATCTTGCTTTTAAAAAAATCTAATTTCCTTGCAGTTCGCACATTTTTATTTAAATTGGATAGGAGAAATTAGACAGTTGAATTTCAATTGCAAAGAAGTCAATATTATTGGGGAGCAAAATTGAGGTCATTAGAAATTGTTAACAGTATAATACAATAAGCAGATAAAGCAAAGCATATAAAAAATTAAAATAAAGTAGTTCTCATATAATTGGCAGTCCTATTTCACCTTTGGTAGAAATCTTCCAGCACTACAGCAATGGGAACTCAGGGCTTGCTCTTCCTCCCAGTTGTAATTCTACATTTAACACCATGGGCAGCCACTGCTGAATTCTCACAGATGAAGAATTCTTGAGGGTAATGTTTTTGTAGCCAGCAGTTTCATTTGGCATCTGGTTCCAGATCAAATACAACTGTAGTTTTTGGCTTTCTTTTTTTTTTTTTTTTTTCCCACAATCTGAATCCTAGCTATAATCCTAGCTTTAATTAAAACACTAACCTATGGCTGATCTCTAGGCCTGCACATTTCAATCATGAAATTTTCCCTAGGAAAAAAATAAGAATTTATTATTCCTCATGTTATTTTGGGACTCATTTTTCAGTTCTACTCCCACCAAAGCTCTGGGCTTCTTCCTAGACACCTTAGACTTTTCCCAGACTGCAGATTCCTTGGACAGAACTCTTTCAGCACTGACTTTTCAAATCAGTCCCCAGTTGAGCTCCTGGATTTCTCCTTTTCCTAATTTAAACTAAACCCTGATATTCACACTACAGGCAATCCTAAAAATCTTATATCCATGAATTTCTTGATGTAAGGGTTACTTTGGCTGCCCTAGCTTTCTGGCAGCACCCCTGCTATAGCTGGGCTTATTTTATTCAGAGAGCAAGCAGAATTTCAAGATTAATGATAGAACTGAGAAATGAGGAAGACTAGAACTTCAGCTGGAGTAACCAGAGCAGGAAAGAAGATCCTATGGGACAATATAACAAAATGCTCTATTCTGGATGAAGTCAGGTTAGGGATGACAGAAAGAGAAAGCTGTGCTACAGATTGGTGCAGTTTTGGAGGGGAAATGATCCCTTGGACAACCATGTTTGTAAGACAGGTTATCTGTTATTCAGAGACTTCCTCCTGTGAATTGCTGAAAAAACAGAATTCAGATGGCGAACAAAACAGATTTCAATCTGTTCTCACATTTGTGTAGATGGAATTTGCACAGGCATTTGTTAACAGCTATAACAAAATAAACACAGGATACAGAATTATTAGTTTTTTCCAGCATTGTATTTTCATTGTTCATCCCCTGTTTTAAAATATAGATTTCCTAAAACTCAGATTCCCCAAGATTAAGATCTTTCTATATTTGATATACCAATGAATGTCTGTGACTCTTCACCATAATATTTAATTTTCAACCAAAGATTTTAATGAAAATGGTCAAGTGATCAGAAGCCATTTAATAAATATCCATGGAGAAATGGATAGTTTATATAAACCAAATTTTACCTCAAGGAAGAACATAATTAATAGTCACTTTAACAACTTTAAATTTCTAGATTATATATTAGAATTAAGATTTTTTTTCATCATTACTTCTTTCACAAAGATTAGGCCGTGTATGATGTGAAAATCACCCATTCTTTTAACTAATTTAACATAAGCTGTCTCAAGATTTGTCAACTCACTTAAGTGCCTCAATAGGTTCCTCTGCTATTGCAACATGAGTATATAGCAATATTTCTTGCTAAATTATAGTTTCAAGAATTTTCAATTTCATTGTTTCCAGTTTCCTTATTTTATAAAGGATTGAGCATTTTCAAACCTTGTTTCGGGGGGAAGTTCACTTGTGTTTTTTTCAAGTTGGTTTGGTTTTACTTTTTCTGAACTGTTCTTTATTTTAGTCATTATTTCTCTGCACTATATTAAGAAGTTGTACTAGGAAGTTTTGCATTTTATTTTTCTGATTCATGGGGAATGTTTTTGTTGGTCTTTTTGGGTTTTTGATATCAAACAATCCTACTGCATCACACTGAATAACAAGAATATTTTGAATATACATGAGAGACTGGCTAGAGTTACAGTGCAAAGAATTATGTTACTCCATGGATAGGAGAAATAGCCTTATGGAAGACAGCCATCTATCAGACAGTCCTGCCATCAGTATCTGGGAACAGCAGGCCCGATCTAAAAGGTCACTACAGTTAAAGAAAGATTTTTTATTCACTTCAGTGGGATCAGTCACAAACTGCCAAGTATAACAGATATTTTCTAGCTGTCACAATGAAGATTTCAGCCTGGACTCCATTGTTCCATGCCCAGACTTTCTAGTTCTCTGCTGGTGGTTAGATACTCCCATGTAACTCACTGTTGAATACTCTACATGCAGAATGATATGCCACTGTTACAATAATATTTCCCATTTTTTAGCACTTTAAGTTCTGTCTTAAAATTAAAGCTTCTCCTTGAGTCTCTCCCAGAACAATTTGCACAAGGCAGTATAACAACTTTTGCTTTAGGTTTTGAGTGGCTATTTAAAATGCTATGTTCTCCATCACATATATTCACAACGCATGACACCCTGAGATAGATTATTCTTGGCTTTCCTTATCTGCAGCAGAAAGGAAGGCATTATACATAACTTCCTTTTTTCCCTTTGTTCATTCATCCACAGGAGTACCAGGCTGATATTGAACTCCTAGACCAACACTGTGCTCGCCTTTTCATGATCAATTTAGCAAATACACAAGAACAAAGCCTCTTCTGGTTCTTCATGCCTTCCTACTTCAAATTTACACCTCCCTTTAGAGTATATGATTAATTCAACCTACTTTTACACTTCAAATTCTGAAAGATTAATCTAAGATTCTAGTCATGGAAAAAGACTTCTTCTATTTCAGACAGCTGAATATCCCTCTGGCAGTGCCCATGTTTCCCAATTGATTACAGAAGAAGCCAGCATTCCTCGATAATCAAAATGATCCTGGAATCAGCTGCCAGCGTATGCTCACCCTTCATCTATTATTTTTCCCAATGTCAAGAGTCAAATACACTAACCTGCTGAATGGTTTTTCATATTCATTATAGATATTGGCATAATAAATCTATTACATGGTGTCTCCATGTCATCTTTTACATTTAAATTCATGCTTAAAATACAAAAACTGAGAACAGTGTAAGACAACTAAGAATTTGACCAATATGTGCGGTGGTATCACGGAGAGCAGGATGAAGAGGTTTGGTGTGTCTGGGTAAGAAAGAGTGGGAAAAAATATTAGGATTTCAGAAATGACAGAAAAGAAAATAAAAAAGGATTAATTGAATTATCCTATGGAAGATTTCCAGGGAATAATATGTTCTATAAAGAAGTTTAATTACATTAGACACTATATTATATTATAGCATAAAAATGTACTTTATATGAAAGTGAGACATAACTACAAAAGGAGACAGATATAAAGGAAAACAAAACTTTGAAGGGATAACATGCTGGAGAAAAAAGTGGCACCAGGATTTTATTTGTTGCAACTTTAAGAGGTGAAAAAAAGTATATTTTAGGAGGTCAGAGGCTGCACCCTGTATATCTTTTCTTCTTGTAACAGTGACAAAAGATAGTTGAGTCTTCATAGGTGTGTCCATGTTATACACTCTTCCTCTGTATCCCCTCTGCTGAACAATAAGCTAATACCTAAGATAATACCAGTGCGTATTGCAGGAGGAACTGTCTGGATGTTTATATAATTAATGTATTCCCGAGATGGGGGAGTTGAGTTGGTTTTGACTGACTTTGGTGCACATGCATAAGGATATAAAATACTGCTGCAGTCTGGACCAGCTGGGCCAACTTGTGTCTGGAGGTTGCAGGGAGCTTTGTGTGGACCAACATCCACCACACGCACTCTGCACACTCACACACACACAGCATGAAGACAAGGAACACTTTCTTCTGGGTAAATGTGTAAAAGTTCTAAGATCTGTATCTAAGATACAGAAATAGAGTTCTGAAGTAGCTACATGGGTGTTTTGTTGCTTTGTAATTGTGAATTATGCAAGGCCATAGACTAAGTCTGTATGTTTCTAGAAAACTTTGCTCATTTTATTGCCCTTTAGATGTAGACATTTGACCAAATCTGAGACTAAGTGGACCTAGACACGCCTAGAACTCTCTGAGAAGTTTAGAAAGCAACAGGGTCTCACTGAAACACAAGACTCAACACAAAAGACCATGACTGTATTATATTATATAATAATATAATAATAATTATTATATCCATTATAATAGACAGTAGAGTTGTTATTTAAGTTGTATTAGCAATAATGCTAATCATAATCATCCACATAATCACTGTGTCCTACTTCTAGCACCTGGCCGAGAGCCTACTCTCAATTATGTCACACTTCTCTTGTGCCTTCCAGCAATAAGGCAAAATATAAAACAACAAAAAATCTCTTCCATGGCTCCAATCTTTAATTAGAACTTCCATTTTTGCCAGTGAGCAACTTATGCTGAGAATTGAAGAATCATACTGCTGATGCTGCTTTTTCCTATTGAAGTAACATGCATCTGCTAGAAAGGCTAAATCTTTTGCCACTATTGTCCAAGTTCTAGAAATACATTCTTTTATTTATATATACAGACACACACACACACACACTCAGCATCAAGGTCCAGGAAAGAAAATTTGATCTCCGCAGTGTGCAGGCTAAATAACACTTTCTTTTCAACTGCTGTATTATATTAGCACCAAGAAGTAAATCTAGAGCAGTGGTTCCTAAGTGACAAGCAACAGTATAGTCTTTAAGAAAGGTATGTGCCACTAATTCTTCCAAAGACTTTAAGAATTGGGTGGGTAGTGAGAGATAAGCTGGCTGCTACACCTTTCAATGAAATATCTGTTCAGAAAGCGGTGACTCAGGGAGTGTCAATCTTGCTTAGCAAGTAGAACCAAAAATGAATCCCCTAGAGTGACAATTTTCTCATTAACATTAAAGATCATCTGGAATCCCATTAGTAACACACTCATGTCTAGAGCATATAGAAGGTACAACATAATGAAGCTAACTAAATTGGGAACAGAATGAGGCAAAAGTCTATTTTACTCTTCTTTGGAATGGATTCTTAAAATATACTTTTGAGAACGGGCATGAAAAGAGAGCAAAAATGAAGACATAGTCAAATATGCAAAAGGGAGTTGTGGCTCATGACAAGACATTACAAGAATGGCAGTTGGAAGGAATTATTTCAATACAATAACCTTAAATCCTAGAATACTGCCCTTCTTTTGTCTAAATTTCCATGGCCTAGCTGCAAATAAATGGGGAGAGATCTGTAAGGTGATTGGAAAAGAGCAGTCTGACAGACAATCTTTGATAAGAAAAAGTGACATGAAGGTGACTGTACTTAAACATCCACCAACCTGTCTCCCATTTTCTGATCCTCAGATTAAAATGACTGAACTAGCCAAAGGAACAGAATAAAAATTATTTCAATCAACATGAACACGAGATATATAGGCTCATTATTTTATAATTATCTGTTACATTAATCCATGTTCTGTTTAGATAAAGAAGAGGTGCCATGTACTATGGTCCGATGCTGAGAGCATAAGGAAGGTATCTGAATAGATGCCTGTGTCTTTGTATCAAAAAAGATTTTCTACAAAATTAGCATTACAGAGGCTGTTTATTCTATCCTTTTTTTAGTTCACATTTGTGAAGTTTTACTATGTTAGTTTCCTTACTTGAAGGAGTTTTCACATGTTTATTTTCCTTTCTTATGCACTTTCCAAGGGTTTCTGAAGTACTATGTTGTCAATTCTTGTAGCATGTAGGGGAAGATTTTTAAACATACTTCTGAAATGACTTCCTACTATTCAGCTTGATGGGCATCACTGTGAATATGGAAACCTCAGTCACTTTCAAATGCTTCAGTTTTTAAGTAAGAGAGGAAACACACTCAAAAGTTATCAGGGGAAGAAATCAGACCAATCTTAAAACTAGGACAAGGTAAAGCCCAAAGACCAGGATAAATCAGTCTACATGAAGCAGGTATTACTAGGTGTGTTGGCTTTGAATGGCCTGGTTTTCGGTAGTGGGGGGGCCATGGAGGTGGCTTCTCTGAGAAGCTGCTGGAAGCTTCCACTGTGGCTGACAGAGACAAACCCTGATGGCTCTGAAGATGGAGGTGCTGCTGGTCAAAACTCAGCCAATTAGAGAGGCTAGTACCACCTCTGTGATGGCACATTTAAAAAGAAAATCAAAACAAAATGGGCGCACGCAGTTTTTTCTGGTCAGAGAAAAAGAGAAGGTGAGAAGATGTGAGGGAAATAACATGGAGACACCGAGGTCATTGGAGAAGGAGGGGGAGAAGGTGCACCAGCTGCCAGAGCTGAGATTCCTCTGCAGGCTGTGGTGAGACCACGGTGAGGCAGCTGCGCCCCTGCAGTCCCTGGAGATCCACAGGGGATGCAGAGATCCACCCACAGTCCGTAGGGATCCATGGGGAATGCAGAGATTCACCCACAGTGCCTGGGGATCCACAGGAGGTGCAGAGATCCACCCACAGCCCATGGGGATCCACGGGGAATGCAGAGATCCACCACAGCCCATAGGGATCCATGGGGGATGCAAAGATCCACCCACAGCCCCTGGGGATCCATGGGGGATGCAGAGATCCACCCACAGTCCGTAGGGATCCATGGGGGATGCAGAGATTCACCCACAGTGCCTGGGGATCCACTGGGGATGCAGAGATCCACCCACAGCCCATGGGGATCCCTGGGGGAAGCAGAGATCCACCCACAGCCCATGGGGATCCACGGGGAATGCAGAGATCCATCCACAGCCCATGGGGATCCACGGGGAATGCAGAGATCCACCCACAGCCCATGGGGAGGTGCCCATGCTGGAGCAGGTGGATCCTGGACGGGGCTGTGATCCAGTGGGAGACCTGGTGGAGAGAGGGGGCCCTGCTTCCAGGGGAAGAGTGACCCACACTGCAGCAGTTTTGGGAGGACTGTGTGCCTGTGGGAGGGACTCACATTGCAGCAGTTTTGTCAGGACTGCTGCTTGTTTGAGATTTGGAGACGCGCTGGAGAAGTTCACAGAGAACTGTCTCCCTTGGGAGGGAGCCCAGGGTCTCACAGGGGAAGGACTCTTCTGGAGCAGTGGAAGAAAACCTTGGGTTGTTTCCTTGGGAGACCCCCTGTCTCCCTGTGCTGGCAGTGGAAAGGAGGAAGGGCCTGGGGGAGGAAAAGGTGTTCTTTAAGAGCTTATTTTACTTCTCATTATCCTCCTCTGACTCTGTTAGTAATAAATTCATTTTGCAACTTTAAGCTGAGCCTGTTTTGCCCTTGGAGTGTTTTCTCCTGGTCTTATCTCAACTCATGAACCCTTTGCTAATTTTTTTTCTGTCTCCTGTGCCCAGCTATGGTAGGGCAGGATGAGTGAGCAACATTCACGGCTACCTGGCATTGGGCCAGCATCAAGCCACGGCACTATGTATAATTGTTATCAAAACAACTCATCATTTTTAATGAATTTATCAACATAGCACATGTGATAGAGGTGGATACAATAAAGACTAAGAGTAACATGGAAAATAAAGTCAAAGGAGTAAAAGGAAGCAGCCCAAGGGTTTTTGAGATACCTAAATAAGCTCAGATACATCATGTATTCCTGACATATCTATAATTGCTATAGATTTTCTTTTGTAATATAAGCAAAGAAAAATTGTACAAAAATAAGCCATATTCTTTCCCTCTAGGAATTATTCAATTTCAGTAATTTGCCCAAGTGACTCATTTGTACCAGTCTATCTCTAATATTCAAGCTAGCTCTTGCTCATCTAACACAAAGCACCTCCAATCATTCATTGCAAATTGTTCACTATAATTGTTTATATATTCAGGGGCAACCTTAATGCTAGAATTTGCTATATTTTCAGAGGTTTTTCTTTACAACTTTTTGTAATTTTTTTAGTACATATTAATATGTATTTTAAGTATTTTTCAAGAAATTTTCTAGGTTTTAAGATTTAAGATTAGATTTAAGGATAAGGTGAAAAAAGGGCTTTCATCACAAATATTGTATGAACTCTTCTTTTTAGTAAGCTGAAAATCTTTAGACTATAGGTCCTTCTTATTTGATTAAACTTTATAACACCTTCAGTGACATTGTCACCTTCCAGGGAACATTTTACAGGAAAATGAGATATCTGCTTTACCAGTAGATTTACTTACCCATGTTTGTTGTCTTTCTGAAAGATGTGATAATTCTGAATCCTCATCTGAAATTATTCTGAACTGTACTACTGAGTGACTTCTTCCTTTTTTTTTTGCCATGGTTGCTACCCTCACAGATTTCTCGGGCACAGTTTTGCTCGATGCCTTTTTCCTGAGATGTCCCATTTCAAATTTCATTTTTGTTCCCCCAATTATTCTCAGTTCCCAAATCCACTTTCTCCTTTTGATTCAGGTGACATCTCAATCTCTCTCAATTACTTAAATCAGGTATTGCCCCACACATTTTGGGACGGCATGTGTCCAAGCAGTTACTTCCTTTCCCACAGTTTGTCATGGTGGTAATTTTTGTCCACATAGGTTATGCAGATCTGTTTCCCCAGGCCTGGCATCTTCCTGTTGTTGCATACGTACTTTTCCCACAGTTTGCACAGTAGAGTCTTGTCCAGTGTGCTAATTCCAAACCTTTCACCTCCGCGTAGGCCTGAAATTAACACCTCTCTGTTTGCCATGTGTGCCAGCTATGGTAGCTTATCCTCTGGGAACTTCCTTCTTTCAGTGTTTGAGACAATTTTTTGCATTTTTTAATTCCTGACAATTTTGTACATCATTCTTCATGAGCAGTAAAAGGTGACTGTTCAAGACAGAAATATCTGAGAATATTTTCCTCACATGTGTCTTTCAACATGCAGACTAACCAAATAAGAAGTGAGCATAAGAGGATAAAAATTCTTAAAAAGAATTCTTAAGAGCTTCTGTGAATTTCCATCAATTTCTTTTATTCTACAAAAGTTTTACTTCTGTCATCACAAAAAAAATACGTCTACTTCAAAATCTAGAAATGTTATGAAAAGCAATCAAGGGGAAACACAATAAAATAAACTTATTTTCCAGTAACCTTAGTCTGCTGAAAGTTTAAAATCAAGTTTTAATTTAATAAGATAACAGTTTGGAAAATTTCAAAGTGGTTGAAAGCATAGCTTTATAATGGAAAATGTCTAGTGACATAAAATATAATAACAATACAATGCCTGTCAAAAGAGACTACATATTGGAATTACTGAGATGATTTCACTTAGAATGATTGTTTTATTTAATTTCCAGTTTCCTATAAGATCCTCTTTCCACTGAGCTAACACCTAAATGTAGTTTCTACTCTTTGTATTTCCCAAAAACAATGAAGTCCATGAGGATTCTGCAAACACATTAATGATGGGACCTGTTTCCTCAACTGTGGTAATGTCTGAATTATACATAAAATTAAGCCAGAGTTGTACCATTCATAACACTGCAAGATTAATTTTACAGAAACTTTCCATATCAAAACTTTGCACAATAATAAAACTCACTGCAAAACTTAATGACATTGTATCAGTAATTTCAGTCTGGTTGCAAAGTAAGAACAGAATCGAGCTTCCATTTCATCAGAATGGTGAACTGAACAAAAGTGAATTCACTAATTACTTTTCACAAGTTGATCACTATTTTTTGCTTTGTGTGTATATGGAAATGTTTGAGGATAAAAATTCTCGTAAATTCCCACACATCTGATTTAAGTCTCCTCCTTTTACTGTTACATAAGAGTAGGCATACCTTTCATCCTGCCCTTTTTTTTAAATGCTCATGAGAAATTTCTATTAATATTTCTTTTTAAAAATATTACCACAACTCTACTTATGAACTTGAATATGCATCTGCTTGTGTAATATCTATTTAGCCTGCAGAAGTGACATTAAATTTGAACCAATTACAATAGTGGTATGAATAATGTAGTTTTTGAGCCCAAGTCCTGGAGAGTGCTAAATCTGGTCTCTATTTTTACCTTTTCCCCCTTGAACATCTAGGTACTTAATATGAAAACAGAGTGGATTTCAGGTACTGAGCTATGATTTGTGCACATAACCCATTACGGCCACAGAGACTTTAAAGTACAGAGACTAAAATGTTAAAAATAGCAAGTGCTTTAAAAATACCTCGAGACATTTTCACCAAAAATTGTACCCACACATGCAGTAGTAGTACCTCATCTGTGCACTGATTTCTTATCCATTCATTTCATAACACTATACACATTTGTATTTTGCCAGATGGCACCAAATTCAAGAATTTTCTGACTCACTTGTTAATATTTTCTCTTCTAATATTTTAGAAATATTTTATTTAGCATATAAATATTTTGTCTTTAAAGACAATGTATGTATTATATTTCTAAATATGAAAAATTACCTGTTATATTCTTGATTATGTGCTCCTAGAACTCCTCATTCTGATCCTGTTACTATCAATGTCAGAAGACAATCTCTCAGCTGATGCAAAATGTCATAATTCTATTAACTTCGAATGATTTATCATAATTCATCCTGGCCAGATGCTATTTCTAGGCTCTCATCCATGTCATGCCCTAAATAGCATTTTCAGCAGCTTATTGGACTGCAGAGGGCTCCACACCTCTGTTTTATTCTGCCACAGTAAACCACAAGTTTATTACTGCTGGACATTGTAGGAAAGAAACACCCGATGAACAATTCTGGAGATACTTTGGAAACTCTGCGACATTTCCTTTCTTTCAAAGTGCTTGTTTCATTTTTTGCCTCTCTTCTATCTTCACAATTATTTCTAGAGTTTAATTAATAGGTTGGAAAAAAAACAATAAAAGCATAAAATTGTGCCAAAGGACAATTATTTACTATCTAAAAAAAAAAAAAGAAAATTAACATAGAACTGTTTATCACAACAATTTTATCTGATTTCTAATTTAAAAGTTTCAGAGTGCATTGATTAGTTTTGGGGTGTTTCTAACAGTCAAATAATGCCATGGAATATGTGCCACCAGGAGATTCATTGAAGCATGTTCTGAAAAAGCTATGTATTAATTTCTGAAAATACCATTGTGATAAATGTGCTATTCAGGTGAAGCAATGGCAGGTTAAGGCAATTTCTTATGGCAGGTTGAGATATGTTAAATATGAAATATGTTAAATAATGAGCACATCAGTAGACATTTCAAATTTATCTCTTCAACTCTTGAATTAATGCTAAAGACAGAAAACAAACTTTGCAATGCAGTATGGAACTCCAACTCTCACTCTGACATTTGAAACTGCTCTTTTTTATATATGTGTAAAAGAGCAATTAAGGTCTTTAGTGACCTAAAATTTTACCTTCACACTGCTATTCATTAATATAATTATGATGCTGATATTTCAGACTAGGAAGGAAATTATGACAGCTTTCCTTTACTCATTTTTCTATAAACTTTAACTTGTATTTTTTCAATAGTATATACTTAGAATGGCTGTGCCAGAGGTAGCTGAAAGATTACTAGATCTTAAGGCTGAAGTGTTTAAGGCACAACACAATCATTTTCCCAAAAGGAAATTTTCATCTGTGATAGAAGGACATCTTTTTCTAAATATAGGTCTGAAATAAACTCCTACCAAAATCATTAGCAAATTTTACCATATTTTTGTAATTCTTAGGGAAAATTTTGATTAAACATGTACATATTGGAACACAGATGCATGCAAAAATATTAAGACATTTTAGAAGACCTTTCAAGTCACTGCTACACAAAATATAACTTCCTTTATTTCAAGAGAGGAACGAGCCACCTATGACAAATATACTGAATGCAGTTTATACATTTCTAAACATTCTGATACTATTATTTGATGGGAACATCTAAATAAATAGAAACTCATAAAAAATCTTCCTCTTGCACACAGTAAAATTTCTCCTGTGAAAATGTACAAATGATGAACAGGGCTGTTGAAAGATTCTTCACAGTCTATAGCTATAGGAATACTGTGAACTCTGAAAAAGAAGTTCAGAATTTTTAGGTATTTTTTGTACCATTTGGGGATAGGCTACTGTAGCAGACAGTATCTATATGCAACTATTAGATCTACCCACAAATATAGCAAAGCCAGGGAAGGAGATCAAAAACTAGTCGGAAATTACAGACAATGTTTAATTGCTAGGAGCTAAGAACCTCATATAGTGCTCTAGCTGTAAATGTCAGGAAGTATTTCCAAGGAGTATTTTGCCAAGGTCCATCTTTTAGGAGGTGAGGGAAAGAAAATTAAATGCATAAATGGGGCAGCATGCCACTTGGCCCCAAAGCACTATCAAATTAGTAGCATCGCTGATATCTGTGTTGCAGTCATCTAAATGCAGAGGAACCAAAGACTGCACGGAACACCCTGAGGTCAATATTTTCTTGGCCTTAGCTTTCCCTGCTATTGAGCCTATGAATTCCAGAACTGATACAAAAAGCTTCAACAAAAAATTTTATTCCACTCCTTCTTATTTAAATGCCTACATTCAAGCCTGACTCAAATAGGATATCAAAACAGTTCCCATTTGGTTTACAACTGTATGGTTGAGACATTCACTTCTGCAGTGGTAGAGTCAGTGCTTCCACTGACAGCAAAAGGAACAAGTCCGTGCCTTAAAGTGGAAAATAAAAATCTGTGAGAAACCACCACTGTTTTCCTCTGCCATTCTAATGCTGTTGTTTTATTTTAGAAACATATCTAGACATTGGGCAAATAGATTGAGTTTGATATTGTCAATATGAATATGTTTATTTTTCTTAGCTTGTGGACACGACAAACATTTTGGGTCAGCCTGTAAGTTCAAATTACATTGAGCTTTTAGGATCCATGAAACAACAGAAAATGTCATTTTATGGTTTCAGACTCCAGTTTGGTCCTGAGATACTCATATTCCTTCCACAGTAAAGATGCCTAGAAAAATGATGCATGGATGATGAACATGCCTAAACAAAAGAAAAAGAAAACAAAAAAAAAAAAAAAAAAGAGAGAAAAAGAAACAAAAAGAAAAGAGAACAAGAATGCATGAGAAGAGATTAGAAGAGGGTTGTGTTAAAATTTTAGGGTTTTTTACTTACATCACTCAACTGATATGGAATAGCCTTCACTCACTCAAACATTGTGTTTCAAAGCAGAGCCTTTATAAAAAATATTTATCCAGCTTGTAAGTGATGACATTTATAGGATATGCAAGTGCTTATTCCCTCTCAGAAATGAAAAATTTGAATGGATTTATTTTTTTCTAAGTCGAAATGGTTTCAAAAGCTTCCTTCTCAGCAGAATATCCCGAGCACCTTACAGAGGCTTCAATTTTAGTGCATTTCCTATGAAAGAGCCATCAGCCAAAAATACAAGATTTCAAGAACTTGGGAATAAACAGAAAATGAAAGACCTCAACACAAATTGTGAGGGATCATTCTGGGATCTGGAAACTATTCTAATGGTCATGTATTTTTCACAAGTATAAATAATGAATGCAAAATAATAATCATTATTTTAACATGAACCAAAAACCCAGGAAGCATATGCACACTCTTCTTTGCATGGAACCCAGTAGTTTAGGTAGACTCAAATAAGCTCCCTGAATGAGGACTCTGATTTCACAGTCACAACAATCTTTATTTTTAAATTTCAAATCAATTCAGGTCTTTCTAAGTTGCTATGAAAGCCAGCTCAGCTGGGATGCACAGCATCTAAATGCCAGCATTTTAGCACCATTTAGCACAATTTAGTACCATTTAGTAGCACAGTCACATTCATATGCAGAAAGAGCCTATGGTTCTCCACACACATGAGAGGTTAGAGTTATTTTAGAGAATTTCGGTCTTACACTTCAGAAGTGCTGTTATATTTAAGCCACACTGGGTGCCTAAGGTCCTTACATTAATAGGAAATTCCAGCATTCCTGAACTGAGCATAACTGAACTAAGCAGGCAACAGCTACATCCAGACTCTGAATTTTAATGCTCAGAAAGGTTAATCCTCAATAAATATATTAATCAAATATAATTGAAATAGAATAAAAAGGATACCTACTTATCACTATAAAAATACTGACTGTGACCTGAAGGAAAGGCCTGAGCAAGTAGCATTAATAGTTTAACCAAGGAAAATGCAATGTATTCATTTCCTTTTATTTTCATAATTGACAACAAATTGCTCCAAATTGCTATATAACATCCAAATACTTATTCACTATTATGCATAATCATATGATGTAAATTGGTATATTTGACCTCTTTCACACTCCAAATAGGAGGCTCCAGTGTAAGATGCTAATGCAGTATTTATTATTACTTGGTGACAGCACCTTCTTCACTGAAGATTTATTATTTATTGATGTGACCAATTCCTGTTTAGAGTACTGACAAAAATGACAAGTCCAATGCTTAGTTTAATCCCACAATTCCTCTGTATGTGCATTCTGATTACAACTGTAAAAGGATAACATGTATGACATGGCCTTTCTTCCAGCATCACCACTTCCTGTTGCACCTTGAAAAGCCAAAATCAATATTCTAGATGTTTGTCTGCTTGTTTTCTAAATCTGGAAATTGTAAGAAACAGACCAGAACAATACAAATATTCAGTTTAAAACTGATTTTAAGTCCTTTTTTGTTTTTTTTTTTTCCTTTTTTATTGAGAATTGCACCTTACTAGCATAACACAGCCTTGAATAAGTTGGAATAACTGGAACAACCAGAAAATTGGGTTAACTCACACATTTTAAAAATAAAGTAAAAATTGTGTATTAACTGTCCTTCCTAAAGGACTATTAAGAATGAATACATTATAAGACATTGACCATAGTAATATATAAATTTGTAAAATCCTCCTCTATAGTCAGACGATTCTTCTCTTTGGATGTTGCAACATCATTCCCCAAATGTCTTCTTGTGACAGAAATGTGATTGACACTCACATTTTAAAAAGAGTGTTAAACAAACTTCCCAGTTTTCTTCCCAGCTCTTCCCACTTCTTTTGCCTTTTTTTCCTACATATTTAATCCTTCTGAAAGTTCCACCAGCACTTGGTTATAAAATTATGTATTCACGTATAACAGAGGTAAATATTTCATTCCTGCATACAATTTATATTTTAATCTTCCCTTAAAAGGTGACAACATGTTCCAAACTTAGAAGTCCATTTCCTGAACCTATGTATTTTGTAGGTGTGATAAACACTAATAAATAAGGGTTTGTTGCAGCAGAATATACTTTAGTCATTTTCTTTAATCTCATTATTTCAACTCACTATTCTACTCCATCCTGAATTAATAGACTTAATTCACATTGGGAGCTTGACATTTGAAGTAAGATTATTTAGTAGGAAATAAAAAGCTTTTTTAACATCAAATAGTTTTTGTATAATGTAGAAAGAAACAAAAGACTGTATTTTCTCAGTACTTAAATGACTTAGGTGTCCAATATCTAAATGAAATCTGAAAATCCTATTGAAAATTACAGCCTTTAGAAGGACTAAATGCTCTAGGAAGATAATTAGCACCAATTAAAACTGAAACAATAACTGTATATTTGAGAATGGAATGTAAATTAAGGGCCATAGGCTTGTTTTTCACATGGATTAGTAAATCAAACAGATTTTCTTGATTTTCTCTTGTGAGTAGTAGGGTGAATACATGACAAATTAATATCACACTAACTCATTTAAAAATTAAGTCTATCAAATTCAAATTATTTGCAAAATGAGCATGATAAAAATTATATTATGTAATATGTGTTACTATACCATTAGTCATTATTGGTAAGATTCATGGGCTATATGAAAGCATTTTCATTGTGTTTCTTAACTTTCCTTCAAAAAATTGCTGAATGATCTACTGTACTTTTCAAAAAAGTTTGGGAAGGTTATACATAACATTTAATGAAAATAAGAAAGGCAATCAATATAACAAAGTGGAATGCTTTAAATTTATTAATTGTCCTTACTTAATCTGCAGAAAAAAAATTTAGAAGTACTTCAGCATAACTGCAGAATGACTGACCTTTTGGAAAGAACCTCAGCAGATCATCTAGTCCAATATCACTCTGAAGTATCATCACCACAGCAGGGTACTCAGGTCCATGTCCATAAAGGATATAATTCACTATCTTTAAGGATGGAGACTATGTAGCTTCTCTGTACAATATGTTCTGTGTATGATAATCTTCACAATAAAAAAACTTTTACTTTTTATGTAAGTGAAATTTCCTGAATTTCAGTTTGGCACTGCTTCTTGGTATTTCACAAGGCTCCACTAAGAGGCTTTCTTTATCTTCTTTGCTCCTTTCTTGAGACCATCAGAGATCCCCCTGAGCATTCTCTTCTCCAGGTTGAATAGTCCCAACTCCCTCATCTTCTCTACACAGCTCAAATGCTGCAAGCTGATCAGTCTTCATGGCCCTGTGCTGAGTTCCAGCATATTCATGTCCCTGTCATACTAGGGAGCATCAGACTGGACACAGAACTCCAGCTATTGCCTCCTCATGTGAAATATTTTTCTAAAAAGGAATGAGAAAATACTTTATTTTTTTTTTAAATCAGGCTACTCTTAAACTTCCTTTCTAAAATGGCAGGATTTTATTTTCCTATTTGAACAAAATTTCTCTGGAAAGCTCCTTGACCCTAAATGTTTTAATTACAGCAACAGCTGAATCAAACATTACAAGGATACAAATAGTTTAATACTCAAGGAAAAGTCAATGTGGTCTCCTGGGCTGAGGGTTTTCCCCCAGAGCTTAGTAACCAAAGCAATGTAAATAGAATATTGACAGCACAAGCTTTGTGTAATAGGCAGCTGTGAGAAGTCATAGCAAATTATCAACCTACTTAATATGAAGTATCACAAAGACTGATTGCAGTGTTTTCCTTGCGGTGTTCCTTACTCATCCATGTCTTCTTTTGATTGCAGAGTTTGTTTATGGGTTTATCATTAGAGTTTCATAACACTTGATCTGTCTTTTTTACTTGATACAGAGTAGCTACTAAGCAAATATTTTTGTCATATAATCACTGAAAATTTGACAATAATCCTGCTTCTTGTTCAGCTGTAACTTGAGCTGGGCATATTGTTTATATTTCATGAGTCTGTGTTTGACAAATATACAAATATTTCTTTTACCAAACTTTGTGGCAAATGGATGCTGAAAATAAAGAAAAATTAAATAAATCATCACAAAATCTATAGCTAAACTTTGATCTTTTGGAATTCTGCAGTATCTCTGAAAACAATTGTGCAAATCATCCTTTCATTTTTTCATCCAAAAGCCAACCAACATCAATTAGATTAGAGATTAGATGAAGAAGACTGTTTTTCCACTAAACCTTCAAAATTCTCAGATTAGTAAACAGGACTACTAGAAGAGATAGTAATTAGTCTATGGCCCTTTATCTGAAATGGTGAGAATATCAATTAAAATATTAAACAAAGTCAATGTGTGACTGGAATGTGTACCTCAGTTTTTAGCAAATAGATAACAGAACATAAATTTGGAGATATGCAAGGTAGAAAAAATTAGTCAGCTTGGCAACAAATGTCAAAGATAATAATGTGGTAAAAATTAGGAAGGGTTTTGGAAAACATTTAGTTTTGACCTTGTGTAAAATAAGCTGTACAATATACCTCTGCAACTACAGAGGGAAGATGATGCAGCCCAGGATGCGTAAAGAAAAGGCAGAAGCACAAAGTAAAAGAATGCTTGACAGAAAAATCATAGTTGAATTCATGAGTGGCCAAAAGGAATCAAAGGTGTGTAGAAGGAGATGGTAATGTGGAAAGAAAGAGAAAAGGACAATCAGCCAAAAGCACTGCTGAAAAAAGAAGCCATGAACATCTCATACATCAAAGTATACTAAGGGAAACATCTGGGAAAAAAAATCATTTTTAAACCATCAATTCCATTATTTCAACAGATCCAGAATAGATACCATATCCTCACCTCTGTAAGAGTCAATGTACATCGAAATCTGAAAATAAGAAAATACACATCTTTTGGATATAAATTTAAAAACTCCAAAGAACTGAATGTCTGCACTTTTAAAGCAGTTATTATCATTGCCTATCTGAAGCGTGCTATCTCTCATAGGGTACCATATGCTTATAGTAATAATAATAAATAGAAATAAATAGAAATAATATAATTAATAAATAAACTAATAAATAAATAATTCATATAAATAAATATAATAATTTTATCTTAATAGAGAAAATACACAGTATATGGAAGATAAAACAGAAGAATAAATAATACATATATATTTATATATACATGTGTATGCTTATACATACTACATACTAATACTAACTATATCCATTGATATGCAGTCTAATGCTGATTCATTATGGTAGTTACGATTACGCTTTACTGGAGAAATGGAACAAGGGAAGAATTAGAGAGACAAAGTAATCTATTTGACATATTCAATAAGAAAAATAGGGTTAGATCATCTCTTACCACATTTGGATTCCCCCTATCTGAAAATGACTCATCTAGATGACTGAAGACCAAAATTGGCTTGCTGCAACACAAGATTTTAAATAAAAGAGGAAACTAAAGAACAAAAAGTAGTGAAACCAGAATATTCTTGTCTTTAGAAAATGGTTGGACTGCAAATTTAGATTTCTATTCTTGTTGCAATCACTACCACAAGGACAGATTCCTCTTGTGACATGCTGTGCTCTCATTACATCTTTTGTCAAATAAATAAAATCAATATCTCATGAAATTTTCAAACTAAGTTCACCTGTTGATGGCTATGGAATACCAAACTATTATATGTGTGAACAGCTAAACCCACTAATAGAGATATTAGACTACTGTTTTTTGTATTCTCTAACACTAAAATTTCACTCCCTTATTCTCATGATAAAGATTACCATAAATATGAGGTGTAACATACTGTATAAATTTTCATTATAATTGAGAATAAGAAATTCTGGACTCTGTCCCAAATGGCTCACAATAACTTTCTGGTAATAAAGAAGACACACTTGCAATAGCTGTCCTTCTTTATCTAGTTTATAATGCCACAATTAGTTTTGTTATGCCCTTCTGAGAGCTGAAAATTAATAATTAATGTATAATAAAAAAATATGGAACACTGAATTCTGCAATAACAAAACTGTGACATCCACAAAAGCAAATCTACAGAAACATGGAATTGGTACAATATGGACATCAATTTCCATCTACAGTCAGAAAAAAAAGCCCATCATTGATTTTCATGAGAGCAAGATGTGAATAATTGATCCTGCAGTTTGAAATCAATAAGATGCCCTTTCATGTGCTGTCCATGTTGATTTGGTTCTGCTAATCTCTTTCACATCTAAGTAATTCATAGTTAATGACTGAATGGTGATTAGCCCTGACAGGTTTAGATTCTGAATCCTGTGACAAATAAAATGTTATCACTAGCATTTAGGCACATCTACTAACAAGCTGGAGGCAAGCGTTGCTAGCTATTTTTAAACTGAGAACCTCTTAATCTTTCTCTTCTCAATTAGTAAACTATGGGCAAAACATCATAGTTTACTAATTGTAGTATTAAAAGTAATAACAGTGTTAGCATCATCAACTCTTAATTGCAGAGATAAACTAAACAAATTTAAAAAAAACCCAACTATTTGGGCTGGCAGAATACATTGCAAATAATTTTAGATGTTCAAATATTACTTTTAGATGCCACAGACTTAAAACATATTTAATAAACACAAATGTGACCCAAAGTGGATCTTTCCATGCTTTGTTTGGCAATAAAAGTGAGGAGCCTATTCTTCAACATTTCTAGGACCTTTATATTACCTGTCTCATAGTAAAATACCCTGAGAACTAGGATGTTTCATATTCTCAAGGCATTGGCCTGATATCAACCTACCAAACAATTACCATGTGACTGTTCAATTTATTAAGTGGTAGCTTAAGTGAAGTATAGCAATATGGTAACAACAAAACAACAGGGTAAGACAAAGACTGCATCTTGTCTTCCAAATTCATCACAATGTCCTTAGCATTTTGCTCCCCATTTACTTATGCAGCACCATAAAATACTTTTTCACATGCTCAGAAACACAAACAAGCCCCGTATGTTCAAGACCAGCTCTCTAATTAATTAGTACCTGCTATTCAAGTCACTTAATTTCTCTGTCTCACTGGCTTTTTTCCTTGAAGCTAGAAAGGCAGAACATTTATAAACAGATTTAAAGTAAACCTGCATTTTAACAATCACTCATGTTTCCTCCCACTTACTGTTTGTTTAAGCCAACCAGCTCATATTTTAGTGATATCAAAAATTGCATATCCATGTTTTACTGCCATGGACATGACACTGTCATCAGCCTCAGCTCCTTGCTTGGTAAGATCATGCATCAGATTTCTTACACTGAAACGCATGAGAGACAGGGAGGTGATTAGAGAGCCAAGGGCAAATCATATCCGACTAACCCAGGGGCCTTCTACAACAAAGTGGCTGCATCAGTGGAAAAAGGAAGAACTACAGATGTCATCCACTGCATTTCTGCAAATTCTTTAATACAATGTCTGGCAGCATCCCAACTGCTAAGTTGATAAGGGTTTGAGGCATGGTCTGTGGGATGAATAAGGAATCAACTGGATGGCTCTGCCCAAATGGCTCAATGTCCAAGTTGAAATCAGTAATGAGTGGTGTTGCTCAAGGGTTCATACTGGGATCAATACGATTGAATATCTTAATCTGTAACATAGGTAATGAGACTGAGTCAGTAAGTTTACAGATGACACAAAACTGAAAGCTGTAGATGGTATTCTTGAGGGGAGGGTTGTCATCCAGGAGGACCTTGGCACCCTTGAGGAGTGGGCACATATGAACCTCATGAAATTCAACAAGGCCTAGTGCAAGGTCCTGCAGTGGAGTCCAGGGCAATCCCCAAGGTCATTACAAACTGGGTGATGAGTAGGTTGAGAACAACCCTGAGGAGAAGGATTTGGGCATACTGGTGGAAGAAAATTTGGGCATGAGCTGGCAATGGGCACCTTCAGCACAGAAAGACAGCTGCATCAGACCTGTGTCCAGCTGTGTGATTTCCCCACTCTACTCCACTCTTGCAAGACCTAACCTGGAGTACAGCATCCAGCTCTGGGATCCACAGCACCTGAAGGTGTGAATGGACCTGTTAGAGCGGATCCAGAGAAGGGCCACAAAAATGGTCAGAAGGCTGGAGCAACTCTCCTAGGAAGAAAGGCTGAGTTGAGGTTGTTAAACCTAGAGAAGACAGGGTGCCAGGGGGACCTTAGATCAGCTTTACAATATACAAAGGGAGCTTCTAAGAAGAAGAGAGAATATTTTACCAGGGCCTGTCCAGAGGTCACCCTAACCCAAGCCACTTTATGAATTTATTTCTTTGTGAAATTGCCATAATCCTCCTGCCCATGTGAAGATAATTTAGACTTATTTGACGATGAGAAATCTACTGAATTCAGATGAGATTTTTTTTCCCTCTTGTTCTACTCTGAAAGTTATTCCACTGTAAAGCACAACCAATTTCTCTGCTATACCTGCCATTCATGACAGAATATATTTGCTCACAAACTCTAGGTTGACACAATGCCAGATTGTTGGTATAATATTAATGTTTATTCCTACATATAATTGAGTGGAATGCTTACCTGCATGCAGACTGATAGATCAGACTGTGTTGCAAATACAGATGACACAAATGACAAAAATGCGGGATTTTAACACATAATATTTAACACTGTCATTCACTGTCAATGAAATAGTGATACCCAGTTGTATGATACTGGTTTACATAATCTTAGCCAGAGATTGCTCAGGAGACCTTGAGAATTGTAGAAAACAGTTCTGAAATAAAACATATATGTTTTATCATATTTCAGTAATAAAAGATTGCAAGCTGCTGAGCTGAAAGGGGGAATTTTTCAGTTAGAAAAGCATAACTGTCTTTCAATATGCAAGGCACCTGTCACCCAACCAGTGATAAAAAGCCAATATCCTATTTACTTTTTACTCAAAGCATTTGCAACCTGCAATCACCAGTTTCATCTATAAGAATTGGCAATTCATGGCAATCATCTTTTTACCATTATTTTCCCTTGCAAGTCAAAGAGAAAAACAATAAAATACTTTATTCATGTGAATGTCATTTTCCCATTTAGATATCATAAATAAATTGCCTTTTTAGTACAAAATGAAAAGTGGAAATTATTATTTAATGAAGATTAGTATCCACAAAAAACACATACACATGACTTTTCACAATCATTTTCATACTGCTTCTACAGAGTAATTTTCTTAATTAGCAAATATATTTTCTTCAATTTATCTTTTCTCAGTGTTGCTTACAAGTTGATAACACAATAATCTTAATAAAAAGCAGAAATACAAAAGAGAAGCAGAGAAACATTGTTGCTTTGCGCTTTGGCAAGAAATAAAAGAGGAGTAGCTAAGCAATCTTTAGAGTGCCATCTCTCCTTAGATTGGATCTCACAAAATATGACATCCTTTCTTGTTAAGTGGTTCTCTTAGCTTTTTGTGCTTTACCATTGAATGACAGCTGTTTGCCTTTAGACACTTTACTCAAATGAAATTAGACTGATTGTTTTATTCTGAAAGCTGCTTACCTTCATTTCCTTGGTTTCAGTAAAACCAAGAAACTTGCAGGAATATCTAACACTTTCAGAACTGAATGCAAATAAATGCTATGGATTTTTCTCAATTAATTTGTCAAGTCTGACTGAAGTTCACATCCTGAGATACCTTCTAGAAGAACAGAGTGCAATATTTTTTCTGCATTAATGTTAGGCTCCTAATAGAAGCACCAAAGCATATTTAACACATTCCTGGAGAAGAAAATCTGTCTTCAGAAATCCTTAACTTCCTGATTGCCAGAAAATAGAAGTTTATAAAAAAGAGTTATTAGTATTTAAGCAGTTTCTCATGGGTTTGGGAGATTTGTTTCTTTGTTTCCTTTGTTTTTAACAAAGCATCAAATAGTGCTTTGCTTGGAGAGGACTTGATATGATCAACTAGAATAGTTGTTGTGTTCTCTCAGTGTCACATTTTCAGTGTATGTACTAACAGCAACAGAGAAATAAAATCTGATGAAAAATATAAATAGCTCCTGAAAGAAAGCATCATGCAGTGGTCTAAAATATTTAGAATCATGTTTAATAAAATTTCAATGTGTTTTCTAAGAATAATTCCTGAAAAAGTAATAGTCTTCTGTAGGAACAAAATCAAAAGAAAAAAATCAAAATCAGACAGTAGTTATAGTTTTAAAGATTCACCACTAAATTATGATTCAGATACTTCTAAATATTCAATTTCTGCTTATCACTGAGTTTCATAAATTTATCAAATATTTATTTTTTAGCTAAACATTCCCTTCTTTTCTACAAGTCTCCATTATGCCAACACCAGCAGCAGTTTCACCTGACCAGCAAGCCAATCTCCAAATTAAAACCAATTGCATATAGGAGCAAAGCAAAAGGAGTATATAAGACATATATCTTTAATTTAGACATTTATAAGCAAACATACACTTCTATAGGTGTTAATATATAAGTTAAATCCCACTACCAATTAATAAAACTTTGACATTTTTGCACCAACCACAATTTTCCATATCCTAAATGAAAAGTCTGCAAGCAAAATAAATCTTTAAAAGATGGGTTTTCAGTAAGAAGGTAATAAATTTAATAGGCTTTGAGCATTCAACTTTGTATTCTTTGCTGGGAGGGGTAATAGTCATAGAAATAATAATGTAAAATACCAGGCAGCTTTTAAAAACACTGTGATTCCAGTTGACTTTTAATTTCCTCAACATATATCACAATAAGACAATAAGGAAGACAATAAGAAAAAATGCTAAATAGATGATACTGTAGTTAACTTTTAATTTTAAAAAAACAGTTTTAGTTGAACAGCATTCCAAGATTAATAGACTTTTTTTACCATTTCACATTTTTGTTTATGAAACTGTGAAAAGACATTATAGGAACATATATTATTTAATACTTTTAATTCATTTACAGATAGAGCTTTAAAATGAGGAACCAAGGCCCCACTGAGAAGACATATAATGACAAATTTTCTCCTTAGAAAATTTAGTGTCCAAAAGCCAATAGTACAGCTATATTTTTTATCATACTTAGGAGATCTTACTACAGAAGTCAGAATAGCCACAGTTTAATACTTTGGAGTTTTTCTAAAATTCAGGGAAAGATCATTATATATATACATATATGCCTAGCAGAAGCTTTTTAAAAGAGAAATCAGATTTTTCAAATCTTCTACTAAAACCAAGTAGACTATCATTCTAAATTGACTATATTTTACTAAGATTTGCTGAACCAGACTTTTAGAATTTATCATTCATAAGTTTCTTCCCACTTTAAGTTTCCTATCATCTTAGATCCCTAATTGGAATATATAAGTCCTTGTCTAAGAGCATGTTATCTCAAGCACTGTGAAGATATATTGCAATTAGAATTTTTTTTTAACAAGTTATTCACTAACTTGTTTTGAAAGGAATAATATTAGTTGTTATCAGTTCTCATGTAGGTAAGATTTCCAATGTATTTGGATACACATTCCTTAATATACTTATATTTGTAAGAAATATTTTAAACCCCAGCTGTCACTCAGTTGAACGCCTCACTAGGTAGCAGAGAAGTCACTTTCACTATTAATGCAGAGCATTTTTATTAAATTCTCAACACAGACGTCATTCTATAGAAATTAGTACACAAAAAAAATGCCATTTTTTAAAATCTCAGAACTACATTTTCTAAAATATCAAAAGAGATTTGTGTTCTAGAATCCAAATGGCTAATCTGAGACATTAGCTGACTGCACATCAAGAAAGGGCTGAGCTCAGTCCTGTGAAATATAATCTGCATGTTAGACACTTAGAAGCCATAGTCAACAATAATTTTTTTGGTTTTTTATTAGCTTCTACTTTTAAATTATCTATTTGCAGAAGTGAAATGTAAATTTAATTTAATCCCTAAAATATGAAAGAAATTAAGTGTTGCAAGACTATGTAATGAACTAGTGACTTAGTGACTTTTGCTACACCATACAGACAAAGGGTCACATTGCTTCTGTAGACACTCGAGGATTCTGTTGTGTGATCATTAAATATAACTGAAAATGTGTTAGAGAAACAAATCTAATCAATATCTTGATTGCTAGTAAAACTTCTGAAGACAACAAAATTATTTTAAAATGATCTTTAAACATTCTCACTTCAGTAAAGATGCGGGAAGTAAGTCTTTATAAATTCAAACTCACTGAGGCTCTAACTGCAGTTTTCCATATTGGCTGTCTCTGGATACATAAGATACATAAGATGACAAATTAGAAAATATAAACACACACCCCATAAAAGCCTACACTCTTCTATAAACTACAGGTAAGTAAACCTGTAGTGGCAGCCCTTATAAAAATCAAAATACAAACTCTGTCTCAGAACCATAAATGAAATATCCTTATATGATGACTTGCTTAGAAAGACCCTTGAACTAATATTGGAAAAATAATAGCAGTAACAAAGTCGCACCAATATTATCAAGGTTAGTTCAAAAGTGAAATCTCTTCTATTTGTATCACCATAACATTTTTCAAAACTATTCACTAAGGAGAACTTCAGGCTGAGTAGTCACCAAGTGTTGATTAATAGCCTATTTAACTCCAATTGAATTTAATGTAGCTTCCAGTCATCCAAGTCATTTCCATTCCAAGTTTCACAATAATATTATCTAACTGACATTGTAAGAAATGTCAAATCAGATGGCAATAATTAGTACAGACCATATTCCTGAAAATCACTACACACAAAAATATAAAAATTAAATGCTGAAGGAACAGTAACAAGTAATATACATCACCTTGGCTTTAAGCAGGAAACCCTGAAGAGGAAGATATTTAGTTATAGTTGTCTGTAAAAAATGAACTTTGCATTCTAATTCTGAAGCATTCACTTGAAGAACTTGATCCTTTGCTTACTTGCCCATATAGCCTCCAGTTTCTTGGGGCAGGGCAGAGTTTTTCACTGATTTGTAAGACAGAACACTTTCTTTTCCGTTTTCAGGACTACAAGATTCTATCAACTGTGGGAACATTGAAATATGCCCTGGAAACCATCAATAAAATGTATCTCCTTGGGCTCATCCTGTGAACTTCATGAAACTGAAGAAAAGATAGTACCCAGTATGTTTGTGGTCTTTGTCCAGAAATGTATACAAAATTTTCATTATGTCTGAACTTGAATTTTCAATAAAATTTCCCAGTTATCCTAGAAAAATATCTCTTTTGTAACATCCTCCGTAACATTTTTATTCTACTTTTTTATTTAGATTGTTTACTTCCCCATAGATGCAGTTTGATTCAAGTACATTGCTGGTTATATGCACCTCTTTCAGTGTGATCCCAAGGCTGAGAAGATCTCAATGTGATCTCCATCCCTGCAGTGCAGTTGACAGCTGAAAAGTAGAGAGACCAAATGTCATTTCATTGTATCCAGACTTCAAGCTGTCCATTCTCTGAATGATGAAGAAAAGCGTAAAAAGATCAATTTTAGCATACTACATTCAGATCCTGAACTACCACTTTGTTTATTGCAATGGATATCACAAGAACACACCACATTTCACTAAAGTTCCCATTGCACACAATAATGGTGTTACAGCTGCTCAAATCTGACCTAACCCACGAGGCCTCCTTTAACACACATGTACTTGGGGACCAACATTAAATTTTCTTTCCCCAGTAATTTTCCCATGAAAAGGAAGATTTGGGCTCAACAGTTTCCTCCATAAGCAAGACTTGTCTCAGCAAATCTTTCCCATAGTACTGAATCAGCTTACTGTCTGTTTTAATAATTAAATTATTAAAAAAGAAAACAAACAAAGCAAAAGAACACAAAACATTTCAGCATATAGTACCAGGTTTCTCACTCTCAAATTACAAGTCCTTGGCATGAAAAGATTTACCTCAGACTGTTACTGATTATTTATACAGTAGTACATATAGGGAAACCTAAGCAGACCTAAGTATCTGTCAATCTAAAGCAATCTTTGACTTTTGGTTAGAAACAAAGCAGAGAAACATTAGTTAAAAATGGAAAAAAATCTTCTTATTAAACACGCTTAAGGCTCTTTGAATAAGGTCAAAATAGGTACAAACTTTCATCATATAAATTGTAACAGCTCTGCACCAAGGGATATAGGAGATGTCTTGCTGTTGCAAGTAATCTCCTCAGATGTAAGATGGATACACATCTCCATCCCAAAGTTACCCACCTGCAAGGTACATTTACCCCTCACTGAATATGGTGCATGACTAGAACCACTCAAGATCCACCTAAAAACGTGGTAAAAAAAAAAGTTAAGAATGGGGAAAAGTTACAGCAGTTTATTGTAACTTCTGGAACTGATGACCAGGCTGAACCACTTCTCCACCATAGGGACACCTATTGGGTAGGACCCATAATCATGTATCATAAATGATTAGTGATTAGAGCATGTCTGTTTATTGCTTTGAATATGTTTCTGCAATGAGATACTATCACCAGCGATCTTCAAGCCTCAACCTGTCACAGTGTTATTAATAAATAGTTTTATTAATAAAAATAATTTACTCTGTAAGTTATTAATGTGAGTCCTTCAAGGGCACTGGCAGTTGCTGTCAACAGCTAACATACTCAAATAAAAGTGTGGAGAGCCAGGAAGGGGTATCTCCTACTCTTTTGGTTTGTGTCCCTTAATAAGTCAATCAAACTGCCCTCTGATCCAGCAGATTTCTCAGTGGAGAGTCTCCATACCAGGGCGTTGACAGACTAGTTCTTGGCTTTCCTGGGGCACTGACAGAACAATCAAACACAAAATGTTTGAGGAAATCTCCCCTTTCACATGACAAAGAGAGGTATGACAATATATGTAGCTAAGCATATTTGCAGCATGAGCCAAAGAAGAATTTAGTCCTGTAGTTTAAGTTTCTGCTCTTGTACTCAGAACTATTTGTGTTTGGAAGCAAGCCAGACATACGCAGTGGGACTGTACAGCAGGGCTGGAGCCTAAAAGTCTCTGAGAGGACAGGTGGAACACCTGAAAAGTAGGATTTGCTGCTAAAATAATATATCTCTGTACCAATTTGCAGTTGAAGTGTAATTAGCTGTGGGTACACAGAAATAGAGGTATTATGCTCATCTAGGCAGCTGCCAATGTCAAGCTTCCTGCTCTTAACATTCCAAAGCAGTTACTCAGAATCACAAAGATCATTGTAATCTGTAAAAAAGTAGACTTTTAGAATAACATGCGTACAGTAAATTATTGTATTGGTATTTATCCATGTGTTCAGACGCATAGATATCACCCATAGTTTTTCTGAAATAACTGAAATGTTTGCAGTGAATCTTTGACATTTTTTAGTCTCCGTGTGTTTCAACTTTTAAAATTTTAAACGTCACCATCTTCTTCTTTTAAACTTTTTTTTTTCTATAAACTTCCAAATGTAGGACAGAGGAGAAAAAAAACCAAATATGCAAAGCTTCAGTAGTTACAGTGAGATTTTCAGAATGCTAGAGCAATAGCAGTCCGAGAACAAATGGAAGTTCCAACTGATTCTGAACTTCATTGCTTATTTAACACTCTAACAAGCTCATTTCAATCATTAAGTGGAAATCTAAAATGCAAAACCACAACAAAAAATTCAGTAGTTTTTAGGAATCCTCTAGGTTAATTTATATCATGAGGCCATTAAATCATTCCAGATATGAAACCATGTTTTCACAATTCAGTTGAAATAATTTCAAGCACCTACTAAATTAAAGCATTAAATAGAAATGCTGCAGTGTTTTCTTATTAATTTTGCGTATAGGCAGAGCTCTTTTTTTACAAGGTTACTTATGTACAACCTATCATATACCTTAAATTCATGTATGAAGGCAAAATGCAGTAGTCATTTGATTAAAATTTTAGACTTATTTATGAAGTTGTCATAGACTCCAGTGTTTGTAATTTGTTTACCTCCATTTTTACTTAGCCATAATCTGACAAAAACTAAAATGGGTTTCTTGTCTTGCCATCACTTGGAAATGTGGATTTTTTAAAGCTTCTTTTTCAGACATTATATAGAAATACATGAGGTTTAAGACATGATGCAAATATTACCAGCACTTGAATGCCATTAGGCTACAATCTTACATCGGTCCTTTAAACATCTCTATTCATTTCCTAACCTCATTTCATTATAGTGACAGAAACACAGCTTGAAAATAATGTGCTAGTGAAGTCACTGTGTTGGTCTACAGAAACTAAGTATAATATTAAGTTGTTCCGAATGGGCATTTTCTTATGTCTGATTTGCAGTCCATTATGGAAATACTTAATCTACTTCTTTAACGTATCACTAAGTGGACACTCAGTCAGAAGATGAACAATAACTTACAGTTTGATTGTGTAAGGCCACTGACGTCCTGGGATCTGAATATTGCCCATCACGGAAGGTGATTCATCCACATAATCAAAGAAGAAGGAATGAGATTCAGATGTCATTGTTGCTTTGCTCATGATACTACATCTATCTAGATAACAATATTCTCTGCCTTTTCATTTCTAAGGATTTAAAATTCTCTCAGGATTTGCAATAGTCTGGCTTCTGCTGTCACAGGACCCAGATCCAATCTGCAAGCTATAGCTGTCTAATACATGTAAATGTGTTCTCAAAGGTGCCAACACCTGTCCAGCATGACCCTGAATTTGTAGTGGCTGCACAAGACTTGTAGTTAGCTCAGCCAAGAGACACAACCATTCATCATTCCTCTAGGAGGAAGTTGAGTCCAGTTATTCTATTATGGAATGTATTTGCTTCTATTTATTCCTTCTTGATATTCAGAATGTAGTAACTTTGACACTAGTGCTTCAGCGATCTCTCCTTCCTCATAAGCTCACATGCATATACTTTTTCTGTTTACTATTTTTTTTTCCTGTCTGTTTTTTGGTGGCTTTTGAAAAATTCAGACTAAAGTAAAGAAATAACCATTACTACTCAGAGCAAAGGAAGAGCTCAAGCACAGAACATTGCCAGACTCGCTGCAGTGGTTTGTCTTGTTTCTTGTATTTATTCACAGACTTCAGGTTACTTCAGCTTTTTGTTTTCTCACTGATCTTCTCATTTTTTTTTTTTCTGTAGTGTTGCAGTCCTTCTTGTCCCCATAATCTCCCAGTCTTTATTCTATTTATCCCTAAAAAGTCTGTCAGGTAATCAGAATTGAATATGAAATAAATTTTAAATGTATACACTTCTGCACAAATGTAGTTATTATAGCTCAGAATTGCCCTTGGCACCTCTGTGAAATGTTTCAACTAGGATCGGTCTCTTCAGAAAATCCTTGTGTAGCCAAAGAGCTAAAAAGCCACTTTGAGAGCCCATCAATGGTGTGATTCACTCTCTGGAGGTACCTAATTTTCTGTTTACCACAGTGAGAATGGTAGGAGTGATTGTGCAGTAATAGTGTTTCTGGCAATGCCTTGGCCAGCTGGGAGAAATCTGGTCTCATTCCTCAGTAAATGACAGGTTGAGAGATACAGAGATAAGTCATGCTGTTGTTTTCAAAAGAGTACCTCGCTTCTGACATCCTCACTGGTCCCCTGCAATGTGGTAGCAGAATTCTCATAAGCCAGTTTATCCAGCTTAGCAGAAATTTGCCTGGGTCTGCTTCCCTCATGCCCTCCACATGTATGGAATGAAACCAACCCTAAAAAGTAGTCAAACCTGCATTTCTCCAGAAATATGAGCTGACAAATCATGTCAGTTTCTCATTACCAAATTCAGAAATTAAAGTCGGAAAAAAGTAGACTTGGGTACTTTTCAAAAACAAGTAGCACAACAACAGTAGCAACCATATAGCGTTTCTTCAGACTGAACACTTACCTGCATTTTAATAGAAAGCGTTATGTATGTAACATATGTAACATTGCCATCTAGTGACGTCAGCTGTAACAACGTGCTTGAACAGCTCCCAGATGTACTCACAGCCATCTCCAGTCACAATAACCTCCTTCCTTCTTCCTAGTCTTCATGATTTATTATTTAGCACTCATAATTATTATTACTATATTATTTTTAATATTTATTTATTTATTTATCTATTTATTTATATTATTATTTATTCTCCTACATTTAAATTTGAATTGCATAAGAAACTTTTGAATGGGCGTCTAACACAATTTATAAGTTTGTCATTAAATGAATAAGGAAGTTACTCAATGAGGCTAGGAATAAGCTCACTTTGCCTCTAAAAAAAATGAAAAGGTTTGTTCTTATAGATTTTGGTTGCATGTTATTATATCTGCTTGCCGTTGTTTACAAATGGTATTCAATGTAGTAGTCCCACTAAAACCACACTACCACTCATTCCTTCTCCAGCTGGAAGCACAAAAGGCAAAGATCATGGGTTGAGATAAGAACAACTTACTGAAAAAAAATAAAAAGATGAACACTAATAGCAATAAATTAATAACAAAAGGCGTAAGATGAAAGAAGTTACATGGAAAGCCTGCGACAATAGTTGATTGGCTCTTCCCCACTACATTTCTACATTTTCTCCCAACCAGAAGAAACGCTCTCCTCCTGGGAAGTGTGAGCCCCTTACTCCAGCCCCTGGCAATGATGTGAAGTGGGATAGAGCTATATCAGAGCCACGCCCCTCAACCCATGCCCCCTCCCCACCACTGAAAAATAAATTAACTCTGACCTGGACAGAACCAGTGCATCGCTCTGGTATTTTCACTAAAAGTTTGTGTTTTCCCAAAAATCAGCTTCTAAAGAGCCTGCCAGCTCATACTTTAGAAATGAAAAAATAAAGGACTCAAATAGATCCTAATATTAGTCAGCAGTGGCACTGGTGCAAACTGACCTAAACAAGGGATATGCAGCATTTCACACACATGGAAATAATCTCTTGAAGGGGACTTAATTGCATGCTTAAAATGAATTTGAGCTTGGGATAAGTGTAGGTTATACAAGAACAGATACATCCTCTGTCTTCTGCAGGATCACCTTAGACTAGGTGCCAAATTTTAGACCAGCAGCTTCAGATGAGCACATTTGCATGCAGGAAATTGTATCAATGTAGGCATTCAGAAAGCTCAACAGACCTAATCTTCCTTAATATCCCACCTCAGCACTCATTCTATTCAACTGTTTGGATGACTTCCTTATTTTCCCAAAGTAGAAGAGGCTGTGCAAGACCTCAGCTTCTCACACACATCTCAGCGGTACTCAGCGGATAGGTGGCACTCTGGGGAAGCAGGCACATGCCATAAAGACATAATCGATATCTGTGCCTTCATAATGACACATCTGCTCTTGTGGTACACTAAAATGGACTGAGAAAAATAGCAAAATATTACAGTAATTTATTAATATATCTATGACTCTGTAGGCCCTCCTATGACAACTTGATGCATACAGGTGAAAGCATTTGTTCTTTTTTTTTAGGGCAATTGAGGAAAAGCCTTGAACTTTGATGACACATTAATTATATGCTGAATTGATGGTCACCCCAAATAATTTTCATCCAAATGATTTTGGTTTTTCAGTTAGATTAATGTTTACTTACACATTTTTCTTCCTTCCCTCTTTCTTCCTGTTCTGGAAAGAAACGATGCCTTGGACTTGTTCATATATCTACCATTTTGAATAATTTTTTAATTTAAGTGGAACATGAACCACAATATCTGCAGGAAGCTATAAACTCTTACAGCCTGTCACTGTCTTAAATGTTCAGTGTGAGTGCATTGACTTACTGCAAAATGTTCCTTGTCCCTCAGAACTACCAGAATGCTAGTTAAAGAGCTTTAATTTTATGTTTAGAGAAGGTTTTATATAAAAATGTAGTTTCATAAGGCACAATTCTTATGAAGAGGTAGCAACTTGACCTTATTCATGAACTGTAGTGCCTGGAATGTTAAATAGAACAGCGTTTTGTTTGATTTTCTTTATGACTTACAGGGACACTTTATAGATGGTATTTAAAATGCCAGCTATACTTATGTTACTATAGAAATTTATGAGCATTTCCTTTTGTATTGTCTTCAAGGTTTGCAAAAAAGAAAAAACACTAATCACAATCAGAGAATTGTTTTTAGAAAAGGCATATTTGCCTGAAAAGCAAAAAGCATTGGGACTTGGTCTTGAAACTTTATATACCACTTCTTCCTATCAAAAATTGTACCACATCTTGAAAAATACAAAAATTACAAAATTACACCCTAAATATATCTAGAATTTTTAATTACAAAAAATTAGATGATGAATTACCATACATTGTGCTTTACTACGCAAATGAATGAAGTAAAATTAAAATAAATTAATAATAAGGGATACAAAAAATGTAAATGGACACCTTTCCCTGCAATCTTTTATGAAAAACACTCCTAGATACATTTATAGTAGTGATAACTTTTAGCTAAAGCAGCCAGCTTATATTCAGGCAATGTTATTATTATTCAAGGGAGAGAATTATATATTCTGGGAATTGGAGTGCATGCACAAAATTTGACAGTGATGTAAATTATCAAGCCAATGTCCAGAGGGAGCATGCTGTAAATAGGAATCATATCTTTAATTCAATCCTCACCGGTATCATCGCCTGCCTCGAAAACAGATGAAATTAGAAATTTTGCAGAACAAAATGAAAGGTTTAACTGTAGTCTCAAACAAAAGTTTGTTCATCCTCCACAATACAGGGCAGAGTGCATCTACCTTTCTGCAAGACATAAGCCTCAAGTGGATGAAACAAAAATTAAGAACCAGTCCCAAAACCTTCCCAGTGGAAGAAATTAATTTAAACCTTCCTCCTGCCTTACCTGTGTGTAATCTGCATGAAATATCTCTTTTCAGGTGCATGGATGGTTTCTTTCTCTTCTAAACACTATCCCTTTCTTCTAATGCAAGCACTTTCTTTCATGTATTGTTGTATGGTTGTTTTGGCACAGAGTCTGCTGAGGACAGAAGACAGGATCTGTGCAGTAAATATTGCAGGATATGGAGGTGTTTCTCCTCACTGACCATGGGTAATGGTGAATTTCAAAAGGTAGAGCAAAGAGGTAGGAACCCAAAACCATGAGTAGAAATTTTCTGTAATGATGTCTTGTATTCATACAGAATGCATTTTACAATTGAGTAGCTATGTGACTTTAGTCTATCTGTCTACATGTATCTACATGTAGGATTATTCTTGTTCATTTATTGCAGAAACCCTTTGAAGCCCCAGTCAAAACCTCCTCTCATACTGGACATGATATTTACAGCAGTAAATACTGTGAATGCAAACGTTTTCACTCCAGCAGACTAAGAAAAAGCAGCATTACTATGAGAGTTTTACAGAAAAGAAAACTGAGAAATTAAGTGCCTTGGTCAAGGCCTGCAGGAATCCTATACAGAGGACAGCTTGTCCCTGAGGAGCGCGTCAGTATGACATCTCTGCAATGATGAAGCACAGTCAGCTGACTGCACACTTAAAGATGATCCATGAATGTGTTGTTAGAATAAAACGTTTTGCTAGCCAAACAGTGATAGTGTAAAAAATGAAGTTTTTATCAGCTGTATATGAAACATTAATACGTTCAAAAAGAAAAACTAGAAGAAAAATGAGATGGTTACTTCAAATAGTAAGTAGTTTAATCCAGAAAGTCACTGACATAAATCCTTTCCTGAAGAATTTTTGATGTTCACTGGAAATCAAGTTTTGTTTGAAGGCAGTATTATACATATTACTTTAATAAATACCTACAGCAATGAATATTTATCATTTTGTAGTTTTAACGATCCAGAAGACATTATGTATCAGTGCTTGCAGTTTTATTACTAAAATTCACATACAACTACAGGCTTTACAAGTGATGTTTTTGAAATAATAGTATTCTGAAATGGTACTAATTAGGGTAAGAATATTGGGTTGCTCAGAATAGAAGATTGTTGTGAAGTAAATTATCCTTAAGAAGGAAAGTTAATGCCTTAAAAATGAAATTAATGCAAAGGCAGAAGAGAGAGAAATTGCCAGTTTCAAAGATAGAGGTACACAGTGTCCAAAACACAACAGATCCAAAGATATTTTTGTTTACCATTTCGAGGCATAGAGTAACATGCAAATTCAGAGCAAACAGATTCTATGAATGATGAATTTTCTAGTTTTATGTATATCAGCTCTTCATTTTGCAAAGGAATGGTCAGGTGAACAGGAAATACTACTGAGTGCTTCTCTGGCTGTCTGCCATGCTCCAAATGATGGCTAATAAAATTACACCAACACTTGAGAGATTGTCTTAAAAGTAAAAAAACAACATTTTAAGGTGAGAATCTGAACACTGTAAGTTTATCTTAAGAAATCATATATACATCTAGAAGTTACTGCTTTATTATAGTACAAATGTTCTGAGCTTTGACTTACTTTCCATAACATGTTTCCTGATAGCTGTATAAATATTGTAATGTCCTTTTACTTACCCTTATGCAGTGAAAGCTATTTACTCATTTTAACAAGTTTCAAAAACCTGTGTTCCTGTTCCTGTGCTGAAAATATCACTGTGAGGTGCTTTAACTAAATCATGAATTAAACTTTTAAATTGTGATTGGTTTTAATTGAGAAAGAAGTAAGAAGCAACTAGAAAGCATTGAAAGGATAATTAATATTAGATCCTGTTCTTCATTTTTTCCACTATTAATCTGATAAAATTTTAGGAATGATGAATGCATACATTCAACATCACCTAGCAGCAAATAAAACTTTTCATCAGTTGTGGGCAGCTAGGGCCCAGAGGTCAGAAGATATCAGAATGTAATGGAAAGATAGAGTCACCCCTCTCCTCCATAGAGTATGGTAATTGCCCCGTAATTAGCCAATAGCACCTAGCTGTGATGAAAGCAGATGGGAGTGACACTGTGAACCTAGGTTATAAAGTGTCAAATTTTCCAGCAATAAACGCCATTTCTGCCATCCATCACATTGATGTTGTGTGCGAATGGACTGAGTGGCCTGAGCTTGGCCACCGTGCTGCTCCTGAACCAGGGTGTCTGCCTCACATAAGGCAGCAATCAGTAACATTCACGGATGATGGAAAAAAACTTCTTCAATTTTTAGGTGTGAAATAGCTACCATTAGTTCTTGAAGCAAAAAAAAAGGTAATTTCTCAGATTATCTTATATAAAGGATTGTTGCAGAAAAATGGTCCAATCAGTCCCCTAAAAAGCTCTGACACAGCAGAAGTTCATCATCATCAATGACTGTATTCAAGGCACACAAGGCTGTCTACTCATTTTTGATGTGCATCTACTATCCAAGAAAAGCCTCTCAGGTGTAGAAAATGGTTGATGACAGGCTTCAAATCCTGGTATCCCTCAAATCAGAAATTTGAGATGTAGCAGGGAGTTTTCACATAATCAAATTGATGTCTCTGCAGTTTGTTATATTAAAGACTTGCTCTATCAAAGCAGCCTTGTGGGATTCTGTGGGATTTTTGTGTTTCACTGATGCACCTCCATTCCATAACACATAAACTTTGTAAAAATGAAAACCAGAAGAGGTGTACATGTTTGTTAAATAATTAGTCGTGTCACTCACCTGAGAATTTAAAAATCAAGTTCTAAATGGGCGCTGCTACTAATGATACCTTCTTTAAATAGATTTTAATAAATAATTGTTGCATAGATAATTCACAAGGAATGAAATCTATTTCACATCATCATTATTTTCCTATCAAAAGCCAGCAGAGCTACAATGCTTGTCAGCAGGGTAAAAACCTGGACTGTAAATACATGGGAAGCATAATCATGTGGATATGACGCTTCTACAGACCAAGTTAAATTACAATTTAGAACTGTACAGACATTAAGAATATCATGATTTTTCTTGTAGTAGTAGAGCACCTTACTTACATACCTCTTGCCAACGTAACACTGTAAAGCTGTTGAGTGATACACTGCAATGTACAGTTCTGCAATTCTGTATCCCTTTTAATGAAATAACACATTGACTGTAAGCTCTTTAGCCTAGAAAAACTCTCAAACAACCTATCCCCATGAACAAATTGGTGGGATTAGTTCTGAGCAGCATGAGAACCCCAAACGGCCAGGTGCCATAATTGACTGAACTGCTCTCATGCTGGTGAAAAGCAGAGCACTGAGAGTCACATTGGGCATTTTAGTAACACCATAACTTGTAGCTCTGTTAGGTGATAACATTTTTTCTGTTGTCCTGAGCAGCACATTCATTCCCTGTTGTACATCTTACATAGTGCTGTTCTCTTTCTGAAAGTGCCAGCAGCAAGAAGACAATGAGCAGGGATTAATGGTATGGAGGCAGGTGGGCTGTTTGAACAAAAAAAATTGCATCATTGGTGGAGACATGAAATGCTAGCGCTCCATATGTGCAATTCTCATCTCTTCTTGCTCCTGGAACAACATAACTCTAAGGGATGGCTCAGCTGAGAAAATTAATATGAGCTAAAAAGAAAAGAAGGTACCACAGATTGAACAATTTAAATAGGTATGGAAAAGAAGGATAACTAAGGTTAGACCCTTACCAAGAAACCTAGCAGGATCTTATGTTAAGTACATTGCTAATGTAGAAATTACCTTTATCCAATATTATTGTTTCCCTTTATTCATCTATTCTTTATCCCCTAAAATTTCTTTTCACATAAATCCTTGGATTCAGTATTTGAAAATGGAAAAAAGATTATCATATTTTAAATATATTCTTTTTAACAGGTTTGAAGAGTGGCTGAAATAATTAATCTGGCTTTTTTGGACAAATGAAATAAGAAATGGTTATTTCCAGAAGCCATATCATACCACCTCGTATTAATGTATCTTGTCAGTAATATCCCTTTCTGTTTAATACAGCAATTGCTATGTCTTCTGCAGAGGTCAGGATATTTTCAGTCTCCCTGTAGATTGTCTAAATGAAGATGTGCTGATAGAGTATTCTCTGCATTTCTGGAGATGTACTGATAAAGCAGCCTGTGCATTTGTTCTAGCCCACACATGGGTTGTCATCATTCCCTGTATATTTTGTCTCCTTAGATTTGGGGGAAAAGATTGCAGCTGGCAGATATTTCAGCCTAAATTTAAAACAATGTAAGCCTTAATATTTTTGCCTGAATTGGAAGATCCAGAGATTTTAAGTACCTGTCAAGATATTGTCAGAACCTGTGGATGGACAAGGTTCAGAACCCTTACATCTGAACTCCTACAAAGCCTCCTGCTCTGTGAGTTATCATCTTTTCAGTTTGGGCAGTAGTTTCTGTCCTTGCTGCTCTCTTCAGAACATGTAAATAGCAAATGTATGGAGTAAGAGGTCTGAAGTAACAGATATAAGAGATAACTTGTGTGATCTATTGATTCACGTATTTTAAGTATAAAAGGCATCATAATGATGATCTAATCTGACCTCTTAAATGATGCAGGGCAAGGAGTTTCAGTGGGAAATTTCTATATTAATAATCTCTGTTTAACTTTCACCATATTTTTAAGAAAGTTATCCAATCTTACTCATCACATGATGAATAACTCATCTCATCCCTTGCTGAGTTTTCCCAGTGATTAATTACTCTCACTATTAAAATTTCTGATTTATTTCTAGTTCAAATTTGTCTAGCCTCATCTACTAACCACTGGATCTCATTACACCTTTCCCTATTAGATTAAAAAGGCATCTACCACCAGAAATGTCTTTTCTGTACAGTTACTTAAATAGCATAATCAAGTCACCTTTTAACCTTCTCATAGATAAACTAAACAGATTGAGTTCAATTAACAAACCTCCATCCTGCCTTCAGGGAAAAGGAGCAGTGGTACTCTTTGGAAAGGTTTCATGAAATAAGCCACATTAATTCACCAGATTTTTTTTCCAAAGCTTTCTGTACAGTTGCATGTGATTTTGTTTCACTTACTAATGTCTGGCAGAAACAGATATAAAATGTCTTTTTTCTTTCCTCAGGTCCACAAAAGCATTTGAGTGTGCTAAAGCTGGTTGTTCCCAAAGATAACTTTATTCAGTCATCTTCAGGAGCAGAATTTGTTTGACATTGCAAGTTGGACTTCTGAAATCTGAATACTGCTATTCAGTGAGAGAGCTGGACATGTAGGAGTGGAGCTCAAAGACACAAGCAGTCTGAGTAGGGAGAGAGAGAATAGAGAAGAACATTTCTACAAGTTGGCTTCCAGCAGATTTGCAAACTTATTGGAGACTTGGATTCTTAGCCTGTAGCCTCTTCTTGATTTAGACATACAAGTCATCCACTTAGAAGTATACAAAAATAAATTCTCACTTCCAAAAAGAAAAGGAAGAAAAAAATAAAAGAGAGATCTAATCTACTACACTAGAGAAAAAGATAACATCCATTCTACTCCAAAGAGGATGAATCTAAATATTCAAACTTCACAGAGATCGAAAAAAAAAAATTAAATTGAGTATGTTCATGACTGATGAAGCCACTCATCTAGCAAAGAGCAATCAATGCCTTGTTTATGAAAGTTGTTCATTACAGGTTTAGTACAAAATGCCTTAGCAGGCCCAGAAGCAGGGAGTCCTTTCAGAGGTAACTGCCCATGTTAAGGGATTACAAAGCCTTTTTCCTTCTCTGATCATGTATTTTCCTATTGACTACATATATACATACACATACTATTAGAAAATTGAATTATATAATTGTATAATTATAAATTATAATTTATTAGCTATAAATATAGAAATCTCACTGCAAATTCCACTGCATTGCGTCTTACTTTAACTACATCAAATGCTTCTGTGGATTTTGGCCATGTGCTTTAAGCCAGGCATTTTTCCAGCATCTGTCATTTATTTTCTTGTGGTGTTGAATTTATGTTCATCAATGTAAGCTGTGAGTACTTTCACCTTTAGGTAAGTGTAATGCTAATCAGTGTTGCTCACCTAGTTGAAACTGATGTTTTTAACTGATGTTAAAAACTCTGTTTCCTTATTTTAAAGTTTATGTTTCTCCATACAAACTTTGTACAACATATATGTCATCCCCTTCAAACCCTCTGAAGGCCAAAAGATGTTTAAATCCTGTTAAAAGCACTATCAAAACTTCTGTCACAATGGTATGAAGTAAACACAAATAATTCAAGACTAAGTGGTGGAATTATTTGGTTCCAGTTATAAGCTTCCAGTTCTGTAAGTCCTATGATATTTAAAATCAAAGCTTTGTACTATGGTTAGAAAATCTATTAGACCAAGTTTTTCTCTAGTCATTTATTTGTATACACACTTGCTATCCACATAATGCCACTGCTGACCATGCAAATAAATATAGATGTATTTTGCTTGTTTTCAAAGAAAACAAATATGAAATGTTTCTTTATCAAAAAAGTTTGTTTTTCTACAACCCAACTGATTTTTATTCACTGTTTGTAATAAGCATTTTTATTTGTTTTATCATCTCTGGATATTGTAACAGTGGTGCATTTATAATTGTGTAGTTGATGCCACTCTTCCATTAAGATTATAGCTGATGATAAGAAAATCTGATGTTTCACAATGTGGAAGTAAAGCCAGGGGGGGCTAGCAGGAGTGAAGAATATGTTCAGAGGCTCTGTACTGCGTAAGTTACCACAGCAAGGAGACAATGGAAGATAACAGTGTGTTGCTGATGTTTGTATCATGAAGTTGAACATAAGTGGCAGATTGTTCAAAGGGGAAATTACTGTCATTCTAAAACATGCAGGCATCACACATAGTCAGACTGACTAGTGTTCATGAAGATTCCATGGTGATGGATGAGATCTTGTAGTATTATGGAATCACATTTTCTCTGACTGTAATATTCCTAAGCCCTATCCAGTGGACTACACTTTGATATGTGCATCAGAAGCACTGGAACATTTGGGCAAGTCATTGTTTCTGAAGATCACTGTGCTTTTTAAGGGTTGCAAGGGGTGGCTGGTTTGTGGGAACCTGACTGCATGGAAATATGTACATAGTGGATTATAAAGGATTTGTGTGTGCTGAAATATGGCATAGCTGTGTTCAGTCTGAAACAGCTAGCCTTCATCTACTTCTGTACCCAGAAATGCTTGAGATGCCATCCCTTTGGTTTCAAGAAAAATTTGCACTGAAACTCATATATGACCTGTTGTGTTTGACAGTCAGGATGGTTCCACCAGAAAGATCATAATGGGAGCAGAAGAGAGCCTTGGTACAGTGGTTCTGAGAGTGATTACAGACTATAGGATCTTTTTAGGTTTTTTTTCATGGTGTCAAGAGTTGCTACTGAGAAGGGGTCTCAGGCTAGTTGCTGTGGCAACATTGTCCACAGTATGAAAAATCATGTATGAAAAACGTTTTCATTCAGTCACCACTGACCACAAAACAGCAGATGCATTTTTTACTGCACAGATAATTGTTCCCACCTGTCCTGGTTTAGGGCAAATTTGGGAGAAAACCTCCAATGGGCTCCCCCCCGCCCTCCCTGGGAAGCAAACCCATGTGGGCCTTTTCTCTCACCCCCCAACCGGTTCGGGAAGAGATTTCTCTGAGAGAAGTGGAAAAAAACCTGTTTATTTCACAGGCACAGCACTACCCAGCACAAGAATGAACAATATGAAATTACAAAACCTCTCGCCGTTCGAAGAGATGACAAACTTCAGAGGGTCTCTCTCCTGTGGGTGTTTGCTCTGTTATCAGTCCCTCTGGCGCTGGAAAATGCCGCTGCCCAGGCTGGGCTCCCAGTAGTCCACGGGTGCAAGCTCCCGGTGCTCCCCCGAGTCCCCAGTCCAGAGCAGGTTCGATTTGTTTCAGAAAAGGGAAAGAAAACAGTCCAGGAAGACCTCTCTGCTCCAGCTAGTTGGAAAGCCAAGGCGATCTGTCTCTTGTTGTCTGTCTGTGCTGTAGTCAAAACTCCCGATGCGGGGGGAACAAGTACAGTCTCTGATAACAGACTCGGTGCTTTCTTTTCCACTCACTTTTACTCTTAGATGAAATTTTAAGAATACAAAATCTGTGTCTGGGTTAGGTGGACGAATGGGGATACAATTTAACATCATAATCAACCCAGGACACCACCCTGTTATTTTTTTCACTTCATGTGGAGAAGGCTAATTCCTATTTTCATAGTTTTGGTACTACTGCTGGCATACAGTCTTCACTGATGTTATTGCCAGGGTCAATGTAGAAATGTGTCTGTGTATTAGCAGAAATAACTTGCATTTCTTTGAAAGTATACGTCACATATACAATGTATTTACACTGAATTTGTTTAGTGTATAAAGTCAGTCTGCAAACCCTAAACCTAAGCACTTGTTCCATACTTTTATTCTCTCAGAAAAGGAATAGGACCCTGAGTTCAGGTGTGTTTTTAATAGAAGAACTTAATGAAAAAAATGTTTCCTAAGAGTATTACAGTCATTTGTCTAAATGTCATAGATGTTCCACAGATTGTATAGTCAGCTTCTTCAGGGAGGAAAAGGATTGCCTTTTCAGATTATCATTTTGCCCTTTCTCTAAGATTCTCACATTAAGACGAATTAAATGATTGCCTAAGAAAGTCCTTTGAAGCTTGGTAGAAGCAAGAAGCTTCTAAGCAAGTCTCTAATTCACAATCTCTCTCCTTCCATACTGTAACTTTAATTAGTCCCGTTACAATATTCAACAGTAATGGATTCAATTAGATAACTGGATGACCATGTCTTATAAGTAATTATGAATGTTTTCAGCTAAGACACCCAGAGTGCTGACTTTTAAAAAGTGAATGAAAAGGTGTCTAGTGGATTAATTCTCATGTATAAACTCTTGCCCTAAAATCTTAAACCTGCAACATTTATTTGGAATGTTCACATATTAAAAATTACCCCAACATTCCCTATTACTCTTCAGATCATTTTCTTCCCATACCTTATATCAAACTCTATTTTTTGTAAATGCTCTGCAACATACAGTGCCTGTGCTAGTAAATGTGCTAAGCTACCAGTAAGTAAATGACTTTGGAAATTAGTTGGAGGTTAATTCTTTGCATCATTGGCCCCCCCAAAGTACCCAAACTGTAATTGATTTTGATGGCATTCACAAAGTGCCTTGGCCTGTTGAATAATGAAGGAGCACTTACAAAGACAGCCACTGAACATAGCAACAATTATGCGGGGTATCAATGAGACATCATTAAAAGTTTAATGCTTCCGCACTTAATCAACTTTGCCCTACCTTTAACAGCTTTGTTGCTTTAGGAAATCTGCAAAGTTTTGAGTGTCAGTGTGTTGCACATGTTTTACATCCATCAATTCAGAGAAATGTTCGCTCAGGGTAAGCATGTCTAGTCCTGACATATTTAAGGAGCTGTGAAAGCATAAAAGAAAAATGGTAGACAATTACTGGTGCTGGGGAAATGTCAGGCCCTGCATGTGTGTGCTGAACGGAGCATTTGTCACTCACATGGTCACAGTGTCCTAAAGACAGCATCATCTTACTCTGTTTTTTGATTATTCACAGGTAACAAAAGAAATGACAGATTTATTTTTTCAGTCATAACAGATTCAGCTAATCAGCTATCAAGTAATTCATCTTCAGGATTTTTAGCTGGTTTGTGCAATTTTTTTTATGATTGACAGTAGTGATTATAGCCATGTCTTAATGGTAATTTACTGAACGTTTTATGTTTGTATTAAATAACTACTGAAATAAAAGTTGTGAGGAGTTTAAGAAACTAATGAACCTATGCTATGTAGTCATGATTTGTACACACTTGCTAGCCACCTCAGTCAAGGTCTGAGGAAAAAAATGTCCAACTTACCTACCTTGCATGCAGCAGTCTACTAAGCAGTAATGAATGGACACAGGACACTAAGGTCACACTGGTATTTAAAAATACCATACACTGTAGGATGAGGAGGATTTCTGAAAGAATGTACAATATCATTCCTCTAAAGAGAGTTTTGCTATGGATCATTAATGTTCTGGCATAGTAGCCATGTGTCTAAATCCTGAACCATCGGTCCCATTTACTTCAAAAGCCATAGCAATATCATCCCCTTGCAGTAAAAAATGGGGCAGAGGTCATGTTTCCTGACATTAATACGGAATCTGGGATCTCTGTGATTTAAGCCAAGTGTCATCTTTTGCCAGATTAGGTCTGGATAGCTCTCTTCAGTGTTTGTTCTGTACATCCCATTAAAAGCCAGGCTTTACCTGCACTTTCTGACACACTCAAAAAGTGTAGATTGTGGCACTTACCACTTAGAAGTTACTCCAAAAATGTGTTTCTGCCTCAAGAAAAAGTACTTTATCAAGCTTTATCTATGTGTGCCTTGTAAAATTTTGATCCTATTTCCAGCATAATCCCTTTAAAAATACCTTCAAATCCTATAAAAACATGGAATATACCTCTTCTACTAATAAAGAAGGAGGATTGAGCTGTATCCTGAAGCCAAGCAACATGACATGACTTAAAATACTTAGATCTAATATCTACTACAGCAGTCTTGTCTTGGTGAGAGCTAGCTGGAACATGTAGAGTACCAAGGAATGGATTAACGCATAAATCTTGTGAACCACTGCGTGTGGATTCTTGAATTCCATTTCTGAATGTTCTCCCTGGAGTCTTTAATAACCTTTAGCCTATAAAATTGTCAAAGACTTTTTGAAAATTCATATATATTGCCTATGTGGTTCTTCTTTGTTCACATTCTGCAACACTTTTGAAGACCTCCAGTAGATCAGTGAGGCAGGATTTTTTTCTGTTAACTCAGCTGTGATGCCCCTTTTCCCAGACACAATTTTATTCATGCACACTGCTGCCATAATCTTTATAATAGAACATCTAACCAGAGACAGAAGTCAGACTTACCACGATGTAGTGTTTAAGATTTCCTCTAGAGTACTTTCTGTGCCTGGGAGTTATACTGGCAGCTCACCAATATGCTGACACAGTTGCTGCTCATGATGACAGGTTACACTCTTGGCCAACTGCTCTGTAATTTTACATATGAACACCATCTTGCTGAATATTATCCAGTTCTACTGATTTTCTAAGATCTCACACAAAAATCTGTTTGGTCTCATACTTTCTGTGTATCTGTTTCAAACTAATCTAACTCCTCTGACCTGTTACAAAAAAAGTGCGTCAGAAAAAAGATTCCCCGCAGATTGCTTCACCAATAAAGGAAAAAAAATCAAAGAATGTGCTGATCTGCCTTTTCTTGAGATAATATAATCTCTGACAGCAGGTTGAGGTTGTTCTTGACTATTCTATATGTGACTCAGTCCATGGCAATGGGTGCTTTATCTAACAACCTGAGGAATTAAAGTCATCAATTAAAGATCTTTCCTTAAATTTACTTTATCAATCACTTACTCAGAGCCTACTAGAATTTTATTTCAGAAATATCTCTGTGAGTACCCCCATCTGCTGTGGAAGGCTGACAATTTGTTCACACTCTTTCTTATAAAAGCCTGGATATATTCAATATAAAAAATGCTAGCACATCATTAATATTTGGTGCTGTGGGATATTGTTTTTGTTTTGTAACTCATGTCTTACCTTAAGTTTAGTGCAGCGGACCATTTATTTCACACATTTTCTAACAGGTCAATTTCTTTCTTCCACAAGTTTAGCGGAGTGTAATTTTTCATATATTGCTATATTGGGGGTTCGGTGTCCTTCCTTGTGTTCTGTCTCACCTATGGAATTTTTTGCCCATTTGTTGTGGGGAAATCTGACTGCTGGTACTTGTGGGGTGCCTGAGAAGCACAGGGAGTTTGGCTGGGGCCAGGGGGTAAGGAAGGCACGTTAAAAGGGAGGGCAGGGGAAGCTGGGGGCTGGCTGGTTTCTTGGGCTGGAGGGAAGGACACACTCTCAGAGCTGTTGTGGTTTGTGGAAAGGAATTCATCAAAACCCAGATGGAGCTGCTGCTTCTTCTTCTTCCTTCTTCGTTGGTGGGCCTTACATCCCTGTCCTGCAGGATGTGCCAGTGCCAGCCACCACTGTGGAGCTGCTGATCCACCTCATCCACCGGCCCAGGATCTCAGCTCATCCCTGCTGTTCCAGCCGACTGTTCCTCGGAGCCCGCCCGAGGGGTTTGTGAAAACAAAGCCTCTCCTCCATCCCGTCTCAGCCGAGAAAGCTGTCACAGGGTCCCTGCTTCTGTTTTCTTGTTAATGCTGTAGTTGTTGTTTGTTTGCCTTCTCATAAATATTAGTAAAGAACTGTTATTCCTATCCCCAGATCTCTGCCTGAGAGCCCCTTAATTTCAAAATTACAGTAATTCAGAAGGAGGGGGTCTACATTTTCATTCCAAGGGAAGCCCCTGTCCTCCCTACCAGACACCTGTCTTCCAAACCAAGATATGCCATCTTCATCCCTAAATGATATTTTAAAAAGTGTTATTTCTGCAATTGTTTTAAGTAAAATAATTTTAAATTATTGCTCAGTGTTAAAGCTGAACATTTAGCATGCTTAACAATATTTTATGTAGATCAAATCAAAAGCTATTTTATCTGTCACAGAAGGGAAAGTGGCAGGGATATAAATCAACAGAACATCAGTGATTTTCTGTTGTTTTTTCTCCTAGAATTCATCTGCTATTCCTACTTAACCATAAAAAGGTAAACACAGAATATGCTGGAGTCACACTTGAAAATGCATTTAATTAGAGCAATCGTGTCAAAACATAACTTGCATTGTTTTCTTTCTGATGTCTTCTATTGCAGTTCTACTAGTAATGCATATAATTAGTTAAGGAGATTTTAATTTGAGATATTAATGTAATCTGCATTCCAAAATACTGAGCTGCAGGTCTTACAAATTCACAGGTCTTACAAACTCTTACTTACAAAACTGTAAATGTTGAAAACAATACCTTCTCTTGCCTTAGAGGCCAGACCTTTTATTTTTTAGGAAGAAATACATTCCTGTAATAGTACTGAAATTGTATAATGATATATTTAATTGGTGCAAGGAAAAATTGGCTAAGTACTTCCTAAAAGTTAGAATGACTCTCTGCCAGCTAATGATCTGTCATCAAGTGGTGAAAACTCACTTAAAATTTGCTAATAAATTTGCATTATTTTTTTGCCTCAGCAAGATATACTGAAGATAAAAAGAAGACCATACTGAGGCATATTTATATAATATGTTCATTTTGAGATGGGATATTGACAAAAGATCTCTGCCTTTATCAGATACATTTATTAAGCTATAGCTCTACAATGAAAGGATCTGTAGGTCCCTCATTACAGAGATTTGGTTGTGGCAATGTCACCCCTGGGAGAATATTTCTTGTCCTCAAACAATATGATTGTTTATGTGGTTAAGCAAAATTATTGTATTTGATACAGGTAAGATCAAGGGCCCCTCAATTTTAGTAAGATACTGAAGTATTTCTCAATCTCAGTATGAAGAAAATTTTATTTTACAAATGTGTTTACTAACTGTCCTGGGGTGCCTTTACCTCTAAGATAGCTTTGGGAGCTGGGGTAGTTGCTGGAGGCTGATGGGAGTTTTTTTCTCCTGACCAATTACTAGCCATTTCTGAGAACTGAGAGTGATTCTGACCATTGAAAAGTGAGATCAGCTTGTGAATACCTACCTAAAGACTCAAGACCCGGAATTTCTCTCTCTCTTTGGTTTTCGGCTTCTGAAGAGGTAACAAGGCTCTGTCTCGCCCCCGCCCCCCCCCAAGCCGGACAAGGCCGCAGAGGGCGGGGGGGGGGAGAAACTGAGTCAGCCGGCCTGACTGGGTTTGCAGTTTCTGCTGCTGAACTGAAACCTGACACCATGAACACCTGCAGCTTTCTAAGACTTTAACTCTTTTACTACCTGGATGAGATTTACAGATTACTCCTTTTTTCCCAGAGAGAGGGGAAGAGAGAGAGAGAGTGAGTGATAATCAACATGAAGAAGATACCATAAAACCATCAAAGACAGTGAAGAAAAGAATTAAGTTTTAAATGGGGAAGAGAGAAAAAGGAGATGCTTTAATAAACTGAAATATTTTCCTGTTAAAGCTATGGAGATGGACAATAGTGTTCTGAAAAAAACTCCTTTAATTCATGACAGAGTATATTGGGAGGAATGGAGTGTTCAAAGTGTGGATTTTGAGCAAAAGCTGGAGTAGTTGTGATACAGTGAGGTGCTGGAACAGAGGGGGAGAAGTAATAGTTGAAGATTTGGGGCCATTTGAGGCAAAGAGAAAGCTTCTGTTTCCAGGGAGGCTCACAGAGACAGATTGAAGAGAACTTTTGCCTTTGAATAACTCATCCTTAAAAATGATATCCCTAGACTCATTGACCCATACACACCTCAGAGTGATGTGAAATGGGAGGAGTGAACTGATGACAGGATTTCCGGGCAGCTGGCATCAGAGAAATAGAAAGTTATAACAAAATAGTTTTCTTGTGAGAAACTCCATAGATTAGCAGAAGAAGACTTCTGTTTCTCTACAAAGGCTGATGAAAAGACTCTAGCAGGAATTGGGACTGTTTTTAACACCAAAGTTCCAAAGCTTCTTGTCTCTATGTTGTCATGTAAACAAGGGAATGGTTGGGTAGTGGAGGATAAAAGGGTTTTCTGGAGGTTTTATTCTGGTTTTCTTATTCTTGTAGTTTTGTTAATAAACTTTCTTTATTCCTTTTAAGTTTTAAGTCTGTTTTGCTCTTGTTCTAATCCATATCTCATAGCAAGAAATAAGTTTTCTAGTAATTTTTTTAATTGCTGCTTTACACCCACGACATTTATTTGGTGCGTTGGCCGGGAAACGAAATTGGCAAATTTAAACCACTACACTAACAAAAATGACTTATAAGAGAAATATAACAAAAATTAGGCTAAATTTGACTTATATGGTACTCATGACCCAGATATACTAGGACTAAATGAAGGTTCCTCTAGTTCAGGTATGCATCTCTTAGTAAAGCTATGAATAAGGACATCCTTCTACCTTCTTTGGGCTTTAGCCAGGCTGGTCTGCTTATATCTCAAGGGAGGGAGACTGAGAAATAATCTCATACCTAATGAAGATTGTGCCAAGTACCTGATCACTAGGGAAAAAAATCTTTTGCAGTTGTTCTTCATACGTTGATGTTTAATATCTGATATAGTGGGAAAACAGAGGGGGAAAAGTTAAAGATGAGGCTTCTGTCCTCACCCAAGACCTAAGTCTCTTTCCACAATGTAGAAAATGAGCCCACCTTTCTAAGGAAAGGGGGAAACAGCACTTCAAAATCTACTCATCATCCTCTTTCAATAAGTGCCAGTTTGTGTCTCTCATTTGCACATCTCTATCCATTCACTAAGGAATGAAATCCCTTTTCTTCTTCCCCACACTCCAAGGGAGTGAATCCACATGGCCTCTTCTTGGTGACATTGGTGTCTTCTTGGCGTCAGAACAGACAATGGCAAGAATGTGATTATAAATGGACTGTCTGAATAGATTGTCCCAAACTGCCCACTGAGACAATATTTGCAAAAAAAAAAACCAAAAAAAACCACAACCCAAAACTGGTAACACCACAAGGAAATTCTCAATAATGCAGTTTAAGAAATTTTTTTAAGACAGCCATCTTTAAAGCACTGCATGGCAGAGAAACTCTTGGGAAAACAAGAAGTTTAAAAGAAGCATCCAAGGTGCATAAAAAATTCTGACATAAAACTCTGGTCAGAGGGAGGCCACCCATCAGACACCATAAGGAGCTTGTATCCATCCAGCCAGAGGATAAACATGGGGGGAACATGCAGAGACCCACATGTGGGGTGCCCTTATGTGACCTCCATGACCTGCATTAACAGAGGGAACAGTTACACATAACAATAAAGGACTCATATTTTGAACACAGTTGTTTATATAGGGGAATGGATATTCCCTGGGAAGGTATACACACTTCCAGATGCCCAGATGTGTGGCACAAAAGACATATGGTGATGTAACATGTATAAGATGGTGGTGAGGTTAGAACTTCATAGGAATAGTGATTATAGAAGAGTGTTTAGAAAATGTTAGGTGTTTGATAATTTTTTTAAGTATCCACTAGTGCTTTTTTTTTTTTTTTTCAGTTGTAATGCTGATATTGATCCTGGATGCATAGCCCTCTGATTGCTGGTTAAGCATGTGGAATTACTTCTTTTTAATTCTGGTCTTGGACCATATTAATCAAGCATTTTTTCTCTTCAGCACCACACAACTTATGAACTAGTCCCTGTTTTCAAGGATGTATTTCCAGCAATGGTGATTTATGGAGCTGGCCTCTTCCCTTCATAATGTTTCCAATACCCTTTTTCCAAAAGAACTGAGATCAACTGGGATAAATGCTGAGTGACTAAGATTAGTCAGAGGGAACGAATAATCCCAGAGAAGGTCAAATTGCACAAAAGAAGTCGGGATGAATAAACTAGAAGAGATTTGATGGCAGGTGGGAATGTGTGTGCTTGTTGAGAAATGAAGGTTCACAGCTTTTTTTTTTCTGATAATCCCACACTGAAATATCTACTTCACCCCACCTCTATAATTTCATAGCAACCCAAACAAGCTAAGGGACTTTAAGGCTTTTAAAAAGCCATCTTTTCTTGTAATAATAAAAGTTTCTCAACCTCAGTAACAGTATGGAAGCTATAAATTAAAACCTTTCCTGATGATTTTCACTGCTTCACTGGTTACGTTTTCTATACAGAAATGTTCCCATGAAAAATTACTTATAGAGAAGTAACTAACCAGTATAAGATACTACATAAATCCTGTTTGAGCTGGATGATTTGTTTCCAGTTCTTTGGTCAATAGCTGTATTCAAATTTATAGAGCTACCATCATGTCTGATCAACAGTATTTTAAATGGAAGTCAGGTTTACGTGGTACAGAAATTGTAAAACATTCAGGCTTCTGGAACATTTTTCATAACCAAAATACGATTTTACCTCTCTAATTGGAAAGTAGCTGTATTCAAGACCACAGTTCAATGATGGCAAAAACAGACAAGCTTTAAACTATTTAGCTCATGTACTGAGCACACTCAAGCTAATTTGCTCACACAAGGAGAAGAAAAATTAGTCTGTGTAGAAATTCATGCTATCATGGAGATAGTACTTTAATTTAAAGTTAGCTCAGACATCCCCCCATTCCCATGGTGTCTACTGGGCAGACTTGGTCTAATTGGAGAGAAGACATTTCTGTTTTAAGTGTGGTGTATATCTAAAATCCTGGATTTCACATGTTCAGTTTGCTCAGTTTATGTGAAAATTTCCATTAACATCACAGAACAGCTGACAAAAGTTGAGATATCATGTATGAATAAATAACAACCAGTCTGAAGGTATGCACTGTGGGTACGGAGGAGCCTGCTGGGCCTGAGATACTGGCCCTCCCCTGGAGAGGAGATACTTCTCTGTAAGAGCGACACAATGTCGCTCCCAGGGGTCTTTGAGTTAGTTATGTTAAACTGTTGTGTTTCATTGGTGTTCCCCCCTGCTGTCCCACCCCGATACAGGTATCTCAGGCTTCCCCCCGCCCCTCTCCTTCCCCATAAATATCCCGGGTTTTCCTCTGTTCGGGAGATTCGCTGTTACCGGCACCCTTTGCCAAAGCTTTGCCTGAATAAAGGCTTGTGCCTCGGTGGAACGCTGGATCAGCTGTCTCGTCCCTGCTTCCTGTGTTGCCTGCCGCCGCCGCTGCCGAGCTGAGCTGAGCTGAGCGGAAATCACTATACTATTACTGAGCTGAGCTGGAATCACTCGACTGCTCGAAGCTGCTCACATGCGCTTCGGGCCAGCCTTTCTCAAGGCTGCTTCTGGAGAAGTCGCGGTGCTCCGGGCTTTCCGCCGCCGCGGCAATGCATGACACCTGAACACTGGACTGGAAGTCCACCCAAGGCAGGCCAATTGCCTTGTGATATTGGCTTCAACATTCATATTTTAGATCTGAATTATGTTTTCTAACTTGAACCTTCCCATGCTTGTTGCTTGTCTCAAAACTGAAACTACAAAAAACAAGAAGTAAATTAAACTGAATTTTGGGCAAAGTATGCATTTCCTTCTTCACTGTAATACTTTTACAGAGAACACCAGCAGCTGAAGAGGAATTATTTGGGAAAAACCCCTTTTGCAGATAAACAGCCCTCTAACAAAAGTTCCCCAGCCCAGAGTCAGACTGGTGGAAGTCTCCCCAATGCTTTTGAGTTGGAAGTTAGCATTCTCAGTATTGCTATCTCATCAGTTTTGAGAAACTGATTGTCGTGGTTTTGAACCAGTAATTAATAAAAAGGGGAAAAAAATAATTATTTCTCTCTTGCTGTGAGATATGGATTAAAATGAGAGCAAACCAGGCATAAAACTTAAAAGGAGTAAGGAAAGTTTATTGACAAACTATAAGAACACCAGAATAAACCTTTAGAAAAAACCTTTTCATTTCTCACTGTTCACCATTCTTTTGTTCACATGACAACAGAGACAAAAACTTTATAATTTTGATGGTTTAAATAATCTCAATTCTCTTTACAGTCTTTCCATCAGTTTCTGTAAAGAAACAGAAGTTCCTTTCTGTTAATTTATGGAGTTTGTCACAAGAAAACTATTTTTGTTATAGTTTCTCGTTTCTCTGATATCAGCTGCTCAGAGCTACTGTTATCAAAGCCTACCCCTCCCATTCCACATCACTCTGAAATGTGTTATGGGCCATGAGTTTGAGGATAGCATTTTTAAGGATAAGTTAGTCAAAGGCAAAAAAGTATTTTTCATCTGTTTCGGTACGCTTCACTAGAAAACAGTTTTCTCATTGCCTCTCAAGGCTCCAAATCTCCCAGCACTTCACTATACCACAATTACTCCACTTTTTACTCAAATTTACACTTTGAACACTCTATTCCTCCCTATACTCTATTATGAATTAAAGGAGTTCTTTTCAGGACTTCATTGTCCATCTCCATAGTTTTAACAGAAAGATATTTCAGCTTAATTAAAGCATCTCCTTAATTCTCTACCTTTCTTGAAGTTTCTTTTCTTTCTTGCCACTAGTAGTTTATAAAGTCTCTTTTCATGTTGATCACTCTCCTTTTCTCTCTCTGGATGAAAAGATTAATCCGCAAGTCTCATCTGGATAAGAAAGAGTTAAAATCTTGCCCAAGCTTTTGTAGATGGTTCGGTGATCTCTGCTGAACAGGAGCTGGAGCTGTCTGCGATGGAAAGTTCTTCATAGCTGCTTTAGAGCGTGGTCTCCGTCTCTGCTTGCAGCAGGCTCAGAGCTCCTCTCCTTCTTTACTTGGCAGTTTTCTAGTGAATGTAGTTACAGCAAAACCTCCAGCTGAACCAGAGATCGGGCCGGGCCCGGCCCAGCCCGACCTGGCCCGGGGCAAGCCTCATCTCCCGGCCGGGAGACGAGAGACGCGGCGGGCCCGGCCCGGCCCCCGCCCGGCCGCATGGCTTGGGCAGGGAACCGGAGGCCAGCCGGAGCTCCGCCACCCTTCACAGTCAGGAAACAAAGAAACACCACAGACTTCTGGTTGTACACTTTAAGGTGGGGTTCACAAGTTGATTTTACTTTTCAATGGCTAAATCTGCTGTCAATTCTCAGCAATGACCGATAATTGGTCAGGAGAAAAGACTCCCAGGAGTCCCCAGCAACTTTAACTTCCTTAAAGGTAAACTAACCCCATGACACTGATATAAGATGGTAAAATAGTTCCTCTGGTACTGTTTGCAATCTATGTTGTGTTTGTCAAATTGTACATAAAAACATTTTATTATTCGTTCATAGGCACATATGATATTTTATACAAATACAACAGCAACAAGCTGCTTACAACCTAGTCACAATGTTTCGAGTATAGCCTTGAATTGTTTTTATTAATTCTACTAAAAATGCAACATTCAGTTCAGGTACCACTTCAGCATCACGTGATATCTTCTTAAAATCAACTAATAACTGGTATCTATGTAAAATTATTCATTTTTACAAAAATTTTAATTAATTTTTTAGCATCACATCTGATAGACTTTATTACACATTCATATTCTATCATGAATTGATGTGCAACCTCTGAGTAGGGTTGTACAACACTTAATAACTCCTGGTCAGGACAGTCTACCTTATTAACTGCACTTTGAAAATAATTTTTCAATTGCACATAAGAGCTCTTCTTGTATTCTAAGATGAAAGAGGTTAGATGGTTTCAAATGGCACTGTGAAATATTTCAGAAACTCAGATTTCAGTTTATAAAACCATACTGTAAAGGTAGGTCCTTCAATCTCTAATAAAAACTCATAAATTCTGTTGGTGTGATTCAGCATTTTAAAAAAGCCCTTTAGTAATTACAGTGTTCCTATACAGCAAATAAATGCACAAGTATATGCATACTCATCTCCATATTCATTATTATTCTAAAATTTAGGTTTTATCTTGAAAATATGCAGTCAAATATTTTCAAAAGAGTTGTAAAAACAGACTATTAAATACTCTCATCTAGCAAGTCTCCTTTAGTCTCATGACAATGGGAGATATGTATTATACAAAAGACATAAGAGATTAGCCTCTTATCCTGATATATGTGCAGGTTTCTGTGTGTTTTCTTTGAAGTCAATATCAATGATCCAGTGAAAAATAAAAAATTGGGAAAAAAGTCTATCAAATATTTGTTCATAAAACTTACATTCAAAGGTGAATAAAGAGCTAAACTAACAGGAAATAAAGAGCAGACTAATTATTTGGTAAACAGGAGACAATTTCACAAGTGCAATAAAATAAATACTCAAGAACTGAGGATGGGAATCAGTCACGCTGAGAACCAGGAACTTGGTGTTGGAAATTCACGACCCTAAGCATAGTTAATTAAACTGATTACAAAAATATTTCTATATTAAATATGAAAATATGTGTTTATTAGTATTTAATATTATATTATTATAAAATAAATATTATAAGATTGAAAATTGAATATGTATATATTAAAATATATATTTAAACATTAAATTAAATATTATCTCTCCATTCAGAATATCAGATAAGATGTTTACCAAAAGCCTTCCATATGCAAATATCTGTAAGAAAGTTGATTAAAAAATCTTGCCAGTGTATGTTTTCTGGATAGATCTAATCTGCATAATTGTCCCCTTCTGGTGGCCACATTACAGGCCATGCTGCAGGTTTAACATTAGACAGGAGAGAAGTAAGAAATTTTTCTAATGAAGATGGAATGCAACCAGAAATAATATTATGAAGATCCTTGTGGAAGAAAGGAGGCATAAGGGACAATTTCCAAAGCCAGAGTTTGAAGAAAGCAGCACTGTTTTCTTCTTCATTAGTTTTATTATAGTTTAGCAATAAGTGGAGTAGACTTGGAACTGTCAATGGAGACACACTCCTACTTTGTCAGTCAGTGTGCAGCTCCCTGAGTATACACAGTGGTAGAATGTTATGCTATAAATAGCTCTGTAGGACTGCTGAGTGTCTCTATGTTGCCTCAGTGTTTGCTTCTGTGTTTACACATATCAGTTCTGCTGTAGTTTCTCTGTGTGAAATCCTGCTCAGGATTTCAAAATAAGTTGGGGAGTTGGGAATTTTAGCACTTGAGTTGTCCATACCCACATTTATGAGCGGTGAGAACAAGAATAATGAATGGCCTAAGTTGGAGAAGCTCCAAGCAGAAGGAAGGAGCCATGTTTGATGTAAAATAAATTAAGGCTGGCTCTGCACTGATTAGAAATTGCTCATCAACTTTAGTTCTGCAGGACAGGGAGTTGCCTTCAGGAGCCACAATCCAGGAAAAATAAAATTTGTTCATTTAGGAAGAATTGCACAGACTTTTTTTTTTTTTCCTGGCAGATAAATAGTAAATTTTATAAAGCAAATTAAGAGAAGTTTCAGGCTGCATAATACCAGTTGGAAAATTAGAACTAGTTGGAAAATTAGAAAATTTTAGAGGGTTTATTCTATTTTATTTCAAAGTTTAGGATAAGCTTTTGTTTAATCAAACACTATTTTTGGGAAACAACATTATTAAATAAAATTAGAAAGAAATTACTTAAAGGTCCCCACATCTCCATCTCTGTCTTGCAAAACTTCTGAGGTAGAAACTATTTGCTTGGGTTTATTATTGTGATTCAAACATGAAGTTTATTGTGATTTGTTGTTCTTCATAGCCAGATACAATAACTATGTATTTCAAAATACATATTATTTACATTTTATTGCTGCCTTCCTTGCTTTATTTTGTCTAGTGAATGGGGATTATTTAAAGATTACTTAGACTTTTATAAATATATGACTTTACATTCCCAAAGGTAAAATTTTGTAGACAGAGGTTCTTATGCACATTTATGTCTGCATTTCTAGAGAACATGACGTGCATGCATAGAAATTAATATCACTTTTTTGCAGGAGGGCAATAGATTCAGTCCATGAGCCCTCACAAGCTGGAAGAAAGAGCATGATGGAAGTTGCTTCAGTCCTGAGGCTGCAGTAGCCACAGCACAGCTGTTACATAATGTGCTTTTAGCATGGGTGAAAGAGGTCAAACTGAGGGCTGACGAGTCCTTGCACAGGCGACAAAGTGTAATGCCTCAGCACTTCACCAGTATCCTGTGTTGAGAGCACATCTCCTTTTGAATGCTGTGACATGAGTTGCTGTCACCAATGGCAGAGTTCCTGCCTCATATTGCGCTAATTCCTTGTGGAAACATCTCCATAACCACACAGCAGCCATTTATTGGGAATTGTTGCACAGCTGGCTCTGGACACACTGACTGGAGGAAACTGCACATCACCTGCATGCTGAAGAATTGCTGATGAGACAAGGAAGGGAGAAAACCATTTCAACTGAACAACACTCTCCTTTTCTCCTTAAATCACAGTCTGCTGCACTCAGCCTGTTTCCTTTCCCTGGCATCCCATGAGGAATAAAAATGATTATCAATCTTTACTGCATAGGAAGGCAGAGTGCATCAAAATGGTGGAAACCAATGCATGATCTGAGCTAAAGCACAGCCCTGAGTCTCAAGAACTCCATGAATGAAAGCAAAGACAAGGAAGCAGCACAGAAAAAAAAAATTAAAAAAAAAAAAATAAAAATATGGCAATAAAATCCATGCAGGGTTAAGGATATGGCTGCAATTCTAGCAGAATGATTGCTTGGTCTTAAGCTTCTGGGATCTTTTATAGACTCCAGTATAAGTTTAGTAAGAAATCTAATTATGAGGCTGCTAACAAGCCTAGATATATGCTAAGCTCAGCTCTGAACCAAAACAGCTGAAGTGCCTTTGATACCATGTCACTAATTGATCATCTGGACCACTGGGATTACCAGGATTGACACAGTGAAAATGAAAGGCTATTTGTAACACTGGTAAGTAAAGAGGAAGTAACAGAAAAGCTGTTTACCACTGGTTTGGCAAGTTCAGAATATTAGTTGTGGCCTAGCAGCAGAAAGCAAATGCCACATAGAGTTAGCAGTGCATTTCTGGTATGTGTTTCCACAGAAATTCAGTGCAGAGGACTGCTAAGAAATGTGGTGAACTGACAACAAGGACACTTTGGCTCTCCATGTCAGTGCTAGACAACAATATTTCATCACATAGAAGAACTTCCATTTCACACTTGACTGAAAGTCAAAATATGAAGTCCCCAAATAGATGCCTTTTTTGGATTATGTCAGTCTCAGTGGCCAGCATGTATTAAAATTGCATGCATCAGAAATGGCTGTGCCTGCATATGTTTAGCTGGTGCTCCTCAAACAACTTTCCAGCCTGCCATCGTGGTATAGCAAAACTGAGAAGAAATCATTATAAAGTGTGAACCTGATAATCTGAGAACATGCTGGCCTTATTAGTTATAAGAAGAAGATCCTGCCCACTGAGCAATCTCTGCAAACTGTCAAACATCACCAGACATGACAGCCCTTGCTTGGCTCTGAGATACTATCCACTCTGTAAACTATTTGCCTGGGGTTCTGCAGATAATGGAATTGAAACAAACACTGCAGCAAATGAACCTGTCTGTCTCACAGGACGATATCAGACTGGATTTCCACACTAAATACAAGTGTTATTATGGAAATTGAATTTTGAGAATTTGAAACAAGAAACACTTTGAGAATATTTGGAATAAGTTTTCTAAAATTATTTTTCTTGGGTGTGAAAAAAACAAACATACCAATGGAACAGTGAGGATAAAAATGACTGCACTTTTTGTCTTTAGTCATTAGATAAATGTATTAAAAATGACTGTATAATGAAATACAAAACCTAGGTAACATGTCAGGCACCATTTCTGAAAAATACATGTAGTGGAATAGTTAGTCTTTATTCACTCTGAAGAGTGCATTTGAAGGCAGGAGTAAATAGGGTATAAATAATACTCAGGGTTATATTCAAATATGGCAATGCCATCATTTGCCACAGTCACTGCTTCAGTTCTGCTTCAGTGAAGACCTCTTCTAGAGTTCCCTCAGTTATTTTTATTTTCACGTAAATATGAGAGTGAACTGTCCTTTTTTCCTCATCTCACTAATCTGCAGTCCCTGGAAGTCTGATGAATGATAGGGCAATTTCTGCCCTGCACATGGGCAATGCCCGTGCACCATCTCTGTGTCTGAGTAAAGCTGTCAGCCACACCTCATTCCCATGGGGGAAAAGGTACTGATTTTCAGGATCAAGATGCAAGTGACACTGCTTTACTTCGCCATCTGCACATAAATTACCAGCTTGCTTTCATGCACCAAATAAGACTCTAACAGTTCCTATTATTGCAAGATGAGAGATATTAAGAGGCCAAATGTGAGAATTTAGTGGTGCAGAAGATCCTTTTGTGATGTATCAGAGAGACTGGTCATAAGGGCCTGAAAGCTGAGAGAAGGAAAAAATTGCTTACGGGATGTGATGCAGGTGAATTACACTTCTGAATGTTAAATATGATTCTGAGGTAATATGAAGCAACACTTAAAAAGAAGACCAAGGAAAAAGAAAATAGACTTAAGATGCAAGACTTAAAACACATTTTCCCATATAATCCAGTTTTAGGGATTATTCCTAAGTGTATTTCATGCATACTCAAAAAAAAATAATAAAAAAAAAGTAAATAAATCAGTGAACATCAAATTAACCTCAAAAATAGTGTAAGTGGATGAATTATGGAAGACTTTTGGTCCTACAGAAAAACAACAGCAGGGAAGTATCACACATTGCTACAGCACTTGACAGTGTCTAACACTGGGAAAGAAATCAAGGGAAATTACTGGCATCTGAACTACGTTTGCTTTTATTTTCATTTAAAGAATGAAAACTGTTACAAGGAAGACAGTTTCTCAACAAAGCATAATTACATTTTTCATTGCAGGAGCTGGGTAAATTGAGGAATGAAGGATGATTTTCCTACTCCTACAAACAAAAGAAGGAAATATTGCTGATTCATACCTTTGGGAAACTGTTTTCACTAAGTACATTTGTGAATTAGTGTAACAAAAATGTTACTGGTGAACTGTTCTATTTTTCAGTGGGATAAGGATTAAGGTTTAAAAATTAAGAAGGAAAAGAGCTATTTAGGTTACAAATAACTTGTTTCACAGTTTTTACACACATTAAATGTGCGTGATTAATCCTGCACTCACTTTTTCTACAAGAACTGTGCATTAGGATCCTCCGTATCAGGTGATCCCCTTCTAAAAAAACAAAGTCAAGGATCTTTATTCACAGAATGGCTTTTGTCTCTGGGCCCAGAGACTTCTTTCAAGCAGAGATATTTCTATCATAGAAACAAAAAAACACGGTTCCTTCCAAAATCAGTCAAAAGATGTATGAGTATCCAGAGTGATTCAGATCTCACATGCACAGTCCTTCTCCCAGTGAGCCTGTGTCCTCTCTAGTCATTTTGAAGGGAGGTTAGTAAAGCTACCACTTAAATGTTTCAGTTGCATTTGTGAAGTTCAGTGGTAGGATGAGTCAAGGCTTGGGTTCAATGCAATAAAATATAGCCTTAAGCTAAGCATCTAGACTACCTATGAGGAAATTAAGTGACCTCATAAATTTCCTGATAACTACCAATTATGATTATTGATTGGCACTCTACCTTCAGTAAGCAAAGGAGAATTCAGAGAAAAAAGCCTGAACTTACACTTAAGATAGCTTATTAGTTATCACTGGAAATGTCTCTTTCCATGAGAATTCACAATCAAGTTTTGGAAATTGGTCCTTCTGTCTTTCATTCTCTTATTTTAGAAGTCTTAGATGATATTTATATCCCTTCACTTTTTTTTTTTTTTTTCATTTCTCTCTACCACTTTTCATCACAGAAAGCTGCTCTACAATTTGTATAAGAAGTGAATACAATTTTTCCTACTTTAAGGTATTCAAGCCTTAATGTCTTATTTTTCAGGTTAACTGTAGAAATCAGGAACCGAATCATTACACTGTGAGAGACAAACACCTTGAATAAGTTCTTTTTTTCAGTCCATTTAAATATTCATTGGGCCACACAGGGAAAAGCAAAGCATCAAAAGGAATATATCTGTGCCAGTAGTATAGCTTGCACCCATAAGCTGGACTAAAATAATAAAAAAGCCCTCCAAACAGAATGACTTCATACATGCTGACTAGAACTACCAGTTCCCAGCCCTGCTAACTCCCTGGTGTCTTCTTAACAGAGCATAGCAGTATCAAGGGGAGATAATGCTCCTTTTAGAAAGAAATCACACACCACCTCCCACCAGTAGATGGACCCCATGTTTTTTGGGCAATAGCTACCTTGGAAGTAAGAAACCACCTCATCCCCTTCTTCCTCTACAGTTCTAATTGGATGCAGAATACAGGTCTATTGCTGACCATGACATTATATGGCAGGAATATCCCTTTGGCTGATTCAACAGTCCCAGCAGTGCTGCTTCCCAACTTCACCACCTTCCGCCTCCTTGGAAGGTGAGGATGGGTAAAGTGGAAGAAAGATAAAGATTTGAACCTGTGCAAGGACTATTGAGCCACAGGCAAAGTATTAGGTTATCAACACTGTTTTAGCCACAAATCCAAAACACAGAATGGGTTGCTATGAAGAAAATTAACCGCATCAAAACCAGATCCAGTACAGAGAAATATTAGGAAAAGGTAACTCTTGTGGTTCTTGAAAACCAAGTATTCATTAATTACTTGCCCATTAAAAAAGCAGCACAATTCTCCTTTGTTCCTTCAGCTGAAAGCACCATGCTGACTAAATATTGGGATTTTTTCCCCTTTGGCACACTGACTAGCTATGTATTCTCTAATGCTAATAAATCCGGCCTAATAGTAAGTTATTAATATCAGCAAAGCTGCCATAAGTCACCTTAGGTCCTGATTCAAATAAAAGAAGTAGTATGCTTCATACCAGATCCTTAGTAAGAAAAATGTCATGGGAAAGATTAGAAGCAGTTAATTCCTCACAAAACACAACTTAGGAACTTTTTACCTTCATAAATTAATTTCTTTATAAGAAAGTAAGTCACCAAAGTGGTCAAAAATGTCTAGTGGTGGGCGGATGTTAAACTCTGCTCCTCAAGTTGCTCTACTTCCCATGACCTAGTTAAGTATTCATGGTAGGTGGGAGGCAAAGCAAAAGAAAATAAACAGGCTGACATATAGAGCACAGTGAGATGTTGTCCAGTAACTTTGAATTTGCAGGTTTTCTACAGTGTTGACTGTGTAGTGGTAGGGAAAGAAAAGAATTCTCAAACCAACATAAACAGCAATTTGTGCTCAAAGCAGTTTTCCTTAAGTCTGCTTAGATCTCAGAATACCCACAAAAGCAAATGAAAATCTATGCAAATAACACCTCTAAAATGCTTTCCAGCAACTAGATTATAACAGAGTGTCACAGTTCTTGAATAATTATTTGTTATCATACATGGCATTTTCTATCTAGTATCATTAAAATAAAGACACAAAACCTTGTTTAAGCTATTTTAAAAGAAGTATATCCATACTGTTTCAAGTAAGGTAAGGATTGATTTATTGCATCAAAGATGGATTAATACAGAAAATTGAAGTATGAATTGTATTTAAAAATATCAATAGGTTCTGTGAAATATTATGCTTAATGCTAATTTTTTTTATAATACCATCTGACCATTTGTCCAACTTCTCCTACTTCTAGCAGAGAGAACTACTTCAGCTTTACATAATCTTAATTCTTTCATTTGTAAAAAAATTCCTGAGGGACACATTTAAATGAATAAATGAATTAAAATTTATAGAGAGAAATGTTCATAAACATGATGGATCTAAGAATAATGAATAAGGGATAAATAATTTATGCCATTTCATTTTGTCACACACTGTCAGACTGTGACAATAACAGATTTGCTTATTTCCATGCAAACGCAAATGAAAATATGACAAGACTGAAACAAGCAACCAGCTGAGGCAAGGCACAGTGATCATTCTGCTGGTGGAAATAATTTTAAATATAGTAACAAACAGCAGATGTAGCCATTCAAATAATAACATTGCATTTATTCCTCATTACTCAATCACTCTTATTTTCATTTGCTTTCACCTAGAGTAATAGATTTTAGTGGTCAGAGGGATGTATGTTGATGTGGGCTTATCTACTAAATAGCACAACTCAAGGAACTTCATCCACTTACTCTCTCATTCTAGGTAGTGATTGTTGACATCTGCCTTTTCATTACATCATTTCCCCAAGGATGTGTGGTGTACACAAAGATGTACATAGTGACTTAGATATGCATTCTATTATTTTCTCAAAGTATTAAATACTAGCCAGTTTTCAACCTGAAGCTCTATAGCTACATTAATGTGACCTTACACCAAAATGAGCAATGGACTTTCCTAGAGCAAGTTAGTCTACATTGCATCCAGCTCAGTCTGTACCTACATGTCATACTGTGTCTCTCTGCTGAATTAGCCACCTACCTTACAGCTTCTAGATACAGGTGGAAAGAGCAGGTTTTCACCTACATAATAAACTCTTACCTGCTTTTCAATCACTGACAGAGTCTACAATAAATTGGAAGTTGTTGATTCTTCTCACAATTAAAAATATACCTCATCTCTAGTCTGAACGTGTATGATTTCAGCTTCAAGGCACTGAGTTTTTCTATACCTTTCTCACTAAGTTCATCTTTAAATATCAATTTTTCTTCCATCTATCCCTTAATTTTCCCTTAAGTAGACTAAAAAGGCCAAGTTTCTTTAGCATCTCATATCAACTATCATCAGTTGGCTGGCTAAATCCCTACTATTCTCAGTGACTCCAGTCTCCAACAAGCCTTAGACATCTTCTGTGTGCCTTTTCACTTGGTAAAATCCCAGCACAAACATCTTGTCTCATGGTAAATCTGCCCTTTTGTAAATCTTCCTGAAAAAACCTTAGGCAGCTGATCTTACATTACTTCCCTGTTTCTTTCCCTGAGTCTCTCTTCTGTCTCTTATTCTCAACAGAGTAAATTAGCCTTTTGTCATGTCTGAGCTGCCCCAGCCAGATTGCTTTGGGTCATCTCATTAAAGCTTAATGGCACTATATAGATATATGTTAGGCTGTATGAAAGCAGTATATGCTTAACCAGCACCTACAAAATTTTTATGGTTTTTGTGGTTTTAATAGAAACACCACATACTCCATCTATTCTAACTAAGCAGCGTTTTAAACCTTCAGGACATGTGAAATAAAACCAACAACTTCAATACATATCAACTATGTCAAATATGTATTACACCTGAACTATTATTATTATCCTTGCAGAAATTCCTCATGAAACAAACAAAGCAGCATAGATTTATATATATATATATATATTCATGCTACTTTGAGATTAGAAATAATTTGTCTGTGTCAGTCTGTGAGGTTTTATCTATGTATGCATATTTAAAGCGGAAACACCTTAGGGAAAAATTATTGATTTTAATCTATAATCACAGTTTATTTCAGATATGCACAGAGATTAGCAGACTAAACATCTACATTATTTGAATAAGCAGCCTTACTGAAAAGATTGTAGAAACCTGTATTTGAAAACTGAGTTTGTAAATTTTGTGAAAGAGTTCTAGAAATGGTCTGACAAAAACAAACAAACTTAAACACATACCCATTTTAAACATGCGGGCTAATTATTTCCTATTATTTTCTATGAACTCACTGAGCCAATAGTCAAATATTTCCCAAGATGCTTTGTAGTTCATTGTTCATAAGATATTTACATAAACACTTTATATATTCTCAGAACAGGAAAGGGTTTCATTAACTAAGAAAAATACTGAAATACCAGTAGCAGGCCTGAAAACAGGAAAAATATAGATCAGAGGCAGCAGAATGGTTCTTATGCAGAACAAGAGACTTGTACCAGATTTTGATTATTTGATAAATTGAGAGCATTATATAAAAGCAGTCTTAATTTGACATGCCATTCACTTGCTTATGATCTCAAAGACAAACAGCAAAAAATAATATACTATGTTGGCATAATGACAGCAGTCAGTACCTTCAACAAAATTCAGAATACTACAAGATTGAGTGAGCCACTCAGGCCATTGCTAAATTCCATGAGTTAAGTCACTTCACTACCTCAAAATTTTGAAGCTGTTCAGATAAATTAGAAGTGGTATAAAAACAAAAACACGATAGTCTAACATACTTAATAGCACATAAAGCTAAGCTCTTTCACACATACTGTATTTATTGTGTGACACAATAAATTACAGCTCTCCAAAGGGATGCTAGTGGTTTTTTTATAGTTTTGATGTGTATCAAAACTAGCCTTTTAGAATTCTTCAAATGTGAAAAGAAAGAAAGCTATTTTAAATTACTATATTGCTCTTCTAGTGTGGAGGTGTTTAAGCTTTTGTTTTAGCTTGTCTTTTTGGGGAGTAAATGAAGACAGACGTACAAGATTGTACAGAGTGTATAATGATAACTGTCTACTACTATCAAAATAAAGCTATTCACAGAATTAATGTTTGATATTTGTAAGGTCAGACAAAATTGTGATGAATATTGAATCTGACCCTGTGAACCACAGCACATACTGCATTTTGCAAAATATTTCTGCATTGGTCCCATTAAAATGGCTGAAACCATGCTTTAAGAAATCAATTCAAGCCATACAGCAGAATCTTGTTTGGTATATTTATTACAATGAATCCAGCAATGACTATTTAGTAGTCCACAAATGGGAAATAATCTGTTTTCTTGATTTTTTGATATTCTGTTAATATCGCTGTGTTAATTTGTACTTATATCTAGAACAGAATATTTCAGTTGTATGGGGTCTATATTAATCATCTAGTCCAGCTGTTTGACTACTTTGGGGCAGACCAAAAGTCGAGGTGTATTATTAAGGGCATTGTCCAAATGACTCCCAGACACTACCAGGCATCAATCACCTTTCTAGGAAGCCTGTTCCAGTGTTTGACCACCATCTTAGTAAAGAAATGCTTTCTAATGTCCAGTCTGATCCTCCCCCAGTGCAGCTTTGAACCATTCCTGTGTATCCTCTAACTGGATCTCGAGGATAAGAGGTCAATTTCCCCTCAGCCTCCTCTCCAAACTGGACATGCCCAAGTTCCTGTCCACTCATTGTAGGATATTCCTTTCAGCAGTTTCCCCAGCTTCCTTGCCCTCCTCTGGATGCATTCACTCACCATCACATCCTTCTTAAACTGCAGAGCCCAGAAGTGCACACAGAACTTGCGGTGAGGCTGCTCCAAAGCTGAATAGAGTGGGATAATCACCCCTTTGCCCAGCTGCTGATGATGCTGTGTTTGATCAGCCCAGGCTGGGGTTTGCCCTCTTGGCTGCCCGGGCACACGCAGCCGACTCACACGGATCCTGCTGTCAGGCAGCCCCCTCAGATCCCTCTCTGCAGGGCTGCTCTGCAGCCACTCCTCTCCCAGTTTATACTTGTGCCTGGCATTGCTCCATCCCAGGTGCACAATCTGACAATCAGGCTTACCAAATTGCATCCAATCAATCATTGACCAATGCTCCAAATAATCTAGGTCTTGCCATCCCTCAAGAGTCAGTAATTTTCTTATAAACGCATTTACTACATATCTATTAGGCAAAAATATGTAGAAAACAATCAGTTGATATGGTTTTGTGTTTTGCAGGTACATAGTTTTTATGCAAAATTGTACAGTATTATATCCTTTACTGAGAATAAATCCTAGCATGAACATCAACTTTGTCATTTTTGTAAAGACTTGAAATTACAGATTCATTATCATGAACCTACATGATTTATAGAAAGCAGAGCTATCCAGGCATGTGCTCTTCTGCAATCCAAACAAAATATCTATTTTCTAAACTTCTGCTGTATGCTGGAAATATTGCATGGCAGAAACCATCAAGGGTGGTACTTTATAATATTTACAGTTTTCTGTACCATAACAAGGCAAGAATAGCACTTAGGTGGTTTTATGGACCATGCTTTCATTAACATGGTGTAAATCTCTTTATATTTCTTTGTTTGGGTCCTGGCATACTTACTGGGACAAAATTTATTTTCTGTAATCAAGTCAGTGTACAAATTCCATTGCTTTCTTTAAGCACTAGCACCAGCGAAGATAACTTCTTCAGCTTTAAAGTGTTTTCATTTGTAAACCAAATTTATCATAGTCTCCAAATAGCCAAGCCACTTGAGAGCATGCTTTCCCCCATATTTCACTATTATTGTCTAGTGTGATTGTGATCTAATCTACAGCAAGGTATGAAATTTAAGCTAAAAACAACTAGAAGAATGTTGCAAGACTAAAAATAAAGCTAAATAAAGTACTATGAGAATCAATGTCTGAAGTTTGATTCCTTGTCTTTTAGCAAAGGCAGAAATGTTTTGGTAGGACTCACTTAATATACCTTTAGCGATCTACAAGTTAGATATTTGGTATAAATTAAAATATTACCTTTTATTTGAATGAAACATAGCAAATAACTAATGAAGATGATTCATTCCATCTTTAAAAACACAATCTCAATTAAAACATAAGAATTTTCATTGGGTTTTCTATTAGCTGTATAAAAGTTGTAATTCTTAGCACAATATTGTTTTCTTGGCTTTATTTATATTTATATATATTTTTATATATTTTCTGCCTACCTTAATAGATGGAGATATTGATACAGAATTGTTTGGGTTGGAAAAGATCCCTGAGGTCATCAAGTCCAATCATTAATCTAGCACTGCTAAGTCCAGGACTAAACCATTTCCCTAACATGGTGGTATCCTGTTCAATGATGAGCTAGGAATCACAGTTTTTTAGGAACTAGCAGATTGCAGCATGGCAGAAAATGAAGCAGGAAAGGTTATTTATTTGACTCAGTATTATGTTAATTTTTAAACTTACTAAAGAATTTTGTATTCAAAATTATACATTAAGTGTTATAGAAACCATGTAATTATTCCTAGAAAATCTTTTGAAATCTAGTGGCAAGAAGCCGAAGAAATATTTCTAATTACATAACTGAATGGATGTCTTCTCCTGGAAATCTGAAAAGGGTTTTGTTTAAATAAAAATGAACAGTAATTTTTATAGTCAATTAGTTAATATGAGAGCATACAGCTCTCTGGAATCACCTGAGTAGATCTTCACAATTAGCCAAATCCAGCATGACTAGGCTCCTCAAAGATACATCACTGACCTAAAGAAATGCCCATGACTTCCAGTAGTGAAGTCCTGATTGTGATTTCAGGTGGCTTATAAAGATGCTTCTACTGGCTCTGTGCAACTCTGCTTAATTAGGATAAATACAAGACCAAGGATTGCTGCTCTCAGGAAATAAAAATATATCAGAGAACTTTTTCTTTTTTGCATGAAAAGTGCTTAACAAAGATGTGATGGGAGTTGTTTGGTACAGTTTAGACCAACTCTTGATCAGCCATTTTGATCTGATCAAAAAGCACACTTAATCAGATCTCAATGCTGAAATAGTTTTCTCTGAGAATTCTACTGTAGTGAATCATGTACATCCAGTAAGGTTGATCAAAAATATCAACAGTGACAATAAAAAGATCCATTAAAGATAAAAACAGTGGTGAGTGAAAGATATGGTCAAAGGTATGGAATGAAAATAATCTCCATGAGCAAAAGCTGGCATAAGATTTCCATTACACCGCTCTGTCATGCACATTGTTTTAAAAAAGGAAAATGACTGCCAAGTGCTGTATAGTTAGTCTGCACAAACCCAGCACAGCTTTTCCTGGGCATTCATTACAGATCTCTGCCATTTTTTTCTGATCTGAAGTCAACAAATTAAAGGCAAATTAATGGACCTGTATTAGCCCTACTGAGATGCTCGAGTATCTTTAGCTCTGCAATTTTGAGGCTGAGCCAGAACAAAATTTTCAAGTTTAAGGATCACTTTTATTTCCAACAGGTGTTCATGAGTTGAATTCTTGATTACCTCTTGCTATGCCAGTGCAAAGAATGCATTTCCCTTTTCCTGGGCAAGTGAGTTAATTTGAGTAATACTGTATTTAAACTAATAAAATATTGCAAGGGTAGATATGAGACTACCTTCAAGTGCACTTTCTTCACTTACTTCTCCCACAGTACACATACATTTCACTTGATCCACCAACTGCCCAATACTGCTGAGAGGCAAATAAAATTGCAGTGAGGTATATATACAGCTCCAGCTCCTCCCCTGGAAATCTCTTGTGGAAAGAGTGACACCTGAAGCAATGGATTACCAATTCAGAGAGACACTGAGAAGCCAATGTTGATACAAGGAACCATCTGTGAAGAATAAAAATACCACAATATCAGTATCATCTACCAAAAAAATATGCAAGGAATAGATTAAAGAAGAAAAAGCTTTTTCAAGTACTGGAATTGTAAAATATTTTTCTTTTTAATTTATTACTGTGGGGATAGAATAGTCTATTAGAAATGTCATTTTGTTTTCCTTTGAGAACAATGCCATAAAGGATCTGCAGTGATTTTGCTGTCATCTGTGCTAGATATGGAAAGACACACTTAACCATCAAAGCATACTTTGTGAATACACTGAATAATCCAAAGTGTTAAATCCTGCATGCAGACAAAAAGGATTAAAGAAAAAAAGCAAAACTAAACTATAGAAAAATGTTTCTACATTATACAAAAGACTTTCCCTATTGTTAAGAATTCAAAAATTCTGTGTTTCTAAAACCTGTATTAAATAGCAAATTTGTTTAGACTGGAAATAAAAACATGGGGAAAAAGATGTGAAGTGTCTTAATTCTTGTATAGAAGGGCTCTGGAAATAAATTTATATGAAAATTTATAGAGATTATAAATGTAAAAATTATTCTTCTCATTTAATTTAAAACTTTACTTTGTAAATGTGAGAAAGATAAATATTTTTAATGTATAATTTAATCACATCCTATTTTAACTTTTGTTTCCATAAAGGGATAATTCCAGAGGAGGCGATAATACCTCTAATTCAGTGGAAATGCTGCAGAGTGAGGATTAGTAATCTTTAATCTCATCTACTCAAATGGAGCAGCCTTGAATGGTAGATCTGCCAAGGTAAGGCAGGATCTTCTATTTTTTTTTTTATTTTAGGAAGATATAAGTAAGAAAAAGATCACCAGATGGAAGACTTTGATCACTGAAGGAGTTTACTAAGGGGGATATCAGACAAGGTGGAACTCAGTGGAAGGCATTCAGAAAGATAAAGGAAGATGAAACAGAGAAAAGAATAGCAGAACATGATTTCATGGCAGAAACGTGCTTTTGAAAGCAACAAGAGTGACAAGTAGAATAGACTTTCAGGTAGGTTGTTCAACTTAAAACTAGGGGAAATAATCTTTTTCTGGTGTTCCTGAAAAATTATGCTTAATTTTTTTCACAAAAAAATAAGCCAACAAAAGCCCCAACATCTATCCTCATTTTGAATTTCCAAAAACTCTTATTCATCTTCTTGTTAAACACAAAACTTTCTATGTGCATTATTTCCTAATATCTTTTTTACATTTTTGCATTTTTGACCAATTTTGAAACTAGTAGTTCATGTATCTCCCTGACTCTTTTATGAATAAAACTTCATGGATTTCTGGATCTCAGTTCTGTATATTTGAAGTAAATTTCCTGTTTGTTGAAATTATTTCACTCAGCTATAACCATATATTTCTATTAGTTATTTCATTTTTACTCTGTATTAATTCTTTACTTTTCATTCTAGCATGTTTAAATCTATTTTCTTCCGAAATTCCAATAATGGCTGGGGTTTTTTACTGTCAAAGTACCTTATATTGCACCTTTCCAGGTGGGCAGTTAATAAGTTGACATTATTTATACCTTCTGTAAAAAACACTCGGGTGATTTACTTAAGGTAACTCCTTAACAAAATTAAACCATTTAGCACAACTTGTATTGGACAAAAAAATACCATCGACAAACCTAAAATGGGAGCCATTACCCCCATACATCACAAAAAACACCAGATTATGAATCAGTAAATTTTTTTTGGCAGACTTGAGGTCATTGTAATACAGAAGCACACAGCTGGAGAGCAGCTTTTAAAGTTCCTAGGAAGGCTGGCAGTGTCACAGAGCACCTCCTAAGAAAGGGGAATTCAGGCAGCAGAAACTGCAGATCAGAAAGCCAAGGCAAGGCAAACTAACTCTTACCTTTGTTTCCCATTCACATCTCAGTTCCAGTTGGATCTGGGAGCTCTGGTCACAGCTGCACTTGCCTAGAGACACAAAACAATGTGAGCTGGACGGCCCTTTGCTACCATACTGCAATCAAAACAAAAATGCAGTTAATGCAGTTTCCCTTTTGCTATCTATTTGGTTCTATTAAATCACCTTTAGCAGATTTGACTCAGCAGGCATAAAACCAAATATTTTGCCTCTGGAACAGGAAAATAGTGGATATTTTTGACATAATTTCTTGTGGGGAGTAAAGTCTTCCACCCTCAAGGGCTGGACATTACTCTCATTAGCAAATTATTTTGGGTTTGTTATTTGATAATATAAAATTATTTTGTTTGAAACTTTCCTTTGTTAAAGAAAATAATCTGTATTAAAAATAAAACACTTACAAAAGAGAACTTCACTTTTGAGAAAATACAGTCTCCTTGGAGGAAGCAGGAGTCTGCCCAGGGTAAAGGTAAATTGTCACAGTTTTGCACCTACAGAAAAAAGATTTTGCATTAACAATCTAAAATTATTTAATTCTGTTGAAAATTTTTCTTATTAGCATAAATAATTTTGCAGGAAAACAGTTTTCTGTGCCAAGAATTGGTGTAAACATTTTACCTTATACCATAGTTATGCTTGCTTCCTGAGGAACATAAACTCAGAAATCATCCTGAGATTGTTAGGTCTATGAAAATGAATTTCAGTTATTTTAATACTTCTTTAATACTTACTTTTCTTTTCTCCTAAGTTTACTATGGAATTGTAGCACTCTTAAATGAGGTGCTCAAAAGTTTTGCAGTATTAGTTTCCTGAGAAGCAGTGTTAGGTAGAGATATAAATATGTCAATCTCAGAATAAGATCACAATTTTTAAAAAGTGCAGTTTTGGGCAGACAATCCCAACAATCCCAAAATTCAAATTTAGTATTCTTGTCATGCTGCTCTTTATTTTAAACTGTTGGGAAAAAAATTAAACTCATTCCTCTATTATGTATTTTGAAAACAAGAATACCAGGTTTATCACAAACTAGTGACAAAATCTTGTGGAACCTGCTCACAGTAAGCCTGAGAGAACCAACTCTTGCACAGTCTCCTTTCTACCTCTAATAGTATGACTTTGACTTTGAAAAGTCATGGAGCAGCAGCTCAGCATATTTTCAAGTAATTCATCCAGTCTTGAACAGCAATCCACTTTGCATTACCATAACCTGATCTCAGAACCAGATGGTGATCTCAATGCAGTTTTCTTATGACTATCACTGATTTACAAAAATAGAAATGCACAATATAAAGATGAGATCTTTCCTTTTCACAGTTCCTTATTTTATTTCCAACAGCATATTCCTCAACCCTTTCATTTATAAAGAGTCTTGTATCTCCTCGTTCTCTGTTACATCTCTGCGTTTTCTCATTTATCATGTAGTTATTTCTCTCCTTATCTCCACAGTTTCTCAAGACTTCAGTATCTCATTAAAACAAAATTGAAACTGTTAATCTCCCTATTCTCAGTAGTTTCTCAAGGTTTTTGAAGGACACAACAATGCAATCACATACCCATCAACTCTTAGAAGCATCTAATAACTTTTTAGGAATATTGAATATTTAAAACAGCAGCAGGCAATGCAATTCTTGTCTCCATCATGATCTAAATAGTCCGAGAACACAATGTTCTAGACTCAGGAACAGAGCTAGAAGAGGAACTTTGAAGTGAACACAAGTATGAAAACAAGACTGGGTTTACTTTGCCATTCAGCACAATGCCCAATAAATCAAGGTGAATTTGAGAACTGTATTTGCATAATACTTATAAAAAAGACTGTGATGTTCCTACCATATTTCCATGGAGAGGATGCTGAATTGCACCTTCAGTGAACTGACAGCAAAACTGTGTGTCTGGAAGAGACTGAAATATCCCTTCTCCACCACACTGTATGAGGCCCATTCTCAGGCTGTCCTTCTGTCAACTTGGACATACTCCTCTGTGCTGATCAAACTGTAGAGATACTGATTACCCAGTCCCAAATCAGGCTGGTTTGCAGTATACTCTTTTGAGACTCTTTATTCCAGAACTTCACATGATGGAGTTTTTGTCACCACTTTTTTGCTGAATCCTGTGAAGATGTGCAAAGTCTGCTCTGAGGTTTGGTTCCTATGTCTCCAGGCAGAATTCACTACAGAAAAAAAAAAGAATTAAACACTCACTATGGGAGAAAAAAAGCATCAGGCAGAGAGCAAATAGGACAAGGAAGAGATTGAGAAATTATCTTCCTAACAAAATACTGAAACAAATATTAGAAATTAAGATCTATGACCATTCAAAGGTTAAAAAAAAAGTCAGGAATAATAGCCAGCACAAATGTTTGAAGTATAAAAATGGAAAGTAAATTTAAATTACTTTGCATAAGATTACATTTTCAGTTAACAAAGGGAACTAAATGAGATAACTTCAGTTCGGTAGAGCATTTTACACAATGTGTTACAAAATTAGACTTAAAGAATTAAACAAAATGACATCTGTAAGGTAAATTTGGGAAGAAACCACTGAATGGGGTCCCTACAGAAAGCAAATTCAAGCGGCCCCTCCCCCAGCTAGTTCAGGAAAATATTTCCTTGGAGAAAAGTGGGAAAAAAACTCTTTATTTAACAAGCAAAGTATTCACACACATAAAAAATTAATATTAAACAACAAAACCTCTCTCTGTTCTGAAGAGATGGCAAATTCAGAAAGTCCTTGCCATGGGTTGTATCTTGGCTTGCTCAGTCTCTTATCAGTCCTTCCAGCACTGGAAAGTGCCAAGCCCAGGTCCTGATGGGCCACAGGCCTGAGCTCCTGGTGTTTTCTGGGTTTTCAGTCCAGAGCAGGTTTGAACAGATCCAAGAAAACAATAAACCACAGGCCAGGAAACTTCTCTGCCCCAGCTAGCTAAAAACTAGCAAAAAGAGCTAGAAAGCAAAAAGAGCTTTCTATTGCTGTCTGTCCATGCTACCAACAACACAGTCCATGAGAACGAATACAGGGGAGCAAGTGCAGTTTCTGAAAACAAGCTCCGCACTTCTTCTATCCACCTTCACTCTCAGAACCAGTCTTAAAGGTGAAGAACTTGGTATCCAGCATAAACAGAAAGATGACTGGGGATACAAGCATCATAAAGTCACCCCAGGAAATCTCCACTCCTTTCTGCTTGGTACCAGCCTCACCAGCGTGTTTTAGCGCTTCACCTAGGGTTGGGGTTATGCCTTGGGTTGGGGTTCAGAAAACCATATGACATCTACATCTGGTCTGTGAGCTGCACAGATAAAATTGGCCATAATAGATTCCAGGTTGACTAGCCTAGTTTGTTTAAGAGTAGAAGTAAACAAGTCCCAGGGTAAGACAATGATAGGTTAGATTCAATATGAAATTCAAGACTGAAGGCAGACATCTAATTGGCCAGGGAGCTGAGTGGTGCTAAGACCTCAACCAATCAAATGTTCAAGCATGGGAATTTTGAAGTCCCTATAAAAGCAGGTGTCCATCAATAAGCTCTGGCTGTTGCCGCATGAAGTCGGTGTGTTGAGTCGTGCAACTGTCTCCAAAACTGCAAAAAAAGGAAGGCCTATGAACAAGAAATATCAAAAAAGAACAGTGCAAATATTCTAGTAGAGCAATTGTAACCAGAAAATAAATATTTTGATCAGTGGAGTGTCTTGTAAGTAATCTCATACAATGAAAGCGTAGGTATTGTCAGCTCAAGTTAGACAGTCTCCTATGCAGTTTACTCTGAAGTAAAATGTTGCCTTACAGCAAATGCAAAGTAAAGTCACAAATAATTTATCTGGTAAATTTGATCTAGTATCTAGATCAAATAATTTTCAGTTAAGCTTTTAAACAATAATATGCTTTAACATGATTGATGTGGTTTTTAAATTATAATTTTATGAAAAATTAAATTAAATTAACAAGCAGAGTAAAAGTCACAACCAACCTACCTCACAACACAAGCAAACAGGAGTCAGGTTCCAGCCCTAAGCCCTTGAATATGTTTAATGCTATTCAAACCTTCCTGATCCAAAGTTGCTTATTTATTTATGGTATCTAGCGACTCCAAAACTCTCCCAACATTTACTAGGAATAGTGATTCTGCAATCCTATAATTTCTCTAAACAATTTCTGCCTTTCCCAGCTGCATGACAAAAATTAAACTTGCCAGTTATAATTGCGCAATTGGCTTAGCGGTGAATTTGTGCAATTGACTCTGCTTATGTGAATGTCTGGTTGGGTGATATACTTTTAAGAGAAGGTTGGTGGCTTCTTCAGTATTTTAGTATGGAAACAAAACATCAATTGACAGGAATAAATAAGATATAGGAGTTTTCTCCCCTTTTGTAGTTCTAGAATAAAGGTGATCTTGCAAGTCACATTCAAGAATAGTCTCATTTATTCTTATCAAACTGCCTTGTTAGAGAGCTTCTCTGCATGTTTTTCTGACACAGAAATAAAAGTTCAGTCAATGTGAGCTATGTATTTTTTCAATTAATTGACAGGGAGGCATTTTTTTACCTGCAATACAGAGCTTTTTAACTTCATATGGGAAAAAAATATACAGTCTCTCTACCAGTCAACCTAACGAGAGACAAGGATTGAGAAACATTGTTGAGTCTGTCTACATGGGGTTTTGCACACACCTGAATATGAGTCTCATTTTTCACTCCAACATGAGTGAATGGTATTACTGTTGCTGAGCCTGAAACAATATGTTGAAACACCATGGACACCACCTCAAAATTACATTATACATTTCACATTTGTAAGCTTAAGACTTTGAGGATTAAAATCTCACATTTTTGCTCTAAGACTTGATTGTGTGCAGATATTTTCCCCTAAATATAAGTCATTCCTTCATTGTGTGCGGTCTTATGGAAAAATTTGTATCCCATTCTCAAAGAGAATATTTTCCAGTACCGAACATATAGTGATAAAAAGATTGGCTTATAGCAGCTTTTTAGATTTAGATTTCTTTTTCAGTTGTTATTAACATACTATTTCTTAGCTTGCAATATCATTCAAGAGACAGGGAAAAAAAAAATATTAAAGAAAAGTGACAAGACATGTTCTCTGGCCAGAATAGCTTCTTTTCCCTTGTTAGCACTTTTTAATTAATTTAAAGATAAACCAGGTGGAGAAAATTGTGTGACTCTTATTTACAGATATTTAGACATATTTACAAAGAATTTTAGTATTTGTCCAGCTGTGCATAAAGATCTCCCATCTTTTCTGCATTGTATTCTACATGTTTACAAACAAACAACTTCATTTCTCCAGTAAAGAGAGAGTAACGTAAAATCAAAGTGGATCATAAACTCTGTAAAACAACAGTGATGCAAAGTTGCTTTCTTTTTTCTTTCTTTTTCCCCAGATGGAAGGTAATTAAAAGGACTTTTCTTGCTTTATAGAGCATCTTTTTTTCTTATTAGGCTGTGAAATTGAATAAGCATTATCCCCATAATGGCTGGCTTTGGCTTTGTTTTATTTTGCAAATTTGTCCAAAAAGGCTTGATTTTGAATTATCCTCTGAGTCATCTTAGATTAGCTGCCTTTCTCCATCAACTTTGACCAATAGTGTCTTTAGCTTCTAGAGAAAAGAACATTTACGGGGAGAGAAGGATCATTTGTTCTGTGAGATATTTTTGGAGAGGTTTAACACAAATTCTGAAGAACAGTATGTACTAAGCAGCAGAGGGTACAAGAAACTTCTTCATTCTAGTCCATTTTTTCTGACAATTTTCTAGTTTAGGGTCTATCAGTCATAACCACTGGAACACAAGAAAGGTGGTTTCCAGGCACCATTTTCAAGGGTTACTCCTCGTGTAGGATAAGTTTGTAGAGAACTTAAGAGCTGCACCTCAGACCACTATCTTGGATGTATGTAGATGTCTTTCACACAACTAAAAGTGGAAAGGCTGATTCTCATCCAAACTGCTGCTAATATTTCAGAACATTGAATTTTATAGTGCATTAAGAGCCAGCAAATTTAGTGATCTTCACTGCTGAAGAGGCCTACTTTTGACTTTTGAGTTGTCACTCAGCCCTGCGGCTCTGGCAAGAGATCAATATCAGTGTAAAGTTCTTTGTGTATACTCAGAAACATATTTCATATTTGTGTATACTCAGAAACAAATCAACTCTGAGGTTAAGTATGATATTCCCAGGTCTATATCTTTAGGTATGTATTTAATGAAGGAAAGTTACAGGAATACTGATTAAAGGCAGAAAGATATGATCAGCCACTGATAGTCCTCAGAAAGGACTAAGCAAAACCTAAAGACAGGCCTTCTTCTGAACAGTAGTCTGAGTATTATCTTCTAGTTGCATAACATAGATAATCTGAATTTTTTTGTATTATTTTATCTGAGGTTTTCATATTATCTAATAATCATTGTTTGAGGCTTGAAACCTGTGAAGGTGAAAGCAGTGACAAACTGTTATTCCTGTTTTCTCAACAGAAAAGCTGTTTTAGGAAACTGAATTTTCATGTTAACACTAAGCTAATTGTCAAACATAGGTCTTATAATTCCTACTCCTGTATTTAATCCATTAAGACATTATTGCTCAAATTGGGAAGGACCAAACATGAAAAATAGGACAGTTCCTAACATGAGACCAGCACATTTCTATAATGTATGTTTTTCAAAATCAAAGACAGCCATTTAGGGTCCTACTATAATATTTTATGTCCTGAGTATAAAGTCCAAGACAAAATATTGAAAAATACAGCATAGGTTACTACTTTTCAGCAAATTTTCTGTGCAAAACAACTGGATTATTTGATTGTCTTCCAGGATCCCGAGAATTAATTAATACTTGATTGACTCTTTGAAGAAATAGAGTATGTATCCTTCCATAGTTAATGCTGTAGCTATGTTTCCTTTTAAAATACATTATGGATTTCTGCACCTCTTTCTATTTGTATGTCATAAATGCCAGATGTTCTGGGTGCACAAGGTAGCACTGATGTGGGGATGAAAGTAATATTGTTTCAGTGACTTTTATTGTTCATTCCCTTAGTGGTAGCAATAGTGAGGATTTGGTAAGGGCATTAAATTAGAATTGTTTGACACTGGGATACTGGGGTACTGTATTATAAAAGTTACCATGATCATTGAGTTCAACGTTTGATTACATACTGTCACAGCACAGCTGGACTGTAGCTGGGCAAATAATTCTGTCCATAACAGAAATCCAATTTGGCTAGCCTAGTTTGATAGAGAAATAAACAAGTCCCCGGGTAAAGCAATGATGGCATAGATTTGAACTCCAACTGGAATTCCAGCCAGTGCCATGTAATCCTGAATGCAGACATATCACTGGCCAGGGGGCTGAGCAGTACTGAGACCCCAGCCAATCACTTGTCCAGGTATGGGAATTTTGAATTCTGCTATAAAAGGAGGTTGCCATAATAAACCGTTCCTGTTTGTCTCATGATCACTGAACTCGAGTCGTGAATCTGTCTCCAACCTACGACCGCACGTAAAAAATACCACCATGTCAACTAAACCACAGCACTAAGTGCCATGTCCAGTCGTTTCTTGAACACCTCCAGGGCTGGTGACTCCACTTCCCTGGGCAGTCCATTCCAATGCCTGACCACCCTTTCAGTGAAGAAACCTTCCTAATGTCCAACCTGAACCTCCCCTGGTGCAGCTTGAGACCATTTCTTCTTGTCCTATCACTGGTTGCCCAGGAGAAAAGGCCAGCTCCACCATAGCCTTCTTTCAGGTGATTGTGGAGAGTGATAAGGTCCCCTGAGCCTCCCTTTCTTCAGACTGAATGATGACAACTCCCTCAACCTCTTCTCATATATCTCACTTTCTAGACTTGTCAGCTTTACTGTACTTCTCCTGACTTGTTCCAGCACCTCAATGTCTTTCTTGTACTGAGGAGCCAAAACTGGACACAACATTTGAGGTGTGGCATCAGTCAGTGCCAAGTACAGTGAGCATTGCCACCCCCACACCAACTAAGTTACATCTGATTTAGACCAAAAACACAGATCTTCCCATCATGATACATTAAAGTGGGAAAGTGCATATATAAGAATTACAAAAAATTACTGTTGATTACTTGTAAAATTTCATAGTATAATTTACGCTCCCTTTGATAGTACATGACTGACTTTTAAAAAAAAGTGGTAACTAATTTTCACAGAGAGAGAAACAATTTAAGTCATTGCTTGTAGTGTATAAAAGAATGTCTTTTATTAACCCTAGAGGATACTTAGGTATGTATTTACAAAGCTGTATTTCCATTTAATATTTAGCTGCTAGTCAGTAATGTAGCAATAAAATGAATCTGTTTTTCAAGCAAAAGAACAGAATAGATGCTTGCATTTTCCAGCAAAGCTATAATGCATCTTTATTTTCTGAGAAGGAAGCTTAAGGATATCCAATAGGATTATACAAAGGATAGCAATTATGACCTGCTAAATCAATCCTCTAGAGCTATTAAAGATTCCCAGCAAAATAAATCTATTTAAGTGAAAGAAAGCAATTCCTCCTCCTTCGTGTGGGCAGTTTCAAGGCTGAAACTTAAGTCTTTCTTTATTGCATTCCAACAAAAACAAGATGAAATTTGTCATGTTTCAGCTTCCGCAACTTCAGACCCAAGCCAGCCAGGAGCAGTGTGGCAAATAAAAGGAATGGGCATGACTGGGTTACCCCAAAAGTAAAATCCATTTAATGGCAAAATAACAAACAGCAAAAGGTGAACACACAGCACAAGGTCAACCACAAAAGGCGAAAAATGGGTGGGTACAACAGTATATATATGGAAGATCTGGGGGTTGGTCTGAAGGCGGGGATCCAATCACAAACTGGGATTAGGATATGAAAAATAATGTGGCAAATGACAACCAATCAGGGGAGAGAACTAGAACATTCTGGAAGCATAACCTTATCTGAACAGGGCTGCTAATGTATTCATCTTCCTGCCTACAGGCCAAATTCCCATGGTCTTAAGTTGATGCCCAAGGCCAGTTCATCATCAGCCCCAACCAGTTCTATCCTCATAGAAATTAGTGTAAATATACTGTTGGACATTTTTGTGTCCTGTGGCAAACCATGATATCCAAGTTCACACCTGCTGTCACTCCTGTGTAGGGATGGATACTGAAGCAATGGATTCCAGCTCTGATAGAGAGTACTCTAAGAGCAGATGCAGTTCTGCAGTGCAGTGTTATCACATTTGGTATAACTTTGAAGCTTGAAGCTTATCAAAAGGTCATTAATAGTATATCATGTTCTGACTGGTTTTTCTGGCTATGTTATCAATAACCTCAGAAAAGCTTGCAATCCTGGAATAGCTATTTGCATACATGTGTCCACCACTGATTCTACTAATTGTCAGAAAGAAAAAAGCCATGGCCATATATTAGTTCAAATGTTCTGCACTGGGAAAAATATGCTTAACTGCACTGTGTGGGAGACATCTTTGTGCAGAGTTTACTTCTCTGTCCTTTTTCCACATTAAATTCTCCTTCCATAAAAATATTGATTTTGAAATCTCACTTTAGTTGGAAATCTCATTTAGTTATAAGGGTTTGTTTGGTTGGTTTTTTAAGGGATGATTTTTGTAGAGAGCAGACTGCCAGCTAGTTCTTAAAAGGACAATAAAGGTTTTTAGTTCCTCCCCTGAATGTAATTACTAGAATTATTTTTAATAACACACAGCAAATCGAGTAGCTTCATTTATTTTCGCTTCCTTCATATGAGGTAAGTTATGGATTGTCTGTAAAATCTTATGGCCAGTGGCCAGGTGTGACTATATTTAAAAGGTGAAGGAGGGGGAAATGCACCAAGAAAACATTTCTATCAGAGTGGCAGATGTGATGCTTCCTGAATGATGAAAAATTACTGTAAAATATAGTACCAGTTAAAAGCCTGAAATTGATTTAAACTCAAAACCACCTTGATTTACATCTTGGGTTAACAAAGGGCTTGAGAAGGTTTCTGATAAGACTGTCAAATATTGAATATTTTAATTTTAAACTAAACATCTCAAGTACAAAAGACCTTGATAGAAAATACAGAACTGTGTTTGTCTAAGCAGGAAAACCTGTCTGTCAATGAGGTGAGAAATGAAAATTGTCAGGAAACATAAACTTGACAACTGCTTTCTTGACCTGTCTTGTTAATGACAGCCAAAAATGGACTCAGCTGACAGAAATAAGATGAAAGTATATCCATGAGAAAGTCAAGCTCAGATACGCTGAAGCTAATGTGAATCATAGAGTAATTGTGAAGATGATTATACTCTTTGGCTGCAAGAACTTCTATATGTCCACAGATTACTTACATGTCTCTTGAATTATCTGATAAGAGAAACTTTACTTGAAACAAAAAATACTCATTCCTTACAGCACCCAAAAGCAACTATTTTATGCTAGTACATAGTGTCTACTGATTTTTTGCTTTATATCCACTTCCTACATATCAAGTATTCTTAGGGTAATACTCTTTTGAGATGCTTTTATGCTTTGTGAAGAGGAACTTTCTATATATCTCTTGGAGTAATTCTGGGAGTTATTCAAAGTAATCCTACCTTTAGTTTATCAAAATTCTCTCATTGATTTAACTATTCTGCTGCACAAATTCCTTTTTGATATTAAGAATATCTTGTGAAGGGAAAAAAGAATTTGAGTACAGATTGGAAATAGATATAATAAATTGGAATATGTATGTGTACAGCAATACATTTTTTTACTGTCCCCTGAGAAAATGATGGGTTAAGCTTAGTGGGGATGTTTGCAAATCTCAAATAGTTAGCTTTACCAGCTAACTGAAATTAAAGCTCTAGAGGGTAAAATGCAAATGCTTTGACGAAGGATAGCAATTAGCTCTACTGTGTATGAATATTGTTTAGCACGGAGAGTTCAAAGAAAATCATTGAACATTCCATATTTGGCCTATCACATGAAAAAGATTCAACACAGGATTGAGGGCTCTATTATGATTGGAACTGTATGGTATGCTATGACATGATAGGTAGAAGTGAAAAATTTACCCCAATTTTATAAGAAGTTTTCTCCACCTGAGGAACTGCACTACTGTTTAAAAATATTAAATATTAATATTTAATGTTAATATTAACATTATTAATATTTAAGATAAAGAACCATTATGAAGCTGAAAATTTAAGTGTTAGAAAAATTATAAATATATTTTAAAATGTGGAGCTAGAGAAAGTAACTTTTAACATACTTTTGTTGTTGTTGCTCTAAAACTGAAACTAAGTGGATGTAACTGCCTATACAGTGTCATTTGTAATATAGGCTTGATTTTTGTGGTATGGACAGTATCAGACCATGCCTGTGCACTTTCAGTCTTTCAGTCTATTCCCCTTAAAAGCCATCAAAATAGTGTTGGTAAGATTTCAGCTACAAATATTTGTGGTATATTTATTTTAATCACTTTATTCCCAAAGACAATCTCTTCACTAACAATCCATACAAAAGAAACATGCAATATTAAAATGGATGGTTTTCTTTAATTTTAAAAAATTCTTTTGAGTAGGGGTATTAAAAGAGAACTGCTTTTGAGTAGCTTGATAAGGGGGAAATCATAGATATTTCAGTTTGCTTTCAGTTTCTGTTAATAGTAGTGGATCTTATTTTCATTAATTTTAATTAACAGTTATTGGGTGTCAAGTTGAACTTAGTTTCTTCAGCTTCCAGTGCAACTATTGGAGAAAGATAAGGGCTATCAGATGACAGTTCATGTTACTAAAACTGTTGCTGAAAATAGTTGCACCCATTCTGCTTATTTCTCTGTATTGGTAGGGATAGCTGCTTGAACAAGATACCTAACTCTCCCAGGACAAGCTGAGTGAGGTATCATGTCATACGTGGTGAATGATAGTGACTTAGGCTGTATTCAACTGCAAATGAGAGGTGGCTGACACAGCTGTTGTGGCAACAAAGCATAGAGATTTGAGAAATGTAGAATTGCTGTTACTGTGGGCTTCCACATCCAGACTCCCTATAGCAAAGTAGTTGTGATCTCTAACACAGAACCTTCAAACAGGCAGTTTGCAAATATTTTTTTATGACTAAGTTACACATTGAAGGTATAAAGGGCTCTGAATTCCTGATAATTTTCTTTAACAGGAAAGCTATGGCAGATAAATAATAGGGAGACAGAAAACTACCTTTACCATGGTGAGAGGGAGTTACTAGTAGCTTAGAGTCTGATGATTCTGTGATTTGTTCAGGAGCTTCTTTGTCAGTATACAATACAATGTGAAAAATCAAAAAGGCATGCAATATAAAACAAAGAGAGGAGTCTGATAGAATTGTTTTATAATAAAATATTAACAGCATTTCTAATATTGGCTCATTGCTGAGTCAGTGTGACACAGATCTAGTAATTTGAATTTCTTTTTACTGTAAAGCCAAACTGGAAGCAAAAAGCAACTATTCATATTTCATATGTATATAACAACTTCTCTATTCTATGCATATAGCAATACATAATTTACAGCAGGATTGAAGAAAAGTTATCAGTAGAATGCTTTAAATCTACTCTACTTCTGTTGGATTCAGGAGGTATTTTGGCTCTTTGCTTTTCTCCCATAAAATAAATGTTATTCTTCTGGTATTATCTCTTAGTTCTCTGTTTCCTGACACTGATTTTTCCTTCTTCTGTGGATCTTCAGCCTAATTCAATGAAATATTACCACATTTGCAATATTAACAGGAACAAAAACACATCATTTAGTTAGAGGTGTTGATAAATGATGGGGATTTTTGCTTTAATAAAGAAATATTATTTAAGAGCTGTAGCCTTTTCATAATAGTGAAGACTTTGAAAGGAATTGTTTTCACTCATGCTCAAACCTTATTCCGCTGAACATACACAGCTTTGTAACTCCAAAACATTCTTCATAGCCAAATTTTGCTTTTCAATCCCATACATTTCACATGCTTCTTAATGATTAATTTGTTCCTACATTGTCTGTTTTGGTAATGGACCTGCCATCTGATTCATCTGATTCTTTGCTGCCAAATCATTCCACATTTAGTTGTACGCTTGCTGTAGTTCAGGTCCTATGCTCCTTCTTGTTCTAGAAATCCACCTAGAATTTCTCCAGACTTTTGCATCTTTCCTGCATCATTTCCTGCTGAGGGGAAGTCTGCTAGGCTCTGGCTGGGGCTGTGCTTTGGTGACTGTTACACGGTTGTGAGGAGTTTGAATTCTCACATGAAAGAAACTGGCCTCTGTCAAACTCCTGGGTTATGAGAATCTGCCAAAGAGTGGAAACATCACTACTGAATTAGAAAGAAGTGAAAAGCATATTCACTCCCATATGAAATGTTTCTTAAAAATAATGTATGTTAAAATGAAGAGATGTCAAAATATATGTGTGAGGACCTGTGTTCATTTTTATTCTTCTGAAACAAATGTGATGGTTATTTCATTTATTATTTTGGATTTTTAAGAAAGACCTGACCTTGCAAGTTGCCTATGTAGCAAAAGTAGCAGATTCTTGGCCTCATGCGGAGACACAACATCAGCAGAAGTCTATCGAGTTGATTTACTGCAGAGAGGCTCATCATCATCACAAAATCTTCAAGCCAAGATTTGTGCTTTTTACTTTCTTTAATAAAGAACCAAGCATATAAATTTTTCAGAATAAATAATAATGTCAATAACTGCAGAAGATTTTCATGAACAAATCCTGCCTTACCATTTTTTAAAATGTTATAGCTGGCACTATGTTATAGGTAGTAAAGTTTTGATTGAACATGCTAATCTGAGCAGACCATGTTCAGAAGGAATGAATAGTCTATATACTGTTCTCCACTTTGTCTAGCATTGTCTTTACCATACATTAAAAAAGCATTCTCTTTCCTCCTTATCTCTTTAATATCACACAGATTACTGAAATAAATCCCAAATGTTCTTCTATCATATCTCATTTACATCTATTCTTGACAGATTTCTCACCGTTTTCAGAAATGGTAACATAATGAAAATTACATGAGTCATGAGAAACTGGGAGAGAAGATAAAGGCAAAATGATAAACAAAAATGAGAAAAAGTAGGGAGGGGAAGTGGGGTTTTGGTTAGAGATATTAAAAGATATATAAAAGTTCAAAATTTAAATATGATCCAATAGGGTAGGTGACCTAAAGCCATCGAGAGGGTTATTCTTTCTTGTTCACCCGTACATGGAACTGAAAGCTAAATAAATCCTTAGCAAGCAGAGATGAATGTCTGCTCTTTGATGGCAGGTGTCTGTGGTGCTCTGTTCAGAAAGGACATGACCACACACTTGTTAGTATTTGACTGTGCTGGCATACAGCATGCAGCAGGAATACCAGAAAAATGGTTTGTTCACAAGTGGGATTAATTTAAACTATTCAGGAAGTAATGAAAATCAGTGCAGATTTTCAGAAAGATACTTCACCTGTGGAGGCCCAGGGGTCTGTTACCAAAATGTCAATGAGTCAATGTCAATGGAGGGGCAGAGGCAAAAGGAGAGAGATGCCCCTCAAGAAAAGAGTAAGAAAAGGCCTCCCTCCCCTGGGCCTTTTGCAGCCACATGTTGGTGCCCTTTGGGTTCTAGTGTTATGATAGTGTGGTTTGATGTCACCTTTATTCAGCCCCCATTTACCATTCATGTGCCCTTCCTAGAATGTTTTTCCTTCCCTTAACCCCTATTGGCTCTGTTTTGTCACACTGTTCTACCCCTCTTATCCCCTTGGTTCTCTTGATCTTCAGCCACTCCCCAGCACCACTTTTCCTTGTCCCTGTTGGATCTCAACCCTCAGATCCTTTCTTTTACCCTTCATTTAACCCTGTGCCCTGAGCCCAACCCTTGGTTCTCATGTCTGCACCTATTCTAGGCTGATTAAATAAATCAGCTGTTGGATTGCCAAACGAGAACCCTTCATCTTAAATTGTCAGTCTTTTCCACGGAGTGCTCCGGGCCCTGAGAATGCTGGTCGCTCTCTCGGGTCTCGTTGCGGAATGTGCAATAACATTCACCATTTTTTCCTCATACAAAATTTTTTAAAATTTCCTAAAATTTAAAAAGTGTACAAAGTGGGTGAATAAATTATTTTTTTTTCAGCACACAAAAAAATATTTCAGATTTTTGTGTTGGCTGCTGATCTGGTTCATGGAAACTTTCTTAAAAACAATGAAAAAATACTCCATAGCCAAAAGAACTTTTTTTTCTCTTATTCTTATGCTAAGTATCTTGCAAGTGCCATGTCAACAGCCTCAGTGGAACTGCAATTACCTCTAGTTGCAAGCTAAGGTAAGATTGGCCAGATCTGCACAATCCAAAGGCCTTGCATCTTGCCTATGATGAGGACTGAGAGCAGATAATGTGCAAAACATGAACACAGATCATAGAAAAATTATCTTGGGGCTTTACTGAACAGCATAAATTCTGCATTGTTTTTCCACAAATTTGTGACTAGTGTACACCTTAGTTGCTACCAGTGGGCTGGACTCTGATTCAAACTATGTTGGGAGATTTATTGATCAGCCACAACTTAATTGTTAGGGTAGATGAAACTAGAGTACTAAGGAGTTTTGAATATTGATCTGAAGAAAAAAAAAAAAAAAAAGTGCTGAGTTGTATTTTTCCCAGATAGCATGGATCTGGGAAACCTTATCTCCATTTAGTCTGCTGAACAATGTTAATTCTTCAGTATTCTTCTTTGCACAGATCTCTTAGTCATTTATCAACTGAATATCACACTAAGTACTGTGATTAACATATAGCAAGAAAACTGTTTTGATGTTCCTCAGGTCCATTTTACTTCTACCTATTCAAAGGCCATTGAAGTTCTCTTTAACACCATAATTTCAGTATTTCGTAAACTTTATTTTTGATGAGAGATCTAAACATTTTCATAAAAATAAACCCCAAACCATTTCCTTCTGGGAATTTTCTGGGAATATTGGTAATTTAAAGAAGTAATTTGTGTCTTTAACCTCATCCTGTGAAAGCTGATCCAACAGAGCAGCAGAATCCTCAACTAGAAATCCAAGGAGCTGGATGTTACCTAAACAAATCTAAATCTAAATCACATCAATATTTTTTCTATTGGAAGCTTTCTGCAAATCAAGGGAATATATCTAGGTTTTGGGGTGTAATTGTATTTGAGTTATTCCATTATTATTACATCTAAATAGCTTACTTACTTGCCACAAATTTTTAAAAATAGTTGCAGAATTTAGAGATATAAGAAGATCCGATAAGAAGTATAGGCTTCAAAGATCATCTTCCATAGTGAGTCATCTTTATTAATGGCTGCATTTCTTTTCTGCCTCCTTTGCAAGTCAGAGCAATCCTACTGAGAGTGCCAATGTGAATGTTAAATTGCATTCTTTCTTCTCCATATGTGCCCAGCACTGATGCTGCTGCATGGGATCCTTGATCAGTAGGAATGACTATCTGTAGATAAGCCATGCTGCTGAAGTGTGAAAAATATATAGTGCAATTTTGCTAGGATTATTTCCAGAATAACATCACTTCTGACATTGACCATGGAAATCCTAATGGTTGAGTTTATACTGTTGTTGACTTGTTTGCAGCCACTATAATTAAAGAAAAAATAAAAAAATCAAGTTAAACCAATCAAAATTTACAAAACCAGACTCATATTCTTTTTGCAGTGTCATGACATAGGAGGGAAAAAGTAGATATTTAATTATGTCCTGAAGTTACTAGAGTTACTAGAACTTTTGTTTTAGCAGTATTTCATTAATAAGGCACCAAAGAATTCAGCAATACAAATGATAGAACAATCTCCCATTCTATCTTTAGCCTTAAAATATTGTAGTCATAAAACTTGTCATAATTAATTCCAAAGCTGAATCACAGCAAAGACAAAAAGGGCTTTAGAGCAATTTTCCAGTTTTCTCTTGATGACTATTGTGGAGACTGCACATGTGAGTATAGTTTCTCTTTTTTTTCCCCTCAAGAGTGACATGTTTTCCTTTTACGTATCTTTCTCTAATTTTTTGCTTTCTCTTATTTCTAAATACTATGTCCCAGATTAAAATTAATTTGGCTCCAAGAAACCAAAGTAAATTTGGATCAAATGGTATAAATATCTGATCCAAAACTGCGACTGCCCCTGTAATATTTTATGACATATATTTGGAGCTAAACAGGAATATTTTCAGTCACAGATGATGTTAGAACTGAACAGATACTGTTCTAGTTTAACTTCTTGTTCAATATTTTTCTGACAACTAGTGCTCAAGTTCATTTATGTGAACACAGTTTATACAAGATAAGTAAATAAAAAAGCTGTGGCCAAGGCTGTAGAACAAGTTACTAGGAAGTCACATGTTGTGAGTTCAGGTTGTGTGTTGTGGGTTCATAATGCATTAGCAATGACACAGTATTTGCAAGTTTTTCCAGCAGAGAAACACTGAGGTAGTTTGATATCAAGCAGGTTAGTTGCTTCATGCTCATTGTAGTGCTGGGTCATGGATCTAGCAGAGCTATTTTGTGGGATGGCATCCTCAGGAGACACCACTCTGAGCGCTGCCATGGAACAGCTGACAGCACTAGCTCACAGTATAGCTCCCCTGAAAGCTGACATTCATTTGCCTGCTTCCTCAAACACCATTCTATCAGCTTCTCAATAGTAATATGGAAAAGCTAGAGAAATGCCTCTCTGGAATGAAAGTTATTAAGGCATTTTGCTTTCTACAGTTTTATTTTTTCTTCTCCTATGATAAATTCAATATCTAAAGTAGGGTCACTTACTGTTGGATGCTGTCTTACAGAAGAGAATCCAGGCCCTCAAGCCTCAGTGCAGTAAACTGAGATAGGATGTTAGGAAGGGGGACTGTCATCTTTATAGAGAGATGTTTATTGCCTACGTTGCTAAGTAACCTGAAATCATTACATCTTCTTAGTACTACCTTGAGTAGAGGATAAAGAAAACTGTTTTCTTAGCAAAGTTCTGTATGAGACAAGGACATGCTGATAAAATCCATGGTTGGGTGGAAAGGATAATACTGACTGAGACAGGAGATTTTAATTTTAAAAGCAGCTCTATGGATGATGTTAGTAACTACTCTCCGTGACTTATAGTAAAAGAAGAAACATCAATCACTTGACAGAATTACTCCCTCTACTTTCATTTTCCTTTTTATTCAACAGTATTTTGCAGTTACAATACATCAACAAATCAAAATAGCTTTTGTGGTTGCCACTCCAACTAGAGAAACCCAGGTTTGCTTATGCTGTTCTAATTTATACTGCTTGCAGTGAAGAATTTATTTACAATAAATTTATGACCAGAATAACTCTGGAGTAGTACAAGCTACTATGAGTATGTATAAATTAACATGAACAAAGAAGATGTTTGATCAGTCCTGGCTTCATCAAAGATAAAATTCCTGGAAATAAGAAAGATAAGCAGAAGAATTTCAAGGAGCCATTTATGTGAGTAGACTAACAGATAATTTGAAGGTGGTTTCATGTTTCATAACATCCTTAAAAACTGCTTTTTCAAATTATTTTTTTTCTTGCTCTTACATTTCTCTGCTTGACTTAAATTAGATTTTTGTTATTTAAATGTGAACAGTGATGCACTCCAGTTACGTATGAGACTTCCAGGTTACATATTTTTAATAACAGAATACAAATAAATCTAACATTTTAGAGACTTGTCACTGCAGGATTTTAATAAATCTGGACCCATACTAGGAACAAAACCTTAGACTGGAAATTAAAACTTGGGCAGAAGATTTGAACCAGGCCTGTATAATTGTTGGTGCTCAGCAAATTCTAACAAGCATAATACACAGCCACCATCCATTTTAAAACAGAGCACAACCTGAAGTTCCTGGGAAAACATGAGAGGACCTGATCTGACACATGCTGGTCAAAATTGCAAGCATCAGAAAGTACACATAGCATAGACAGGAGCTTGTTGATAGCTTTGATGAAACCCATTATATAATCTTTGTGAAGATGAATGGTCTGTTCACCTCTGGGAAAATTGGATAGTCATTATTTTAATATGGAAACTGGTACATGGATATTGCAGCAAGCACTAAGAATAGGCACATAGGTCATGAAAGTGAAGAAAAAGGAGTCATGAGCTGAGGAAAAGCCAGACAGTGCTTTTTAAGAGACACTTATCTTAGCAATGAGGGAGAACTGAAGACCCAGTTCATCCCATTATCTATGACTTGAAACAGTCTTCACTTAGTCTAAGGGAGAAATTAAAGGAGTTATGACTATGAGAGTTATATTACAACATTCTTGGGTTTGGTCACTTTAGAAAAAAAGAAAAAAAAAAAAGAGAAACCATTCGCTTATATTTTACTCAAGGCAATGCACATGACTATATAAAAATATATTTATTAACCTCAGTGGGGGAAATACTGTGAGACATTTTTGATGCCAAATAATTTTGGGGTTTTTAATGAGCAATGATATGATAGACAGATTTACACATTTATAAACATTTATACTTCAAGAGTTTTCCTTAAACTGTCGTTTTAGCTGTGTTCACTTTGTGTTTTAGAAAAATCTAAGTAATTTTAGGGATCAAAGTACAACCGGTTTACATAAATTAGCTTTTATTCCAGAGAAAAGTAGATAAGCATGACCATAAAACCACAAGGAATAGACTGAACCACAAATGTTTGGTTAAAGATGAGCTGCTATAGGTAGTATCCACAGAATGAAAATGGTGTCACTGGAGCAGGAGACAAGATTTGCAAGTGCATTTCCCTCACATGCACTGCAGTAACTTAACAGGCAAGAAAGGGAAAATATATTTGTCAGCAGGAAGATTAAAAAAATTAAATTTGTACTCAGTGTTTGTAATGAATTATGGTTAAAGCACATGTCTACAATGATGTCCACTTTGTGTAAGGGCTAAGGTGAGTAACTAAAAATATGGACTGAGAAACTGACGTTGTTACTTTTTGATACCCAAGTCCTGAAGCAGGAAATTGTTATATACAAAGATTAGTTTGTCCACAGATGTTTTAAAGGCAGATATTTGATTGGTTTTTTTTCAAATAGCACAAACAAATGTCTTATACTTGATAACATAAGGTAAGTATCAGTATGGTCCCACAAAGAAGGAAACTTCAGAATTAATATGTGGTTATAAAAAGATTCTTTCTTGAAATATGCTGAAATGCACCACACAATAATTACAGATGCCAAAAGGAAGATGTATCACCTTTCTCATGAATACAATTTTTTTATAACAATTTGTTATACATATTTCCAGATATTTTCAGGTATTAATTTCAGTGCACTTTGCTGACTGCAGCTGCTGACTGAAATATTTGTCAAATTTTAATAGAGTAGAGGTCAGGTCTAGGAAATCAATGTATTGATCTGATTTTTTAAAAGACTACTTCTAGGCAAAATGTGGACTATATTAGCCAGAGTGAAAGTGTCAGAGGGCATGAAGGATTTTAAACCACAACAGAGAGAGCATATTTCCACTCTCCCAGTCATGTAGGGAGCTTTGTTTACAAGTAGGATAGAGATTCAGAAAATGTGATAAAAATGTGAGTAGGGTAACTTACACAGTAAGTTTATTTGAGTTAGCTCTGGCCTACCTGATAGCAATCTCTGTCTGGAGGGTTTAATTCAGAATGTGTGAATTTAAGTAACTTGCATTGAAGATTAGTTTCATGGCAACAATCAGAGACTAGATAAGGGTTCACATTTGATACAAGAATCACTAATGAACCAAAGGCATTAATCTTTTTTGTGTGGCTGAGTAGCATGTGAGTGGGACTAGTAAGTTTTATATGATATGTATGACTCAACGTACTTAAGCTATGACTTATCAGAACACAGTCCTTGCAGGCAGAAGATAATGTCAAATTATCAAAACAAATGATTTTAACTTCTTCCAGAAGTAGTTCTAGTGTTTCAAGGGAAGACACGGGGCAAAGCAACAGTGCAAGCCATGCCAGAGGTCAATTGGATATATTTTGTCAGTCTATCAAGGACCTGTATTTCAGTGCCTAGAAGAGTATTTCACATAAATGTAGCAGGAAAGGTATAACAAACTTTGCTTGGAGAAGGATGGCTGTCACTAGCAAGCTCAGTTTTAGGAAAAAAGGTGCTCAAGCAAGGATGTGAGAGGATCAAGACCCCATAGGCAGCTGAAGTCTGAGTTGAGTTATCAGTGGGAAAGTATTAGCTAAACATCCTGAACACCATATTTGTTACCTCATTTTCTTCAAAATCCGTTTTTTTTAAACTTTCCCAAGGAAGCGAAATTTTATTTTGGTTTTATTATCAATATTATCATAAAATAATGAAAGCAAGAGAGCTTTTCCAGGGCTTGATTGTTTTAAAATGTGAATCTGACAGAGGCATGTTCAACCCTTTAAGTTTAATAGGCTTATCAGAATGACTATTTACAGAGCCAGACAGCAGTTGGTTTTGCCAGACTTGCAAGAAGATCCCAGGACCCTTGCTTAGAAAATCACTTGCCTGGCTGCCTTATTCAATTCCCACCAAAAATCAATTAACGCAAAACCAGGATATGAGTGAGCCATGTTGTGGCAGTCCTGTGCTCCTGGTGCCATTCCATTTGCAGCTGCAGTGTGCCTGGAGCTCTATGGTTTTCAGAACCCTAACCACAGGCGTAACCCTAAACCTAGGCATAACCCTAGCCCTAGACAGAGCATTTTAAGCTGCATGGGAGTGAGGCTACAACCAAGCAGAAAGGTTTGAAGGGAGCCATGTTGTGGCAGTCCTGTGTTCCCCTTGGCAGGCCTCTTGCAGATGCAGTGTGCCTGGAGCTCTGGGCTTTATGGTTTTTTTCACAGTTTTGGTGACAGTTACACAACTGAACACACCGAATTCATGTAACAACAGCTAGAGCTTGTTAACTGACCTCCTCTTTTACAGGGGCTTCAAATATTTGAATATTTGATTGGTTGAGGTCTGAACACCACCCAGCTCCCAGCCAAGTAGGTGCCTGCCTTTAGTCTTGAATGGGATTGAGTTTGTTTGAGTTTGAATCGAAAATATCAATCTCTTACCTGGGCACTTGTTTACTTCTACTCTTTAACAAACTAAGCTAGTTGACTTGGAGTCTGTTATGTCCAATTTTATCTGTGCAGCTTAGAGACCAGCTGTAGATGTCACACCTTTTACTTAATTTCTTATTTCTGTACTGTTGTAAGTATTGATTGATGTTGTGGACTCTCCATCCTAAGGTGTTCAAGGCCAGGATGGGGCCCTGAGAAACCTGGTCTAGTGGAAGGTGTCCCTGCCCACAACAGAGGATGGTTGGAATCAGATGACCTTTAAGCTGCCTTCCAAACCAAAACATTCTATGAGTCTATGATTCTATGAGTTTGTCTTCGATTCTATGAGTTTGTCTTCTCACACAGCTAACCTACTACACTGTAATTTTAGAAATTCCTTAGAAGCTGAGATTATCTCTCCTGGTAAATATTTTTCTTTTTCTTTTTTCTAATTTTAAATGTTTATTTTTTATCTTTTAATAAGACTCACCAAGAGAACAGGACAAAAACAGGACGCCCACCTGTCAAGAGCAACTTTATTTTAAGGGTGCAAACTGTTCTGGGTCTGGTTGGGAAGAATTTTCTTCACAGCAGCCCATACAGTGTTTTGAATGTGTGACTAAAATGGTGTTGACAACAGAGCAGCATTCTATCTGTGCCTGAACAGTGCTTGCATGACATCAGTATCTTTCTTGTTTCTCACTTTGCTCCACCAGAGTGGGCTGTGGGTGGGCAAGAGGTTAGGAGAGAACACAGGCAAAACAGCTGACTCATTATTGATTTCATCATAATTTCATTTATGATAGAAACCTGAGTAAGAGAACATAACCTTAAAAACAGGTGTATAACCTATTTTAAACCAAGGGAACTGTTTATAAAAAGAAAATTTTGTAATTTATAGTATTTTAATTAAATTACTACAAATACTTATGATTTGAGTTTGATATCTGGAATATACTGTAAACTAAATATTTTGAATAGAGGCACTATGATTGCATAATTCCATTATTTATCAAGGAACTTACCAAAAATTTACAACTGGTGAATTTTTATTCTATTTTATCTCATTTATTCTTTTGGTTCTTCATATTTTCTTATGGCAGTGATTTAAAAAAAAAGATTTTGTCTGCCTTCAGGCTCTGTTCATTCATGGTCATTTCTGTTATCACAGGTCTATAATCATCAACTTCAATTTGTTTTTTCTGCAATTGAAGAATGGATTCATTATCTAGATCCATGTTTTAAATAATATCAATTTACACATTAGCTGAATACCATTATTGCACATAGATTAACTGGATATATATGAATTCATTGATTTTTGGGTTTAGTGAGGAGAAGACAGAGGAATTCTGTACGTGTAATGCAAATGTAGGCACTTAATTAAACAGTCATTTGGGGTTATATGCATGTAAATAAGGATGAATGGGATTCATTAAATACTCATAGAAGGTAATTCATTGGTTAATGTACTTTTAGTTCACTACAGAATCAGCTGGGGTAGTGGAACCATTATCAAAGATATAAATTTATGTTCAGCTTTATCATCTGCACTAATTTCAGAGACTGAAAAAACAATGACACCATAGTAAGCTGGTTCTCTAGGTCCCCTTTATAACATTTGAAATTATTTAGTAAATCTGAAAGGATAACTCATTCCATTAAAAGTAAAATAATTATAGGTGATACTAATTCCCCCAGTAAAGCTTCTCTTTCATTGCTAACTTAGACTAGATGTCAGAAGGCTTATGTTACTGAAAATTAATCCCGTCTGAAGTCTGAAGACTGAAGTCATCTCTTCAGTTTCAAAACACACAGTTTTGGTATTTCAGTAGCTCAACACTGTTGTAAGAAGTGAAGTGTCAGAAAAAATCTTCAAATTTGGAAAGTAAAAATGTAGAATTTATAAATTATTATTTAGAAATTTTTAGGCTGTACCTGTTACCAGAGATTGGCTCTACTCATGACTGTAATCATGAACACACTATGAAATTCCTACTGCCTTCATCCACCCAGGTAGAAAACAGCCAAATATCTCGACTGAAGTAGTCCATTGGCTCAGATAGGATTATTCAGATGTTTTAAGGTAAGTACATGTGCTGAATCATGGTCAAATCATTCTCCAGGTTTCCTGAGTTTCATTATCCTTGCCCCTGCCTTGCTGAATGGACTTTTAGGTTTGGATAAAAGAAAAAAAAAAATAAATTCACATTTAATTTCTCTTTACCAAAACCAAATTCTGCATCTTCTGAGACTATTTCACTTGAAGCAGATATATATCTTTCTTACCGCCTGTTCCTTTTCATCCTTCATTTACTACAGTGCTAAAAGGCATTTCCTATTTCCTAAGAAATACAGAGATATAGTAATAATACTTGTTAAGAACCTGCTATAACAGCCTTTTAAATCAGTAAGAATTTCTCCATTGATTTCAACAAGTTTTGAACTGAATTCTAAAAGATTAAATTTAGGAAAGAACAATTAAAGAGTTCTCTCATCAACAGCAAAAAAGTTTAGAATGTCTGTGTATTAATTCTACTGAAAACAATGGCAAAATAACTGCTTACTTGTCTAAAATGAATTATTCTTAACCTCTGTCATGTAAACAATTCCAATAACCAGCATTTACATATACAAATATATAAAATGCACAAATGTGTGTAGTAACTAAAAATTAAATTATAATTAACGGATGTAATGAGATATAAGTATTAATAACCTCATTTAAAATTCTGATGAATACAAAAGTTCTCACATTATAATTACTCTCAGAAAGAAAAGAAGTCTTGTTAATCTGGTGAGGAGCTGATGAAAATTATAAATAATGGAAACATTGCACAAATTAATTCTAGATTAGGACAGAATAATTTATATTTAATAATAGAAAGACCATTTTTAGTAGAGAGTAAGCATGATCATAGAATAATAGAATGTTTTGGGTTAGAAGGAGACTGTTCCAAACATTAGACTTCTTTTCTCCCCCATGATCCTCAATTTTTTAAAAAGAACTAATCTTTCTCTTACAACAGGTCTAAATGAAGCTAGATACTGGCCAGCAGTATCCTACATATACTGCATCAACTGAATACTAATGAAATGTCTCCTTTCAAAAAGTTTTGAGGCTGAAAAAGACTAATGGGAGATTTCTCAAAATGGAGAGTAACACAAAATACAATTGCTTGGGCAATTTTAGGGAAACAATTTTGTGATATTTATATTGATTTGCTATGAATAATTAATAACTATTTTATTGGTTAAGTTAATTCTGAAGACACGCTTTTTTTATTAGTCTGAGCTACTTCTCATCTGTAGAGGCATAACTGCTGAAATAGAAAACTTAGAAGATGAGGCTACCATAATTTTTCCTGTTTGGCAAAGAAAATTCATTATTGCCGTATCATACAGAGTATGCCACATTATTCTATATTTGCATTTTCAGTTGTTTCATTAATATCTGTATCCCCATCATCATCTTATGTCTTTTAGTAACAGACTCAATCTGGCACATATTGAACATATTTTGCATATAAATTCTAGAAAGCATAAAATACAAGTTTATCTTTGCCTTCAATTAGCATCATTATTTCTGTTTAGTTGGCAGTTCCTTGAAGATTCAAACTGGAAAAACTGCTTTTATTAATCATGGCAAGAAATGCTAAGGCAGCCCATGGGAGAACCCTTCTTTTACTTATTGGCTTTTCGTGCAAGCTGTATTGGCAAAGTCATTTCACATGTTTAATAGATGACTCCAGCTTGTAAAATGTATTGGTCAAGGTAGGTCATATAGTGTAGTATTTACAGATATTGAACCAGACAGGTTCAGTAACTAGAGTAGTTAAATAATAATGACAAAAGGCTGCATGTTTACTCTTGTTTTTTATGCCTTCCATAAATATTTTTGTGCCATAGGAAATTTAATGCTCTAATGCAGTCAAAACATCAGGCTTTAATTAGTTTCTGTCAAAATTGACATTTTGTTGTAATTTCAAAAACCTGTCATCAAAAGCTTAATTTTACTTGAAAAAGGCTGAAGTTGTGCCATCATGAAGGCTGGAATCATTTGTGTCCAAAAACAAGTAGTAAGGTGTCCATAGGAGTAGCAGTAAAGGAATTAGGAAAAATCTCATCATTTTCAAATATAAAGCATTCACAGTAGAAGCTTTCAGTTAGCAACCAGCTATCAGAACTGAGTCCAGAAGTCTGCTCTTGTCTCAAGAGTTGGGTTTTCTAGTGCTGTAGTGCTCCTGTAATGTAAATCTACTGTCATGAAGGAAATACTGAAATTCACACCATGTCATGTAAAGTTAAGAGGTTATCAGTAAAAGATACTTTGGTATCCAACAGACAGCACTTTTTTTCTTTAACTTGGATTAGCTATTTACACTTTCCATTTTGAATTAGGATTTGGTCATTCACCATTGGTAAGAGGCATTGAGTGCCCACTAATCCTGAATAGTTTGCTGTCTCACCTGTGGGGTTTACCTTTAATCTGTCACTGCTTTAAAGCTCACTAATGTGATTCAGTATTTCTACATAGGCAGCAGGAAGAAATGTGTATGATTGCTCTTTCTCTTGCATTGATCGAACCAAAACTATCCAGTTTATTAACATTCTCACAGTACCACAATGAAGCTACCGAATTCTTTAGAGGGGTCTGCATTAGTGCACCTACATGTCTTCCCCAATTTTCTTCAGTGAATTCACAGTTCATACAGTGCCTTGCGTTTGTCCTTTCTTTACCTATGCAAACAAACACTCTCTATCACTGTGCTTCCATAGCCCTACTCTTCTCTGCCATCCTGCCTTCTGCCCTGGATTCCAGAAGGACAGAGATGCTCTGGAGGGGAAGCGCAGACAGTGCACCCATGTAGATGTGCCCAGTGGCCACTGGGAGTATCACACAGCAATGAACTGGGAGTAGGGTGCCAGAACTAGCAGCTGACAAGGGTCAAAGTGCTTTATCTTTATTACCTTTGATTACCTTTATTTAAAGGTAAGAGCCTTCTCCTCACCATTCCTGACTAGTGAAAAAACACTTAACAAAGCAAGACTTTTCATACAACTAGGAAGAAAATACGAACATACAATAAACCTTTTTTTTTCTTTTTTTTTGTGTGCTTACAGGAATATATTTTGAGCACCAGGCACAGCAACACACTGAACTCTTCAAAAAACATTTGTTATGCTGTAATTAAACACAATGGCAATTAATGAAATAAAGCTCTGCATCTTATAGAGAAGAAAACTGTAATTTTGATAAAAAGGGATAAATAGAATAGTATTATATTAAGGTGCTCTTCAAATGCAAAAGTAATTACTTCACAACAGATGAAAGGACTCTGCCAACAAGGCTTTCTAAGTTAAATAAATCTACTTGTTTGTTCTAATTTAGTAGGTCAGTATTTCAAAGAAACCCTAGAGATAAGCAAGCTGGCAGAAAATGAGGATAACAGTTGTGGGGAAGGTAGTGAGAAAAGGTTTTGGACCTGAATTACTCTTGGCATTTACAGGTTGTGAGTAATGTTAATAAAAATTACAGCTGCAACAGTGATGACTCTCTGTTATAATACATACTGTCAGGAGCAGCCTCTTCAGTGACCTCTGGTAATATGATTCTGCTGGTGGATGCTTGTGAATCTGCTGAGGAAGCAAGTTGGAGCTGCAGAAATGGCAAGCCATCCCTCATTCCCCAAACAGGAGTCTGGCACTGAACTGGAGATTCAAAAACTACAACATATAATGTGCAAAAATAAATAAGAAAATAAAAAATCCTCTTTCCTACATAAGAGGAACACTTCTACTCTATTGGAGATAAGGGTCATGATAGCACATAACCACAGACTCTTTATCTAACTGATCGATGGCTATTCTTTTGGCTGTGTAAAAATGTCTTTTGTCCACAGGAAAACTGCTGAACGAACAAAGCCATTGGAAAAAATGTTACCTTTTGCATGCTGGAAGCAAACACATTTATTGCTCACATCTTTTGTTATAGCTTCTTCAGATATAGCACTCTATATTTCATCTTCAGCACACCTGTAAAATTACAAATGCATCTATTATCTACAAGCATTTGCTAGAGAAATGCAACATGTAATTACAACAGCAAAAAGCTACTTAATTTGCAGTTCTTCTGGAGTTCAGTTTTATTATTTCAATAACACTTTCAAAAGAAAAAAAAAAAAAAAAAAAAGGCATGTGCTTACCTTACCCACTAATCCTGGAGAAAATGTTTTTTTTTGTCAGAGTAATACACACTAAAAAGTAACTAATCATTAATGCTCCACCAGTCTAGTTGCTAGATGTGTAACTACCAATTTCCTGGAGTTTCTGCCTTATAGAACCTGCATTCATCTTTTCCTGAAGTACAGCAAAGTAGTTGAAGAAGCTCTGTTTATGTGTAAAAGAGAGTCAACTCCCTGCTGTGAACTGGCTGCTTCTTGCCTGTTACAGTAAATAAAATAGCTAAGCAGTGTTTAAAAACTTATTTTAATATTGACATTTTTGTACTGCTTCTTTTTCTTCCTCTCTCTTACGCAAAAATAAACCTTTGAGAAAAGTCTTTTTCATTCTAAGTGATTGTGGGAAGTAATGTAGGGCGATAACAAGTGCAGTGGGTTAAACATTATTTGCATCCCATCTACTTCTTTCATATAGAGCTTGTTTCTTTGTGTTGCATTGAAACTATTAACAAAAGTTTTGTTCTTAGAGCTAAAGCAGCTATCCAGATGTAATTTTTTTCCAATATTCTTGGCAAATTTCAATTGTTTTGATATTTACCTAATACTAAAATTTTAAATGTTTAAAAAAAAGTCACTGATGAAACAGAATATTTTAAGTCTCTAAAACTGTCTATTAGGTTTAGATGTCAGGAGCCTTTCTCATGTATAATGTGAAACAGTAAAGTAGCAAAATCCAACATCTTGTGACATTTAGTGCATCTATAATTTCTTTAACTAACCAAAGCGTGCCATCCAGAGAATGTTTTCCCAGATTTTACAAGTTTTATCTCTTCTTTCCATTCTGGAAATCCCTACATTATTTTGGTGGGGGAATATAGAAATTGAGAATATTGAAAAACAATTGACTTGGATGTGCAGAAGAAACATTTAAAAGGTCATGGAGCCTTTCTTAATAGTCCTCAGACATTTAACACAATCAAATTTTTCAAATGTCTGTTTCAAACTCTCCTATTCTGGCGTTAAAATGCTATAGTTCTTTGCCTAGCCCTGAGGGAGCACAGGAAAAGAGACCATATAATTAATTGCCAAGTATGGAGTCATATATGCATAAAGACAAACACCAGTGAAAAAACATATTTCTTGGGCAAAGTACTTAGAATAATTTCAATTACTTTTATTTTGCTGAAAGAACAAGAGCTTCCAGCTTACTACAGGATGTAAACATCTTTATTAACATTGGCATTATCAGTCAAACCTATTACTTCAGTGTCTAAGGGCCTCTCTCCCCGCAAAAAAACATTCACTCATTCAACTACAAAAGGCACTGTTAGAGCCCAAAATAGTATGTGTTTAATCTGAATGAGCAAGGCACTTGTCAGGAGTAAAAACTTAGAATGAGAGCAGTCACATCACAGCACTTCAGAATTTGAAGCTTGAAGTCTGTAATCCTTGAAAAAATAATCCCCATGAATGCTGGGAGAAGCTAAACAAGATGACATGTGAAGGGAAACAGCGCAAAGTAAATAAGGCAGGGATGAATATGTAACTGGGGCAAAAAAGGTGAGGATCAAGAAAAGTGGATGGAGAAATCAATTCAGAATTGCAGGAATTTTTAAATTGCAAACATTTTATATATACATTTCTTATAAGTCTTTTATTATAGATTTCCAAGCCAAATCACTTCTATTCTTTCATGTGTTAGAGCCAACAGACTATGAGAATACTTAGAAAACAAAAAGATTTCTTCAGATATTTGATTGCTATATTTTTGTAAGTTCATGCAGGCAAACAGCAGCAACAAGAGATTATGCATATGCATACATACAGCACCATCTCAACAGCCAGTGGAAGTCAGTGTGCTTGTTCCCATGTCAGGAATGCACAACTGACTCATTTTCTTTCAGAAACTTTACTGCATTAAAAAAATGCCACGTTATTTTTTTTTATTAGTCAGGCACATTTTCAGAGTTGAAATTCGATAAGTAGCTGAGGAATAACAACCTTGGGATTTCAACCACCATCTACATTTGAGTAAGTTGCCATAGAATGTCTTTGCAGTCAATAGAGAGAAGTTGGCATTTCTGGGGCACACTTTATCTCATCTTAAAAAAGCCGTCTAAGGCAGGTCAGACAAATTGCCCCCTTGCAGTGCCTTCTACTCCCCACAGACAATAAAAAGCATGACTAGCCCAGAGGTACACGTCTACATTTAAAGATAGGTGATAAATTCCATGCTATATGATTTATGATGAGCTGACTTTGATGGCCAGGGAAGGATGAGTTATAACTCAATTTTCCCCTGCTCCACAGCTGGGTTGTTTACAGGGTTTCTCAGCAAAGTGGATACCTCTGTATGTCTAAGGAATTGATCTTGTGTTGTAGCCTTACATTCTTGACACTTAAACAGACAGTCAGACATTACATATTCATAGAACTGGTGGACATGTGGTCATCTCTGAAACCATCCCACCCCTTTGAAAAACTCTTTGGATATTTGGCTGAATGAACTGATAGGTTGAAAAGTTATTAGATGAAGACCAATTTGCAGCTAGCACTGCTAGATAACTCTCTGAGGGGAAACCATGATAAAAATTTCAAACAAAATTAGGCAAAAGGATTCTCCCTTTGCATTTGTCCTTAGGTAATTAATTTAAATGAAATATAATAATAGCATAAAGAAAACCACTCATCTCTAACTATGTCTTTTGCTTCTTCATCTCCTTCCTACTCCTTTTACTCAACTCAGTCTTTTATTTGTGATAAAAAATACCTCCCACTGTTTCCACTGAAATAAAGCTGCTATTAAATATGAATAAGTTTCATGATTCAGCAATATGCTGTATATGCACTGTATATCTTTGTCTTTTAAACTATAAGATTTCTCTGGTTCAGGGATTCTGTTTATTGTTACCTTCATAAGTATATCATCTAAAAACTATCATATATATGATCAAAAGAGTAGCGTTATTTGCACAGAGAGAATAATAATATCATTCTAGTTTAAGCAAAAGTCATCTTAAATAAGGAAATATCTTTTTAAGAGATGGTCATACTGAATTTTAATATGTTACACTTTCCAATTTTGTACTGCAAAACCAAACTTTGATTTGTAACCTTTCATGTTGCATACATGGCACAAGCATGAATGCTGCTTGAAAATAACTTATAGGTTAAGTTGCTATTATTACACTTGCTTGTTTGTTCAAGGAGAGAAGTGGGAATTTTTTTTTTTCCTAACAATATTACCATAAAGGAGAAACTCTAGATATTCTCTAAAAGAGTTTTTTCAAAAGAGCTACATGTAAAAATCATTGAATGCATTGAAAAATCTTTCCCTGGATTCAGTTTGCTTTGGTTTTGATCCTTGTAGAACCCACTACAGAATCCACTTTAAGGATTAGAGAAAAATTAATTATTTCTGTTTCTTCTTCCAGTTTTAAAGGATGTTTACCACTTGATTTTGCTTTAATTCCATTGTTCTATGAGACCTTTAATATGATACCCCATTTCTTTGTGATAGCCTAGCCCATTTTAATACAAACTCTTGAAAGAAAGCTATCTTTTTTCAGAAGAAATAATTTCTCAATTCAAGTAACAGAAGTTATTATCTTGAGTTAAACTACTTTACCACAATACTCTGACTATAGATAGAAGAGTCAGAAGACAGAAAATTCTAGTCCTAAATTCCTGTGAGGCGATAATTCTCATTTTCATACAATTTGTTTAGCCTCACACAGCATGGAAACACCATATGATCGATATTGGTCCTCCACAACATCCCTCTCTCTAAACTGGAGAGAGACAGATTTGGTGGCTGGAGTGTTAGATGTTAGAAGTTATTTTAGACAGTCATAGCCACAGGGTAATGATCAATGGCTCAGAGTCCCAATGGTCATCAGTGACAGGTGGCGTCCCTCAGGGGTCAGCACTGGGACCAGTGTTATTGAACATCTTCATTAATGACTGACAAAGGGCTCAAGGGCACCTTCAGCAAATCTGCAAATGACACCAAGCTGAGCGGTGCAGTTGGCACACCCAAAGGATGGGATGCCATCCAGAGGGACCTGGACAAGCTCAAGAAGTGGGCTGGTGGGGATGCCATGAGTTTTAACAGGACCAAATGCAAGGTGATGCTGCTGGGTCAGGGCAAACCCCAGAATCACCATGGGCTGGGGGAGGAACAGATCCAGAGTGGCCCTGCCAAGAAGGACTTGGGTTGCATGAGAGGCTGGACATGAGCAGGAGAAGTGCCCTCCCAGCCCAGAAAGCCAATCCTTGTATCCTGGCCTGCATCAAGAGCAGCATGGACAGCTGGTCAGGGGAGGGGATTCTGAGGCCGCAACACAGGAAGAACATCAATGAGTTGGAGCAAGTCCAAGGGAGGCCACCAGAGTGGTTTGGGAGCTGGAGCACCTCCCCAGTGTGGAAAGGCTGGAAGGATTGGGATTGTTCATCATGGAAGAGAGAAGCCTTTGGGGTGACCTATTGTGGCCTTCCAGCACCTGATAGGAGCCTACAGGAAGGATGGAGAGAAGCTATTTACAAGAGCATGTAGTGACAGAACAAGGGGCAATGGCTTTAAATTGAAAGTGAGTAGCTTTGTATTAGACATTGGGAAGACATTTCATTACTGTGAGGGTGGTGAGGTGCTGGAACAATTTTCCAGAGAACTTGTGGATGCCCCATCCCTGAAATACTCAAGTCCAGGTTGGATGGGGCTCTGAGCAACATCTGGTCTAGTGGAAGGGGTATGTGCTCATGGCAGGAGGGTTGGAACTAAATGATCTTTAAGGTATCTTCCAACCCAAGCCATTCTATTGTTCTGTGTTTACCTATAGGAATTCCTAAATGTTGTGTCATGTTGTATAGGGATTGAAATGTCTCTATAGCCATCAAAGCTCTTCTCTGACTTCCACAGGTCTTGCTATACTATGATCAATAAATAAAATAAAAAATTCAAGCAGGCAAGATACCTAGAATTATATCTGGGAGCACAAAAGATTATGTGGTGAGAACAGGTCAGAGTCACAATTCCATCAATGTTTGACAAATGAAGGATATGCTTTCTTAATTGGGTTAGATGAATTCTTTTTTTAAGGTTTTGAATATTTGCTGTCCATTTGCTGCAAGTGCTTAATGTATGAATTAAATGTCACAAATGTCACAAGGAGTATTCTGTATCCTATTAAGACACTAAACTTTTGCTTTGTATTCAGGTCCATATATATGGTGCCATATATGATAGTTTGTTTTGTACTCAATTTGAAAGGTTTCAATGGGCTTTCTTCTTCAAGAATTATGTTCTGTAAATATGAAACTGAATTTCTAATTAGGAAATTTATCAAACAGAAAGAAAAGACAAAGGATGTGACACTTGATTAAATATACTCATCTCAGGACTGAAAGAGGGGTTCAGAAGATAATTGTTGTTAATTTAAAAATGGCCTGAAGAAGTAACATAAAATGTACTCTAATTAACTTTGTCAGTTACTGAAGCTATACATTTTTCACTTGAAAATACTTGTATTTCTTCTGTTCCAAAAATGCACATAATTAAACATTAATTCAATTTTAATTGTGTCCCTAGTGAACACTCTTATGCCGTTTTGTCTTTTAAAACTTTGGCTAGTTTAAAGCAAAAGAACTTGTACTGGAAAATCAGCCAGAGGCGTGATGTTGTCTTTGATTGACAGCTACACTAGTAACTCTTTTAATAAGATGGCAATGATATGGTTGGTACAGATAATTTTTCTCAGTGTGGGTGACAGCCTCAGGCACAAGTAGTCTAAATCAATGCTCGAAACCCTATGCTTTTAAGTAATCCCAGAGGTACAGCTAATCCAACACTTCCCTAATCAGGCTATTACATATCAAATGTTCTGAAGTATCTGTCCAGCAACAAAGGAGAGGTAAGAACTGACATATCTAATAAAGTGTGATTGGAGTTATTTTGTGTGTATGCTTGAAAAAGTTTTGTTGCAGTAATTAATTAGATGATGATAAGTGTTTCCTGTGATAAGTGTATGCATATGAGCAGTGCCCACAGTGCTGCTTCAAAAGAAGGCCCTATGCAGGAAACTTAAAAAGTAGAAAGTGTGGAGCTGAGGATCTAGTTTATAATCATGAAGAAGACAGTCTGAGACTGATGGAGATGAGTTGCAAAGAGCTTTGGAAGTAAAATAGAAAAACATTGCTATACAGCCAAGAAAAGGGAAAATTTGCCTGCTTTGGTAAGCAGCCAAGTTTCTTCCTTGGACCCTTTTACAGTAACAATAAATCAGCTATTTCAGCAATAGACTTTCCTGCTGCTCTAAGTAATTTCCATAGCAAAATGATATAGCCTGCATAATCCATGGTGTCCCTCTAGGCTCTCTGGTTTTGCAAAAGACTTTTGTGTGGTTAGGTTTTGGTAGCAAAAGGGTTAGAGTGGTGGCTTCTGTGAGAAGCTACCAAAAGCTCAGTGTTTGATAGAGCCAGAACCAGACAGTGGCAAGATGAACCTGACACTGGACAAAGCCAAGTTTGTCAGCAATGGTGGATGTGATCCCTTCAGCCTCTGGGATAACATATTTAAGATGGAGAAAAGGTTATATTGTGCAGGAGAAAATTGCAGACTGAGAAGAGAGAACTGAGAATATGCACGGGGGGCTGCTCTTCAGACACCCAGATCAGTGAACAAGGAGGAGAAGGAGGTGCTCCAGGTGCCAGAGCAGAGATTCCCTTGCAGCCCGTGATGAAGATCATCATGAGGCAGCTGTGTCCCTGCAGCCCATTAGGTCTGGTGGAGCAGAGACATACCTGCAGCCCACAGAGGACATCACACCATGTCACAAAATGAGTGAGGCTTTGCAACTGATACAATAAAAACACAACTCTCTTTCCTGGGACAAAAACAATATTTTTATAAGTGTATTGGTTTAATGTAACATTAATGGTTCAATTCTTTAATGAGATAAATTGCTCTTCTCCATGCAAACAAACAGGTATACTGAAGTCAAATAAAATATTTCAGCATTCTGTGAGAAAACCACCTAAATTTCATCAGAAACTATGCTTGACATACAGCAATGGTAACAGTACCAAAATGAAATGCAAACTGCTGGCAAAATCAAACCAATGCAACTTATGAAGCCAAGTGTTAATTTTCATCTTAGTTTTATGGTGGTATAGTTATTTACCTAGTTTTATTGTGTGATGCTCTACCTAAGTATTACCCCTGCACAAACACAGAGCTCTTTCCAGTTGATAGAAAAACTCATAGTGATGAGAAAGAACTTCACATCAGATAGGTAGGCCACAACTCAGTAAGGCTTTTAAGAACTTCTAAATGTTATGCATATGTCTAGATTGCTTTAATAAATAGGGGTTGAGTTTATCATGTATGAAAATAGCTTTGTTATTCAAACACTTAATGTGAACATGCTGAAGACTTCTGAACAGGATGATTTAAATTTTGGTTATGAAGGACATAAATTCATTAATTAATAAATTTCTTTTAACTTTATTTCATTGTGTCAATGCATGTATTTTTTTCATTACCGAGTCAGTAGAGTTCCACCTTGCAATTTTTCATTCAGCCTGTGGATATCAAAGGTGCATCATATATGGTACCACCATGTCTCTTCCAGCAGTGGGTGGTCTGATTCCTTAATCAAGCTGATTTTTTTGTATTAAAAAGTTTAGCTCATTTTTTTCTCTTAGAAAATTTTATTCTGCTTGACTACATTAATTTTAAAGTATGTGTGTGCATACATGCACAGTTCAGTGCCTAATAACTGTATTATGTGGCCAGGAACCTCTCAGTGTTTCTGTAACTATTCCTTGCTTCTTGATATTTATCACAAGACAATAAAAATTCAGCTAACTCTGAAAACAGGGTTTCTGTGCTTTAACATTCTTTACTTCATTTGGAACAAAAAGATTAAAAAGTTCAATTTCAGCAATAAAATTCCAAGGAAATAAAAAGAGAAAGATAGTAAGAAAAAGCTTCCCATGAAGGCTGTATTGTTTTTGTCTTTCTAATAACAATTTTCAGACCATTAATTAATAACAAAGGACATAAATGCCTAGATAATTCCAAGAGAAAATGCATTTTAAAAGGTCTTCTGACACCTATAATACATAATTTTAATTGTTGCACAGGGTGATATTTTGTGTTTTGCTTTAAGTTCACTCTCCTTATTTCTCTAGGCTGGATATACTTTTTGTTCTGTTTTAAAAGTTACAGGTTTTTTCTTCAAATAAAGTTAATATGAACTGTGTCCTATGTCTCTGTTTTCTCCAACATTTTAATGTGTGGTACTACAGCTGTGTGTCAAAAAAATGGTTGCTAAAAAAATTAAGAATTAAGAGTCGACAGAGCTTAAACACAAATGCAGCACAAAAAAGAATGTGTTCTTTTTAAAATATTCCTTTTCTACAGCAGCATGAATCTGAGGACAATCAAACTTTGCAGAGTATTAAAATAGATGAGTAACTATTTTACATGACCGAGAGAGAGTATCAAGCCCCATCTGGGAACTTTAAATGGACTATGAATCTGTGATCCCTTATATCATGGAATACTTCTGGATCCATGGATGGTGATGTGTTCTGCTTGATCTCATTCTGTCTCACTCTTTTTTTTTTTTCTTCTCTCTCTATCTCTCTACCTCACGCTTACAGTTAAATAAAATCTGCATTTTTTACTTTGGCATATGGTCTAATTTGCACCTTAATTTGTGCAGAGGCATCTCTCAGTAATCAGATCTTAACAATATCCTTCGGCTTTTCACAATGAATTATGCTACACAGTCTTCAGTTAAGAACTCACTGCAGCCAAGACATGAATTTGCATTTTCCACCTCTCTACTGACTCTGTTCTCATTTGGTTTTTTTGATCACTGGGAAACAGAAGCAGTTCATGGTTCTGTGTCTGCTACACTATGATTACAGTGAGAAATAGTATAATGGAAAGCAAAGGAGATTAGATGAAGTGCAGAAATTAATCACATGAAATTGGTGGATTAGGTTTTCTGACGTAGTTAACTTCTCTGCTCCAATTCCATTGAAACCACTTAGGTTAAGGTAGCTGAGACTAGAACCCTTTCAAGGAAACACAGGAATTAGTCTGCAGACAGCAAACCTCTAGACTGCTTTGATATGCTATGTTCAATGGGTACACATATATTTATATATGAAGATTTATTTTTCTAAAGAGGAAGTTTGTGTACATGATATCAATGCTAAACTATGTACAGCACAGTGAAAAAAAAGCTGTATAAAAAGTTTATTTTCTAATGACAACTTTTAGTCATTACTGTGTATGAAAAATTCCTAATGAACTGAGGAACATCAGCTTCAATAAATATTATGTTTCCTTGCAGAATAAGAGCAGGCTTCATTCTAGGGAAGAATATAATATTTACAGTACTTTTCAGATTCTTGAACCAGACTTTGACTACCTGAAAAGTCTAAAAATTGAGCAAAAATTATAAAATTAGGTTGTTTCCACAACAGAATGCTGCTCATTTCCTGTTGTTTGCAAATGATAAGAACACTCTATTTTGTGGAAAGATTTTTTTTCTGAATATTGCCTTACCTGTAATCCATTTCTGATGGTTTGATTTTTTTCTGAAATGTTTTGGGATTGTTATAATGTCTTCTCTAATTATATGTAAAATATGTACTGATGCTAATATTCTACAACTTACTGATTTATGAATGTAAAAAATAATAAAGCAGCAAAAGAATAGGCAAAGCTACAGAGCTACGTTCTGTGTATATACTGACCAAGCTGTCAATTCACATACCCTGTTACTCTGCTTTAAAACTCTAAATGGGTAGGAACAGGTTCCAGTATGCTGAATCAATTTTGACTTCGTCATCCTAATCTTGAAGTTTAACTGTTCATTTTAAGTTTGAATCATGTTACAATGCTCTTTTTGCTTTTCCAATATCAAATATCATATGTGCTTTGAAAAGCAACTGTTTAAGACAGCACATACTCTGGGATGAATATATTTATTCTATTTTCAATGCAGAGCTCTGATTACACAAAAGCAGTGCAAAAATTACAAGCTGAAAATAACAAGTTTTCATTCACTTTTAGTAGTATTTATTATGTATTAGGTCTGTGTAAGTATTAGGTGTGTTTCATTTTGATGCATCCCAGAGATGCACAGCTCTTATGTGGATGATACAAAATGCCTCCTCGGAGCTCCTTGGGATTTTGAAAGATTAGGGATATGTTACAGTCATGTGACATCCCAAAAAGTAATTTTGATTCTGTTGTAAAGTTTTATATTCGTTCAGCTGATGCATTACACTGATAAATCCCATTTTTATTGTATGTTACATTGTGGTGTTCTGTTGTAAAGACTTTATTGAAGTCCTCTATTTGTTTTGGCTTGATGGATCGAAAAATTGTTTGAGTTGTACAGGTCTGTTCACTTAACATGTATTCATTTAAATGGGCAAATAAGATACAAGGGTTGTGTAATGAGATGGAAAATTGCTAACCATATATTAGGTAATTACTATGGGTTTTGTCCAAATCAATTTTGGCAGAAAATAATAAATCTATAAAATGGACTTGGAACCTACATTTCAGGTTGGTAATCAGTAGGTCACTCTTGTGAAAATATTTTCCTATTTGTTCTTGTTTAATGGGGAAAGAAGCCATTTAATAGCAATTTCATAGTGAGATACAAGAGTCCTATAAAAAGGGATACGCATCTGAGCTAAAACTTCCCTCAGACACAGAGTCTTGTCTTCTGTCTTTTTTTTCCCATTGAATATTGAGGTTTTCCTGGTCATCTCCTAAAATAAGTAGACTCCATAATCACCAAAAAAAAAAGAAGGACAGAAGCAGAACTTCTACATGTGATTAGGAGACAAGAATGACATATCAAGCCTGGATTTACTAGGGAAGACTTGGGTCATATTTTCCCCAGCCTTGCTGTGGTCTCTCATAGTGTGGCTCTCCCTCAGCCCTCCAGGCCAGAGTCCATGGCAGAAGGAAGTTTGATCTCTCTCTCAGAAGACATATGTTGGCAGCAAAGTGACAAGGAAGAGTCAGAGGAGTCATGAAGACATTTGAGCCTTCCCTTTCCTGATGCCCCACTGGAGGCCATTATCACACTTTTCTCAAGGCGAGAAATCTCATTCTCTCCATCCTTTAGGATTGCAGTCACCATGTTTTATACATATCTATCTATGTTTTTTACAATTTCATGTCCTTCTACCTTGGGTTTACCACAACCCAAAATTCAAAAATGTCTACTTAGAATTTCCATGCAGTCATTAATTTACTTGTCCTCTACTATGGCCTGTTTACATCAGAAGTCTTGTTTTGTGGGCAAAATGCACTGACTTTGTACCTGTTACAATGTATGGACAGGTTTTTATGTTATCAAGTGCTAACCGCAATAACCAGGATGAAGCAGAATTAACAGTTTATTCAATCACACACTGTGACGACATGCTGTAGTCCTATAATCCTGCTTTTTTTAAGACAAGAAGGTCCTGCACTACATCTGCAGGAAACAAGAGCTACTGTAAAGCACACAGGAAGAGTTACAGCAGTAATTACTTGCGATGTAATTATTACCTACACCTGAGCAAGGTCAGGGTCTATTCTTACTACTGCCCAAAGCTTTGGCATTATTAACACATTGCCCCACAGCTTACTCTGAGAAATTCTGAGGGTTTGTGCAAATAACAGTCTATTTTGTGCAAGTGACAGGTGCATTATTTATGAACCGATATAGTTAATTTACTGTTAGGCCTCTGACTTTAAGCTGAGTGCGGACAGATGCCTGCTTTTGCCCAAAACCCTATTAAAGCCTCTAAAGTTTCAAGGAAGCACAAGACTCAGAGGAAATGCAGCTTACTCCAAGCTTGGGGATGTAGTATGGTCTCACAATTACATTTAAATAGAATTAGTTTTCTGTGCTTCTATTTTAAGAATTTTGTTTATCATAACACTTCTTGAAGTCAAAACAAAACGTGTCTTGTTCTCATTCTAGCTTTCAGAGTGACTTTGAAAAAATTCTCTTTTCTTAAAAAATCATACCTTCTAAACATCTCAATTCCTTATGCAAATTAAACTGGACAGTAAGGTCAGTTAGCAGTGAAATAACGTTATTTAAAAATAAATCCCCATCATGTATCAGAACTATCCACTAGGGAACATTAGTGAGATAAAAATTTGTTTCCCAGCTTACAGCTTCTGACTGTCTATTTTAATTCTGTTCATATGCCACTGATTATCTGCAGTGGATTTAATATTCTGCAATCCCAGATTTTAGGTGATCTCTCTGGTCCTTTTTGTCTTGCTTTCCATTTACTACTCCATGTTATTATTTGGTTGCATGAAGCTTGAGCTTGGCTATTACTCTTCTGTTTCATTTCTGCCGCCAGAGTAGTTTTGATCAATACAGCTTGTAAAATATTAGCTTGTACAATGCAGTACATTTAACAAAACTTTTTCTCAGATGTTCTGATAACTTTCATTTCAAATACAGAAAACTATAAACCTATCTACACCTCACTTCTGGCTTTTTAGTATATTTTGCACACTATTAAATATAAAATACATATGAACAGTTAGTTCACCCTTGAAGAAGCACATTGAGTTTTAAGGTTTTTAATACTACTGTATGCATTTATATTTCAAGATATTTTCAGTTCCAACATGAAGTGTACAAGATAATGGGGCAGAGCTAACAGGATGATTTAGCACTTACCTCTAGCTACAGAATTTTTCCATCAATAAAAGGGCAATAATATAAAAGAGAGTTGTGTCAGTCTCACTTTCTGGGGACTCTACAGGGTTACAAGCTTTTATAATGTATATAACAGAGTTCAGATTTCTATTACTGAAATTATTATCCCATAAAACCACACCAGGGTGTCTTTCTAATGATACTTTTATGTAAAATGTTTGATTCAACAACAAGACCTATTCACACCATTAAAACTATTTATGCACAGTTGAACGAAAAATTGTTCCTCTACACAGTCAGTAACCTAATCATTTTAATCTTAATAAATCACAGAGAAAACTCACAAGCAGTTATTATATACTGTGTGGGCTGCTTTCCATTCACTTTGGAGATTTCTGTAATAAAGCTCTGCCTGGAAGCAGAGAACTTGTCCACCCCTAAAGGCTACAGGCTAGAGAGTCTCATATTTGTAAGTAAGAAAAATTCTTATTTGCCTTCAAATAAAGTCAAACTGAGTATTTATCAAAGTCAGAACTATTAAAGTAAAATACACAAAAGTGTGAAAATAGTAACTTAGGAAGCTATCACTAATTTTGCTCAAGGAAGTTGTCTTCTCTTCTGAAGCACACCTTCACCAAATTGTAAAGATCACTTGTGACTTTTCAGATTTCTGACTTGATCAAGTTGGTTTTCACATTAATTTTGAAAATATATAAAATACTTGGATGTTAAAAATGGCATGTTTACAGTTCCAATTAATAGTTTATGGCATATCTGAGATATCATAAAGACTCTGGTTTTGGTTTTAAATATTTTTCCTAAGCATAATTCAGAAAAATACTTATCAGCAGAGAAAACAAAAGGAAATAATGCTTAAACACATACAGTCAAACTTTACTTCTAGAAATCAGCTTCTGAGTAAGCTTTACCCAAATGACTCCTCTGTGTTCTGTTTATAATAGAACAAAATGTTTATTGACTAGAGAGTTGTTTGGTCAAACAGAAAATACCTTGTATTGTGAACAGGGAATTAATGAAGCCCATTTTCCTATGGATTTCCATCCTACATGCTATGTTACATGGCAGTTCTGCAATCTGCATCCTCAGTAACTTCACATCAGTCTTCTTCAGTGTTTGTTATTCCCTCTTACAAACACACCCTCTAACTACTGCAGCAGCAGTTCTCTTCCCTGAGTGTGCCTGGGCTTGCAGCTCAGTGAGAGGTGATGCCAGCACACAAGCACACTGACCAGCCCGTGAGGTTTTTGCATATCTGACTAAAGAGCAGCTATAATTTCTCGGGATCGCCTGAATGAGCACTAACATTGCAGCCTTTCTGCTGGGTATTTTCAGTTCTCCCTTCTATGTCTTTTACTCAGTGCATGGTTTCCACCATGCTTGTAGGAAGCCAATATGTTCTAGATCTCTATATCTCTGTACAGTTTTTTTAAATTGCTTCTTGCTTAAAAAACAGTCCCACAGAAACCAGAATATAATGTGTAATTTCAATTTCTCTTGCACCCTGATGATCTCCAGTTCCTCTGGTGTTTGCTTGCATGCAGAGACAGTGGGCACAGGGGAGGACAGTTTGTGAGCTGGTCTGGTTTGCATTACTGGAGTTCCTCACTACAGAGGTGCCCAGGACCAATGAAAGCCTCTTCTGCATGCTGAGCTGTTCCTTCCCCTCAGCTCAGAGATACTGTGGATATGAGTTTCATTACCCTTCCTTTCAGCATGAGTAGTACTTCACACCTATACTAAGCCATTTACCTATCTTACTGAAATACTACTGAGAAAATATATTTGCATTGAATGGCTTTGAAATTACTACACAAGCCACAGACCAGGGAAGAATGCTGTTCCTTCATGACTAAATGTAACTGGGAGAATCATCATTAGTCTGCTTGCCATGGTGCTGCTTGTAGATACTCTTCAGTGACGACTCACCACTAAGCCAGCTTTCATAATCAGGAAACGGAACTCATTGCTTGGTTCCTACTGGTTTGTATAGCTCCATTGCTTCATGTTTTCCATTTCTTATTTTGGAATGCTCTTCTAACTGTATACTAAATTATGTAAGTGTTTATCACCCTCAGAAAACACATATTTTTAAAAATATATTTTCTAGACTGTGTTCCAAAAATGTAATTTTCAGGGAGACTGAAATATTTAGGGCATCAGCAAAGCAGTATTGAGAATTTTCTCTCTAGGGTCAGAGTGAAAATCTAGTCTTATTATTAAAATGCTTTGCTCAAAATAGAGACTTCTAGCTTTGCCATAAGGTATTTTGGTAACTTATACTATCTTTCCATGCTCATACTTACAGAGGAATGGAAGAAAATAATGTTTCTTATTCACATTCTCACCCCACCTCTGATTTAAAGTCATTCTGTGCAAATATTATAGCTAGTTATGGAGTTGATAATAATAAGAATATCAATAGTATTGGCATGGTCATAGCTTGCACTTTCTGCTCATTCATTGTGCTGTTTCAGGCATCGGAATTTTTACCTATAATATCATCTCTACTGTAGTTCCAGCAGAAAGTCCAAGCATTCCCTCAAGCTATGATGTTATAGAGCATTCCATAAAGCTGCATTTGTATTTATGTTTGGTGTTAGCAGATATATGAGATTAAACAGATGGCACAAAAGTGCATAGCACAGTTTTGGTCTTTGTAGGATAAATTAAAAACTTCTGCAGAGTGCCCAAGGTTTCTTTTGTGTACATCTTTGCACAAAGCACTTCTATTATAAATCTTAACTGTTAATTTTGCAAATCAGCACTAAAATGCTGGATAAAGCTGTGAGGACTTAAAGAATAAAGTTGCATGTGTCAAAACACCTTCCCCATAAGATAAACCACCACAACAGAATTTCAGATAAGCACAAACAGCACAGCAGGAAGGATTTAACTCCAGACCTAACAAAAGTGAAAGTTTGGAATGAGCACACTGGAAAAATTGAACTCTGCAGACTGGGGGAAAGAAAACCACTGCTTACACCCATGCCAACCTAAGCTGTGGGAACTTCGGTGACCACCCTGTGAATATCCAGGACCTGGCCTGTATAAAAGTGGTACCTCCAGAAGAACAACTCGGGAACTGCCACCCCAGAGAAGACCAGGGTAAAGAAAGACCAACAGGACACTGCAGGAATCCACATGGTGGTGACATCTTTTGCTTAACCCCTCTCACTCACGCATTCTGTTTCTCTCTCCACAGCCCATTCCTATTTCTTCCTATCTCTCTACCTCACATTTACTGTTAAATAAATCTGTACTATTGATTTCAGCATATGGTCTCATTTGCACCTTATTTTAGGCAGAGTCACCTATTATAATGGGATCTTAACAGGGCTGAACTCATGGTTTTCTGAAGATATATCAGTGGTAATGATTTTGAAAAATAAAAGCTGTTATATAATACCCATGGAAGAGAAGTTAGAGCTAGATGATTTTTAAGTTCCCTTCTAACCCTAGCCATTCTGTGATCCTATGATTCTATGAATATAAGAACTTATATATTGAACAGCTTATCTGCATAAAATAAAATGTCATGTCTAGCTGTACCTTTTGTTTACTGTTTGAACTGTTTTGTTTACTGTTTGAACATTTTCATGTGTGTTCAAAGTCCAACATTCAACATCCCGAGTTACCTGAAGTTTATATTTCAAGGCTGTCACATTTCTGATGAGAACTAATGTTAACTCAATTCAGAGAAATAAAGTTTTAATGCAGAAATTTGCTATATTCTGAAACCAGACTATGTACAGACCAGTTTAATTAAACTTTGTGAAAGATGAGATTAATTTATAAAGGTGTCAAGAATGACAGAAATGACTAAGAACCAAAATGCTAAGCAGGATTATGCTTTTCAAGTCAATATATAAAAATGGTTGTACTATTACGAATGTGGGTTGTACTGCTGAATGGTATTGCATTATGTATGTCATTATGTGTTGTATTATGTACAATTCTGTCAGAAAAGGATCTGAAATTTTTCCCTTAATTATGTATGTACCTGAATACATAAAAATGAGCAAATAATTATATGTTATCCATGTTCCTTTATTAGCATGTGTCTTTCAGCAGATCAAGGAACTTTATCAGTCATGACTTGCTTGCACTTAAGTGGCCTTCCTCAGCAGCACTGGTGTGGCTGATTGAATACTTATTTTAAAATTTTTAAGATGCTGGTTTGCTCTGCGAGATAGCAACTGGCTCTTCTTTTTAAAGTCAAGAACCTGACTTTGCATAATCTGCAGGCTGAACAATTAATCTAATTTCATGGATTTTTATTTATTACAAACATATTTGTATTAAGTTCTGCTAAGTGAATTTAAGCTGTACCAAAGATACTAGCCTGGGAGTCCTGGATTGCAATACCTCATATACACACAAGGGCTGGCAGCAGTTCTTAACCTCTTGTTAAGATCCCATTATAATAGGTGACTCTGCCTAAAATAAGGTGCAAATGAGACCATATGCTGAAATCAATAGTACAGATTTATTTAACAGTAAATGTGAGGTAGAGAGATAGGAAGAAATAGGAATGGGCTGTGGAGAGAGAAACAGAATGCGTGAGTGAGAGGGGTTAAGCAAAAGATGTCACCACCATGTGGATTCCTGCAGTGTCCTGTTGGTCTTTCTTTACCCTGGTCTTCTCTGGGGTGGCAGTTCCCGAGTTGTTCTTCTGGAGGTACCACTTTTATACAGGCCAGGTCCTGGATATTCACAGGGTGGTCACCGAAGTTCCCACAGCTTAGGTTGGCATGGGTGTAAGCAGTGGTTTTCTTTCCCCCAGTCTGCAGAGTTCAATTTTTCCAGTGTGCTCATTCCAAACTTTCACTTTTGTTAGGTCTGGAGTTAAATCCTTCCTGCTGTGCTGTTTGTGCTTATCTGAAATTCTGTTGTGGTGGTTTATCTTATGGGGAAGGTGTTTTGACACATGCAATTGCATTCTTTAATCCCACACAAGCCCTGACCTGAGATTAAAGTTAATGGCAACAAGCTCCCCACCTAAAGCAAACTTTCATAGTCTCACATCATTAAAATCCACTCTCTACTGATTTTACATTTATTTAATGTCCAGCACTAATGAACTACTTGCAACACTAGGCTGAAAGTCAAATGACATACTGTGCTTGGAAGGACAACACAGTAAGACCTCCAAACACATTTCCCAGTCCAATATCTTCAGACATATATTTTTCAAGTTAAACCAAATTTTTAATAGGTGTTCCATTCTTTAGTAGGACATTCAATTGAACAGCTGGACACTATATGGTTGCTATCATCATATTTCACTATAACTCATTTCCAACAGTCCTAGATTATCTATAAAACATGAAGAAAAGATGAAGCTCTCAAAAAATCCAACCTGAAAGACCTGTAGGTAAAATAACAGCAAAATATTCCATAACCTCTTAGTGAGACTAAAATCGTGATTTCCTTAGTCAACAAGAGTACAAGAAAAAATGTGCCACTTTTGATACTAAATGATAGCACAAAGAAACTGTTAGATCCAAGAAATATTAATGAACACTCATGATAATTAGTCATCATAATACCTCTCTCTTCTGCATTGTATCTGTCTGGAGGGCGGGAACTTAAAAGTAGATGCATGTAAGGTGAAAAAGATAATGTAACAAGACTGTTAGGGGAAAAAAAAAATAAACCCCACAAAAACTTAGGATACAAATCCAGGAGGAGGCATGTAGGAGTAGGTTAATAAAGACCAAAAAAATCAACACAAATTTCATAGCTAGAACCTACAGCCCACACTGTTCTATTGTCACAAGCACCCAGTGCAATGTCAGAAATAATATTCATATCTTAGTGTTTTGGGGAAAGTGTGTGTGTGAACTTATGAATATATGTAACACATATCGATGCATTTTGTATTTGTGTTCACAGAAATGTAGCAGTCTAAATCAAATTAATTGAAATGACACCTGTAAAAAAAAACTGCCAGAAAAAGACAAAAGGAGATGAAAAATCCTGCCATTAATGCATTTTAAGTTTTTTCCTGGTGCTTTTACTTTTTATAGTCAGTAAATGTTCAAAAAACTGCCAGATACACAAATTCCCTCTGAAATCTCATGGAAATACAGTATAAGTTAATGGGACACTGCAGATGTAATTGCTTCATGACTGCAACTCTGAAGAATTTAGAACTTGGCTTCTTATTTTAGCCCCTTAACAGTATTAGATTCTAGCACAAGCTAAAAATATTATGTAGGTACTGATGATGTCACTTCTTTTGTATTCCTGGTAGAGCTGGAACTGTATAAAAGCTGAGGGATTACTGTGTCATTTGAAATCAAAATTATTACGCTTGGATTTCTGCAACTGTAGGTTCTCACAGGACTACTGGCCTCCAGGCTTATGGAAATGAAACACTGCTGCTAGCCAGGAGAGATTAGTAAACATATTGCTTGTGCTTCTGGAAAACCATCACCGGGTACTCTCCCAAAAGAAGTTCTGCTTTGTATTTTAAGTAGCAGCTGCTCAGCATGCTAAAATATCCTGTACAGATTTATTCTGTTTTGCTTTCCACAGAGTTCTTTTCATCTCAGTGACCAACAAGAGTGGGACAGAAGTGGAAATTTGACATTAATCTGAGTGGTTGCTGGCACTTTCCAGAGCAGAAAACAGCCCTACAAGAATTAGGTTATATTTAAGAAGTTTGTTACTTGCTTTATCACTTCTCCCATATCCATATACACACATATGCTTTCTCACTCTGTCCCACTAAAAACACACATATGTACACAAACAGAATCACAAAATTACAGAATGTGTAAGGGAAGGGGCCACAGCAGATCACCTGGTCCAACCCTCCTCCTCTAGCAAGGGTCATCCTAGAGTACATAGCATAGGATTCTGTCCAGACAGTTCTTGAATATCTCTGGTGAGGGAGATTGCTGTGGCAACCTGTTCCAGTGCTCAGTCACCCAAACAGTAAGGAAGTTCTTCCTCATATTCAGCTGAAATTTCCTGTGTATTACCTTCTGCCCATCCATTTTTCCTGTTAGCCTTGCCAAAAAGAGCCTGGCTCTATTCTCTTGACACCCTTCCTTCAGACACTGAGGTTGCCTCTCATTTGTCTCTTCTTGAGGTTGAATAGGCACAGCTCCATCAGCCTTTCCTTCTAAGGCATATGATTCAGTACCTTCATCACCTTTGTCATCTTCCACTGGACCCACTCCAGGAGCTCCATTTCTCTCTTGCACTGCGTCCAGAATTGGACACAGCACTCCAGATGTGCCATACCACAAATGTATGATAAAGCAGAGGGGAAGGATCACCTTCCTCAAACTGCTAGCTCTTCCTAATGCACCGCAGGCATTTGCCTTCTTAGCCACAAGAGCACTGCTGGCTCATGAACAACTTGTTGGAACTTACTGGGAGGCATCTGCCCCTTCATCCAAGTCACTGATGAATAAGTTAAATGAATAAACAATACTCAGCCCAGTAGTGAACCCTGGGGACTTCACAGGCCTCCAGCTAGACCCTGTACCATTGATAAAGACCTTCTGGGTTCTCCCATTCAACCAGTTCTCAATGAACCTCATTATCCACACTTCCAGTCCCCAATTCCTGAATTTTCCTATGAGTATGTGGTGAGACATGCTTAAAAGACTTGAAGAAATCAAGGTAGACAATATCCACTGATCTCCCGTCCTCCATCCAGGTAGCTGTTAAATCACAGAAGGCAAGCAGGTTGGTTAAGCATGATTTACCTTTCGTGAATCCATGCTGACTGCTCCTGAACACCTTCTTGTCATCCATGTGGATAGAGATGGCCTCCACAATTCCAGGAGCTGTGAGGCTAAATGTGCAGATGTGACAATGGCATATAATCATCTGGGGACAGTTAGATGGTTTCCAAACTGGAATGATATTGGAAACCCTCCTACTTGTCTCCAGAGGACAGCCATAGGGTTTTAAAGGATTTCTTCTGAAAAGATTTTTGGAACATGATTCATATGACTAAGCTGCTTACTAAACAACTGCACATCCCATGTAAAAAGCATGAAAACAAAATAGTCCAAAGTATTATGCCCTCCTCATGCCAGACTTTAGGTTACAGTCCTACTGAAAGATTTGAAGTAAATGACTGCAAACATCAACTCAGAATACAAAGGAAATAATAACTTCTTACTCATTTTTTTTCCTTTGCTCTATTCACCATTTTATAATATATTCCTATGTTTGAACAGACTAGGAAAAGTTTCTGCTATATTTGACAAATACCTTTCCAGAGGGGCTAAAATGAACTGTGATTTACCTTTATTTTCTGCACATACCTTACACAGACTATGAGTCTGGATAAGTTGTAACAGTAATTGACAAGAACAGTGAAGTGTGCTTTGATTTTTAAGGAAAAAAAATTCCTCTCCATTTAGGAAGGTGTCACGGGGTGGGCTTTACCTTTAAGGTAGTTTTGGGAGCTAAGGAAGTTGAAGCTGCTGGTGGCTGATGGGAGTCTTTCCTCCTGACCAATTATCAGTCATTTCTAAGAATTGACAGCAGTTTTGACCATTAAAAAGCCAAGTCAACTTGTGAACACCCCCTTAAGATGTACAGTCAAAGCTCTCTTGTCTTCTTTAGTTTCCGGCTTCTGAAGAGGTAACAAGGCTTTGTCTTGGCCTCCTCCCTGCCCCTGCCCACCCCCCCAAGGCCGGACAAGGCTGCAGAGGGCGGGGGAGGGGGAAGAAGCAGAGCCGGCCAGCCGGGCTCAGTTTTCAGTCTTTGCTGCTGGACTGAAACCTGACACCATGAACTCTTGCAGCTTTTTCTAAGACTTTAATTCTTTTACTACCTGGATAAAACGTACAGATTACTCCTTTTTCCCAGAGAGACAGAGGGAGAGACAATCAACATGAGGAAGACATCATAAAACCACCACCAACAGTGAGGAGAAGAGTTAAGGTTTAGATGGGGAAGAGAGAATAAGCTTTATAAGCTGAAAATATCTTTCTGTTAAAGCTATGGAGATGGACAATAGTGGTTTGAAAATACACCTTTAATTCATGACAGAGTATATTGGGAGGAATGGAGTGTTCAAAGTGTGGATTTTGAGCAAAAGAGAGAGAGTAATTGTAATACAGTGAAGTGCTGGAACAGAGTGAAGCGAAGATTTGAGGCCTTGAGGGCAATGAGAAAACTGTTTCCAGGGAAGCTCACAGAAACAGATGAAGAGAACTTTTGCCTTTGAATAACTCAACCTTAAAATGACATCCCTAGACTCATTGACCCATACACACCTCAGAGTGATGTGAAATGGGAGGAGTGAACTCTGATGACAGGATTTCCGGGCAGCTGGCATCAGAAAAATAGAAACTATAACAGAAATAGTTTTCTCATGAGAAACTCCATAGATTAGCAGAAGAAGACTTCTGTTTCTCTCCAAAGACTGATGAAAAGACTGTAGCAGGAATTGAGACTGTTTTAACCACCAAAGTTCTGAAGTTTTTTGTCTCTATGTTGTCACGTGTACAAAAGAATGGTCAAGTAGTGGGGGATAAAAGAGTATTCTGGAAGTTTATTCTAGTGTTTTTATTCTTGTAGTTTTGTTCATAAACTTTCTTTATTCCTTTTAAGTTTTAAGCCTGTTTTGCTCTTGTTCTAATCCATATCTCACAGCAAGAAATAAGTAATTTTTTAGTTACTGTTTTAAAACCACAACAGAACGTACACCTGAGAAATATGTTGGAAATGCTGCTTGTGTATGAGAAGACTGATGACCATGAATGAAGAAACAAGATTAAAAAAAAACAAAACAGCAAATGTATGTAATACAATCAAATGATCATTTAAGAACTTTAAAAGTCAAAGGATGCACTTTAGAATGGGACTTTTAAATAAAATTTCTTTTTCATTAAGAAGTTTTCATCTCTAATATCCATATACTAAAGACAAAATATTAGAATGTGGGAAGGAGAAATTGAGACAGAACAGAACTGGGGATAAAGATGAGGAAAGATGAGAGATGTGTGAGATTTCAGACTTCTTGATAAGAGTTATACAGGAAAATTAAATTAAAAGGTAAAAAGCCAAAGATGACAAATCCAGCAAAAAAATATTTTGAGTTGAGAATGAAAACAATTGAGTTGAGGAGGCAACTGAAAATGCTTCTCTCATACAAGAAAATCTGAAGATTAATTTCACTAAAACAGGTTTATGAGAGCTAGAGATGAAGGTGTTAAGCACAAATGAACATAGAAGTTGCTACAAGATTTAAATTGTGAAACTGTCCCCTTGACCTGCTACAGCAAAATAGCTGGAGGGTAGAAGAAATAAAACCATGCTATCCTAATTTCATGTATGAACAGAAAAGATTAGACAGGGAGAAACAAGTTGTTTTGAGAAATTTATCCTGCAGATCATGTTTCATGGAGGATCTAAACAGAAACAAAATTAATCTGAGTCGAGAGAACAATGATTTGCCATTACTTCAGGAACAGAAGCCATGTGTCTAGATGGCATGTCTCTATTATGTGCATTACGCATAGTTCCTGCGTCTTCAGATGCTTCATCTAAAAATATCTTTGGCCCTTTATTTACATATATATAATTAAAAATATGCAAACAGCAATGAACTTTAAGAAGCTGATGAAGTCAAATAACAGGAAATTCCATTAATGTTAATAGGTTAAACTGGATTAAAAGTTCATTAGTAGTAACCAAAAATCACTACCTGAGAAACAGGGCAAGTGACATCACATAACATAGACCACTTTTTTCTGCAAAAGTATAGCTTCCTCTAAAATCATTCCATATATCCTTTACTTTGAGGAAGCAGTCTAAGTTACTTGCACCTGACACTTTCACATATACAGATAAAAAGTACGGAGAGCTCTAACAAAAGCATAGATCAAATTCTTCAAAGCCAGTCATACATCTCTGTTGAATTTTCAGGAAGAGTCCTGAATGAACACTTCTTTAAATGGGCATTGGTACATTAGTGTATATAGAAATAGGGATTTCTTAGAAACATTTACATGTATTTTTATTTTCCATTGAAATTAACTATATTTATTGTCAAATATTTTCTTTGAAAATATTCCAAATGGTATTTTGCAGCTATATTTTGGTAGCTGAGATATAAATAAGCTCTGTGCAAAATGTAGTAGAGTCTTCTTTTCTCCTTCTTCCAAATCTGGTAGCTGGGGAGTTAATAGTTCTTGGAAAAAAACAAACTCCATTATGCCAAATTTTATAACACTCTTGCAGCAAAAATGACTTGTTATGTCAGAAGTGTTAGGGAAATGGCATGGTCTCAAACATTACTCATGGCACCAGTAAATTACAGAAATAAATGCTGTCATCTGCTATCGTAATCCTCCAGTTCACTGTCATTTTAGGAGGAGAAATTATCATTGTATAGGATCCAAAAAGCATGAATATTATAAGAAAAAATGGATTAGATTTTCTTATTTACGTGCTGTGAAGATGTGATGGCACACAACTAGAGCAGATGGATGCGTCTCATTACAAAACTAGCAGTTTCTTGGAAGTTCAAAGTACAAATTTGTTTAAAAGGGGAATAAAATGGAAAGGAATGCAATATATAACATTAAGATTCAGTTCCCATGATAAACAGCTTAGAGAAAAAGAAACTAAATTAGGTATAGAATTATTTGGCCTCATCAGTTCATAAGTAGTTTGGAGTGCAAATTTCTTACATCTCCTCATAACAAATATAATTCAGTTGTACATATCTTCAATATGAACACAACAAAATATGTGTCAGGGGAAGCAAATAGTCCATTTTCCACTTTTAAACCATATGCATAATCCTAGACATAGGAATAATTGAAGAATTATAATTTCAGTAATTGCTCACTACTGTTAAAGATATCTCAGAGGTAGTAAAGTATCAAGAAGATGATGTTTTGGGCACATTATTTACAGAATCACAGAATATTCTGAGTTAGAAGGGACCCACAAGGATCGTTGAATCCAGCTTGTCAGTGAATTGCCCATAGAGGGATTGAAAACACAACCTTGGTGTTATTAGCACCATGCTTTATCTTGAAGCCTAATGACATGTTTTTCCTAAAGGTTTTCTCTTTGTGTTATACAGACAGCCTAAACTTGTTAGATTTGCAGCGAAATCTCCAAGGAAGCTGGAACAAGTTTTATTGAAAATAAAACAAAACAACCAAACAAACAAAAACAACAACAAAACAATTCTCCCAAAGGTCTGGTAACATGTATATAACTTGGACTTTTAACTACTTTCTCAGTTTTCTTCTGCAGCATGTACCAGCATGAAGGACATTCATAAGTACTTTCTTCATTTTTTTTTCTTCAATTTTTTTTTTTCATCAGAGGACATTTTTCTCTCTGAAAAAAAACAGTTCAACAAAACACCTTTTAGCTTATCAGTAATTGTGTATTAGTCAACAGTACCAGCTTTGAAAGAAAAAAAAAAAAAAAAAAAAAAAAAAAAGAAAGATAATGTGGGATAATTTCAGGATCTAATCCTGACGGGAACTTTGCAAGTATGGATCTTTCTTGATATTGTATATTTTAGACTTGCCATTAACATTCTGTTGCCAAAAATAATAGGTTATTATACTATCTGCATCAAAATCATTCTCTTACTATTTTGCATGCTTCCCAGATCTTTAAACAAATCCTGTGGATGTTTGGACTTTACATTTTTTATTATATGTTTTTCATGTATTATTAGTTTGAAAAGCTGTTTTAATTATAATACTTATTATGATGAAATGGAGTTGGTTTAGCCTGTTAGGAAGAAGGGCTGTTGTGTAATTACAGATGCATAAGTGAACTTTTCCTTGAACCATGCAATTCTTGCACTCTAATTAGGTCTCCATATCTAATTTGCATATTTTGTTAATATTCTGATGGAACGGAATATTCTGTTCTCAGGACTGGTGAACAGTTCATTAATAGCACTAAAGGAATTAGAAATTCATTGTGAAGATAGCTCTCACTAGCGCTAGCCCTTCTGCTGCATCACAACTAGTCTGTTCTGTTGAACATGAAGTTTTGTTCTCTCCAGCCTCTTGCTTCTGAATATTCAAGCTGCTTATCAACAACAAATTTACCAGCTCAGCTTCTCAAATCATTTACAGTGTTAGAAATATTCTAGCACTCAGCTGAATGAGATATGGAAAAGTGTGATGAGTGAAGGATATTTAGAGGTCTATGGGCTATTTTTAGTTCATCTCCACATTGACATATTATTTCCTGAAGCTTTCTCTTATCTATGTCCTTATATTGAATTCTTTACCATGGTATCTCAGGGTTACTGTTTCTCTGGGCATTATTAAAAATGAGAGAAGTCCTGATCTAGGCAATTCTAACCTGCAGGCACAGAAATTGATATCTGTACCTTGTACCCTAGCCCAGAAAGAGGAGGTCCCGAGGGCAGAATGAAACAGAAGAGATGTGGTGGGCATTTTAAGCACATGGTAGAGTGGCAGCAGTGTTACTTAGTTTAAATGAACCTCCAGGGTTTCTTCCTTAAGTCTTTCCCTTCCTATTAAGGATTGTCCCATTCTTTTAGCACCTGACAGATTTTTTTTTTATTTTCTAATCTTACCTGAAGTTGCCATTTTTGTCTGAAGTCTGCCAATGAAGGTTCATGTCTCCTTTCAATTACAAATATCATTTTCCTGGAACATAGAAGAAAATCATCAAAGCTGTTAAATCCAGTACTCTGATATTTCATGTAGTCTAGATGCTGAGACAGTTAAACTAGTTATCTAACACTTGAGAAAGGAAATTTTGTATACAAATGTATTAATCAAGCCTTTTGCTCATTACAATATCATACGTAGAGATATTTAGAAACGTCCAAATTCTTTTTTACTAAACTGTCTCCACCAGAGCAAAACCTCACGTGTCTGTTCCCAGGTGTTATTTGCCCTTCTCATTACACTGTAAATATCTTGATACTTCTAGATTTCTTTGGAAGAGGCCTTTTACAATGCATTTTTTTTCAATTTATTTTTTTACTTATAATATTAAAGCCAGATGGGTGCTGTATATCAGAGATAGCCTGGCCAGCAGGACTAGAGTAGTGGTCGTCCTACTGTTTTCAGCACTGGTGAGGCTGCACCTCAAATCCTGTGTTCAGTTTTGGGCTCCTCACTACAAGGACATTGAGGGGTTGGAGCACATCCAGAGAAGGGCAATGAAGCTGGTGGAGGGGTTGGAGCACAAGCCTGATGAGGAGTGGCTGAGGTAGCTGGGTTTGTTTATCCTGGAAAAAAGGAGGTTTAGGGGAAACCTTTCTGCTCTTAGCAATTACTTGAAAGGCAGTTGTAGCCAGGTGGAGATCAGCCTCTTGTCCCAGGTAACAAGTGACAGGATAAGAGGAAATGCCTTCAAACTGTGTCAGGGGAGGTTTAGATTAGATATGAAGTAAAATTTCTTCACTGAGAGGGTGGTCAAGCATTGGAACAGGCTGCTGAGGGAAGTGGTAGAGTAACAGTCCCTGGGAGTTTCAGATAACATGCAGATGGGGCACTTTGGCTTAATGGTGGACTTTGCAGCATTGGAAAAAACTGTTTAGACTTGATCATGTTAGAAGTCTTTTCCAGCCTTAATGATTCTATGAATAATGGCCTCAAGTAAAATTGTGTAACTCGGTTAAAGTTCTTAACACCTATGGAATCATACCCTCCAGCAAGGGAAAATTATCTTTCTGTCTTACGACACTGTGGAAACTCGTCCTGCATTGCTGTAGAAGAGGACTGATTATGTGTATGAATATGATAACATTATTGAAATGTTGGATGCTTAGATTTTTTTATGGATTCTTATACTGCTTTATTTCAGTACTTTACTATTTTACAGTGATGGTGATGAGCATTATTACCACTTTTTAAGACTGTGCTATAACTTTAATATATTTAAACAGTACATACATTATCAGAGACCACCAATGCAACCAAAGTCAATGAGGAATCCTTGTTAATCTCAGTGATTTGGGGTCACACCAGGACAGAATTACATTTTCATATACATGCTTTCCAAACTGAAGTAAGACTTCTTCTCAATGGTCTTGCTTCACGGCTCCTAAGCACAATAATTTGCAAAGAATGGCTGCTATACTTATGGAAGGAAATTAAACTAGTTATTACCTCTGGTAAGTACTTTCTATTTCACACAGCTTCAGAAACGTAGTGTCCATTAAAACCTTTTATTATGAACCTGACAATTAAATACTTTGCAACTAATGTTTACAATTTATTCATCATGAGGTTGATGCAAATTTGCCTTTGTTTCCATTAATGCTCTTTGATGGTAAGGCAGGTCTATTGTCTGCATATATCTGACCAAATTAAAATATAAATTACTCCATGGTGTTCTCCCATTTCAGTTGTTTGGTGAAGCAGATTATTTATATGTGGATTTGAAATGGTAAAAAAATAATTTAAGTGCATCAAAATCATAGGAAGGGAATGCATTCTGAGACATTCAACCACAGAGAGGTCTTGCGAATCTCTTAAAAACCTGTTATTGTCTGCAAACAGAAAAAAAATGTCATTGTATTAAAAGTATTGATAACATAAAATAAGTTCATTTCAATTATCTAATAATTTGAATGTCCTTAAGACTTTCACATCTGTAGAGAGTTTTCCAGTAGTAGGCAGTCACTGGGAAAACAGCTTCTTTTGATGTAGGTACATGCATGCTAGAGAAAGCTCTTCATATAAATGAGAGAGGAAAAGAGACAGTCAGAGAAAAGAAGATAAAGGCTTATAAACCTGAGAAGAAATCTGAAAACATCTATGCAAAAAAGTCTTGTGTTGTTACATTAATTAATATATAATTTTGAAAACCAAAAGTTTTCAATTATGAAAAGAAAATGTGTTTAGAAAGAGGTTGACATCTTGGAAAGAACAATGGGGCAATTTAAACCAGTTCCCTGTAGTCAAGTCTTTTAATCATTTTCATCACTTCTCTGAATACCCTCCTTAAACCAGTTCAACATAAAACTGTAATAACAACAAAGTGTTCAGAAAACTTATTTCTCAGCTTACTAGAAACCTTATTCTATTTCTCATCAGTCCCCCTACATTTTCCAGATAATATTTTTCTTTTTCATGAGCAGATGTCCTGCCTCCTTAGTGTTCACCCAGGTGATCATTTATCAGAGAAGACTCTGGGAATTTCAGCTTTCCAGTAGCTCCTCTCTCCAAGAAGCTTCTTCTCATCTCCCTTATTCCATGTACCAGGTTTACTAGCCAGGAAGAAGTTGTGGTGCTGACATGCAGAGAATGCTCACATGCAAAGGAGAGAAGAGATGGGGCTTATCACCTCTGCTCATGCCTTCTCCCTCCACCTCCCCATGGCATGACTTGTGTGAAAGGAGACCTCAACAGGAATCACAAGTGGCCACCTTCTTAATTTATATTTTTTTAACCTGTAAAGGTGAATAATGTCCTCTGGAAGCCTTCACTAGGCTAAACCGGCCTAGATCTTTCAACCTGCTCAGGCAAGAGCCTCTCCATTCCTCATCACCCTCTTTGTTCTCCAGAGGAGCACTCGTCAGCACCTGATGCTGCACTTAACATGTTCTGGGCATAGGAAGGACCCATCTTATTTCATCAAAATATGACCATAATGAGAGTGCCTGTTTGTATTATCCCACCCAAAACTAGACACTGAACATGGCCGATAAATTATTCCACATAATGAAAAGAGCTCCTTGTTTTCAGTATCCTTCAAAACAGGCTCATTGTCCAGTAAGTAATATTTTTTAAAGTATTAATTGTTTTAATTGTTTAACATTACCCATGACCACAGTAACCCTAGATAAGCATTCAATATTTAAATAGCATGCAAATAATAAAATGCAACTTTCTCATTTTCATAATATTGTACATAGCAGCCGAAGCCTAGTTGCTATGACAGAACAACTCTTCGAATTATATCCAGTGTGAATTTTTGCTTTTGGATAGTGCATGAAATGGCAATGTATGTTTATAAATTGCTGGATCTGGGTGAGCTTCAAATTTCTATAGGCTGATCTCACATTAGTCCTTTGACCTGTACTTTTAATTTGGCATGAAACTACTGTAAGCTACATAGTGAAACTAATGAGGCTGTTGCAATTGTGCAGGGCAAAAATCAACAGCTAATTTATTATTGAAGTGTAGAGTAAATCTGTGCAAGATATGAATTGAGAAAAACTTTTTGTTTCAAAAAAACCATGTGATGTGTGTACACACATTTTCTCAGAAAATAAAAAAAGATTGTAAACAGTCATGACAAATTAAAAAGTGCTAGGATCATCAGTTATTTTGATCTAGTCTTTTGAAAATTAAAAATAACAATTTGCACATTAAGTGCAAAGAGACGTTCAGAGATGAAGTATAACCCACAGTAACAAACAGCAACAGAAAAACAGCAACCAGTCATCTGTGTAGTGGCTTTTCACCACACTAAGGCAGAGCCAGAACCTTTCTCCCAAGCTGTGATTCCATGCACTGTAAAACAGATGTCTGTCCTGATACCCCCATAGACTGACACAGGAAAAATGTGCTGCAGTGCGACAGAGAAGCCAAAAGCCTCCTAGAAGACACACTCAGATGCATTCCCCACTGGCATGAGGAGAAGAATCAAAGTGAAAGGTTTATGTTGAGATAACAGTTTAATAATTGAAACTAAAGTAAAATACAGTAATAATTGTAAATAATAACAATAATGATACCCAAAAGGTAAAAAACAAGTGATGTACAATGCAAGTTTTCACCATCTGCTGACTGGTGCCAGATTCCCCCCCTTCCCAAAACCACATTAGCCCCCATTCTGGGTACCTTCCTCTAGTTTATATACAGGGCATGAAGTTTTGTTGTGTGGAATATTCCTTTGGTCAGTTTAGGTCACCTGTCCCATCTGTGCTCCCTCACAGTTTTTTTTTTTTTTTGCATACCACCTCACTGGCACAGAATGAGACAAGAAGGAGACAAGACAAAAATGTCCTTGATTTAAGATAAACACCACTTAGCAAATGTTGTCAACACCATTCTCATTCTTAATCCAAAACACAGCACTGTAACAGTTACTGAGAAGAAATTAACTCTACCCCAGCTGAAACAGGACAGTGATGATGAGCCCGAAGAGGTAAAAGGAGTGGCTCCAGTTCCTTCTTTTACTGGTGTTTTACCAAAATATCTTTGTTCAGTAACATTATAGTTAGCACATTATATGTGGCAGCTAGAAATATAATTTAATTCATTACAGTTATTTGACTCATCACTCAAAACTGTTGAGATCCATCTTTCTTCTTTCACAGGGCAGGAAAATGAATTGCTAGAAGTCTAAGTTCTTGTTATAAAAGTGCTGATTTATAAATTACCTTAGTGTCATATGATAGCATTTGAGGTAATGCATCTGGTAGTATCTAGATACACAAAACTATCCACATGGATTATTATAGGGCTGAACAAATTCTTTGATCCTTACTGTCCACGTAACTATTAACTAGACATTTCATTCTCTTGAATCTAGGTGCTATTCTAAATTGTTCTTCCCTGTCCTACTCCCTTGCTCCTACACACACTTTGTTCCTATCCATGGAAGCAGAGTGTAACAAGTAGGTGTTGAGGAGCACATAGGCAGTTCCTTATCATCTTTAGGGACTGCACCCATGAAGTCCACTAATTGAATTCACACACTAATACGCTCAAATACTCTCATGCAGTGCTTCTAAAAAGAGTGGTGACTCTCCTGGCTCCAGAGTTTCCAACTCATATGGCACACAATGTCTTTCACTTCTCCTGAAGCGCTGTGTCAAGCAATCGTGTTCCCAAGCACTTAATGAAAGGAGTAGACCAAGTTTGACAGGGGTTGTATCAGCTCAAAGGTGTAAGTCACTTAACATTCAGCATTTCAGCCTACCTATTCATTGCTCTAGGTAGGCTCAGACTTCAAGGAAACTTTTTGCAAAGTCCTATGTGCTCATTTCAATTTGCCTTTCAAAGCTAAGTTTCAAATTAAAATTAATGGTTCCAAAAGAGTATAAATGACCTACCCTCTTCATGCTTCCCCTCTGTGATCATCACCCGCTGCGTACTGAGTGTACTGTACTTTTAAACTTAGTGGCCCCTGTAAATATATCTCCTTTTATGAGACCTAAGGTACAAGGTTGTTCAGCTACTAAGAGCGTTATATCAAAGTTAGTAATAAATAAATGATGTATAATACAGCTGGATGTGTACAGTGTTTCAGAATGACTCCACTACCTAACAATACCTGCACACCATGTTCACCTTCTCCTTCACAGTGTCTGCATTCTGTTGCTATTGCAGTTAAATGCAAAATCACGCAATTAAAGTATGTTTGCAGTTTTGCCCTTTGATCCCAAAACTACGTTGACCTAATTTTTTTGTTTGGTTAGCACAGGTTTTTTAAAGCTTCATTTTTTTTACAGTGGAGCTTAGACGCTCTATTTACTTGCATATATTAACCGTAACACTTTAAAATGTATAATGAATAATTTCTTTTAAAGATTTTTCTAAATCTACCAGATGATGATGAAGTTTGTTCACTTTACCCCAAGTAAACATACTCTCATTCTCCTGTAAATCTATACCTATATTTCTGTTCAGGACTGGAAAAGAGCAGCCTTTCATCAGCCTTTTGAACTTGAGGAAAAGAGTAAGATAGAATTACACAAAAAGAGCAATTAAGTTCTCAGGTCTTAAATAATATTAATTAATTAATATCTTATTAAGCAATAAAGTTTTTAAGTATCGTTTATCTACAGAACAATGCATAGAAGCTTTAGGAATCTCAGTGTTGTCCCAAAAACAGTTTTCTTTTTTATTACCACTTCACAACGTTATTATCTATGCTCATCATATTAAAAACCTGTTAGAGAGATAGCTAATTTAAATAAATAAATAAATACATAAATAAATAATACCTTAACAAATAGATAAAGCTAGATATGACACCATCTGGTGAAGACTCTAGAGTACATGACAAGAAAAGAAAAATTATTGTGTTTCAGAGATTTTTAAAAATGTCCGGATTTGGTCCTGCATCTACAACACCTAAATTGTACATTAGCATACACTTCTTTAGCCAGAATAGTTTTCACTTGAGCCACAACTGTCAAAGAGCAGCATGTCTGACACAGAAAATGTGCTAGAGTAGCTGATGAGGACTGACTTATGTGTCAGGGGTAATTATTAAACCACAATGGTGTGCATTATTTAGTTATTTAAACAAGATTATTACAGGCAAAAGGGTTAACATGCAAAAACAAAGGAGCACAATGGAGCTACACATCACCTGTAACTGGAATCACTGCCCATGTGAACAGCTCTTGCATGTGTTGCGATTATTTCTGAAGCACAGAGGATATGTAACAAGATTATTCCTTCAAAATGAATGTTAATTTAAACATGGTAATAATCTTAGACTTTTCTTGTTTATTTTCACTGAGCATTTGAATGAAATAGATGATCACAGCAGATTTGCTTTTACTGAAATGTTCACATACGTGCTGTGAAGTGTATGTTCAGTCACACATACTTCCTAAGATATTTTCCATTTTAAGCATATGAATGACACAATGTAGCTCTACTGAAATGAGCCAAACTTACAGACTACCTCAGACACAAAAGGTGGGTTTTTTGGTGACATAATTGTATTCCAACACTGATTGTCTGAAAAAGATTGAATTTAATTACCCTCACCTTTCTGGTGTTAACTAGAGTGCACAGTAAATTTTTAAAGGATATCTGAGAAGTAATACGAAATTAAAAACATGGAATAGTAGTAAAACTACTTTCCAAGAAAGCCTGTAGCTTGCAGGAAGTCTATGTGTTATTTAGTATTAGACAGAGTGCTGGGGAAGAAATGAATCAGCCAAACAGCTTGCCTGTACAGATTTATAGACTACTTTTGAGTAATATGTGGTTTGTTCACTTTCTCTTTGCCAAGCATTATCTAACAGAGCTAAGTTTTCCTAATTAAAGATATAATCCTTTAACTGTGACATCTATATTCTATTATTTTCCTCTATTTATTGTTCACGCTCTCTTTTTTAATGATGAGTCTTGGCTTTCACTCTAGGTTGATGATTAGTTTCATCAAGGGAACCCTTTCTAAGCTTCACTCTAAAAAGGAAATATGTTAGATAAAATTAAATAACTTCTCTGGAAAAGGATAAATAGGCTTTTTAATATTAAAGTAGATTGACACAGAACAGTAACACATACAAATGTAAATATAAAGCATAGTAAAATTTTCTCTACATTCTGATTTGACTCTTTTTCATGTATGTTTTCAGGACATAGATATTTCTGATCAAATATATTTTCAAATACTGATTATTAAACTTCTGATTTCATGTTCTTCTTGGAGCTCTATACTGACAACATAGTACAATAACTTTGAACACTCTGGTTCTTAAACTCACCCTTCAGGGACAAGTGAAGCTAATTCTAAAGAAGAAATAGCTGGTGTCCAGCCTTGCTCTAAAACAAGGCCATTTTCTGAGAGCACTGAGTTGCCATGTGGCAAGACAGTCCTGTGCTGAATGCAACAGGAGATTCACAGGTTCTTCACACTCTCATTTGTGGATGCTGAATGTGAGCAATCAGACAGGTAGCAGAGTGTCTGTGTGAAACTAAGTCACATAACTTTCCCACAGTGGCCTGAGAAAATGTGGCCTGAGAAATTGTGAGGAGGAAGTCAAACTTCCTTAGAGAAAGAAAACAACCTTTGCAGGTGGTGTTAGTCTCCTTGTTGCTTTCTTGCAAGAAACGGTCAAGGGGTGTTGTTCCTGATTGTCCAGCAATGGCGATGTGTTGGTTTGATGACCAATGGAAGCTTTACCTTTTCGGACCCTCTCAGAACTGTCTATAAAAGAGGATCTGGAAGAATTAAACTAGCTCTCTTTTGCAAATAAGCTTGAGAGTCTGTGTCATCACTATCATTGTTCCTAATACAGTGCTACACTCGTTCACTGTGCAGGAACTTCCAGTTTTAGTTATGAGTTTAATTAAAGTTGAGACTTACATGTTATCACAGAGATACAAGGGTTGTTGTGCCACCACCACCGCTTCTCTCACATCCCAGGGACACATAGCATAGTGGCTGAGCAATAACATATGTAATCCTTATTCATTGGAAAGGTGAGGGTAAAGCTCAGGCAGTGACAGTGTTTGTCATGGCTGGAAGTCAGAGCTATGGGAACAGGAAATGTTAACCGACTTGACAATTTGCATTTGCTCAATTCATTCATGAAGTTAGCACAGCATGTTTCAACAGCACTTACCAGTCAGTCAGCCAGACAGTCCATTAAAGCACATCTATTTTCTCTCCTGTCTGCACCAGCTGTTTGCTAAAATAATACTATAGTAAGATAAGGCAAAAATAGTACTTGCAAGTAACCCTCACTAGGCATTTTTGAATGAAAATCCTTGCTATTTTTAATTTACAGTATGTGTTAAAATCACTAAAAATAGATTGCAACTCCACAGTGACAACCTTAGGGGCTAAATAAGTTTTTTAGAGAAAATCTTTGTGCTTGCTGCAAGGCAGGAAGAGAAAATCCTTGCACTTGCTAAAATCTGTACACTAGTCTTACTCATCCATATATTTAGTCATGTCTTATAACAAGAGAAGATATATATATATATATATTAACAAGGCCTACAAAAAAGACATATGTCAGCTTTTTATTTGGGCAGGACAGAGAATGAGAAAAAAATAATATCATCCCTGTTGAATTCTGTGTTTGAATGATTGAACTGATGAGGTAAGGATACATTAACCTTGCTTTCTTTATTTAGAAAGTTATTGTCCTTTGTCACTTTTCTTGTTTTTTGCCATGGGGAATGAGTTAATTTTAGTTCATGAAGCCATAGTGAATCTTGTCCTTGCAGTTCCTTCTTTTTGTTTTCATGAGAAAATATTTAGAAACAGGTCTCCTCCTTGTAAAATAAAAGGCTATGGGTTTCTTGTAGTGAAATTCACTTTCTTGTGCCCTGCCTGTTCCATCCTTCATATTCACGGGTTATTTCACATCTCAGCTAAGCTACTAGGCCTATTTTGTTCTGTGCATTATTCTGTTTCTAAAGAGTACTTTAGCCAGTTGCCACTTCTTTTAAGTTCTTAGTCTTTTGACTAGTTTTCCTCTTATTTTATCTCACTCTGAATCTTAGAAGAGTTTAATATGCTGTTCTAAGGTGATGACCCCTTATGAAAAACACTGTAGCCTTCAATAGGAGCCATTATTACAAGATCAGATACATTAAGTATATTTTTACTCCGCTGCTCTTTTTTCTTCATTTTTTTCACCAAAAAATGTCTATTATGTTTCTGAATGAATTAGTAAAAAAAGTTCTGGCTACTGCTTTTTTCTAAGGCAATATAACTCCACTGGGATTTATCTTTTGCTTATGAGCATCCCCTGCTGTCCCTATTAGAACGAGCTGCTCACCCTATCAGGAGTATTGCACACAGAAAAAATGCTAATTAAGACTAATTCCATAATATACATATTCACCATAAGGACAACAATATTACATCATCTAAATCACATAATATTAAATTCATTTCACCCAAATATATGATTATGGACTCAAATGCCAACGCTGTGAGAGCCAAACTCTTTAAAAGGATTAAGAAAATGTTCAGCAAATGTGACTAAGGATTTTATTAATCAGAAATTCAATTCAGAAGCACTGTGATTAAATCTTTCTGTAAGGAATCAATAAACAGTAATATCTGTGCCTTTCAGGTTTATACTTTTACAGTAGTTGCTGTAAGATTCTTTAAATAGCCTTAGTTGTATTTCTTCTGTTAGTAGTACCTCTCTCCCCAGATGGCTGAGATACAGCACATCAAAACAAACTGCTGCCTTCTGGTGCTTTTGCTCTGTCAGCTGCCTACTTTGCAACAGTTGCATGTATATGCCAAATGCCTATCTAACACATATGAGATATGCCAGTACAATACACTGAGATCTGCAATAAAATTTTATTAATGGGTACAAAACCTGTACTTACATTCTGAAAACAGATATCATTAGGCAGCAGGGCCTATACATTCTTCACTTCAGGTTTAGATTTATAATTATGAAGATCCCTGAAAATTTCCAATAGACTGATATAATATACACAAAATAGAGCTGGATCCTATAGAATGTTAGCAACTCATTTCAATACTGACCATGCAAGAATACTTCAAAATTTGCTTCAGCTTCAGTTATGCCTTCGCTACCATGGGAAAATTAACTTAATTACACAAGAATCAGCAAATACTATTTGAAATAGTTTCTCAGTTTCCAGGTAAAAATATCTAGACCAAGATTGACTGTGCTATAGTTGTATAATAGATGTGCATCACTTGAGAACTAAGATGCAGGTCAATGATTTAAAAAGAGTGATTGATTCCAGTGCAGTGAATGGATTTATTAGAGCGCAGTATAAATGGCCAGGTGACTCTCATTTTCACAATTTTTCTTGACCTGTCAAGTTGTTGTCTTTATGAAGATCAAATATTTGTTGTTTCTCGTCTAACTCAACACTGCCTTCACGATGTATACTTCAGCCTAGATATTATCATGTCATCCTTTGTATCTCAGAGGTCTGACAGGTATAACAATGAAAATCTGAAGAATAAATTGTTTGTTGACATCAGTCAAAATCAAAGTGCATTGCCATGCCTCTGACCAAGTCACCAAAAGACAGCTATGAAGATGAAGGTACCTTACATTTCAATTGAATAAGAATATATAAGGACTTTTTTTTTCCTTTCATGAAATCTTTTGAATAATTGATCAAGGAAAAATTTAACTTGGATTTATCTAAAGGACCATAAAAGATGCTTTGTCACAAAACAGAGTTGTTGTCAGCATTACTCTCTTTCACTGTTGCTATTATTATACAATATGTGCTTACATAGTAATAATGACAGTTTAAGCTATTAAGTTGCCTTTTTTTTTTTCTTTAGACTTTCTGTTATATACATCATAGGGAAAATAAAGACACGATCAAAGCATCTAAAATTATTTGAAGTGTTTTTACCTCCAAACACAGTAATAATTTAAAGCCTTTTTCTTTAAAAGTTTAAAGGTAATGCACTGGCACGAGATATTCCAAAACATAATATTGAGGTTATAAAGGTTTGAATTAGAATGGTAAACTGCAAGCTTATTTGATTTCCTTTCACTCTTTTTTGTATGAAATGAAAATATTTTCAGGCATACAGTGTCAAGCCCTGTATTTATGTGCCCTAGTTTAAGCATTTAAAATCTTTGTGTCTGAGTCATCTTGGAAACTCCCTAATGCAGATAAACCAGCATTTTCAAAAGGTGATTCATGTTCTCTATCTTAGACAGCTATCAGGAAAACCAGCATACTCTTACAAAGTGCTTTTTTTCTTGATAAGTGATTAACATATGTCTCTGGCTGTGTTAGACATGAAAGTCTAACTCCTGTAAGTCTAAAACTAAGTGAAAATTATTATCAAACCATTGTCTCCTCAGTACAATTAATTATCTTCTCTGTGTGCCCCTCTGAAATATCTAAAATATTTGCTAATGTATCTGCTAAAATTGATTTTAACATGGTTAGACAAAACAATAATCCAGAACAAAGATGTGACTGCCTTATCCATACCATCATTTTTTTAAATTCCAAAATCTGCCTTTAAGTGAACTGAATTGGAAAGATTAGAATGAGAATTTGATAGGATTAAATAAATCCCATACATATCGCATGTTGTGCTGTGGGATTTCAGCTATTTTGTAAAATTGTAGAAATGCTAGTTGGAAGTTGTCTGTACATGGCATAGTTTGAACAATAATCAAGCAAAAGTTCATCTGCTTCTCCTGCATGGTGCAGGACTGCTGAGAGAGCTAGACTGGTTCAGTCATGGCTTCATGTCATGCAGTCTTGAAAACCCCAAGAATGGAAGAAGACTCCCTGCCTCTCCCCAGGAACTTTTCCAAAGTGGAAATATAGTGAAGACTTTTTCCCTAATTTGCATCCTGAACCTCCCAAGGTACTACTTGTGGCTGCGGCACTCACCCCCTCCATTAAGAGTGTGAGTCCATCATTCTTGTAAGTCCCCTTCAGTCAGCAGCAGTTTGTGATCAAAAAGATGAAGTCAATAGCAACATACATGCAGTTCACATGATTCCTATATACTAATTAAATGGAGGATATTTCTGCTTCTGCTTTCTAAATTTGGGGCTTCAAGGGAAACAGTAGAGTAGCAGTTGCAAACTTCTTTCATTTCTTGCTGAATTCTACAATATAAAGTCTTTGCTGGAACAGTTTTACTTGAAAATTTCTGATTTTTTTCCTGATTGAATAGTTCAGACCAATTTAAAATTAAATAAATCCATCCCAGAAGTGACAAAAAGTGCTGAAGCATGAGTGAGTGAGTCAGTATCAGCTGGCTAAACTCAGCTATAAGCTCATTTTCTACAACAAAATTCAATCAAACTCCCCGTATCCTGAGTAGGCCTGCTGCTATTACTGCTGTTAATTCAACTTCTGATGTAAATAAAGAAGATAAAAGATATGTTTTATCACTTCATAATGATGGTGCTGCTTGCACAGCAAGGAGAATTTATCCTAGTTCAAAGCACAATATTTCAAATGTACAAAATACTGCTTGTTATAAATCTATATGAAATGCTTTAGCAGATGTAGGTAGTACGTTTCTGCAAGACTGGTGTCACACAGAAATACAAAAATAAGAACACTGAATCAGAAAATAAAGATATGGCTGCCCTGAAATGTAAGTAGGTCTTTAGAGGAACACACTTTTTAGTCAAGGATTATTTTGAATACACAGGATAAACTTTCTATGTAAAATAGACTTTCATTATACCCAAAATTTTGTCTGTCTTTGCAAACATCGGAACAGTACTGTTTGTCACAAGTGTTCACAGAAAGAGAGGTTTTAACTTTCATGTTGATAAATATAAATTATTATGTGATTTTGTAAATCTTTAGAGTACAGAATCTTGAATATTAAACTACAGAGTTTTGAATATTTTTCCATTCAAGTGATAGACATCATTCTAGATGGTTTATCAAAGTAATAGCCAACAAATAATAAAACCTACTAAGAAACCTAACAAACTATATATTTGTTTTTAAAATCATATTTCGAGTAACTGATTTTCTAAAAAAATTGGGATCTTTTCATGACATTTTATAAGGACAGACTACATGAACTATTGTGTGTTGTTTGAGAAAATACAGCTGTGATGTCATAGCTAAAAGAGATGTTTATCTTTCACCAAGCATGCTCCTGCATCCACAGGTGGTGACAGGTATTGCTACTGTGTGACATGATTTCCTCTCTAGCCAAGATAAAGAGGAATTGTATGCATGGTCTAGAAAGCAAAAACTGACTTATTTCAGCAGTTTGGGAATGAAGGCAGAACGTATACAGTCCAATTAATCCCTTTGACTATAATCATTAATAGTTGGCACTAAAATGGACCATGGACTATCAGCTGGCCCTGAGGGCAAGAACCACACCATGGCTCATATCCTCATGGCTCTAGTCTTACCCCTGCCAAAACAACATGGCCTCATCTTTACTGACTTTGGGAATGCTCCCTGGTAAATATTTCTTAATCAAAAGATTCTAAAATAAGCAAAAATCAAAGGTGTGTGATATCTTTATGTCAGCACCCCATCTACCACTTGTACCCAAAAGACAAACCACATAGAAAGAAGCAAGTCTACTTTCAGAGTCAACTGCAGGTGCTTTCACTGGGAACACAAAAACACACCCCTGCTTTTCTCCCTGAACTCCCTGAATATCCCACCACACTGCGTGAAAAGAAGGGAACCTTTAGTCGTTTTGCCAAGAAAAGCCTGGTTTTGAAAAATCAGAATTAGCAGTTAGTGCTATCATTGCTGTATCAATCTTTATTAAGAATATGTCTTAGAGAAGGAAAAAAGGATGAAATCAGATTGCCAAGATCCTAAGTAAACCAGACTTGGTCAAAGAAACTAAGACTCTTTAGTCATGTAAGTTAATTGGTCACTTGAGTTGAAAACTTGAGTTGAAAAATTTGGAGGTTTTAGAATATTAATGGAGTGAGATTTTGGTGAAAACTTTTAAGAAAAGCAGGAAGTTAGTGTATAAACCTGATACCATTTCAGACAGGACTATATGATGATGTTGCCTCCTGCAACAAGGCATTTGGATTAGGACCAAAGAAGTCCCTCACACATCCATGTTTTTTCCTTTTTCTGATTTTAAAATACACTTCTATTTCTGTGTAGGCCTCATCTCCCCTTCAGCATGAATAGAGCCTTAAATAGTAGGAGCAGTATTTTGTCTTTGATTTTTCTTTCAGTATTACCCAATAATTTATGTTTTAAATGATATGTGAACAGTCTATCTCAAAATTTATGCCACTATTTTATTTCTAGAGATTACATTATATATAATGAGCTAAACTCTATAGCTCTTATAATAAACCAGCATTTGCATTAGAAAAATAAATTTTCTCTTACTGATGACTGACTTTTTTTCTGACATGATTTGCACACAACTATTTATTCTAAGGAGACGATGATGTACTTAGCTAACATAAACTAAAGCAGCTGGATTAAAAAAATGCACACAATAGTAGACAAAACTTCATTGTCACAAGGTGATTCATTCTATGCTTTATTTCCTTATGACAATATTCTCGTTAAAGTCTACAGTTTGAAAGCATTTTTTTGTTCTGAAATTGCATGCAGTGATGGAGCCACAAGAGGTTTCCAAGGTGAACACTATGCATGGCTCAAGCTTGCATAAACTTGTACAGTCTCTAAACTTCTTCTTTAATCTACCCTCACCATTCCTCAGCAGTCCTTTGCTCCCTCTCCCTTAAGCCAGCAAAAGCACTCAAGGAGCCAGATAACAGCTAGACTGAATTCAATTAAGCTTTCCACCATCACCACCTTATTTTTTGCTGGGTTAGTTTTAACCTAAATCTGTTCCTGACCTTGTTCCCTGTCCAGATACGTGGACATCAATCAGCATTAATGACTATAGAAAAAAGAAGGAATGAGTACCCACACTTATGCAGAGTGCTAATCCAGTTCTTTCAGTATCAGATTAAGAACCTCAATGAATCACAATTTAAATTTTACAGAGGACATGTCTGTAAAGACATGGCATTGAAAATAAATGTCATGTCTCATATGACAGTCAATATTCTTCATCACAGAATCACTAAATTGATAATTAAGTTCATAATTAAAAAAATAATAGAATTGCATGGCATTCAAGTATTTGTTCAGAACATTTTTCTCCCACATTATATTGCTATATTTCCCTGTACAACAAATACCCTCCCAATAGAGATTTCTATGTGCTGCCAAAAGAAAATGTGCCTACTTGGTGGTAGTCAGACATGAGAATCTTGTCTTCAGGTTGTGCTAGAGTTAGAGCTTAGCAGAAAGCTTTGTACTGATGTCCATACTACACATTTTGTTATATTTTTAATTTTATTGTTTTAATTTTTATTACATTGTATATTCACATTTTGAAGCTTATTAATTTCTTTTTTAGTGTGTTTCCTGATTCTGTGGCCCATTCACACATCAGATTGTTCCTCTAAGCTAACACTCATTGTGAATTTAATTGACATGTATAATGAAAATGTCAATGACAGGGTATTTTTAATACATAGTGGCAGCTTCAGATTTACTCCTCTTCAGTATTAATTCCTGACAGTTATTGTCCCATTTAACTTAGGATAGAATTTTAAATAGAGATGTTGCCATCTGATGACTAAATGTTCCTTTTTATCTCATTTGTATCAATTGTCAGTGCACAGAGGCATTACCATGATCAATTCAAATGTATGAATAGTTGTGCCACCCATGAAAACTGTCTCAACAGAATAAAGCACTGATGAAATGCCTGTTCTTTTGTTTTAATTTTTACTGACATATCCTGCTAAGGTGTCTTATCGGAAATTGCGTTTTGGATTGTGAAGTGCTGGACTGTAAAAAAATTCAGAAGTTCTGATTGATTAGAAAGCTTTTTTAGTAGACTGGCATGGCAAGCTTTTGAATATTATATCTGAGACACTTATTTCACTGAACCATTCTAAGAGAAGAAGATTAGAATTTTAATTTTGATTAATAGTAAAAAAGGTACAAAAGGAAACCTAGGCTAGTATAACAATAAAGTCCTTGAACTGCAAACCTGATACCATGATCTAATCTCCCCATAATTATTTTAAAGAAATTAAAAATTCTCTTATTTGACACTTTTTTTTTCTTTTTTTCTCTTTTTTTTCTTTTTTTAAGCTTATGCAGAAAGAGACGGAATGTCACCATTCAAATTTTCTATTTTCCAGATAAGCTAGAGGTAAACTCATAGACTCCAGTAAGCAGTGTACAAACAGGACACATGCCAAGCATCTGCAGGTGTACCAGTACACAGCTCACGCCTGTGCTGTCAATGCCTGGGAGCACTCAGCTGCCCAGCCACTGCTGCCCCTCTCCCCAGGAGGCTTCTTCTCTCTTGAACTTGTGGAGGTGGGCAAATTTTATCCTTCAAGAGCTCAGAGACTGAAGCAAAGAGTTTTATTTAATCAATTTGTCAGATCCTGTCCTGTTACAAAAAGCACCCTTGTTGAGGAAAGTTGTATTTTTATTGGCTGAGATGAGATGCTTCTAGAACCAAAGTCTTCAAAAGAAACCTTGAAAAGACCCAGTCTTATGTCCTCCACTATTAATTTATCTGCCATAGAAATCTGTCAGACTTTTATCTTCCTGTCCTCATTTTTAATCAAGGTTCTCTTACATTTGAAAGGCATCCCAAGTGAGCTAGGGAACTTCCACCGCAGCATTAATAACAGCACAAATTTAGGAAAGTGCCTCCTTAGAAATGCATTCTCATGCACCCTTGATTTTAGGCATATGCCTCAGGATCGTTAGATCTCAGCATCCATAGTCATTAATAAAAGGTTACCAGATACTGGTTTTACTTCTGTTTGGTTCTTCCACAATGTGGAAACCTCACCTCATGCTGTAAAGATGTTATTTCTACTTAGAAAATAAAGATTTTTAAAATTATGTTAGAAACAAATAAAAGTAATCATTAAAAAAAAATTAATGAAAAAAATGAACTGTTGCTGTTGAAGTTCTACTTCTTTTGAAGCAAAGAGTTACTCGCTTAATTCAGGATATAGGAAAGAACAAGGAATTTCATTCACAGATCCCTGAAGTGAGTCCAGCTTGAAATCTAACTGAACTATGAAAGCTTTATAGCCTGGTTTTGGTTTTAATACTTATGTTTGGTTTTAAAGACATCTCCCAGTCTCTGTAACTAGCTACTGTTATTTAAAAACATTTTAAAAAAAAGCAAACAGTGCATCTCTGAGATATTTCAATTTATACTTATAGCTATTAATTTTAAATAGTTTTGTACATATAAAATCTATCAATATCAACTGGACCCGTCATAGCAAATAAACTAATGCAAGGGGGGATTGCATATTTTTGATGAGTTAAAAATAATCTCTTTCCAAAGTATGACAGCAATAAATATAATTACACCGCTCAAAATTAATTTTGGGATTATAACCAAGTGCACAGAACCAAAATTGTTCTCTTTACAACAAAATTCCCAACAAAACAGATTATTAAGGAAGTGACTTATTTTCCTATACTTTTTCTTTTTTTGTAAAGGATGATTTTCAAGAACAAAAACCTCATTTTAAACTTTTTTACAACTTTTAAAAAGTTTTTCAATATATAGCTTATCATTATTGTTTTGTTTTCTGGGTACCCTGTATAAAATTGCTTCTGGTGCCTTGCCACCTATACTTTACCTATACTATTAAAATTATAGGGATTAAATAAAATGGTCTTAAATTATGTTTCCCTATTGGTACCAAATGTTTTAGAATCAAGTAATTATATAATTTGTTTTAATTGCATAAAATTGAACCATTTCATGTTGATTCAAAGCAAGTATCAGTATTGTAGTGATTTAATTTATTAATATACCACAGACAGGAACAGACTATCTCACCATTATAGTAATTCACAATAGATTAGGTTATGCTTTCTTCTACTCTTCCATGCAGAAAGTAAGAAAAACTGCACTAAATATTTTCCTTTTCCGCAAGCGTGTGGGTCAAGGAGTATAGTTTCAGATCTGTACTACCATGGATTCAAGCAGGGTAGGTACTCCAAAAGGATGCAAGTGTGCTTTGCATCCAAAGGATACTTTGCTGCAAGTGTGGATGGCAGTTAAATTCCATTCCTCTCCTTACTAATACCACAAGTCCAGAGCAAGGTGGGAACAGAGGTGTAGTCAATGGAGTTCAGGCCACCACCATCAGTGTACTTTGGATAGTGGGTTCAGCTTCCCCCCAAAATAGAAACATAAGCTAAGCCAATTAGGTACAAGCTTTCAACACTTTTTTTGGTACAAATGTTTATATTTTTTCCTAGCTAGTCTGACAAAACATTCAAATACTCAATATACATATAACTGACAGGACAGATCCTAAGCTCTGAAGAAACCCAATTAGAATCTTCAAGCATTCCCAAATAAACCCTACCTACATTTTCCTTCCGTCTTGGTGCTCCCAAATCATCAGTGTAGTATGCTTTGTCTGATTAATTAGTCAAGTCAAAGAATTTGCTAAAGTTATTAGCAAAAGTGCCTTTTTTAATATTTTGTGCATAAAAAAAAGACCAGATTTTAAAGTAAGTTTGAGGTTCTTTTTAAGGAAAGAGAGACTGAGCTTTCAGATAACCCAGGTTTTCATCAATATAGGTTCACTAGATTCACTTTCTCACCCACAAAAAAAAAAAAAAAAAAATTTCCCTGTGCAACAAAGAAAGAAAGAGCTCCTAACCTTTTGTTCATATGCATTTAATCACTCATGCTATTAGGAGATTATGAAAGATCTCATTTCATGTTATAAAGACTTGACCCTTCATCCTCAGATGGCAATTTATATGATGAATCCATTATAATTTCATGTGTTGAAGTCTGCAGATGACAGTTTCCCCTGTGCACAATAACCCTGCATATTCTATCTTCTCAGTATGGGGTAGCTAAAACTCCATTTACAAGGAGTTTCCAGCACTTTAGAGTATCACAGTGTTAGTGTACTGGATATAGGGAGTCCACCAAATCTCTTACTGGTCTATGAATTAACTCATAGAATGGATTTTTTTTTTATATAAATACATACATATATATATGGGACTAATAAAAAGTACTCAATCTAATAAGTAGGTACTACCAAATGTGTTTAAAATCCTGTGTTCACCAACAAAGGAGGGAGGAATAATATTTTTTGAATCATCCACAGGTCTTCCTAAAACCAAAAGGAAATTAGAGTAAGAGAAATCATGTAAGAGTCAAAACTAAATATCCCCTCATTACTATCATGGGAAAAAATGTATAGGGAGTCTGATTGTGTAGTACTGTCACTCTGTTGCCTTTGTTGAAGTTGCATTCTACAGCAAGGTGAAGGAGGATTAGGTCTTTAAGACTACATAGTATTTAGCAGATGCCATAGTCAAACAATGTCTTTATTACTTTAAATACTTTTAGACACAGAAATGATCTTACAAAATATTCAAATATTATTTTTAATCTAGTCCCATTATTTTTTACAATCAAATATAAATAGAGTAATTCCTTACATTTTATCTTTATTTCCCAGTCTTACTGAGAGGTTCTGGGGAATAAACTGAAAACAGATGGCTAGGTTTACAAAGCTTTACCTTACGCAGTAAAATGAGGCTTTGTGCAGATGGACCTGTAGATACTAGTGCCAGTATCATACCTTATCCATATGGATCACAAGAGTTATGGCAGAAGTAATTATTTTCAAATTCATCTTTGGATACAAGTTAATACCTCCCTGTTCGTGAGTCTCTACTCTTTCTAGTTTGTAGCATTGGAATAGCAGGAAAAACCAAAATAAATACTGACATGTTTGCATGGTGAGTCAGACACAAGACATTAATTAGCAGTTCAATATTTTTTAAGAAAATACTTCTTCTCTGGGGATAGCAACATAAATCATTCAGGGAAGCATGCACTGTGTCAGATCAGTGTTTTCACATCAGAGGATTCAGGTTGCTGCAGACAAAGTTTTATGGGATGGAGTCTGTGGAGCTAACAGGCAAGAGGCAGTCAGTTGATGACATTATCTAAGACAGGAAAAAGTTGTTGCAACAAATTTAAAAACTGAAATCCATTTAATCAAAAGTCTGTCCTGCAGGACTTACTGTACTCAATGGTATAGTGGGAATATTCTCAAATCATACTTTTTACTAAATCTTGTGTCCTGCTATCAGTCAACTACAGATCCTGCAGCATGGTAGCTGGAGATCCAGTGGGCTGGATACAGTATAAGATCCATGGGATGGACTATTCTCATCAGTTGAAAGAAAGACTCCTCCAGTGGTTACCTTAAAGGCTGATAAAAGATTTAGGATTAGGCCTATATCGAGAAAGATTGTGAAAGCACAAAGGCAAAGGCACCAGCAGGATTTTTGCACAATCTTTTAGAAAAAGCTTTTTCTATGATTCGGTTAATGTGTGGGAATATTCAAATTTCATACTTAATTAAAACAAATTGCAAATAGGAAAAAAAAAATACTGAAATGCAATTTCTATCACAAACACAAAGACAGAGGTGTCCCTTCCTAGAAGTTGTTATGCTGTCTTTTATATGAGTATGATTTAAAGTGTTGATGCTGTCATTTACAGCTCTCTAAAGAGATAATGCACAGGGTTTCCAGTTTCTACTACATCTGAAATACACAAATCCATAAATAAAGTAAGAGCCAATGATCTTTGCAGAAAGAAAATCATAGATGCTACTTTTCTCCTTAAATATTCCAGTGTTCTTCAAACATCCCATTTTTCCTTATTTTTTTGTTCAGTTGCATCTGTGAAGTTTTCATTGTCTGATCACAAAGTCACAAAACAGTTATGTTGGAAAAGTCTTTTAAGATCATTGAGTCCAAATTATGACCTAAGACCACCTTTTCAACTAAGTTTGGGACTAAGTGCCACATCCAGATTTTTCTTAAACACCTCCAGAGGCAGCACCTCCACCACCTTCCTGGGCAGCCCATTCCAGTGTTCAGTCACTCTATCTGTGAAGAACTTCCTCCTAATGTCCAGCCTAAATCTCCCCTGGTGAAGCTTAAAACTGTGTCCTCTTGTCCTGTCTCTGGTTCCCTGGGAGAAGGGGCCAACCCCCAACTGATTACAGCTTCCTTTCAGGTGGTTGTAGAGAGCAATAAGGTCTCCCCTGAGCCTTCTCTTCTCCACATAAACAACCCCAACTCCCTCAGCTGGTCCTCACAGGATTTGTGTTCCAGACCCCTCACCAGCCTTGTTGCCCTTCTCTGAACATGCTCCAGCATCTCAACATTCTTCCTAAATTTAGGGGCCCAGAGCTGGACACAGCACTCAAGGTGTGGCCTCACCAGTGCTGAGTGCAGGAAAATAATCACTTCCCTGGTCCTGCTGGCCAGGATGATCCAACCTAGGATGCCATTGGCCTTCTTGGCCACCTGGGCACACACTGGCTCATGTTCAGCCTGCTGTCAGTCAGGACCCTCAGGGCATTTTCTGCCTGGCCACTGTGCAGACACTCAGTCCTCAGCCTGTAGCACTGGAGGGGGTTATTGTGACCAAAGTGTAGGACCCAGCAATTGATCTTGTTAAACTTCATGTTGCTGGACTCAATCCATCTTTCCAGCCTCTCCAGGTCCCTATGCAGAGCCCTCCCACCCTCCAGCACACCAATAATTGCACCCAATTTGGTGTCATCTGCAAATTTGCAAATGGTAGACTCAATGAACTCATCCAGACCATCAATAAAGATACTGAACAGGAATGGGCCCAAAAATGATCCCTGGGGGATGACACACAGTACTGAGGTACTCTCTAATGCTAAATATTTCAGGATGGTGGTTTACCTTCTGGAACCAAAAAGTTTAACTAATTTCCATTTGTAAAGTCATTTGAGATCCTCTGCTGAAGGATACTACAAAAAAAAATACTCTCATAATGAGTTACTAAAAAATCATCTCTTGTAGTGTTTAACACATCAATTTACATAAATCAGATTATATTCATGATAAGTTTGGAGATTTTATATATTTTGTCTTCAGGACTGACAAAAATCCTGTATATAACAGCAACAGAAGTATATAAAAATCCATCTGAAGAACAATAAAAAATTCTGACAGAACAAAATAATATAGAACAATATAAGTTCTCCTACACAAAATTTTACTTTGAGTATTTCAGACTAACAGCATAGCAATAAATGGTTAGCTTGAAATACTTGCAGAAGTAATAACATTTTAGAGAAATTTGTTTCTGAAGGTATGTCAAAAATACACTGGTTTCAGATGAAGATTTTTTTCTCTAGAAAAAGAAATAATATTCAGTTTACAAATAACTTCTGCTTTCTACTGATACAATTTTGCCCTTGGCTACCACAGGCATGATTTGTTTAAGCTGAAGGGAAATAACAGCTGCAAAGTTGTTCATATATGATGAATGAGAGCATAATGTAAAACAAGGTATCTAAACCACAACAAGCAACAGACCATTGCTCATCTTAAAGCCTAAATCCACATTACATCCTGATTATTTACTGAGGACAATTTTGTGCATTTGCCCTCAGAGGCCCAAGAATTTCTTGCTTAATGTGCCACTAAAATTGTAAAACCAAACTATCTTATGAAGAAAGTCACAAAGAAACAAGTAAGCATAATATTAGCTGATAGATGGAATATAATGAATAATTTCTAAAAGTGGAACTAGCACTCACCTCTGAAGATTGCTAATCTGAATGTAAAGTAGCAATTAAGCTAAATTAAAATTAAGCAACAATCCCAGCTCCAACTGTTCCTCATGAGTACTTGTGCTTCAGACCCTCCCCTGGCTTTGTTGTCCTTCTCTGGACACACTCCAGCACCTCGATGTCTTTCTTGTAGTGAGGGGCCAATACTGGACACAGAACTCGAGGTGTGGTACCAGTGATGAGTACAGGGAGACAATCACTGCCCTAGTCCCTTGACCATACTATTTCTGATCCAAGCCAGGATGCCATTGGCCATTGACCTGGGCACACACACCTGCTCATGCATAACTGACTGCCAAGGAGCATCCCCAGGTCCTTTTCCACCATGCTGCTTTCCAGTCACTCTGTCCCAAGCCCTTAGTGTTGCATGGAATTGTTGGGACCCAAGGGAAGGACCTGGCACTTCTTGTTGAACCTCATCCAGTTGCTTCAGAACATTGATCCAGCCTGTCCAGATCCCTCTGCAAAACCTTCCTGCCCTCCAGCAATCCTGGTTAACTTGTCATTTTCAAACTTACTGAGCAGCCCTCAACCCCTTGTCTAGGTCACAAAACATATAATAAAACAGGGCTGATTCAAGTACCAAGCCCTGGGGAGCACCACTGGTAGCAGCCACCAGTTGAATGTAACTCCATTCACCACCACTCTCTGGGCCCCAGCATTCAGCCAGATTTTAATCTAGCAAAGAATACACCTGTCAAAGGCATGAGCTGCCAATTTTTTTCCAGCAGAATGCTATGGAAGACAGTGTCAAAGGTTTTGATAAAGTCCAGGTAGACAACATCCACAACTTTTTGCTCATTTACTAGCCAGTCACCTTGTTAATGAAGGTGATCAGGTTAGGCAAGCAGGACCTGCCATTCCTAAATCCATGCTGACTGGGTCCATCCCCTGGCTGTTCTGCACATGCAGCAACTTGGCACTCAAGATTATCTGTCACATGACCCTACCCAGCACTGAGATCAGGCTGAAAGCCCTCTAGTTCCCCAGATCCTCCTTTCAGCCCTTCTGTAACAACTGCTAATAAATCACAGAATCACAGACTCACAATATGCTGAGTTAGAAGGGTCCCACAAGGATCATCCAGTCCAGCTCTTGGCCCTGTCAGGGGTCACACCTGTTACCTCTGTCTTTCTTTTCTTTGCCTCCTTTGGGCTCAATTCTCTATGAATATAACTTTTTTCTAGTCTCCCAGCCTTCTCTGGGCTGAATTTTCTGTAGATACAGCTTTTCTCTAGTTTCCCAGCCTTCTCTGGGCTGAATTTTCTGTAGATACAGCTTTTCTCTAGTTTCTCAGCCTTCCCTGGGCTGAATTCTTCTGGGATCCTCCCTCGTGGGGAGTTCCACTTATCTCAGTCTTCATTATTTGAAGTAAACTCTCGAGCTCGTTATAATCTCGTTTCTCGTGTTTATTGAAGGATCTTTACAAAACTTAACAGGTCTCTCCAGGCTGGTTACAAGGTTAATCTTTGCAATTTGGTACATTTCTTTTTTCTGATGGTACAAACAAGGCCTTGTGGCACACTTCATGTCTGATACACAAAATGGCCCCGAACTACGCAGCTCTTTTATCTTTATACCTATTTTTATCCAATTAACAATAGACACATATATTATTTTTCTTAATGACCCAATGACCCGTCACCTCTGTGATGCACTGCGGCATTTTCTATCCAATCACTCACTACTACCCAAAAACCTCCAGGAGAAGGACATGAAGAAGAAAGAAGAAGGACAAGAGACAACACCCTAAATCCTCCATATTGTCTCCTGTTCTCTAAACTACTTTTTCACCCAGTGATTTAAGAAACTTTCTAATCTACACACCTACCTTTCTTATCTAACTTTAGCATTTGTTTTCATGTATCACTATGAAAACATGCTCATGAATTTCATATTATATGAAATTCAGTGTTTTCTTGGATCCCAGAACTAAACATTAAAAACAAGGGCACACAGTCTGTATTTCAGACTCCAACAACACCATATCCCTGAGAGCAGTGTCCAAACGTTTCTTGAACTCTGTCAGGCTGGTGCTGTGACCACTGCCCTGGGGAGCCTGTTCCAGTGCCCAACCATCCTCTGGGTGAAGAACTTTTTCATAATATCTAATCTAAACCTCCCCTGACACAACTTCAGGACATTCCCTCAGGTCCTGCTGCTGATCACCACAAAGAGATGAGTGCCTGCCCCTCCTCTTCCCCTCAGGAGGAAGCTGTAACTGCAGTGAGGTCTCCCCTCAGTCTCCTCCATGCTGACCACCAAGTGACCTCAGCCACTCCTTACACGGCTTCACCTCAAGGCCCTTCACCATCTTCATTGCTCCCCTTTGGCCACTGTAATAGCTTTATATCTTTCTTATATTGTGGCATCCAAAACTAGCCAGAATATTCAAGGTGAGATCACACCAGTAGGGAGTAGGGCTGGACAATCACCTTCTTGCCTGGCTATGCTGTGCCTGATGCACCTGAGAACACAGGCTCTCCTCCTGGCTGCCAGGGCACTGCTGACTCAAATTCAACTGGCCACCAACCAGGACTCCCAGGTCCCTTTCTGCAGAGCTGCTTTCCAGCATCTCATTCCCCAGTCTGTCCATCTGTACATCCAGAGCTGCCCCATCCCAGGTGCAGAATCCAGCACTTTCCAGTGTTGAACTTCATGTGGTTGGTGACTGCCCGGTTCTCTCATTTGTAGAGGTCTCTCAGCAGAGCCTCCCTGCCCTCAAAAGAGTCAACACCTCCTCCCAGTTTTGTATCATCTGCAAACTTGCTCAGTGTCCCTTCCTGTACAATGTCCAAGTCATTTATGAGGATGCTGAAGAGCACAGGGCCAAGGATGGAGCCTGTGGAACCCCACTAATGACAGGTCACCATTCTGATATCACCCCAGTCACTGCAAGCCTTTGTGCCTGACTCATGAGCCAGTTGCTCACCCTGCACATGGTATGTTTATCCAGCTGTGGGACAGAGATTTTGTACTGAGTTAGCTCAAAGCTATTGTGTCTTCATTGCTTACTGTGGGCCACTATTTGATAAAAAAATATTAATTTTGTTTTTTCTTAAATAATAGGATTTAAGTAGGTCTGGTTTTCTTCCACCCTTCCCCTTAGATTTTTGTTCTTATGCAGAAGAAATGTATCATAATGTTTTAACATTAAAAGTGTTTTACAGTAGCAAGATTGACTTCATGCTAAGTAAATTTTATTCCCTTACATTAACTTTTGGAAACTAAAGCAAACACATCAGTGATTTTATGTCATTCTCTCTCTGCAAGACAGAAAAGAAATGTGCAATTAACGCTGCAAGCAGCTTTAAAAGCTTTTCTCCTAGCAACAAACACAACTAATAAAATCAACAGCTCCGTTTCTTACAAACTTAAACATTTTCAGATTACATTTGCTGACATAATTTGTAATAATTAAAATAATTCTGAAATTGTTGTCATGACCAACTCTGGAATATGATGTTGTGATACAACTGTGTCTCTCATGCTTCATACTGTAATGAGAAGATAGTCCAATTCTTTTACAGTCAAAGATCTTATTTAATTTATGTTTCCACTCCTTCCAAATATTCTGATAGTTAAAATTCTATTGTTAAAAGTGTATAGAACACAGAAGACTTGATCAGATTTTCTGCATTGTCCAGTTAACGAACTTCCAATAAGAAAGATTTTTAGAATGTTTAAGACTTGAGGTATGAAATAATTATTGCATGAAATAAAAATTGCAACCTAAAATAATAATAAAAAGCAACAGAACAAACATTTTAGCAGAAATGTTTCTTTTGTGTCCATATTGTCTTATTGTCATGCATAAATATTATGTTTGAAATGGATACGAGAATTCAAGGTGGCTGCTTATAGAGATGTTCCCTTTTAAGAAGATCAGAAAAGTACAAGTTTCTTTTTTTGGGGGGGGGGGGGGGGGAGGTGTGTTTGTTTTTTTTCGTTGGTTGGTTGGTTGGTTGGTTTGCTTTGGTTTGTTTTCACGGTTATGAACTCTAACAATTAAAAACTATTCACTGGAATGTAGTGATATCTTCCGTTTGCATTAAGGGAACAGCGTGCTGAAAATGTGGACACTACATTCTGTAAAGAGGAAAAAAATACCAGTACTTGCAAGTAAAATCTACAGTGATAAGGCTGAAGGAGACAGCAAACATGCTGCAAACAAGGCTTTCTGCAGAAAGGAGGAGACACAGAGGCTTTAAGAAAATGATAAGGAAAGTCTGAACTTCAGATGCTCTGTATGAGATATATGTTGAGCAGAAGGTGGAGGGACATTAACAAAGCTGTGGCCATAGTTCGGTGATGGCTGGCTGAATTGTGGGTATTCTCATACAACCTGCGTGGCAACAAGTAACTTTTAGAGAAGAGATGTTCCAGGAAGAATGAAATTCCCACAAGAAAAAGTGAACCTGGACAAATCAAATGAATGTGAAAAGAAGATTCACCAAGTAACTTTGTTCAAAATTCCTCCTTGGGGCTAAACATGCTTTCTGCTTTTCTTATATGACCAAGAAATATTTGCCAAGTGGATGTAACAGTGTTATGTTAATTCCTTATGAACTGATTTAAGGACCTTTCTAATTCTTGTGGTTTAACTCACCAGGCAGCTGACTGAATGCACAGCCATCCACTCACTTGCCCACAAGAGGGTGGGGGAGCAAATGAGAAAAAAGTTAAAACTCATGGGTCAGGATAAAGATAGTTTAATAGGATAGAAAAGGAAAATAATAATAATGATGATAAAAGAATATACAAAACAAGTGAGGCACAACGCACTTTCTCACCACACACTAATAAATGCCCAGCCTGAGTAACATTCAGCACCTGCCACACTGCTATGTTCCAGATTACTCTAGAAGGGATTGTTACAGCTAAATGAGTTTGGTTACAGAGAAATTATGTGGAGCATTGTTCCCACACTTAGCATTGTTGTTAGATGCTTGAGGTGACAGTTGGAATGGCTATAGCCATCCAGTTCTGACCCTATGGGCAGGAGAGATATCAGCAACCAGTGAGATAAAGAGTAATAAACCCCAAGTACCATATACAGATGCATCAAAAAATGCCTAAAATACAACTCTAATACTGATTAGAAACAAATCCTCTTCCCAAGCACAGTGTAAACCTCCACACAAGAAATTAAGAACCTAAAAAAATCCTTTAACCCATTCTAGGAAAGGAACAGCAAGAAAGGTTCACAAAATTTATCAACAACTCAGAAAAATTCCAGTTACTTGTTTCAGAGTAGCATTCAAACAAGTGGTAAGTTATTGTAAACTGTGTTTTCCATTTTTCTCTCTCACTCTAAATTTCTCTCTCCATGTCTCACAGGGCACTCTTTCTTTGTCATACATTGTGTGATACTATTTATGTGTCCTTATGTCAGAATCCATCTGCATAGATTGCTATTCTCCATCACAGAATAATAAACAGTACCATGGAAAAGTTGTTCCCTATTTGTTTGAATTTTTCTAGCCATCAGTGCTCAACTACAATGGCTTCTAGTTTAGAAATGTGAATAGATTTATAAATAGATTTGTCCTTAGGGCTTGGAGGGCAGTTTATTTTTCCTGAATCACAGTATAAGTGTGATGCAGTTGAGTAGACATTGCAAATGTACCCAAAATGCTATAGGGCCTTTACTATGCCAAAATGAGGACCATGAAATTTTCATTTTTCTTTTCTTCATAATATGAGCTAATTTTTGTTTTAGAAGTAAAACTGACTAGAGCAAAGGGAATTATTTTGAGCTGGAAGACAGAGAATAAAGTGAAGTACACATAATCCGAGCATAAAATGGTCAGTGACGTGCTACACCACTGAGACACATATAAATCTTTTGGATCTGTAGGGATCCACTCAGGGACACTGAGGAAAGTGCCAGAAGAGCTCACAGAGTCACTTCCCATCACATGCCAATCGGGCAAGGAGGTGATTGTTCAGCCCTACTCTCTACTGGTGTGATCTCACCTTGAATATTCTGGGCAGTTTTGGATGCCACAATATAAGAAAGATATAAAGCTATTACAGTGGCCAAAAGAGGGCAATGAAGATGGTGAAGGGCCTTGAGGTGAAGCCGTGTAAGGAGTGGCTGAGGTCACTTGGTGGTCAGCATGGAGGAGAATGAGGGGAGACCTCACTGCAGTTACAGCTTCCTCCTGAGGGGAAGAGGAGGGGCAGGCACTCATCTCTTTGTGGTGATCAGCAGCAGGACCTGAGGGAATGTCCTGAAGTTGTGTCAGGGGAGGTTTAGATTAGATATTATGAAAAAGTTCTTCACCCAGAGGATGGTTGGGCACTGGAACAGGCTCCCCAGGGCAGTGGTCCCAGCACCAGCCTGACAGAGTTCAAGAAACGTTTGGACACTGCTCTCAGGGATATGGTGTGACCCCTGGGGATGTTCTGTGCAGGGCCAAGAGTTGGACTGGATGATTCTTGTGGGACCCTTCCAACTCAACATATTCTGTAATTCTGAGATAGCACAAATAGTTTGCTAGTTCTGCTCAACCAAAACAGATTAGTCATTGGCTGTACAGACCAGTACACAACTGTAAGAGTTAGAATAGGCTAAAAATTACAAAATTGTTCCGCTTTGTTCATAAGAGACTGGAGGGGAAAAAATTACCAGCCATATCATAATGAAATCATAAAGCAGGAAATTAAGTGTATTTCCTTGTTATTGGTCTTCCAAGCTTACAATGTGGAAAAGCTAGGGAATGTGTGTATGGTGAAGGTCAAGGTTAGTAAAATCAAATAGCTACTGAAAGAACCCCTTACTTATAGACATTTGCTCTAGACATTCAAGTTACTCTGTTTCTGTACCTGCAAAATATCACTACTGTAATTGTGCTGGTTCTGATGTGTGCTCCTGTGTCCTGTGTCACCCCAGGACATCCTGTAAACAAGGAGCACAGGAAGCTTTGACACACATGCTCCTTCCTTAGGCTTTTCATAATACATGTACTTATGCCCTAAATACAGAGTCACAAATGCTGTAATAATCAGTGGGCCATACCAGTCTGGGAAGTTTCTTGGTCATGTCTCTTACCTGGGCCCCAGGAAGGCAACAAATCTTCCTTTATTAATTATGGAATTATTCCGTAATTTTCAATGTAATTTTAAAGTTCCCTCCAGAGGCTCTTCCCACCAAAAGTAACACCACAACAGGCTGTGAACTTCAGGAGAATGGATGAATGTGCACCATATGGATTACCTGCCCTAAGTAGAAAACATAAGAGAGACAGACTCCTGTCTTCTCAATCTTCTCCTCTGAAACAGCTGAAATCTACATTTGTTTTTTGACATTTCCAATATTGTCTTCAACATGATCTTCCAATGTATCAATTGTTTCCTCACTTAGTCTTTTCCCTTCTCTGTCCTTTTCCAATACCCCTATGCTTTAAAGTTCTTTCCTTCACTTTATACAGGAGATTTTGTCTCTTTCACATCTTCATTTTCATTAAAATTTTGCTAACAGAAGAATATAGGCCACTTCTTTTGCAACTCCACAATAGGCTAGGGTCTAGATATTGAACTGCATTGACATCAAAAACAAGATTTTGGTTAAAGGATATCTGTGATACTATAGTATTTTTGAAGAAATGTTGAGACTATTAAGAGGTAAGAATAAAATATGAACTTCAAAGAGCCTTCATTATTCAATAAACCTGAGACCCTGCAGATGAATACGGGTTAGCCAACGTACTGAGAAAAAGGAATTCTTGTGTATTGTGAGAACAAACCAGACTTTGAAACTTGCTGTGTCTCAACACAATCATGATATCAAAAAGCCAGTAACATGTGGGTACATATATTAAACTACAGCACTTCTATTGAAACTGTTTGAAAATAGCACTTCTGCCTCAGATCTGTTTCCTCTATATCCTCAGTGTTACACCTGAATGCTCCAGGGAAAAGCTAAGTTTGCTACTACTGGACTTTGAAGTGAAAACATACGAATGAGGAACTGAATTAGATTCTACATCGTTATGGATCTTCAAAAGAATTCACATTTTATGTTCCAGAAATATGATTCACCCTTCTCTACTGTTTCATAATTTAACCTCAATGAGACTATGCCTTGAAGGCATTTGCTGATCAATAGAACTGTTATTACAGTTTATAGTAATTGAGGAATAGATAAATTTAAGGAAGTTTGCAGGCATGTAAATTAGAAAATATTCAACATATCTATTGACGACTCACTGTAAAATAGCAAAGACAAGCCCCCAAGTTTTGTAATTTTCAGCCATTTTTTCTGCACAATCCTTCCCTGTAGAAAGGAAACAGTGACATGAATGGAACACTGACCCAGTTATTAACCTACTGCACTCATCCTACAAAGAGCAGCTGTTGTCTATCTCATAAAATAGAAAATTTAAACCGCTTTAATTCCCATTGTAGTGAAGGCCTCGCAGCTCCTTTTTGAGAAATTCTTGTCAAATATAAAATACCATCTAATTAATCCAAATATTTTTGTGTCTTTAAATATGTAGCTGGCAATTTTTTCGCAACGTAATAAAATAGCTTACTGTACACTGTCTGCTACTTGCCAAAAGAACAGACAATTCATAAACACTGAAAATAAAATTGCATGTGTCAAATCTGAGAGGAAAAAAATATGTTGCTTTTCAAAACTGAATGAACACTTTATAGAAATGTAGAATGTTCTGCCCCAGCAGGTTTACTTACTCAGACTTCATTTTACTATATTGTGCTAGGGCAAAGATTTATGCCTCCATTAGAATAAAATAGAACTGACACTGACTACATTGGCTTTAAAGTATAAAAATGGGGAAAGTAACATATTTCCAGGGCCAATGTTGAATAGCACCAACAGACACAAACCCATTGCTAAGCATTTCTGGAAGACTATCTAAGTACCTTGCTCAGTTTTGGGCTCTATTGCAATGAATTATTGAGCTTTCCTCTTCCCTGCAACACAGCAGGGACACTAGTTCCATCAAATTTTTCCCATGTTAATTCTGATCCAGTGACTTCTCTTGTTTTCTCTCCCAGTCAAGCAAAAAATGTTCTTTTTTTGAAAGCAAGTTACAATTTATTTAGTTCTCTGTATACATCCAAAAGGTCTTTGCATAATGAACAAATAAAAATAAGGCTGAAAAATGCTACTAGATCTTGTGGAAAAAGAAAGTATTCTCTCTAACATTCTTCCCAAAGTGGGACGACTCTTGGAAGAGGAGAGCTGCTGCAGGTTATTTAATTTCAATGAATTTTAGCCATCTGAAATATAGATACCCAGGTCTGAATTAATTTTGCTGTATTTTTCTGTAGAGATGACAAAAATATATAGGCAATTCTAGAGTATGATTAATTTTAGATGTCAACAGCAAGATAAGATGAAGTGCACCCCAGGGGTGACTATTACTCTTTTCTGAATCTGAAGAAAACCTGAGGTATCTATCCAGGCTATAGAGACCTGCAATATATATTTAAATGTTCACTGAAATTAATTCCACCCTGTTTGCCTTACAGTTTTATCAGAAAAAATTGTAACTTTCATTTTAGACAGGGTTCTATATATTTCTGTTTGTATCACTTCTGATTGTAGAGTTGGTTTGCTGCATCATCAATGCTAACATCTGAAACTACCCAAGAACAAAAAGAAACAATCCAGAAAGAGAATTCTTTGCTCTCCAGTCACTGGGGCTATGTATGAAGCACCATGCAGTGTATGGTTTAAAGCTGGAACCTCCAATGTTTGGTTATCCTGGAAGAGGGAATGTCTGACAATCCAGCATCTTTATGATTCCTTGTACCTAGAAGTTAGAGTTTGGGTACTTGTGATGTCACTTCTGAGCACAGACAGTTTATACAGTCATACAAAGGCACAGTTTTACCTATTTCAGTTTTGTCTTTTGTGGTAGCAATTCAGTATCAGTACATACTGGATTAAAGAACATGGAAAATCAGCATAACCACAACCATAACTAACATGATTACCAATAAAATAAAAATAAAGAACTGTGACAATGGTTTAAAAAACTTATAGAAAATATAAATTCACACTGGCTGAATATCATATTACTACAAGAGAGTAATTTATGAAAACCAAAATGAGAAAAAAAATGCTTTGTTTGAAATAATACAATTACTATATTATGTCTTAAATGTGTTGCTGTATGCTATATTATTTTCTAAAATGTGCTGTTATATGATTCAGGCAGCATTCAAAACAAAAATGGGGAAGTTTACATATAGAACAGATTTCTTTGCAGTACATACAAAGTTTTCTAGCTTAGATACATGAAGTGGCTACTAGACTGTCATTAACTAGTTCATTTTAAGCAGTGCTTACCTGTATTTTTCCACAGAGTCCAAATGCATTGGAATGTAGATATGTGAGCATGTTTCCTATGCTGGACTGGTTCACCACTTAAAGTTGGGTATGTTATTTAGGGTGACATATTACTTTAGAGTACAACATGTCCCTATTCTATTGTTTTCAGCAGATCAGAATGCAGACAGCAGAGGATGAAATGGGATGAAGCAAACAGCTTCTGACCATTTTTTCCTTGTGTGATGCCAAAGGCCCCAAGTCCACCTACTTAACCTCTCCTCTCCAAAGCTCTCCATCACATCTACACCCTTTCTTTTCCTTATTGTTCTAAGACAGCCTTTATCTCTCATATTCATTCTGTGTGATCAACATCAACTCAAATTCCCAGTAATTTCATTATATTGTAAAATTTACAAAGCTATTACATTATCTTGAAAGAAATCTATGTCTTAAAAGATTTTAACAGTCTGCCAATGGCAATTCAGCTGAAGAACATGCATCAGTTTACTAGAAGGTTTCTGTTCCCTTCCTTAGCAGTGAAAAGAGAAAATACTATCTTTAAAAAGGATGTTGAGCTCATAATTCAGTAAGTAACACACTTCCTTCTGAGCCAGAATTGGAATACTGCCTCAACACACTGTTTTAAAAGGTTTCTTTTTACTGCAGCTGCCATCTTTCAAAATTATTCTTACTGGTGACATTCTTTGCACTGGTGGACTCAGTCTTTCCTCTCAAATTGTCCATTTTATCTTTCATTCATGTAGTTATTTATTTTTTATAAAATTCCCTAACATTTCTTTACTATAATTGCAATAACACATAGGAAAATAAAAACAAGCAACTGCTGGAACCATAAACAATTTAAAATCATTATCTATTTAGTATGTGTTCCATACAAGCACTTTGCAACACTGCCTCAACAGACTTGCAAAATTACCCAGCAAGCACTTCACAGTATGTAAATGGTATCGAAGGTTACTGTTCAGGTTCTTTCTTTGCTGTCTCTTCATGAAGATTTCTTCTTCACAGAGGAATAAAACCTAGCCACAAGGAATTGAAAAAGATTCTGACAGTGGACCTTTAACAAGTCATAAGCACGGCCAAACTGACAGGTAACATTTGTTCATGCCAAAAGAAGGTTTCTGGTTCAAAGAATCACTGAAGTTCAGGGTTTGGATGGATTTTTGACAGTGTTGTCAGTCTCTTCTCTTGTCTGTAAGCTCTTCCATAGCAAAGGCCACTGTGGACGTCAAAGGAAACATTCAAGTCAAGATGGTGACGGCCATTTGGGACAAAGGCAGAAGGTTAGAAATTATCTAAGCCCTGCTGACTAAAATACATAATTCTTAAACAATAAAAATTGTCAGTAAATTATATTTTCCAGAATATTTTCCAGGTAGCTGAGTTGAAATTGCCTTGGCCAAGTTTTAAGTCTTGAATAGAAATAAAACACTAAACATGCCAGTTCAGTTGTACTTTCAAGTTTGGGGGTTTTTTGTAGGTTTTTTGGAAGGGTCTTGTTTTTCTGTGGGTTTTTTTTGTTTGGTTGGTTGTTTTTTTGTTTTTGTTGTTGTTTGGTTTGGTTTGGTTTTTCTGTCATATTGATTATTTTGGAATTCATCTGTGTACATGCTTTGAAAGTCATAAGTTTGGACAAACATTCTGCCTTTTGCTTTCTTTTTCACCTGAGGGGTCACAAGGAGTTTACTTGTTGCTCTTGTACCCTATGAATGTACAGACCTTTGAAATGTCTCCCCCTCCATCAGGCAGTCTTGCTAGTACTGCTGCAGCATCATCCTATAGAAACAGAATGTACATGTTTCCTTCCCTTAGTTTTCTTCTCTCTTGCAGTGTCATCTGTACAACCCATTTTGACTCCTTGCCTGCAATTCTCTTTTTCTTTTTTCATTCTGTTCACATATTTTTTATTTTTCCTTCTTTGTTCCTTTTTATTTACCCTCCTTTTCCACCAGTTCTATCTGTGTCATCTCCATGTTTTCTCAAGTATTAGTCTTCCTTTATCTTTTTTCTCACATCTTTGTCCAATTTTCAGTGTCAGCCTCTTCCTTTCTCTTTTGTCTTGCAATTTAGAAAGCTCTAAAAGTGCTCCTCTCCAGCTTACAGCTAACCTATAAGAGCATTTATTCCCTCCTAGTTCATTCGGATTTTTCACTGTTTTTCTTTCCAGAATGCTTCTGTAAATTAAAAGGCCAAGACTAGCCCATTTTTCTCTTGGCTAGAAAAAGGATCATGCAGTCTTAGTCCATTTCCATCACCAGCAAGCTTACAGGGATCATAAGTGGAATATAATTCTAGCAGCTGCAGCTGGCAGACCAGGATCCAAAATTTATATGAGCCCTGATGGACTCCTGATGGGGTGAGGTTGGCATGATAACATATATGTCCTGCCATAAAGCGAAATATAACCCTAGAAAACAGTGTTAAACATTGCATCATAGTGTCTGTCACCCTGGAGAACTGAAGGGCTTTTTTTCTTCTCCTAGATTGTAGTATTGTGTTACAGCCAAGACAATCATTTGACCAGAGCCTTTTGAGGATTTTTTCAGGCAATGAATATTATTGGTATATAATTCAGTAGAAGACACCAGAGATCCTGAGGATCAGTGCTTTTTGTTTTCCTATCCTTCTACTACTACTCCTTTTCATATTTCAGAAAGAAGATTAATATATCCCTGAGTAAGAACACAGGGTAAAGTAATATCACTGGGGAAATAAGTTTATTTACTAGCACAGTCTCTGCAGATGTACATACTCTCATCACATGCAACTGTACTTCTAACTCAGGAAGAATTTTACCATTTACCAATTTTTGCTGCCTCTGTGTGGCCAACTGTGCAGTAATCACACGTCAAAGAGCCAGACACAAAAGAGGTAGGGGTGACGACAGCCATAAGTTGATTATGCAAGGAGCTGAGCAAAACTCTACATAAAGCTCTTGCCATTGTCATTTCAGCAGTGTTAATGTTATCAGCTCTCTGTAACTCAGTGATACCTACAAGCAGAACCAAAGTCCCTCTGGACTGATCATACAAGAAGACAGGCCCTATTCTAAAGGCATTACCACATCTTTTAAGTAAGACACAAGTGACTGTGATAACCCAAGTAAAAAGACAGTGATGAGTAGTTAATGTAATGCAATCATCATAAGACTACATATGCCTGAAATTAATTAATTCATGTCTTATTGATTTATTCAGATTCCATCCACCACAGAGCCTAGTCACACTGGCTTGGTTGATGCATTGCTGACTGTATGCAGGTTCACTCATTTAACCAGTAGTTACAGGGAGAGAAAGTATGTACTTTTAGCAAAGATTAGGGCCACAGTTTTGTCCAAGGCGATGACTATAATGCTGTAAGTACATCACGTATGAGCTCCTTAGTACATCACATGCATGTATGCATGGCTTTCCAGAAACCACTTTCCAGAACCAGATTCTTTTTATATACTTTATATAAGGGCCACAATTTTTAAAAAAACACATTGCTCTTATTTATGAAGCTTTTTATTCTTTTTACTTCTCTGTTGCTTCCATAGCTTTCTTTTAAAGATATTTCCAGTCCTATTAAAAGTCTTTGTGTACCTGGTACAATATACATACAAATGTGTATTTATAAATCTGTGATTACTACACCTACCAAAATTTTACAATTTCGATGAGTTCTTCAGCCAAGCCTACACACTATTCCACCCACCCTGGTTGGGAAAGAAATTCTCTTTCTACATAAGGTATGTGAAGAACTGCAGTTAATGTCCTGTACTTACCGTAATTATCTCATTCGCAAATCTAAAAATAGGGACCTGTTCTGGGTAACCCAAAATGTTACTGTATTCCATAGCTATCTGTGCTACTGTCATACACCCAAAACTATTGCTGTCTCTTGAAGACGGGTAGCCAGAAACAGACTTGAGGACATCAGGGGATGCCAGTGAGACAGAGAAATTAAGAATTAAGAATCAAGCATCAAGAAATGCCTTGACTAAAAAGGGGCTGACAAAACCGTATGAAATGCCTAAACATTTACTGTGCTTACAAGAACAGGAAAAGAGCAAGGCTACAAGGTAAGATAAAGATATGCAAACAGGATGCAAGGACAAGGGCACCACAGGCATAAGGGGGTTCTTTGGACCCCTAAGCCAGGAAAACTGGTATCAAAGTCAAGAAGATGACCAAATGACTAAAAAAGAGCATGCTCAAGGAGACAAGGTGAGAAGTTCAGCTGAGAGGTAGACTGTTTACTTCATCCCAGAAGACCCCCAGACGACCACCAGAGTGACCAGCAAGGAGCAGCGCACAGTTGCAAAGAGGCGTGGAGCTAATTTGAGTACAAAGTGGGGACAGGCAGGGTTAGGAAATGAATATTTATTAGGCATATTGTGTAGTCCTAGTTTGTAGAGAATAAAAAGAGAAACACAAGGCTCCAAGAGTATGCATGGGTTTTTTTGTATCTCCCAGGCTCTGAATAAATGCAATGCTGAATAAATACATACCATACTATTATAACTTACTTTGTGGGTTATAAAGAGTTTTTCCACGTTTCACCAGCACCTTCTTAAGGTCAGGGGCATTCAGGCAGAAGCCTCTTTTGCTCTCACAGGGAAGGTGGCGCAGTGCAAGGCAGAAGACTTTTTTTGTTTCCCTCTGGGCTCTGCAGGAGGTTGCTTCATGGGAGGCTGCATTTTGCAAAACTGTTTCAGAGTGAATTTCACACCACCATTCCACAGTGCTTGACTGGTCCACTTTCTTCCTTCCCAAATTGAGGCAGTGACACGAGCACTGACAGCCCCGGAGTCCAGCGGGCAGCAGCAGGAGGCAGCGAGCAGCAGCACTGACCTCACACGCGCAGGCCCAGCCGCGGCCCCCCACAGGAATTGGGGAGGCTGACACTGCCAGGCCGGAGCTCCCAGGCAGTGCCAGCACCCCCCAGCTGGCACCAGAACTGCTTCCTAAGCTCCTGCTTTCCTGGTGTTCTGTTCCAGGGGAAGGGCTGAGCCCAGCAGGACTTGTCTGCCATCTTTGTCTCTTGGGCCGTGTGGTTGTGTACGCAGGGCCCCATCTTTGGGGAAAGGTTTGTCCATTTTGTGCCTTTGTCTCCTGGAGGTCATCTGTGGAACGCACCATCTTTGGGGAAGGGTTTGTCCCTTTTGTGCCTTTGTCTCCTGGAGGTCATCTATGGAGCTCACCATCTTGGGGGAGACATTTCTCCGCCATTTTGTTTCTCTTTGTTCCCAGGGAGTTGGGAGATTCAGCAACTTTATAACTAGTGATTATCACCATTATTTTTCTCCTGATGCTGTTTCATTTTTAAGCAAACTGTTACATTTTCACTTATACCTACTCACATTTGTCTCTCCTTATTGGTAAAAAAGGAGTGGTTAAGAATAAAAGAAGAAATGACTCATTTTAGTGCGTCCTCCCCTGAAATTGTCTTAAACCAAGACAGGATCACACAGGGAAATTAATCTTCCTGGCCTGAGATATCTGTGAGAGTGACATGTATTTTTATTTAAAGATCTTCAAACTTCATAAACTTTAGAAAACTCTCTTGACACAGGTGGAAATGTGTCTAGTAGTTACATAATTTTAATTACCACACTACCATGCCCTTTTTCAGGTATTCTCTTCCATTCCCTTGCTAGATTATTCATCACAGAGCATATATTATTCAGATAAGTTCCTGCTGATTTAAAAAAAAGTTACATTAGAAGTACACAACTTGAAATTGTACTGCTTTAAACTCTGCAATCTTAGTCAGCCCATATCTGTTATCAGATTTCCACTTTAGTATTGCACATCTTGCACAGCAGGCTAGAAATGTGTGATTGCTATTTATTTTTTTTTGCCAATGGAATGACTTTCAGCAAGAAGCTCAGACCCATTTTCAAGATCCACTTTTAGGTAATTAGTATGTCTTGAAACAGAAGTCCTAAGGAAGACTATACTACCACAAAGTTATTAATAAGTTAATTTAGTGGCATCTAATTCTTTTTCCTCTTCAGTTCTCTATCTGTTGCCACAGGGAATGGCTGTTTCATGATCTCACTGTGACCAGGCTATAGCACCATAAAGAATATAAGCTTAGCATTACTTAGAGGGAAAATTGGCTTGCAAATAGCAAAAACTCACTCTGAGGTTTACCAAAATCCTGGTTCAAGTATGTGGGCTTCCTCCAATCTTCAATTTTGGGAATGCATTCCCATTCCCACAGTACACATTATATATATATAAAACACATATATTATATATATATTCACAGCCTATCACTACTACTGCAATTAGTTTGCATTCATGGTGCATGATGCAGCATGGGGGAGGGCAGAGAAGTTTATTCTCAGCAGCAGTAATGGCATGTAAATATAAAATACAGGCATCAATTTAAGATAGTGCTGGCATGCCTTAAACTCCCCATATTTAAAAAATAGTGTAGGTATACAGCAGTGTCATCTCTCACAATAATTTTCTTCTCATCTATCACCACTGATTTCAATGAAGTTACTTTGGGTTTACATTGGTATGCTAAGACAGTGAAGTCTACGTTACAGAAATATATAAATATAAGGGCTTGAAAGAAGCAGACAGCTTAAAAGCTCGGAGACCTTGAAAAATGTGATTATGTACAAGTACACACTAAATCATGGTAATTTGTGTGTACTTGTCTCAGATGATAGCCATGTCTTAATGTTTGAAAACTTATCTAGAAATACATGACAATTGCTACAGCTATATACTTTCTGGATATATCCTAGTGGTAAAAAACTGTGCAGATAAACAAGGCAGTATATCTGTATACAACTGCTGTTTAAGTGAACGGAGTAAATATTACAGTCTACTAGTAAATTCCATACAACTCTGTACTTACAACATCAAGCTTGATATATCATGTACCGCAAGAAAAACATTTATGATGGACAGCTGTGATGCGAGAAAAATAACATGTGCTAGGGATCAAGCCTGAGGAAAGTCAAGGAAGAACTCTCTTCAGAAGCACTTTTAGCTACAACTTGTCTTTTTCCAGGTTATTAACAGAAATGCCAATTCTCAAAGTCAGAAAATTCTAGACAAGAAAATATTAGTGTTAATTCAACTTAAAAAAAACCAACAAAACAACCAAAAACCCAAACAAACAAACAAAAAAAACACTAAAACCAAACAAAACACTGTCAAACACACATACACACTGAACCTTTGCTCATTTTCTTTCCAGTTCACCTTATGAGCCTGTAGTCTCCCAGAAACCCTGCAGGTTCTGACAACCTCTCCTCATGACTGCGATATAGATAACCTTGCTTGAAGGCACTTCAAAAAAACATCACGGAAAATACCCACCCAGCTCTACAGAAAAAGATGAAAAATATATGATCTTATCTATATTCTCTATAATACCATTTCAGTAATCACAAATCTTGAACAGGAACCACTAAAAAACAAAGAGTGAACAAGGAATATTTATTACCCTAGTCTGTAATATAAAGAAGTGAAAGTTTTCTCATAGTCTGTTTTCAGTTAATCTAAAACGAGCTGTCACCTTCAATTTACAACTATGTTGTTTAGTGTGCCAGACTTAACATAAAGATAACTTCTTTTGCCCTGGTGGGAATTTGAGTTATTCAGTAAGTACCAAACTTGGTAGCTCAAGTATCCCATTTTTAGGATTGACTACATCTGAATTCATGATGCCTCAATCCCAAAATGAAGAAATTTTAACAAAATCATACATGTCTTTATTTAGGCAGCTTCTTTTTGGCTGGGATGAATTTGACCTTTTCAAAATAAGGTATTGTTCGATATGGTATTTCTGTGTCTACATCATTGTTGTACCTGAGAACTGAATGTTAATGCCACTTTATAGACATAAATAGCAAAGAGGTTGTTTCTTCTGGTCAGTTTGGGTTTTTGGTAAGGATGTATGTTTAATTGTTCTGTATCAATATCTAACTACAAAAAAGATCATTAACCGGGAAGATGCAAAATTCTTTCACAGACATGCCAGTTTTCTTGTGGCTATACACTAGATAAAGTTACAAAAAGTTCACTTTGTGCTGTACAGATGACTAATCACTTGCTTAATCACTTGCTACTGCTAGTTAAATATAAAAACAGGAAAATTTTAGGTGAATAATTTTTCATATTTGGAGGCAATGACTTGCCAATCCAATAGGTATTTTTAGTTGTATATATATCTCTAAACACACACCAGGCCTATGAAACTTTAAATGTTAAGGCCTACAAGACTTTAAATAAGCCTCTGGAGTTTTAAGTTTCATACAGCCAAATAGGAGCTTCCCAATAAATACCTTATTTCACTGAACTTTCTTCTTAGCCTTGTTTCTGTTACAATGCAAGTCCCTCAAGAAATTGCAACTTTGATAGGAATGATAGGAAAAAAATGAGATATTGGTGGCTGATGAACAAGGAAGCTAGGTAAATGTCCATGGGCTGTTATATATTTTTTATTTTTTTTTTTAGGTTTTATTCAATCATAAAAAGGGACAGTATTAAAAATAAATCTGAGCAAATAGCCTGGTTTACATACTGTGATTATATACAAAATATATAAACATCTGCCTACTCACAGCAGAAAGTCACTGGCTGGCCCTACAAACTTGTCATTTAGTACAAAGGTCTTCCTCAGTTAATGACTATATTGCACTTTTCCCAATTTTTCAATGTCTTATTTTTTCCTACTTATTCATCTTGTTCTACAGTAATTATCTAAGAGCACTAGTGATGATTTATTTTTTAATTTGTATATTTATAATCTACAGCATGGTACGGCAACACTCCGGTACAGATTCCAGGTTTAAAAGTGGTTCCATTTTCAGAGAACTTCGGAGCAATGGTCTACCAGTCCTCATTTTCACAACTGATTTACCAGATAGATTATGCTGCATTAGGAGTACTTATGTTGTCTGAAGGGAGACAAGAGCTGTTTTTCTTACTCAAACCTTCTACACAGTCGATGGGTATCAGTAGTCTGACAGAAATAAAGCAGAAAGCAGCAGAGATTGCTACAAGACATGTCTATACTTCTGAACAAGAAAACTAGCTTGTATTATTTGTTACTTCTTGGCTCAGGCGGTAGAAATTCATCTCCTTCCTTGTATGTAAATAATATTGTACCATAATTATACTTGACTCTCATCAGTTCAGCTTCTTGGAGGAACAATCTATCAATTCCTTGTTTATTGGCCATTTTGCTGATAATGTGTGCTATTAGTTAAGTCAATATTGATACAACTATATATTAGTAAAGACATAAAGTTGAAATATTGACAACAAAACAAAAACATTTCACAATATTTAGTTTGGAGGAAAGAAAAAATACTTTGATTTTCCCCCTAAAAATGTTGCAATATATTTAGCAGTCATGAGACAGTCACATGTCCCAGAAATGTATCTTGAGACAGAAATATTTTTCAGCAATCTATAATGATCACAGTCCACAGAATTTCGAAAAATTAGAGGTTAGGAATGGAGCATTCTCCAAATGCTCTTGCATGTCAAGTCTCTTATTCAGGACTTAAGAAATTATTTACAGTTATTTTCATTTTACTTTATATTGATTCTATTTTTATAAATAGCCGAGACTTTTCTTATCTTTAAAATATTAAAACAACAACAAAAATAAAACAAAAAACCAACCAAACAAAAGACTCCAGTAATCCCACTACTTATCAGTTACCAAATTTAGAAACCCAAACTTGCATAATGAACTTTTTATCTAGACAAGAGAATTGTAGGATTTTTTTTAAAACCTCTCTACTAGATTAAACTGGATTAAACAGTCGTCTAATCAGGTAGCATCATCTGGCAACAGAAAAGGTCACAATGGTGACAGAACTTCATTATCCCACATACCAGCATTTCCCACTGTGACTGATTTTTGTGACACCTGTAATACAGATCAGAGAATTGTTGGGGTGGGTAGGGACCTCTGGAGGTCATCTGCAAACCTTCCACACTCACATGTGCTCCATCAATGCTTGGTCAAATCCTTGTGTGAAGCATCTGTTTTACAAGCTCTCACAGCATATGTTTTACCGTTATACTTAATTTCAAAACATGATCTGAAATGCAAATTGAGTTAAGATTACACTTATGGTAAGAGTTAGAATTTGCAAAATGGGCTGAACTACTGTTTTTACAGCTGACCTCTACAGGACCAAGCCTTGATATGCCAGTACTGAAAACTGTCAGTGAGGTAACCTGATCCACTCCTAGATTAGGTATCAGTGTGGGTTAGATTAGTGCTGAGATAAATCAAAGAAATTTAAAACCGAGGTTCAAAGTGCAAGTTAAGACCTGGTCCCAGCTGGTTCAGTATCTTATCCTGAAGGTCAGTCTGTTCTCTGGCAGCTGGGATTAGCATTAAAATTTGAGAAAATGCAGGCTGAAGATCTTTTTAACTGATACCTAATACATATTTAAGATGAAAAATAATGTGAACAGAACTAATGATATAATGCTGGTACAAAAGTAGGAAGAATTACTGATTTATCATTATGTTTAGAGCTCTCAGTAATATATAAGAAAACATAATATTAATAATTCTTATGGTGAAGCCTGAAATGTTGGCAGCATTCAATAAGAGCAGATGTCAACAAATTTACTGATTCTTTTGTCTGATGAGATGGTGTTGGTCTCATTTTAGGGTTAGAATTACTGTTTAGCAGTCACATCAAGGAGTTATATTCAACAGGTCTCCCACAAGAACCCTGACTCCTCATGGCACATGCAAAGATCTTGCTGACCTTCTGCTGCAACAGGACTTCAATGTCTGTGATCCAACATCCATCTGGGAACATCAGTTCAGTGTGACTTTGGCTCAGTTTTACTGAGAAAAATCTTGTCAAGTGAAAAAGTATGCAATGAAGACCAGCAAGGTAAGGAAAAAAAGACAAATATAATTGCTCAAAGGTAATAGTTGGCAGATCAGGAGTTCAGGAGGGAGAATAAAACTACTGGCCCAAAAAGTATAAAACCTTAAAGAAAAAAAAAGGGAATCTAAAGATACAATCTCAAAAGAGTAAGGATCAGCCAACTGTAAGGCATGAGAGGGGCCTGGTTAGCAAAGGTTTGGGAAATACCAGGATTATGAGTTTACCTCTAGTAGTTTACTCATGTTAGATATCTATTGTGCACGTTATCCAACCAGTAATTTTTCAAATATGTTTCCTGCTTATCATGCACACTGCAAAAGTTGTCTACATACAGAAATTAAGAAAGTAGGGTTACATGGCTACGTAAACAAATCTGATGCATGAATAAGACCACTGTTAAAATTAAAATTTGGGTTAAGTCTTCAGTATGATGGTCTGAAAGTTTTCATGGATCTTGGAAAATCTGTAGGGATAAAACAAAGATAAATGCTAGCCTAGTCTTTACAGATTGGATGAAAGGCAACATGAGCCCTGGCTTTTGAATAGATTGCATGTTAATGTTACAATTGAAAGAAGCTGGCTTCACTGATCCATCATAAATATCAGTTCTGAGATTAAATCTTGGATAAGAGCAATTGTAATGGCATGTTCTACAGACAGTTAAATGTTGAATCCCCAAGATTCCAAGCAAAAGAGGGCTGAAATCCATAGAGACTAACTACTGTTGACAGTCCAACGCTAACAGGTTTGCCTACTCAGTGTCTAAGGCTGGGCTTTAGCATGAGACTGAAAGTCAGATCATAAACTGAAGAATTATCTCTCCTTTGGGATTCTGAAGTGCATGCAAGAGTATAGATTAGGGACTAGTAATAATATAGTGGACTCTGAAGTTATATACTTCTCACTTCAGTTAAAAGGATAAAACTTAAGGAATAAAAAAGTGTGAGTTGCAGAGCTATGTTTTGTTGTTCCTAAATAATTTTCTAGAGAGATCAAAGGAGAACTGAACTCTTGTTATTGTTTCTGCTGGTGTTATTAAGTAAAATTCAGATTAAAATTACAATCAGATTAGGACTACATATGGAAAGGCTGTTTTAACTGCTGAACCCACAAAAGGTGAATAAAAAAAATAAATTCATTTATTTTATTATATGCTGTCTATTTTACATTTTACATCCAGGTTAGTCTTAGAAATAAGATTAAGATTTGGGAAAATTTAGATTGAAGAATTAGTTTTATTATCTATTCTAGGAATCTAGGAATAAAAAAAGAGCTAACAGTAACATGCAGTTATTTGTTCTACTGTGTGTTGATGTCTTACCTGTAATCGATATAAACATCAAGGTTCAAGGTCAGAATCCTAGGGTGAAGGTTCCAGGGCTCTGTTGGCTAATTAGTTCTGCAGATAGTTCCAGGGTGAAATGAGGACTGCCTCATGTAGGAAGGCACATCTTTCAATTTGACTGCTTAGAATAGAATTACAGAATAATTAAGGCTGGAAAAGATCTCCAATATCATAGAGTCCAACCTTTGACTGATCGCCACCACATCAGCTAAATCATAGCACTAAAGTGCCACACCCAGACATTTCTTGACCACTTCCAGGGACGGTGACTACACCACCTTCCTGGGAAACCTGTTCCAGTATTTGACCATGTTTTCAGTGAAGAAATTCTTCCTGATGTCCAACTTGAATGTCATTCATGTCATCTTGAGGATATTTCCTCTCCTTCTGTTGGTAGTCATCTGGGACAAGAGACTAACCCCCAGCTAGCCACAGCCTCCTTCCAGGCAGTTATAGAGAGTGAAAATGTCTCCCCTCACCCTCCTTTTCTCCAGGCTAAAGAACCCCATCTCCCTCAGCTGACCTTCTTATAACTCAATCTCTAAACCCTTTACCTGCTCCTTGCCCTTTTCTGGACACATTCCAGCACCTCAATGTCTTTCTTGTAGTGAGGGGCCCACAACTGGATACAGGACTTGAGCGTGCAGCCTTGAGAGTGCCAACAATAGAGGGACAAGGTCAAGGTTTTGTTGATCGCCTTCCATTCTTCACCAAGAAACAAAACCTTTAGCATTCCACATTGGCTGTGCCCAAGGCAGCCTCTGGCCACCTCATCTCCCACCAGCCCATCTCTGCTGATGAACATCAGGTGTAGCAGTGCAGCACCCCTGGTAGGCTCACACACCAGCTGTGTCACTATATGGTCAGAATGAGAATTCAATGTACTATTTAAATAAATTATATTCCTCACACCTCCTGCAAGGCCTCCAGCTCCTGAAAGACTGAAAAAAAAAAATGTCAGGGGCCTTACTTCCATTACTACAGCATTGTCTTAGTGATCAATGATATATTTAGGAGCATTAAAATTCAGATTTTTAAAGTCTAGTCCAAACATCTGCAAAAACTTTCAACTATAAGGGATGATGACAACTCATCATATAATTTTCAGTACCAGGGAAAACAGTTTATGGTTACGGTTAGGCAGAAATGTTCAGGAAAGTAGCTCACAGCTGTATTACTCATTATTCCATAAAAGCTGGAAAAGAGACATGAGGAATGGTGACAGGAGCTGATGCTCTATTGCTAGTATGAATTTAAATACAGTTGATTAACCCTAATTTTGGTCTAAATTTTAAACCAGAGTTAGACTTTCTTCCTAATTCAGCTCTACTTATTTTAATTTAGTGGTGGGCCCATTAAAGTTTACAGATATAATGCTGGCTGATAGAAATTTTTTCCAAACAGGTGCAGTTGTACGACCTTTGAAAAAAAATCAGCACTATGCTGAGATTACAAGTTGACAAAGCAGAAACTGAGAGATTTGTGTTTATTGATTGATCTTGGAAGGTCTTTTATTGTAATATAAGGGAAGATAATAAGAGACCTATTGCTCTTCCAGACATGAGACTGATTGCTTGATCAGTAGCTTAGATCTGTGAAGAGTGAAGATTATCATGGAATATTTCAGAAAGAAAAATGATGTCTGTGTCTACCTGAGATTTTTGCCATTTGTACAAGAGGAAAACCTGCATTTTATTAAATCTTGGTTTACAGTTTGGATCAATGAGAGCATTGGTCTTAGTGACAGAAAACCAGGCTGAATATAGGGATTTTATTCTTCTGATTAATCCCAGAAGTCCGATGGAACCAAACAAGTTACTGAAGAAAATCAGAAGCTAAACCCTACTAGAAGAACTAAGTAGTGAGGGGACACATGGGTGGTAAATCAGGCCACCATTCAGGCTGGACCTTGTTGAGCTAGTTTCAGGCTAAAAGAGGAAAAACAAAGTATTTACTAGAGTTTCCTCAGTCCAGCTTGTTTTGAAAGAGCCAGTTTGAACAGAGGTGATAAAATCTTCCCGCCAAAAAAAGACTGACCAATGTTTATTAGGCTTCAGCCACATAAATGCACATGGAGACTAACATTACCTTTTTCTGCTGTTTTTGGCTGAGATGGATTTAATTGACTTCATAGTATATATGGGGCTTTGTTTTGGATTTCATGCTGAAAACAGGGTTGATAACACACTGATACTTTAGCTACTTCTGAGCAGCACCTAAATGCCAAGTCCTTTTCTGCCTTTCAGCCCATTAGTCAGGAGCCTGGAAGTGCACAAGCAGTTGGGAGAGAGAACAGCTGGGATAGCTGACCCCAGCTGATCAGAGGTATATCCCATCATGCTGAACGATAACAACTACAGAAAAAAAGCAAGCAAAAAGTTTGAAGTTAAGGCATTTGTCTTCCCCAGTCACTGTTATGTCTGACAGAACCATGCTTTCCTCAGGATGGCTGAACCCCTGCCTGCCCGTGGAGCATGATGAATTAATTCCTTGCTTTGGAATTTTTGAATTTTTGCTACTCATTGCCTTTGTCTCAGCCCATGAGTTTCCTCAGTTTTACCCTTCAGATTCTTTCCTGCATCCTGTTTGTGGGAGAAAGAAGGAGGGAGCATAAATAGCTGTGTGAGGCTGTGCCTACTGGGGTTTACCTCAAAATTTTGTCAAGAGCAGCTCTTTGGGTAAAGGTGAGAGCACTGTGAATTGAACCATTTTGTTAGCAATAAGACTAATAATTAGACTGGATCCTCACATAAAACAGATCTTGCTTTATAGTAAAGCTTAGCATTAGGATTCAGAATTACCAATAATCTTAAATTACATTTTCAACAAAAAATAATACTTCAGGATAAAGCTTAAGCAGGTACAGCTTGAGCAATTCTTATGGGTATCAGGTACAGAAGGTAGAAAATCTTCAATTTCATTGAGAAGAGATCTTTTGGTTGTGCTGAAAACAGATGTCATATTAAGCACAGGGCTAAAAGTACATTTCATTTCCCTATCTTTTAAGTGGACTTTCAATAGCCCTAAACTCTGCAAAACTACAGAACTTCAGCTAAAGAGTTATTTACATTTAGACAGAAAATTCTGGGGAGTTTGTTATGGGGAGAGATGGGGTTTTTTTCCAATTTGGTTTACAAATGAACTTTAGACAAGGGCAAGACAGCAGTCTTTAGTGTATTTCCTGAACTCATTTGAATAATGATTTTCATTTTAGGTTTAGGGTGGCTTCAAAAAATCAAAACACACAGCAGCAAGTTAATTTTTTAACAGGTATTCAGAATTGACATTAAGACATTTATTGGGTTGATTTAGGTCTCACAGGGCTAATATGTTTCTAAACAAGGCTTAGGGAATAGGATAATGGTTATGGTTCTGTAATCAGGGGATGTCAAAACTGATGCTATAGCCTAATTGAAAGAAACCTTTGAGACAGATGGGAACAAGCACATGGTTGATGTAATTGACAAAACAACCTTGTTTTGAGACACAGAACAGGTAGACAGATAAAGTTATAGGTGGTTTTTGGATTAATTTGCAGAAAATAAATCATAGAAATATATTGTACTGAGGAAACCTTCAAAGAAACAAACCATGCAGGCTCAAACTTCAATTGAGCAATTTTATCTGATTTCATATAATGTCCTAGGTAACTCTGGGTTAAACTACATAATTCTAGGTTGCCAGATAATTGACAACCTGGCAAATTTCTATTGTATTTGGACAGATCAAACTATGCTTCTCCTTTTCTCAGCTACCCAGGGCACATCAAATAGGTATGGTATGGTTGAGGGGTTGTTTTTTTTTTTTAAGCTAATTTTTTATGGGTTTGAGGGGTTTCTTCTTCTTTTTTTATTTTTCTCTTTCTTTGTAAATGGGGAACTTTTTATTTTTGTTTGGTCAATACAGTTATTGCTTCACAGGTTTTGGAAAAGAGAAAATTAACTTCTCTGGAGACCTTTTGACAAGATGTTTTTGTGACTTCTTCCATAATGATCAAGGTGAATTTTTCCTGCTAGAAGACCTCTGCTGAAGACAGATCTTGAATCTTCAGCCTGTCTTTCAGATGTCTTTTGATGGTCAGTGTTTGAAGTGAAAACTCCATGAAAAATGTTTTTCCATCTATTTCCCAGACATCAACAGCATGTTTCCTCCAGGTGGACACTCTGCAGGTTCTCACTTCAACGGGGTAGAGGAAGGATGAAGGGATGGAAACTGTGCTTTATCTGTAAGGCTCAAAACCAACAATAATTCGTAAGTCTAGACAGGAATGGGAGAAAGAGAGAAGGGGAGAACCTATCCATACCTTATATCAAAGAATATCAACCAACACCATTCACTGCAAAAAAATATACCTCAACTATATGAAACATAGAGAGCATGAAGTGTGGAGTGCCTAATTTCAGAGCTCAGAAAGGGAAACCAGTCTGGCTGACAATGACTAATGTTTATCAAGTTCACTTTATTCTGCTTCATACTAGTCCTCAAAGATCTGAAAGCCTGTGTCTTGGCCACATTTGGGAGGATTTTCGCATGGCTAACCCAAAGGCCAGCTTCAAACCTAATATCTATTGCCTAATCTAATACCAAAGGGAATCTACAGCATCTTAGGAAAAGTCCCTGGTGTTTTCTCTTAATGTTGTTCTTGTAAATACCTTTGCTTTCTTGGCTGAAGCATCCAAAAGGGAAATCCAGTTGGATACAGACATTTTTCATAGAAAGTTTCAGCACTATATTGCAGAAGTTTTAGACTACAAAATTTGAAACAGGATGCCAAAATTACAAGTATCTACCAGCCTCCTCTAGAATAATAACTAGGTAAATACTACATCCAATATGCTTTTCTAACAAGTTTAAAAAAAAAGACAATTAAATGAAAGTAGAAAATAAATTTATCATTGTAATATTTTACCCTTAAAAGAGAGAAAACATGGAAAACTTAACACTGTAGCAAATCTTGTGAACTGCCAAGTATGAACTAACTCTAAATACACACTGAAAAACAAGAAAACTTCTGAGATGAGTTGGTATGGTAAACAAGACAGCATCACGTCCTCAGATTTAGGAAAGAAACAAGCATTCAAATGCCTTTGCTGAAACAAGATCCCCTCTAATCTAAAAATCAAGGCTTAAGAACAAGTTTCAGAAAGTTTTCCCAACCAATATCAAATGCACCTAAAGGAATCACCTTCATTTTTATTCAGTTTGGCAGTAATAGTAAAAAGCCTTTGTAATCTGCTCCTGAATCAAATTAAGTATTAGAGAACCTGGAGCTTTTCCAAATGCAAGGAGGAGAACCTTGAGGTCAACAGGATTAACTCCCATTTCTTCAGCTTTACTGTGCAAAGACCACAGAGAGCATGAGAGGTTTCTTCAGCAATTATGTGGTAGCTTTACAGGAGCTGGCAGACTAATAAATCCAGAGGCATTTCTGCTGCTGTTCATTGTACTTGTGGTGGGTACCAGAGAACAGTACATTACCCTCAGGAAAACAACCTATGTTCTTCAAAATGCTAAGAGAATATTTTTGTATTTGGAGATTTTTGGGGGGGTTGTTTGTAGTGGCTTTTTGAGGGTTTTTTCTCTGCTACTCTTACTACTCTAAACTATGACTGAGTACTTTATCATTACTAGGGAGAGGCAGGTGATAAAGTAGAAGGGAAAGAACTGCTTGTGATTTAACAAACACTAATCTCCTTTCAACAAGCAGATTTTTATAAACCTAATTTGTTTATCTTTTGCCTAATGTTAGGCAAAAACTTCATAGTAATGTACTGTCTAACAAACAGAACATAAAATAAATTCTGAACTACTGAAAGATGAAATTATATGTTTCAGATTCATAGTAAATTTAAGCCAGTACTGTGGAAACCTTCACCAACAAGCCAACCCAAAAAATTTCAGCAATAAAGTAACATCAACATAAAAAAAGGAAGTAAAATTAATTCCTATTCACCAAAAGTCTACTTTTAGGTTTTTATTTCTGAATTCCAAAGAATCACCTTAATATGCAAAACAAAAGTGCTGAAAAAATACAATTTTGGTGTTTTGAGGTTACTTGTGGGTGTTAGACATAGAGCATCAGAGGGAGGAAAAGGTTCTGGAACTACTGGTAAAATTCAAAAATCAGATGTAAATGCTTGGTATTGATCTGAAACTAGGTGTTCTGCAAAATGCATTATCTGTTCAGAATGACTTATTGAACAGGACTAAGCATTTCAAAGGCTGAATTTGCTTGATTTTTATGCTATCTATAGGGACAGGATACAGCTATGAAATTAACCCTAATATTCACCAAAACTTTGGAATTATTTTGGTTCAGAGTCCATGTCTTGCCATTCACTAACATTTTCCAATGAAAAGGCAAGGTTAAATATGCCCTGAGAGTGCTACTGCAAAGATAAGGAAAGGCAAGTTTTATTCTGGAATAATCTAAACTGCAATGCACATATTTTTTATGGTGAATATAATTGGTAAGTGTTGATACTCTCAATTCCATATGCAGGAGGTGGTAAAATGCCAGTGTCAGACAAAAACTAATTTGTTTTGTAAATGGCAAATGCTGTCCTCTCCTACCCTTTCAAAGGGTCCATGAATAGGGAAAGCATATTGTCCCCAAAGTTTATGGTGAATAACTGGCAGAAAGGATTGCTTTGTAGGCTAGGTATGTCCACTATTGATTTAAAGTTCTTTCTTTCCATCTCAGGGGCAGGCTTAAAGCTGTCTTTCCTTTACAGGCAAACACAAAGATGATATTCTGCAGGAACATCAGTTGCTTATGGTTTATACACTGAAAAAAAGCACTAAGCTGGCACAAAGGTGGGGTATCCTCATGCCTGTTGATATTCTGCACTGAAACTAGCATACATTTCCATCACCTGAATGGCCAAGACTTAAGGAGAAATCAAGGGATGATGTGAAACCATAGCTGCTGCTAGCCAAAGCTATCATGAGACAGTCGATCTCAGAGCTGGCTACAAACTGGTCTTTCTTATGCTAAGATATTCCATTTTCCTGCATTGAGACAGCAATCACTTCTACAAGGTGACTACCAAAATACTGTCTTAAGCAAAAATGTGGTCCTGTGTTGCAAATACTTAGAGACTGATTCAAACCCTACTAGCATAAGAATGTCTTTGAATTTATTGAGATTTCTGTATATTCTAGCATGAAAGGGGAAGACTTCTAACACCAGAGGCAGGATTAATCAATAAGTGTTGAACTGATTCACATAATGACATTTCCCCTTAGCCATTCTGAATAATTTCATTCACAAAAGAGAATGCGACAGTCGTTTTCATTTACCACTATGTCAGGGATTTCTAAACAGCCTTTGAATATCTACATTCATCTAGCTGCATCCCTGTTTGAATGAGGCTTAGAATGATTCACCAAAGCATTTGAGCAGTCATTTCCTTCTGAATTCTGGAGGTTAGTTTCCACTCTGCAATCATAATGAAAATACATAAAATAAAAAGATGCACTGGCTACAGATAAAGTCAGTAGTCAGTACAAAGTCAATACAATGATAACTTTTTCATAAGCAATACTAATACAAGGTTATGAACCTTCCTCAACTTCATCACTTTATTTATCTTTTTAAATTGCAGATTACATCAGGCTGAATGTTTTCAAGAAGTTCAGTGGAACCAAAACAATACTCATGGGTTTTGCAGGTTTCTTATACAAATTTTTCATCTCAGAGTCTACAGCACACACTATGGTATTTTTTTTTTACTTTGGGTGTCATCTTTTTTTTTTGAGAAATGTGGATAAAGGGTTTTTCCACTGAAAGTGACCAAATTTGTGTGGAAAAATCTGTGCTTAAAAACTAGAAGTTTTCACTTTACAGTAGAAAAAGAAATTATTCAATCTTCAAAGGGTGAAAATGATGGAGAGAGCATGGGTATGCCCCTGAAGTGTACATGAAATGATGCCAGTAGTCCCCAGAAGTTCAGACTCTCCAAAGGAAGTTGAGGGTGCCAGTACTCCCAGCCTCTACCTGCCCCAAAAGACATCACAGGGAGTGATACACTGGGAAGAAGGGCATGTGCCTCAGTCACTTGTCTCTCAGCAGAGCTGGAGCCCTCTCGCCAGCATGCCCTAATCAGGACATGGACCTGTGAATAACCTCTCAGAAAGTGGCACTTAAGCCACCTTGGTCCTTTCTCACACAACACACACCAGGAGGAGAAGGAAGTGCGTAAAAGGAGATCAGCACAACTGTCAGGAACACTCTGACAGAGCTTCCCAGGCACACTGACTCCAGCTCAGCACCTTCTTTAATTTCTTCTTTCCCTGTGTTAAATAAGAAGGCTCTTTGTCCCAGTCCTCCTTCTGGGTTGGCATGTTTGGGCACCTTCAGTGGCTCTTGGGAGGAAAATGTTAAAAGCAGAAGAATGGCAAAGAGGATGGTAGATTCATTCAAGTAACCTTGCAGCTGGGAATGCCAAGGCCTGGAAAATAATGGTGTGGAAAATCACATATTGTGCCTTTCACTGTTCATCCTCTGACTGTTTTGGGGAGTAGTGATGTCTGTGTAGAGATAACAGGTGTTTACAGAGACTTGGAGGCACTCTTACATACCTGGTTAAGCTTCCAGTCTTGGGAGAGAGAATATCAAAGGTCAGAGATCATAAAAGAGAACAAGGAAGATCACAACATGGGCTGCATGGGCCTTTGACAAAAGGGTGCATCAGCAGCCTCCCCAACCACCAGGATGGAGTAAGCCTATCAGTGCCAGCATTCCCACTTGTGTGTCTCCACTCAGATGTTGCTTAAGGATCCTAGCAAGGTTAGTGAGGTGATAAAATAAATTTACTCTTTGCATTTCAGCCACAGTTTTGTGGTTGCCAGCCTGTCAACTCACACAGCAGCAGATGCAAAGACTCTGAGAGCAGGATATACAGTGTTGAAGTAGCAAGCAATGGCTTGTTGGATAGGTCACACAAAAGGCAGCTGGGACTGGCTAAGCTATGAGGCCAGATATTAGTTGGGTCTCGGCCAAATGGAGACCCTCAGGGTCTTTGCTGACCAAATAGGCACTGGTCCAGTAAGGTCAGGTCAGCTTGCAAAGCCACGGGATTGGCTCCTATGCAGTGCCAAACTGCCATTATCCAGCTGGTCCATCAACACCGATGACTTGAACCATTTACCAAATGATCCTGGCTAGCCTCCTTTCCCCCTTGACCACTTCTTTTTTGGGTTTTGTCTTTCTGTATTGCTTTTTATGCTCCTGAATCTGTGAGCTACTTGGTAATCTGCTCTCGATTCTCCTACTGCTGGCTATAAATTTATCCTTCTTATCTTTCTACATAATTTCTCACAAGTCTTCTTCAGCAGTGTGAGCAAGGTTGTGCAGCTCAGACAAACCAGAGCTGCACCTTGAAGCTTTGGGACACAGGCAATTAAACCTTTTATAAAAGAGAGTGTTCCAGCAATAGTTCTTCTTTCACCTTTTCCTAACATGATCTGCATGCATATGATCATGCAGGAGATAATCAGTGGTTCACAACTGTTAAAATATATCTTCAATAACCCAGATTTATGGTCTTACCAACTGCAATATAAATGCCTGCAGAGCACACAGGATTTTTAAGGCACTGTATTTAAAGTAAGAAACAGAGATCCAAACAATCCCTAGTGATTCAGCAGTGTAGGGTTTTTTTCAATGTTGAAGGCAACTTAAAAGGGGAGAAACAACACTTACTTCAAGGTACATGCCAAACAAGAAAGAGGCATCAAAGTACATTCTGGTGTAGCTCTTTGACTTTTTGCAGCAGACACAAAACTTCTAAGCCCCTTGGCTTATGAGAACAATTTGTGTGCCCATTTGCTATTCACCCTTTGCTGCATTTGGAAAAAAAATTCTAGAAATATCTGCTAGCATTTCTAATTGCAGAAAATCAAAGTTCATATACTCCAGTACAGAAGAAAAATAATGCTAGTCAGGAATAATGACAAATACTTCATTTTCCTTTATAGAAGTAGATAATATCTGTAATAAACCTACTTATGCACGTCTCAAGAAAATAAATTGTTGTGTTTGCTCAAACCATATTTGAATCAGCTTCAAAATAAAAGTTTCATTTATGTCCATTAATTCACCTTCAGTTTCAGAGGAAGGGTCCAGTGGGTTCCTATTTCCTCTGAAGTACTGAGCCAGGCAATTATTATGTCCCAAAGCTGCAAGTGGTACCTGGGTGCTTCACATATTTTGATTTTTATCCAAGCTTTACACTTCAAGTAATTGACTCATAAGGAAAATCATAACCACCATCCATCAAAGTTGTTTCAGCATGTGCCTAGCCATGTACACTCAAAGAGACTTCAAAAAGAATAAGTGTCACACTGAAAAGGGAATATACAGCTTGTCCAAACAGTGGAAGTCAAGAGGCTGCACGCTTCTGAGGATATGCGTTTGAAGTTTCATTCAAAAAACAGGATTAATTTGATCTTCAGGAACTGATTCATAGCACTGTATATCACAGTTTATTTTGTTGGCTAGATCTCACTTTACCATTAAGATTACCTGTATAATCTAAAAAAAAAAAAATATATATATATATATATATATATATAAATTAGATCACAGTGTCAGTTGTGTGGGGTATATTTCCACAATAATGTTCCTCAGGTTAAAAGGCCCTTATTGCAAGCTCTGTCATGGCATGTATTTTTTTATAGCATGTCAGGGGGCCACATTCTGATTATTGCTACATTGAACGACATAAGAGATGTAGAGGACTCTAAGAATCACTGTATTTCATTCACAGCCTGATCATAGTATCTAAATCTAAAAACAAAGTGTTCAGGTCAGGACAGCAATCTGTTATCCCCTGTCTACACATCTTTCCAGCATTTCAGCTCTTCCTTGAAAAGACGGCAGGAAAAATTATGTAAGCTGAAGAAGAAAGAGGGGATGCTAGATACTACATTATATGCATGAATGCTGCTACCTCACATTTTTAACTGTGTGCTTCTAGTAGGTTTCCAGCTCTGTGAGCCACTGGTTTATCTTGAAGCACTAGGAAAACTGCACTAGAAAAGAGAGCTGAGACAGGAACCATGAGGCAGCCACGGCTTTCAACAGAGATTTAATTTGCTTAGCCAACTGTCCTGTTTAATATTTCCTAATGCAGCACAGCATACTAAAAATTCAGATTAAGTATCTTGCATGAGAAAATCGTAACATTACTGCTAATTATTAAGCATGTGCAGTCTAGAAAACTACTCAGCTCTTCTACTTCTCTGACACATTTTCTGTACCAGAAAGGGGAAAATCAGTTTAAAAACACTGATGAATGCCCATCTTGTGATACCTCACTAATTACGGCAGATTTTAGATTTCACTACATATAGTTCTACAAATTACTCTTCTAGTAGTACTAAGCAATTGAGTCTAAGGTACAAAAGTAAAAATGTAATAGGATTTAATGATACACTTTATACTCCTAATGGTCTCTACTCCCATGAAAAATTACAATAGGCTCTTTCAGCACCATCTAGATGTCTCCCAACAGGTACAGTTCTGTGGTTTCAGAGGATTTTTTTAAAACTTTGTAGCTGAAACTTGGTTATAATGTCTCCATTGAAATCCAGGCATTTAAGAAATAAAAATGCTGACTCTCCCAAACTAAAAAAGCCACATTTCAAAGGGTTGTAAACATTTCATTATTTTATGATTTAATGCTTTTTTTTTTTAATCAGAGTAGCAGTTTTAAATATAGATTTAAAAGCCCAGGCTGAACAGCTGATCCAATAATCTGGCTGGTAATACTGCTTTCGACAAACATATTTGATGAGCAAACATGTCCTCCTAGCCACCTACACTCATACCCATCTGTTCAGGTGGCAGCATGCCTCTGCACTAGGTAATATGCCAGTATTAGAAGGCCAGAGAAAAAAGCCAAAAGTAGGGCTAAGGAGAAATCTAAGTAACATTGCACTTACCACATCTTCCTGAATTTCATCCTACTTGTAAGAAGAATTACAGTATTTCACACTGACTTTTAAACTTTTCTTCCTGTTGCCTACAATTACAGGACTAGCAGCACACAGGAAAGGAGAATTGGTTGGCTAGGGATAGTCACAGCTGCCAAAAACCCTTGAGATGAATTGCAGCCAGTATTTGAGAAGCCCATTAAGGACATCCGTCAGTTTACTTTGAAAAGGTAGAGACAGCAGGTTCTGCAGGTGAAGCAAGTTCCCTGGAAGACAACACCACCTGGGCCAGTCACAGTCAGTGCTGAGTCTGCACTACAACTTCTGTCTCTATAATGACATCTTGGAGTGGTAATAAGTCTAGAATTTACCCAGTCTGAACCACACACTTCGTCATATGTTTGTTTTTCAAACCTGTGCACTGTACATCTTAAAAAGCTTAAAATCTAAGAAAATTTTATTTAAGTCTGCAGTCTGCAGCTGATGCATTCACTGCAGTTGTGTGTCTTTGCCACTGTAGAGTGCATAGAAATTATTCAGCATTCTGGGGGGGGCCGGGAACTGGAAGATAGTGACTTTGCATTTCCAAGTATATAATTGTTGTGGTTTTAAAGTATTAGCTAAAAAATCACTAAAAAACTTATTCATTTCTTGCTGTGAGATATGGATTAGAACAAGAGCAAAACAGGCTTAAAACTTAAAAGGAACAAAGAAAGTTTATTAACAAAAACTACAAGAATAAGAAACCAGAATAAAACCTTCAGAAACCCTTTTTTCCCCCTCACTACCTAGCCATTCCCTTGTTCACATGACAACATAGAGACAAAAAACTTGGTGGTTAAAACAGTATCAATTTTGCTATAGTCTTGTCATCAGTCTTTGTAGAGAAAAAGAAGTCTTCTTCTGCCAATCTATGACGTTTTTTCACAAGAAAACCATTTTCTTCATGGCTTTCTATTTCTCTGATGCCAGCTGCTTGGAAATTCTGCCATCAGTTCTCTCCTCCCATTTCACATCACCCTGAGGTGTGTTATGGGCCAATGAGTCAAGACGGGATGTCATTTTTAAGGATGAGTTATTCAAAGGTAAAAGTTCTCTTCATCTGTTTTTGTGAGCCTCTCTGGAAACAGAAGTTTTCTCTTTGCCTCTTAAAGGCCACAAATCTTCAACTATTACTTCTCTCTTTCTGTTCCAGCATCTCATAGGATCACAACTATTTTACCATTTGCTTAAATCTACACTTTGATATACTCTATTCACCCCAAAATACTCTTTCATGAATTAAAGGAGTTTTTTTTAGAACGCTATTGTCCATTTCCATAGTTTTAGCAAAAGAATATTTCAGCTTATTAAAGCATCTCCTTATTTCTCTCCCCCCTCTGAAGCTTAATTCCTTTTTTCACTGTCTTTGATAGTTTATGTTGTCTCTTTACATGTTGATCACTCTCTGTCTTCCCCTCTCTCTGAAAAAAGAATTAATCTGTAAGTCTCATCTGGGTAGCGAAAGAGTTAAAATCTTACCCAGGCCTTTTGGATGGTCCCATAATCTCTGCTGGAGCAGCGGCTGGAGCTGTCTGCAATGGAAGATTTATTTCATGGCTGTTCTGGAGGAGTGTGGCTACTGTCTCAGCATGCTGCAGGTCAATGGCTTTCCCTCTCTTTACTCAGCAGTCTCTGGTGAAACTCAGCAACAGCAGAAACTGCAGTCAAGCCAAGGACCAGCCTGGGCCTGCTCGCCTCCTCCCCCCCACACACACACATTCTGCAGCCTTGTCTGGCCTGGAGGGGGGAGGAGGCTGAACCAGAGCCCCGTTACCTTTTCAGAAGCCGGAAAACGAAGAGAGAAAGTCTTGGGCTTAAGTCTTAAGGTGGTGTTCACAGGTTGATCTCACTTTTCAATGGTTAAAACTACTGCCAATTTTCAGAAATGGCCAGTTATTGGCCAGGAGAAAACTCCCATCAGCCTCCAGCAGTTTTAACTTCCCTAGCTCTCAAAGCCAATCTTAAAGGTGCAGAACTTAATATATAACATAAACCAGGTGATTGGGAATACCAGTATTATAAAGTCACCCCAGGACAATAATGAGTAGGGGTTTCCTAATTTTAAGGTTTTTACATTACCAAAAATAATTTCTCTTTTGTTAGAAGTGCTTTGGTTTTTTTCATAGCTATAATATTGCCCCAAATAGTTAGCATATGTAAGCACTTCTTCAGAAACTATGTTTAAAAAAAATGGCAAAATTTACAAAATATCTTTTAGTAAAACTGATTATTAACAAAGTATTCATTTATATATATGACTGGTAAAATTTTCAGATGAGATTAGAAAAGCATTTGCTACTTTGGCACTCAATCCCCATTTTCAAAGCTTTGGAAAATACTGATTTTAATTAGCAAGCCATATGCTGCTGTGTATACCTCTTTCTAAGCAGAATGCCTTTGCTTTGGGATCTCTTTGAGACTTGGCCACTGTGACATATCCAAATCTCCCACTGATTGTACAAACTATTTAGGAACTATTCCAAAGCCCAGTGGAAAAGATTGTTTTTATACTTGCCCTATACCCCTTGCCACAAGAGCTGCACACAGTGGGGAAGTACAATCCCGCCCCTTGATATGATTGGAGTTAACTCTGAGATTCTTCAATCTTTCTTTAACAGAGGAGAGACAGGTGAAATTATTTATTTTTAAATGTTTTGAATTCTGACAAATCTATGCCAAGAAGATGAGTCTTCCATTTCTCTCTGGGAGGGATGATGCCAAGTGTTACAGCCAGTCCACGATTGGAGAAAGCAACCAAGAGAGGACGACTGCACAGAGAGAAGGACAGGGAATGCATAAGAAAATTTTCAGTTATGTCAACCCCCCTTAAGATTTTTTCCCAGACTCCAAGAAATTCAGGGCTATTTTTTTCAAGAATGTTGTAGAATCTATAAGAATCTAGCTTCTTGATGAAACTTCATTGAAGAAAAAGAAAGCAGGAGGCAGAGATCAGAACTCCTTCACTAAATCAGAAAAGAGGAACCTCAAATACTGGTCTGTTTTCTACTATCATCTCTATGGATAGTCTATGTTGGATAGCCGTTAACATCATGCCCTCCACAGTAGTTCATATGCTCTTTATATAATTAAAATTCTCTAATCTTAATTTTACATTATGAAAGGGATTTCAGTTGTAAAAAAACCTAGCCTGCTGTAGCCCAAAAAGGTATCCAGCCTCTGTCCATTCAAGACTAATACCATAAAATAATGTGATCAATAATGCTAACTATGTTCTGTTGTTTCAACATTTTAAAACAGACATTGAGAAAATCAACATCTAGCAGTCACAAGAACCACTCCTCTAGCAAATAGACGAAGATCTAGAGGGAAGATCAGTTGCATATAATCTAGAAAAATCTCATACTTAATATAGAAATAGGGTCATTTCCCTATGTTGGAGTGAATTTCTCCTGTAATGTTTGTTTTTTAAATGAGCATTGTTTTATACCTGTAGGTTCTATTTCTCAGTGCCTGAAAAGATTGCTTTTTCTTTTTATTTCTTGTGAGCTTCTACTTAGAAATTTTGAAAAAACCACTCTAGAGTAAGATGGGATAATGTCATTTTAAATCAAAAATATTAGTTAGACTAGTTTGGGCTATAGGGTTGTATGAAAGAATATGTCAATTAAATTTTTATTGATTTGAGAGAGCAGAGAAAAGTTAATTCTTGTTGAATCCAGTAAAATAACTCCAGGGGACTAAGTGCTCACAAAATAAAGAGAAAACTCCACTTTTAGTATATTTTTTCATCTCAGCTCCAGAGCTGTCTTCTAATCATGTGCTCAATTAGTATCCTACTAGAAGTATTCTTAAATTTCAGATATACAGCCAGCCTGGTACCTTGCTGTTAATCTATCTAGACCTATCTCAAAAGCCCAGCACTATTGTTCAACTCTGCAGCAAACTGCACAAGAAAAAAATACAGTTATAGAGACAATACAATTTATGTGTATATGTTATCCTTCATACCTGAGTATAAAGTGGTTTGTAGACCAAACCAGTTATGGACTAACTAGAAAATTAATACTTTAAGAAGTGATTTAAGTACAAGGAGTAATTCATATATCAGATGGCAAAAAGTTCTCTATTTCATTTTTTTAAGTTACAAAATAGCTGGGAGATAGCAGAAAGATCAAATGTAGATTGAAATGAAGATGTGAGTTGAAGGGAAGGTTGAGAAGAGCAGACTCTGAAAGCAAAGCCAAGCAAAGCCATGAACAATTTTAACAGAGAGAAGCCCAGCATATAACACATCGTTCTTCCCTAAAGCATAGTTTTGTACTGCCTATAAACTCAGTTGAATTAAATATAAAGTCACTTCTGGAAAGTTCACTTGGTTCCCATTTACATATTTATCCAATGGAACACCATTGCAGATCTGATACTTGGCACAATAGCAGTAGCACACAATAGATAAAATGTTGGAAGACAATATGAACATTGTGCTATGAGCAATCACTGTCACAATTTCATGGCAAAGGAGAAAGCATACAGTTGGTAAGTGGACATGATGAGTGGTTTTCCTTGCTTGCAATTTGCAAGGTGTTCCAGCAGCTTTGGAAAAATTGTACCTACGTAGGAGGTCTCTTAAGGAGCGTAGTGAATAAACAGCCCAAGAAGATTGTGAATTTAGAGAATCATCAAGAAAAGGGAAAGAACTGAAATTTTTACATTAGTTTTGTACAGTCCTATTCCAAAGAATAAATGGATTATATTATGAAAAATACCTCCCTCATAAAAGATCCAGGAAAACTGAGAGTGCAGGATTTCACCACCGTAAAACATAAGAAAATGTTAGTATACAGCTCTGGTTCCAATCTTGTGTTCTTGTTTATCCAAGAAAAATTTGGAGAAGCTGTTCCCAATAAACAGCATCAAAAGCATTTAAAAGCCACCATAGAGAGGGCAATTTCCTCAGAGAGGGATTATCCAGTTCTTGTCCTAACATAGGAATGGTTTCTAGATGGTTTTCAGGTTTCTAGAAAATCCTATACTGAGACACTTTGCTTTTCCATTGCATTCCTAAAATACAGTTTCAGAAAACAACAAAAAGTCTTCATTTTCTGTCTAGATTTTCAGTCAGCAGCAAAATCTTTGAGGAGGAAACTCTCTAAATGTTTCTTGAATTATTCCTATGGTATCTGAAAGAGATAAGTCACTTACAAATAAATATCACTGTAAGAAAAACAGACAAAACTTACTAAATTCTGACAAAATCAAAACTTTAATAAGTATATCATACAGCTCTACAATCAGAGAATCAGCAGAGCCTGCCAGAACAGCCTATATTATGCTAGAACTTCTAGTTATGCTCCTTGCCTTTTTTTCTGAAGAGAAACAAAAGTACGCATTTCAAAACGAATGAAGTCAGGACCAAGCAAAGACTTTTTCAGCAATTGCTTTCATCATTCAACAATTTTTCTTAAGCACAGCAGTCTCTCATGAATAATCTCAACAGTGTCCAGGGGCCTGGTGTTTATTCCATGATTGAATAAATGTGACTGATGGGAAATCAGAACACTAAAACACTTGAGCATTGTGCAATCTGTCCAGGCAGAATTGCTGTGAAATTGTTTAGCATGTTTCATTGTTCTTAAAATTGAAACTACAAATGGATTAGAGACCTGCTAGAAACCCAATTCTATCTTTCTTCTCCATGTATACAAAAAAAATAGAAGAAATTTCATTTTTTCAGTTTTTAAGAACCACCCTACATCTATATTTTGACTTACATTGATCATTTCAATAATATTAGCTAACATTTAATTTCTGAATATTGCAGAGAATAGTTCCACCCAATATCAACACTTTTCTATCTGAGCAGTAGGAATATGTACTAAAGAAACGGATACAGTTTATCCATTTTAAGGATATTCTTCTCATGTATTTTATTGTGTCACCTGAAATAAATTTCCATATTCTTTGCAAAGTCGCATACAAATCTCTACTGCTGGTTTTTGATGTGTAAATAATATCACAGGAGAGCCACAGAAAGACTGCTGAGCACCTGATAGAAACACTTTGATGTATAGTGGAAAGAAGGCCCAGATTTCCAGATTTGTGCTTAAACTGCATTTTCTTCATAAACACTCAATTGTAAAAAGATTTTTTTCAACATATATGCTACTCTAGAAACTCCATTTGGTGCATTGCAGACAATATCATACATAACATACATACATAACAGCAAACTTGAGAACAAATCTTAAATTCCATTTATCCTGTGGTATATTATATACAATATACCACATGTATACTTTATATATAATATACTATGTAATATACAGATATATACACGTATACTTTAACTCTTCATTTTGAAAGTCCTTTTAGAGTACTCATTCAGATTTATCAGATTTAGTGTCAGCCTTCTTAAGGGACAAGTTAAAAGTTTAAAATTTTACTTTAAATACATTTTTAATTAATTTTAAAACTCTTTTTAGGACATTAAAATGAATGTAATCTACACATTATCATTTTTCCTTTTCCTATTACAGGCTAAGAGCCAAAAATTACAAGATTGCAGAATACTGATATTGAAGATGAGAAATTATCCTTGTTCAAATAGCTACCAATCTCAATCAACAAACAAGAATCCATGTAA